>NC_136071.1:42654355-43351855 GCF_964261635.1 Lissotriton helveticus | reverse complement strand
GGTATGGTATGGTATGGTTTGATATGGTAGGACCTGGCTGACGGATGTGCACAGTGGGGTAGGAAATACTTTCATGGAAGTTGGCTGCTGTATATAAGCAAAAAGAAAAACAAAATTCACTGAATGAACAGCTATTAAAGTGAAGTTATGGTTAGACTTGGTTACAACACCTTGATGTATTTAAAAAAAAAAACCTCTGAAGTTCACTTAAAAACACAGTTAAAGTGCAGCTATGGTTACGATTCAAAGCCACAAAACCATTGAAATGCGCATGTTACAATGAAGTCAGCACTCCATAACTTAGGCAACAATCATGCAAAACCATAACCTGTGCACAATATTCAACGCCAATAACCTCACAGTATTAATACTAACAAAAAGAACACCTAATACAACAATGTAAATAAATACCAGAACATGCTCAAACCAATATATATTACTACAGGCAAGGTTGTCTTACTAATATTAATTGTAATGTGATATGTAATCCGACCTGAAAGATAATTTATAGCATCTGTAATTGCATTTGTTACATCAAGGGTGAGGTCATGAGCATTGCAGTTGTTGTGTTTGTTATGGTCTGCATAATTGTTTCACAAATTTGGGATTGTGGCACAGGGTCAAGGCTGATTTGCATATGGCCATTTCTGAACTGGGGTGGATTGGTGAGCAAAATAACGATGGATTAAACCCAGATCTGTGACTGGGGGCGAATGTTTTGCCATTGTGCAAGATTCCGTCCATCATCTTGTGTGTGTTGAGCCTGCATGGAGAACATGGTATGTGTGCATGACTGTTTGGGCGGCACAAGTTGTGACATTCTGTGGTTTTTCAGTTTAAATGATAACCATAACTGTACTTTAACTGTGCTTTTTAAAAGTGAGTCTCAGAAGTTTCTCAAAGACATTTTACTTCTATATTCATGTATATGTATGTTTACATACATACACATATACAAACAAGCACAAAGCTTGTAGGGACTAAGGATCTGTGTAAACCATGCCAAAATCTATTCATAAACTTAGGTCAAGATCATTTCATAGGTGAGGACCTAGGACTTTGAAGCACCAGGACTCATGCTTTAGGTGCATGGGATTGCTTTGGTGGAGAAGAGATGCACTTTTCACCTTAAGCACTTTGTGGGAGGCAAGGATTTGCAATTAAAGGTGTCCTTGTGAATGATAGGTAAAGCCTTGAAGTAAATCCTTCGCGAACATGAAAGGGGGGTCCCACAGGCTGGTTCTGGGATTTTATAAGTTTCAATACTTGTGATCTTGGGCATCGGCACGCATAGGGCCATATGTACAAAGAAGTGGCGGAGCGTGTCGATAGCCTCATGGCTTAACGCCTCTCTACGCCACTTCAGAAACGCAAGGCTGCACCATATTTACAAGAATGAGGTGCAGCTTTGCGTTACCTCTTGCGCTGGCGCTAAGTTTAGCAGCTTAGCACCACGCAGGCACTCTTGCACCATAGTGCGAGAGTGTCTGTGTGCAGGGGAAGATTGTTTATGTGTAGGAAGGTGTCTCTTTCTGCACATAAACAAACTTTAAATGCCGTTTTGTCACTTCTATGTGTGCTTCTTAATGCAGCACACATGGAAGTTACAAAATATAATTTTTTTTAAAGACTGTTCATGTTCTGAAAGGGGGACCTTCCTGTACATAAACAATCCAAGGCATTTTGCGTTTTTCCATGTGTGCTGCACAGGGCAGCACACATAGAAAAAGCAAAAACTAGGAGAAATAAAGCATTTCTCCTCATTTCGCCAAGTTAAGACCAGGTTTTCCCCGGTCTGAATTTTAGTGCTGCCTTCTATTTATGACACCCTTGTAAGTAGGAGGGAGCATCAAAATCAATGGATGTTGCGGAGGAACGCCCACCGCAACACTCTCTGCCCACCCCTTTCACCCTAAGCATAGTGTAATGGGGGCCTTATTTACAAGGCAGTGTTAAGCCACGTTAATTGTGAATAATATGAAGGGTTTCTTGCCACAGGAACGTTGGAAAAAGTGATGTTTCGTGGTGATAGGGGCTTGTACATATTCCCCATACTGTTGCCGTAATCCAGTCTGGACAGGACTAAGGCATTTGTCGTTGGATGGTGCGATTGGGCTGAAGTAGCCGGCCATCAGGGCAGTGAAGAAGCCAAAAAGGGCCGAGCTGTCCAGAGCTCAGAACAGCGAGCACAGGAACTGTTGAGCCCTCTGCTGCTGCCTTGGGAGGTGTGTTATGTGTTTGCGACACAGTTTAAATTTAAACGTTGCTAGAGGTTCTCCTCACGTGGTTGCGTCAGCACTTTCTCGCAAGGCTGTGAATGAATCACATCTCTGCTTCTTCCCACAGAATAAATTTGCACCTCGGCTGCTTGCCTGGTGGCTGCCTCCAGATGGGGAGCTGAAAGCGTGCATTCACGTCCATATATATATCCCAAACCCTGGTGAGGTGCCGTGCACCCCTCACACTCTCCAGAGTGTGAGGGAAAGCACCACTCGTCATGCCTGAGGCTGGCTGGCAGTGACTGTAGAAACCTGTCCATCAGGTAATATCTTTTCTGAGGGATTTTCTGTGTTTGGGAATGAGGAGCCAGACAAATAGAACTTACCCTCCTAAAATGTTCTGTAAAAACAAGTTTAAACGATGGTCAAGCATGGTTGACCATGTATAGACTGTAACTAAGAAGAAGGGACCAGGGCTGGACAGGCCATTTATTCCACTGGGCATTTCCCTGGTGGGCTGGATCCTTGGTGGTTGCTTTTGAAAACCCAAGGCTGCTCCTGGTGCCTCTGTCACTTTCCTCAGTTATCCAATGTTATTTGAAACAGACCCAGGAAGCTTCAAGAGAGACAAAAAGAGAGAGGGAGGGGGAAGGTAGAAATAAAGTGATCAGAGAGGGTGTTAAGAAAGGGAGAGAGAGAGAATATATGGATAGAAAGAGAGAGATAGTGCCAGGAGAGGAAGGGAGAGAGGCCGGTTTGAGGATTTTTGCCAGGGCTCATTTTGGTTTCCCAACCCTGTCCTAGAGGGGGAGTTGGATCCTTGTAGGGTTCACAGAGGTTGGATGCCAACAAGAATCTGCAAACAAGCAACAAGCTGCTTGCTGTCACGCATTTGTGATAACTTAGGGACAACTGGGAAAAACACAACATTGTTTGACAGAAACAAATCAGTTAATATCCTAAAAAAATTACAGGTTGAAACGTGTCGATAGAATTGTGAGAGGTGCAGGACCTCACTGTGAAACATGTCTAGAGAAGAAGACTGAGCTTCTATGAGGTTTGATCCCACATTCCACCGATGAGCCTTTTTTGATTTGTTTTTCAGTTTGTATCTGTACAGCGTGTTTACTGTTCATGCTAGCGGGGGCTCCTCCGCAAAGGCGGAGGAGCGTCGGCCTACTGCTTTTTGCAGTGTAAAAAGGAAAAATACATTTTAATAACCCGAGTTTTTTTTATCATTTTAGTTTTCCCTGTTGCCGCGTCTTTGTGGGGCGGGGCTCCTCAGAGAAGGGGGAGGAGTGATTTGCATTACCTATGTGAGCGTGAGTGCCTGGCCGGCCCTCTCGGGCTGCCGAAAACAGTCATGCGCACATACTATGTTGTCCATGCAGACTGCATTACAACCTGCATGGAGAACATGCCCATCCCTACAAACCAATCACAATGCTGCATTGCACCGTTGTGACTGGCTGCAGGGAGCCTGGAAGCCCTAGTGCTTACTGCTTCCTGTCTTCCCCAAGAAGCCAGGAAGAGGATGTAGGAGAGGCGGTTGCCGGCCAGCTGGCTGGCCATTTGGGAAGTAAGTAAAACATTTTTTTGACCTATTTCTTCCCAGCCCTTCCACCCACCCCGCCTCCCTGTTGCTAACAGGCATATGCCGCTGCTGGTTCATGCACTGGTGACAGCATTCTCACCAATTCAATGAACTTGCATTTTAATTTATCCTATAAAAATTGATGATTCCTAAAAAGTGATGATAACTTCTTAAAATAATAAGCATTTTGATTGGCTCAATAGCAATAACATTATAACTTGGAAGAAATGTAAATTATGCCAGCATAATTCATATAATTTCAAGAATTTTGCATTATGCTTGTTACACGAAAATCCCCAAAAGATGCCATTATACTAGATAGTGTAATTACTCGCTGTTGGTGTCAAAATTATAGTGCAGGAGCGCTGGAACAATGCGAGCAAACAGAGGGCAAGCAGCTGTTGTTCACGAAAACGTTGGGATTTGTGTTCTTTTTTTTAAATGAAATAAATTCTTGTGGCAAAAATGGACATAAGGATGCATTTCACCCAGTGCTAAATGGCAGATCTGAATTTTGCACACTAAGGGCTAGATGTAGGTAATTTGAATTTACCGATTCATAAATACCAAATTTTACCGATTCGGTATTTATGAATTGGTAAATCCAATGTAGGTAAAAATTCTGTAAAAAATACAGAATCGGTAGGATTCGGTATTTACCGATTTCTGAATTTGCCACCGATTCCTATGGGCCTGTAAGCCCATAGGAATGAATGTCAATTACCGATTCGATTCGGTAAATACCGAAAAATTCAAGGGTGGCAGGGTGTCACTTTGACACTCTGTTGCACCCCTGATTAGGGCTTGTGTGCCATGTGGACATACATGCCCTAAGGGCATGTATGTGTGCCACATGGCACAGGTGTAAATGCACATATTTGCATTTGCATAGGAATTCGTTATTTACCACCAACTAATAGTTGGTGGTAAATAACAAATCCTGAAAGCACTGTAGCACTGTTTACAGTGCTACCTACATATCAAAATGCAGATTCGGTAATTTTACCGAATCGGTAATTTTACCGAATCGGTAATTTTAACGATTCTCTAAAATTACAGATTCGGTAAAATTACCCAATCTGCATTTTCTTATGCCCCTACATCTCAGTATCAAAATAGCCCGAAAATCGGTATTTTCGGCAGTAACCGACCGGTATTTGGATACCTACATCGGGCCCATAATGGTAATTGTGCATAATAGTCCCGATATTTTGCATGATTATGTAAAAGCAAATTGCACAATTTATGCACACTCTAATTTAATCCAATAGCAATGCAAGCAACACATTTTTATTATAATTGTTGGAATTCCACAGCTGGATTCAGTTCTATCAAACAATCTTTATTCTGTCGTCACAGCTCTTCTCTCTTTTTCCTGCCTCTTTCTATTTCCCCCTCATGATGTTTATGTTCTTCCACCACAGTCTCTATCATTTCTGAGTACATGCCTAGCTTATGCTTCCTTTTATATTTACTATGCACTCATTGCTACATTGGTGACTTTGGGCACATGCATCAATATTGCATTTTGCAATTCCTTAATTGCGAAAAATAAGGAATCGCAATTAAGGAATTGCAAACTGCAATGCATCAAGAAATCGCTATAAAAATAGCGATTTCTTAAAATTCCTTAATTGCGATTCTCTAATTGAGAATCGCAATTAAGGAATACCTCCCCATCCATTCCTATGGGCCTAGAGGCCCATAGGAGTGAATGGAAAGACATTCTTAATTTGCAATTCACCATTAGAAATTCGCAAATTAAGAATGCAATTTCAAGGGTGCAGGGGTGTCCAAAGGACACCCTGGCCTAGATGTATCAAGATTCCATTTTGCGAATCTTAAATAGCGATTTTTAGCGAATCGCTATTTAGAATTCGCAAAATGGAATGCATGTAAAAAATCGCTTTTTTTTTGCGATTCCTTTTTATTCCTTATTTGCGAATTCGCATTTTGCGAATTCGCAATTAAGGAATAAGTTCCAATGCATTCCTATGGGCCAGGAGGCCCATAGGAATGATTGTTTAGGAATTCTCAAATTGCGAATTCGCAATTTGCTAATCGCAATTTGAGAATTATTTCAAGGGTGCAGGGGTGTCTCAAAGACACCCTGCTGCACCCCTGAAATGTACATGTGTGTGCATATGGTGCACATACATGCCCTAAGGGCATGTGTGTGCGTCACATGCCACCCTAAAAAATGTCAATTATTGGATTTTGTAAATGAATTCGTAAATTAACATCAACTACAATTTGGTGTTAATTTGCGAATTCTTAAACAAAATTTGCAATGTAAAAATGCTACATACATTGCATTTAAGGAATCGCAAAAATAGCGATTCCTTAAATGCTATAGCAAAATAAGGAATCGCAAATTTTTGCGATTCCTTATTTTGCTAATTTCTCATACATCCCAAAAGATGCAAAATGTCCGTTTACGATTCGTAAAGGCCGAAATTCTGCGAATTTCGACCTTAACGAATCGCAAAAGGCTTGATACATCTAGGCCCCTGTTGCAGCCCTGAAATCTGCTTAGAAGTACATTTTGCACACTCACATGCCTCAAGGGCATGTGTGTGTGTAAAATGGAACTTTGAAAAATGCACTTTAGTGCATTTTTCAAAGTTTTCACAAATTACCATGAAGGTCAACTTCTTGGTAATTTGCTCCCCTTATTTGCGAATTCGCAAAATTTTAAAGTTTGATGCATTGCATTTAAGGAATCTCAATTTGAGATTCCTAAATGCAATCACAATTTATGAAATCGCAATTATGCGATTTCTTAAATTGCGAAAATTACAAAAATGTTAATGCATCCCCAAAAATGGAATTGCATTCGCAAACGGACGAATTTTGCGATTCGCACCATTTGCGAATGCAATTTCCGTTGATGCATGTGCCCCTTTATATTCTCGCTGTTGTTGATAGTGCATAGTGCACCATGTGCCATTAGTACTGCATTGCAGCAAAGTTTGGCCCACATAAAATCAGGAAGGAGCAATTGTGCTCCTTGCATGTTGTTTGAATGTTATTAACAGAATTATATATGAGATACGTCGTTCAGGTCAGAAGGCTAGTGATCAGTTGTAATTTTCAGAGAAGAGTTTTGGATTCCCTTCTTCACTTATTTTGTATCCTCATCTGAATATCTGTGTTATGTCCTTTGCAAGTTATCAAAGGGACAACAAATGACGGAAGATCAGTGTGTGCAGTCGAACATAGTATGTTACATCGCATGCTATTACATCGTGTTCCTTTTGTAACGACTGCGTAGTTAGAACACGATACCTTTCCAACGCAAGTCATTAGATCGACTTGCTGTAGGGGACGCGCTGGAGTTAGGAATAGTATAATTTACTATTCCAATTCCAGCCTGCTCAACCGTAGGGAATGTGTTGGAATAGTAAATGATACTATTCCTTAGGTTAGGTCACCTCCCGCAGCAAGTAAATCGAATGACTTGCGTTGTTAGGGCATCACGTTCTAACAACGCAGTCGTAATGACAACGCAGTTGTAAAGGAACAGCGATGTAATGACTGCATTGTAAACGCTATCTCCAGTGCAGTCGCTGAACTCAAGTCTCAGTGCAGATGTTAGTCTGCCATACTTCTGCTTGCCCCCGCCCATGCCTCCACACTCTTTTGCACCCACCTGCCCCAGGGTCCAGTGAGTCCTTTCATTGGTGGCCAATAGCAGTGATCATGCAGGGTTGTTCCTTGGCATGGCCATCTCATGCCATGTTTCATATTACAGGGCAACTGGAGGAGATGTCTTCGACTGGATACTGGACCAAGGCTATTACACGGAAAAGGACACAAGCAACGTGATCCGCCAGGTGTTGGAGGCCGTGGCGTACCTCCATAGCCTGCACATCGTCCACCGGAACCTGAAGGTAAGTGTCTCTGCTCTCCAACGTTCTTTCAAAAAATAAATAAAATATTATCATTATAATATATAAACAAATATATTCCTGGATAAACTGCAGGGGTTCAGGAGGAGAAGGAGTTAGCCAAGCCCTCCGAGAGAAGGTTTGAGCTAACAGATACAACCGTATTTACTCCCCGTTAGCAATGATTATCATCGCTTTGTGCTATCTAAATTCCGTTTGACTTTGGTCCCCTGGCTATTGCGTTCCCTAAAGGATATGTGAAACCTGGCACATTAAAACCTTATCCATGTGACAACTTCTCAGGGCAGGACACCCTACATTTTATTTTTTTCTTTGACTTTTATGACCCTCTGAGTAGAAAGTTTATACATCCGCTGCTCAGAAACTGTCAATTTGCCCAAGTCAGGCCTGCACTATTATATCTTCAAATGTTATCTTCTCCCATGGTCTGTTTTGGGGTTGCAAGCTTTTTAATAAGGACCATTAGACACAGGAAGAAGCTGTCCTTGTGGTAGCTAGACTGTTTTTGCAGGTTGTGCCTAGGGATCATTATGTGTCATCACATGCTCTTTATGTTATATCAATCACAGTAACTGGTTTTATGTTTCAGCACTGTAGCACCTTATATACTGTATCCCTTGCTGTTTACAAACTTGGCCCTGGAAACAATAATGTTAGCTGTTTTATTGATTTGTACAGTTGTTTTAGTATATTTATCTGTGTGTTCTTGGTTTTATTAATTGACTGGATCTTTGATGAAATGTTTTTTAAAAGGTTTCCTTTTATGGCTTTCAGTGGCCGAATAAAGCACCTTTGACCTTGACCTAAATAAATATATATACGTAATCGTATAACAATTAAATGGCACAATTTATCAAAATTACAAGTTGTAAAAGAGCAGGCAACTAAATGTACTTTCGTAGTTAGTTAATAAACATATTTATAAGTTATTTCTAAGTTTTTTCAAGACTCCTATTTTTATATGGATTTTATACACATCTTTTTCCTGCTGTGTTGGAAGGAAGGAGACACAAGAAGAAAAGGACATAAGAAAAGGGAATGAAAAAGAGATAACAGGAAAAAAGATCCTCACTATATACATCAACAATCAACCAAGAAATGTTGTTCCATGATATATTAATAACACTGCATATAAAGCAAGAAACCCTACCATGAGCTCTAACATATGTGGTTAATGGCCCTTTTTAGATCGAGTCTATCAGGCTGCGCACACTGTCTGGTTGCGAAAGAGCTTTTGTGAGCTTAAAATGGGCTTACAGCCCGCCCATTGAGTACCATTGGTTGGCTTATTCTGCCTTTCATTTACTTGCTTCAATTGCTTTCCTTAATCCTATTGTGCTGGTCCCTCCCCCAGAGCATATCCTCTTTACGATTCTTATGATTGCCTGTCTTGTATCCTTCCACTGCTCACATTTAGGGAACTACTTTTTTCATTTTCACTCAACAGTCCACGAGAGTGCATTTGTTCTCTAGCGCTTTCTCTTGTGAACTTCTTCACAAGCTTGCAAGAGCTTCTGGTGCTGTGTTGCTTCCCACCCCACAGCCCCCGTGCTATGTTCCTCCCGACCACTACCAGCTTGTCTTTAACCTTTTCCGTGCTCATGACGAGCTGAGCTCGTGATGAGGCACGGTGCTCCGGTGCTCATGACGAGCCGTGGAACGCTCACACGCGGGGATAATTCCCCTGGTGTGCTGAGCATTCCACAGGAACGGGTGCGGTCATGACGAGCTTAGCTCATCATAAACACACGAGCACTGTGCCTCATGACGAGCTGAGCACGGGGCGCTGTGCGCGGCCCCCGCCTCCCAGCCCAGCGGGGCAATCAACCCCGCTGCGAAGGGGTTAAAAGCACAGCAACAGGGATATTTTTACTGTGGTATTGCTGAAGAGCAGGTTTAATAGTTGTCTTTGTTTTATCTCCTGCCATCCACATATTACAATAAAACACAAACTTTGGCATTCAAAGGCTTTTTTATGGCCCGGGGGAAGAGTAATTTGCTGGACTGCCTCTGCTGGAGTCGGGGGTAAAAGAAGTACTTAGCATGACACTTTCCCTGGATGCCCATAAATCTGCCCCCTGGGCTTCCGCAGAGGAGCAAATGATTGAATCCCGTAGACAATAAATTAAGCCTTGACAAGCATTTCCCTTTACATTCTGGCTTTTCTTTATTCTTTTTCATTCTGTTTAGGTTTCAAGTCTGAAATGTAATTGAAAAACAAACCACACCATTTATAAAGACTGAAAACATTGAATTCAATGTACAGTTTTGAGATACCAAAAGACATCTGTTTGCTTTTTCTGCAGTATTTTGAAATGTTTTTCTTCTATGTTTTTTCAATCAATACTTTAAGAAACAAATATTGGTGAAGCCAACAGCTCAGCCATTATAAAGAAAAGTTTATTTGGTTTTGCCTTTGCTTGTTTTATATAAGAGCGTCTCAAGTGACGCTTCAGAACAGGTGAATAATCCATTCATCCATGTCTGGGAGCTTGTTGCTTTTCCATATCCTTAAGATTAAACTTTTTTTGCAGGCATTAATGTTCAGAATTTTTTTCTTGGAATGTACCTAGCCCATCATCAAAACCTGGGATAATGATTTGTTTGGAAATTGTCACTTGTGATCCAAAAACAAGTGCACATTTCTTAACCCCTTACGTGCTGGTGACGGAACCATTCCGTCACGAGCCATGGTGGGGCTGTGCTGGTGATGGAATGGTTCCGTCGCGGCCCAGCCGCCGCGTCTGCGCGACGCTGATTCCGCGCCTGTGCTGAGCATTCCATTGTGCGGGCGGGGCCGTGACGGAACCATTCCGTCACAAGCACAGCGCCACCGCGGCTCGTGACGGAGTTGTTCCGTCACGAGCATGTGGGCGTCGCACGGCCCCCCCTCCCCCCTAGCGCCGCGGCGGAATTATCACCGCGGCAAAGGGGTTAAAGGTTTCTATCAAAAATGAAAAGCCCTCTTTCACTTTTAAAACACCAGTGCCAGAGAATTACCTGGGTAATGACAAGCCCTACATTTGTCACTGTCAGACAGACCAAGCTGGAAAGGTTTCAGTGAAGGGCATTCATTTCTGAAAAAAGAAATTCAGTTGTCTGAAGGACAACCCCAAATCAACTGAAGTGCTGAAAGGTAAGGTCAATTTTTATTCCAAAAAGTATACATAATTTGGTCTCGAAGCTCCAGGCATTCTTCACGGTCTCTATGGAAATAGCTTCACTAGAATTTTAAAGCAATTTGTGAATGTCAGATGCAGACTTTTTCACCCCCTTTAATAATTCAGAAAATGGCAGCGGTGGGTTAAAAAGTTGTGCAGGGACCAGGTTTCAATGGATGTCTTTCAGAATTGTATATCTCTTTTCTTCACAAGTTAAATGTCCAGGAGAGCCATTGTTCCAAAATTAATTTAGTTTGAATATCCCAGCTCAACTATATGAGGACAACAAAACAGACATGTGTGCCCCCTTTAACAATTCAGAGAATGCCATCAGAGGATTAAAAAGTTGTGCAGTAGAAAAATTTCCAGGTATTTCTTTCAGAATATTATCTCTTTTCATCAAAAGTTAAAAGACCAAGGGAGCCATTGTTCCAAAGTTGGTTTAGTTTGAATAGGTATTTCACCAAACGTTCTGCCTTCACTCCCTTACTTTGCTGAACTCGTGTTGGTGCTCTCTCCTTAAAACATGGTAACAGTGGTCTAACCCTAATTGGTACATTCAATTTACTTGTAAGTCCCTAGTAAATGGTACTACGTGTAGGCAGGGCCTGTTGAGTAAATGCAGATACGGTTGCTACCTGACCGGTTTTCTACTGGCACCACAGTATTTTAACCCCTTCCGTGCTCCTGTCGGCCACTACGTCGTGGGTGCTGCCGTCGGCCAACGGCTGACAGAGCCCCACCCACTCTATAGAACGCCCGAACCACGGCGGAAAAACCACCGCGTTTAAGGCGTTAATGTACTCTCAGTGCTGTTTAGTACAAAAATAAGCAAATCCACCAAAAGCCAGTATTTTCAGTCCTCACAATACATACTACAAACAGAAAATATAAATAGAAAGAACTTTAACCCCTTGGCCGTGCGCTAATTCCGCCGCAGTGCTAGGGTGCAGGGTGGGCCGCGCGGCGCCGCTGTGCTCGAGACGGAACCACTCTGTCACGAGCCGCGGTGGTGCTGTGCTTGTGACGGAATGGTTCTGTCATGGCACCGCCCGCTCAATAGAACGTGCTGCGCATGCGCGGCGGCTGGGCTATGACAGAACCATTCCGTCACCAGCACAGCTCCACCGTGGCTCGTGACGGAATGGTTCCGTCACGAGCTCGCAAGGGGTTAAAATGTATTTTAGAGCAGTGTTAATGATGCAAAGGTGTGAACATTAGCAGCAGCACCGATTGCGCCACCCACTAAAGTAGCACTGTGACTGTAAAACCTGTCGTAGGCCTGCCACTGCAGCCTGTAGTGAGTTTTCAAGCTGCCATTTCAACCGGGCAAAATAGACCTTATGCCAGGCCCAAACCTTCCTTTTTACAATTGGTAGGTTACCCCAAAGGCAGACTTATTAATGTTTAAAAGCTTTTCTTGAATTTTCAAAAGGATTTATTTTGAAAAGCCAAATTGCAGTTTTTTAGACTTCTTCAGTCAGGCTAAAATGATAGGTCCGAAGTTGTATCACTGTAGTGTCACTGTAGTGGATGGCACGATAGATGCTTCAGTCCACTAGTGACATTTAAGTTGTAGGTCCTGGGTATACTTTGTACCATATAATTGGCACTTATATGTAAGTTAAATATGTCATTTAGGAATGTGCAAATTCAACCACGTTAAAAAGGAGAGCACAACTACTTTACCACTGATTAGCAGAGGAAGTCTCTACCACATCTGGAACAAATTTCAGAGTGGGTGTGCTGGCCGTTGAAGACAGCTAAATGGAAATGAAAAGACTGTTAAAGCGTACCTGTTTCCTGAATTAGTGAGTGAAGTGAATAAACCAAACTTTTAGCTTCTATAGCATGGAGCATCACCTCCGCAAGCTGTTTAGGCTTCAGTGATGCATATGTGGAGAAAGGATGTGGGGGTCGCAATCAGAGGTGCCAACTTTGGAACTGGGGGACCAGGTTCGAGTCTCTGCATCAGCTCATCAACATCCTGTGATTCTGGGCACATCACGTAAACTCCCTGTGCCTAAAGAATAAAAATGGAATGTAATCTTTTGGGTAAACAACGATTACCCCGGAACTTTTCCAACGCAGGGAATCACAACGCGTTTGTTACAACGACCGCGTTGTGATTCCGCATACCATTACTCCGCAAGTCGGAACAACGACTTGCGGAGGGGAGGGGGAGGTGTTGGATTTAAAATCCAACACCTTCCCTAGTGTCTGCACAGACTGGAGTTGGAATAGTAAATGATACTATTCCAACATCCAGCGCCCCTCCTTCGTAAATCGATGTTCCGACTTGCGGAGTAAAGGTATGCGGAATCACAACGCGGTCGTTGTAACAACCGCGTTGTGATTCCCTGGGGGGGAAAAAGGCTGCGGAATAACGTCATAGATTCAACCTTTTGTAATGTAGCTCTTGCTCATGTAAAGCAATCCAATGCCTTTGGGTCGTGTTTGCGTTTACAGTAGCATATTTAGCCTCATGTTCATCACTCAATATATTAGTGTAACCCAACATGTTCTCAGCCTCTACGTATATAATCTACTCCTGTCACTCCTAATGCCTCAAAGACAGTATGTATGATTTCTGCAGCCATCAGTGGTAATTTAGTTTAAACACCTGTAAACAGTACAAAGGAAGTTACCACTTAATGTTTACATTTCTGAGGGTGAGCATTGTTTGGAAACATATCCAACTTGCTGCCTCTCCTTGAACCCTAACATGGGTTTCACTCAAGAAACAGGTATTAAATTGCCATTCAATGTAATATTTAATTATGAAAGCCCTGCAGGTTCTCTAGTAATGGCACAGTATGAATTATGCAACAGATAACTATCACAACAAATACATATTTGTTCCTTGAATTGAGATATGCTGCTGGATAATGAACACCACAATACAATGTGTCAGTTCTTTGAAAACGCCAGTGCTTCGCTGCAAGACAAATGTAAACACTTGCTAAGAGATTTAACCCCTTCCATGCTGCCGTCGGCCATTGGCCGACGGCAGCACTACCTCGCCGGTGCTGCCGTCGGCCAATGGCCAACGCGACCCCGCCCGTTTTGCGGATGTGCCGCACTTCCGCAAAATCGGTGGGGCAGCCAATGGGTTAAACATAATTTGTAAAAAGCAGCTGTTAAGTGCTTAATAACATTCAACCTTTGTCTGTCTTTCAAATTTAGAAAGAAAAAATAGACTACATCTTGTTATCCATTTTCCAGCTATACCTCTGCAGGTTACTTGGGGAGCGGGGTTGCTGTAGCACCTGCCCCCCCCACCCCCAGATCCAGCACCAATCAAAGTCCGCGGATGTCGGACTGGGCAGCACTTTCATCCTCTTATTTGGCCGCGTGAAGCTTGACTTTGAGGTGGAAATTAGCCTTAAGGAACTTTGAGGTGGCAGTCGGGGTTGGACTGAGGAGGCCCTGGTGGCCGCCTTTTTTGTCCCACTCGCCTCCCCGCCCTTGTCCCATGTGTCCCCTGTCACTCCAAAATCTGGGGGGGATAAATCCCTCATGTCCCTCACACTTCCTACACCTTTGTGCCTCAGTATTTACTGGGCATTATGTCCCATTAAACATTGGTTAGTTTGACTCACAAAATGTATCGAAGGGATACAGACCTTATCACACCCTACTATTGTGGGGTGCCATAAAATCAGCACAACTGATAAATCCAGCACCTGGACAAACAGGGGTTTGTGCTGGAGCTGGAACTTTTGGGGCAACATGTAATGAGGTCCTGTCCTGCTAATGTTCACTCTAAGCAAACCCAGATCAGCCACAAAATCTTAGCGAAATATTACCCTGCAAGCTCCTCTTTTGTGGAGCTTTACAATGCACAGTGGAATTGTGCAAGAATGACATTGGCCTGAGTCACAAACTTCATTTCGTACTATGTCAAGTAGTATACTACAGAAGTATGCCTTATGTACTACAAAATGCAATTCACAAACCTACAAGTGGAAATCTCAGAGCGGTCAGTAATATGCCAAGTAAAACTGCATAGAATCGGGGTGTTCGTGTGGTTTCACTGCCAGAAAAATTAGTCTCACGTGGCACTTCCCCATTCCATGGAATTCTACTCATAATTGCATTGTACTATTAAGGTTTTACCACATGGAAACAGTAACATCACATGTGATTTCACTGTACAATACAACCACACCAGTACCATGCAACTTGTAAGTAGGTCCTCTGTAGTAAATGTGGGAAAGTCCAGGGAAATGGTGGGAAAATGGGGTCTAGCTTCTAAAAAAATGGAGGTCTTTAAGGAAAAGTAAGGATGGAATTAGGGAGGGATAGACTACCACAAAATCCACCAAGAATATCTTTTTATGTGCCGAGTTCTCCGCCCGACTGCAGATTCTCCAAAGTCGTAAACGTACTATTAACTTGTAGTTTGTGAATACTAAAATCAAAATGTGAACTTACGCAAAAGTATACGTTTACCTTTGTGAATCAGGCTCTTAGAGTGCATCTGACGGTGTCCTGGCTCCAGGTATGCCAAGGGCTACCAGAGATGGTGAGCCTGTCTGAAATTCAGATTTATATGTCTCCACACCCTGGAATGAGGGAGTGGAGGCTGGTAAGTCTACTCTTTGACAGCAGTGGCCCGTGCAGGTAAGAGTGGTGAGGTAGGGTGGGTGGGGGATTTTGACAGACGATGACAAGGGGAAATTAATTATTTATTTAAATTTCCCTCGTGGTCATCTATCGAACAACCCAGACCCACCGCCCCACGGCTTTTACCTGCATTGCAGCTCCTGCACTTAGATACAGCTCTACACTTAGAATTGGTAAAAAGCACAACTGTGTTGATTTCAATCTAAATGCAGGAGGAGATTTACACGTGACTACATTTATAACTGTACGTTTTCCTTTGTAAACAGGCTCCGAAGTGCCACAGAGGTTGGCCTAGGAGAGCACAGCCTATTTATTTCACTGCTCCAGCCTACTCCATTCAGGATTAGGGGTGGGCGATATATTCCACTCCGCCCCTCATTGTATTTCTCTGTATTTATTTGTACTTTTTTCTGCTTTTTTTTTTTCTCTTCTTAACTCTGTATTTCGATGTATGTAACTCATCCTCTTCTCCTTTTTTTACAATGGCTTTATTATGGTGTACTGTCGTTTTGTATAAACTATATAAATGTGCGAAAAGGAGGAATTTCCCAAAATATCTGTTCCACGGTATGATGTTTGTCATTGATTCTATTCCACTTTTACGTGATGAGAAGGTTTTTTTCAATTTTTTTTTGTTGCTGGATGATGTGCTCATGTTCTATGTATCTCAATAAAAAAATCTAAAAAAAAAAATATTCCACTCCGCCAGCAGAATTAGTGGAATTTGTTCCACTCAAATTTATGCCTGTAATGTGGAATCCCGGACAAATTCATCCAACCACGGGGGGAAACATCCTTTACAATGCAACTTTTACCACGCAGTGCCTTTACGACGCAACTTTTACAACGCAAACCATTACAACGCATTGCGCTGGGGGGCGCTCTAGGATAGGGAATAGATTTAATTTACTATCCAACACCTTCCCTAGTGTCCACGGGGACTGGAGTTGGAATAGTAAATTAAACTATTCACTATCCAGCACCCAAAGCGCCATGCGTTGTAACAGCATGCGTTGTAAAAACTGCGATGTAAAAGCATGCGATGTAAAAGCATGCGTTGTAATGTCATACATCCCGTGGTGGCAATTTTTATTGTGCCCGGCTCAATAACACTAATTTAGCAAGTGCAAGTGAGATTTAGCATCCCCTTGTGCAGTTTTTAATTGCTAGATGGGCACCCCGTGAGATTTCTCCAACAAGGGTGGATGCAGGCGGTCACGACTAAAGCTGCTGCTTGAGTACAAAATCTACTTGAGTGGCAGCAGAATCAAATCGAGAAGCTGGGCCATCTGGCGCACCTCAATGTGTCATTCACACTGATTTTTCAGCACGGAATGATCTCCTGGTGCTAAATCACAGCACAACGTCCTAATTTTGCCCATTTATGGAATTCGGTACAAAAGGGGGTGGTGATGGACAGAGCATCTGAACCAATCAAACACTCACACCCAGTCAAAAGATCTGGGTTTGATCCATCACCGTTCTTTAGCCCACTCTGCCACCCCAGTTCAGACATGGCTATATGCAAATCAGTCTGACCCTGTGCCTCATGGGAACAGTCCAGCCCGAACTGCCAAGCCATGCCTTCCCTGGACCGGAAACAAGCTTCTGAGGACCGGTTTCTGGCATTCCAGCCGTCTTCAGCCCGGCTTGCTTGAATCCAGTGGCAAAGTGAGCAAGGGACTCACGTCTGAGCATACCCTGCCACACTTATGGCGGCCAAAGCGGTGCAAAAGGGGGCGGTGATGGACGGAGCATCTGAACCAATCAAACACTCACACCCATTTAAAAGATCTGGGTTTGATCCATAACCGTTTTTTAGCCCACTCTGCCACCCCAGTTCAGACATGGCTATATGCAAATCAGTCTGACCCTGTGCCTCATGGGAACAGTCCAGCCGAACTGCCAAGCCATGCCTTCCCTGGACCGGAAACAAGCTTCCGAGGACCGGTGTCTGGCATTACAGCCGTCTTCAGCCCGGCTTGCTTGAATCCAGTGGCAAAGTGAGCAAGGGACTCACGTCTGAGCATACCCTGCCACGCTTATGGCGGCCAAAGCGGTACCATTTATGGAATTCGGCAGAATCTCATGGCATTTTCTTTGGAACTCCGCGGAATTCCGTGGGATGAAACTCGGTGCGTTTCGTCCAGGCCTACTCAGGATTTTTCTGCCCTATTCAGTGTTGGGGGAAGTGCCTGGTTTACACTGGTCCATCCTCTGATGGCTCCACCATATAAAACCTTTGACCTGACAGCTTGTCCGCCTCTCAGCTTTGAGGACCCTCCTATTTAGTGCACGCATGTGTCACTCGCTTTCCCTTCCCAGGACAGTCATGCGAGGCATGGCGGTCCCGGGCAGTGAAAGCATTGAATAGACCTTACACACAAGGTGAAGGCTCCCTGAGTAGCAGGGCCATTTTTTCTTTTTTCTTTTCAAGACACAGGAAAATAAAACATTTTTTGCTGAGCGAGTGCAACAAGAAGTGGCGCCTAGCAGGGGCATAACACAGGCCCCCACAGCCCTCTCAATGTGGGGGGCCCCCAAGCTCCAGGGGGCTCCTTCAGCACAGCACTCTGGCTGCAGAGCTCCTGATTGAGCCCAGAGGGGACCCCCCACATGCCTTGCAGGTTGGCCCCCTCAAGTTTCGTTACGCCAGTGGTGCCCAGTCGGCAAAGTTCAGTGCCTTCAGCAGAGCTGCCATGGTGGTGTTTCTGCTGAATGCAGAGAGTCCCCAAAAATCAGGTGGGGGACCTCTAAATATTGTGGGCAGCCCATCTCGCCAAGGTCTAAATGATGCCCAAGTGTTATCTGTGTAGTATATCTTATGTGGAACCACTAACAATATATGCCACATAAATTATTGAAAACATTCTGTGTAAAATCTAGGTTTTTCATAAAGGGACAAAGCAATACCTTTTAAAACCTTCATGAAGTTTTTCATAGACTTCAGCAAAGGTTGCTAAAAAACACTTTGCTAATTTGTACGCCCCTAACGCCAACGTGTATAGAGATCTGTGACTGGGGGTCAGTGTCTGAAAAGTTTCAGCGCTCCATCCATCATCTCCTTGTGTTTGAAGTGTATATAGTATGCAGAATTATTTTTGTGATATATAAACTGGCTTCCTGATAGTTGTTTCATAAACTACACAATACTAATATTTTGCTATTTATTCTTTTCAGCTAGAAAACCTAATGTACTACAACCAGAACAGCCACTCCAAGGTGGTCTTGCGGGATTTCTACCTGTCGCGCTTTGAGAGCGGGGAGATCACAGAACCATGTGGGACACCCGAGTACCTGGGTACGTGGGCTTTACTTTGGGGTATCATCTAAGGGTTAAGGAAGGACCAAGAACAATTCAATGATTTTAGTAAACCTTATACTATTCTATTCTTGAAATGGAATGTCGCCACCTATTGGGGAACAAGATATGTTCAACAGGCCCACATGGCATCGCGCGCCCTGCCCTATTAAGGGCAGGATGTATGCCCACTTCTTTCCTGTCCAGGGCTGCCATGTAAACTATGGTAGTCCGGTCAGGAAAAAATGCTCCCATGTACTTGACAAAAACTCATGTGGCCTGAAGGGCTGTATTATTTACTGTCCAATGGCAAATCCTGCTTTGGGGTTTGGTCTTCTGAATGTTATGTTTTGTTATGTTATGTTATGGGAATTTGTATCGCGCACAGCTGCTCCAGCAAAGGAGCGTCCTGGCGCTTGACAGGGTAACCAACACAACACAACCAGGAAGGCAGCAAACTAAAAAACTAACAAACTTAAGGAAATAAAAAGGTCTTAATGGCCCTACGGAATAAAAGGAGATCATCCAGCGCAAGTATCTTTAAAGGTAGAGAGTTCCACAGGGCCGCAGCCCGAACTCGGAATGAGCGGCCTCCAGCTCGGCTAAGCTTAAACCGAGGGACCACTGCTAGATCATGGCCTAAGGATCTTAAAGGACGGGCAGGGACATACGGAGACAAAAGATTCATAAGAATCGGGGCAGAAGAGCCTTTAAGAATTTTGTAGGACAGGCAGAGCACTTTAAATTGAAACCTCTGCTTGACTGGTAGCCAGTGAAGGGAACGCAGAGTGTTGGCAGCGGAACAGAACTTAGGCAGAATTCAAAATAAAAGATCAAGTGGTCTGTACTGAAGGGTAGACTGGGTGGAACTGTGTTTTTTCTCTTAATTGGTCTCCCTCAAGGAGGTTAAAGCTGCTTCGGGATAAAAATCCACCAACATGGTGGAACACTTGTAATATTGTGAGTGCACTGCAGCCGCGCCAGCGGGTGCGTTGCCGATGACCCCTTACCCTCTGGCGGTTTGGTGGATGGCCTTCAAGGGGTGAAAGGCCATCTTCATGTTTTTCTAGATGTGTTCTGAAGTGGTCAAACCATTGCTGCACCCTAGTCCCCTACAACATCACTAGATGAGGCCCATTAGTTTATTGGGTGTAGCACGGTTACAACGAATTTTTTACAACGCACTACCATTACATCGCAACTTTTACCACGCAAACCATTACAACGCAATGCGCTGGGGGGCGCTCTAGGATAGGGAATGTATTTAATATACTATCCAACACCTTCCCTGCTATCCACGGGGACTGGAGTTGGAATAGTAAATTAAATAATTCACTATCCAGCGCCTAAAAGCATTATGCGTTGTAATGGACTGCGTGGTAAAAACCGCGTTGTAAAGGCATGCGTGGTAAAAGCATGCGTTGTAGTGACACCAATCCGTTTATTGTCTGGGTCAAAATGTTAATGCAGGGAGTGGCTGTGTTCTAAGAATCCTGCTTGTTTTTCTTCTAATTTTAGGTTTTGGAAAATTTGTCTTTTGCTTTAGAGTTGGGTGATCTGGGTAAGTCTTAGGGGGTGATTTAGAGTTTGGCAGCAAGGATCCTCTGTTGCAAGGGGTCAGAGTACCCCCTTCATCAATCTCAAGGTCTGCCTGCCCAGTGTAGAGGTAGCTAGAGCTTAAGCATGTCAACGACACAGCCTACTCCAGCTCTGTCACCGACATACTCCTCTGACGGTCTGATGAAGTAAAGGCCAGTCAGGGGTTAGCCATCCAACCGAGATTGGTTGGGGTTTTGTTTTGTTTTCCATCACAGCCAGGTAAATCCTGGTGCTCAAAGACAGTAAAAAGAAAATGACACCCCACACCATGGAGAAATCACTCAAGGTGTTTGAGTCATTAGTTTGAAATTTTGCAAAAACAAATCTGTTTTTGAAAAATGAAAAATAGCTGTTAAAATTTGCAGGTGGGTGTCATGTTTTTACGGAGTCATTCCTCAAACGTTTACAACATTGGGGCCGATTCACAGGACTAATCGAAGATAAAATTCTTAACTTACTACCTTTGGTATTCACAGAAGGCATTTAGTAGTAGTAAAGTTAGGACTCCTAACTTTACTACTACTAAATGCCTTTTGTGAATACCGAAGGTTGTAAAGTTAGGATTTTGTCCCAGTTTAGTAGTAGTAAAGTTAGGACCCCTAACTTTACTACTAAATGCCTTCTGTGAATACCAAAAGTAGTACGTTTAGGATTTTTTCTCAGATTAGTTCTGTGAATCGGCCCCATTGAGAGGAACTGCAGTGACTGTGGTTCCTGCAAATATTAAGAGTTGTCCGTTGGTCTGGCAGGCAACTTCAGATTCGGGGGTGGATGTTAGTCAGGGCAGCAGAGTAAACTCCGTCGACCCGACGGACTTACTTCGTCCGCCCAAGTCTATATCAGTCCTTTCACGCTTCTTTATAGTGTCCCGCACATTGCTTATTAAATGGTGCCTCCCTTCATCTTCACAAAGAGGCTTTGGCTTAAGACTCCTTCACAGAGAACCCAGGGACCACCTCATGGTTCTCTTACTCCCCTCGCTCAGCCTGGTGTAGTGCAAGACTTGTCCTTTGCTCTTCTGAGTGTTGGAGAACTCCTACTTGAGAGGAATGGTGAAGAAGCGTGCGGTACCAGTCTGCCTTCATGCCTGTGCCCATGTGTCTTGGCATGGATGTGTGTGTGACTGTCAGCCCTTCTCCATACACACTGGGCTCACATGATGATTAAATATCCCAATGACAAGCCCCCATGACCAGAGAAATGGGGTTGCCGCATTGGGGACAAGAGGCTTCTTAATTTCTCGAAGTAACTGGCCTCGTTTGGTAGCCGATGACCACATGTAAGGCTTTCAACTGAGGTTTGGAGACAACTTAGTTCACCAGTGTTTCACACACCTACTCAATATCCCCACAAGACAAAATGTAGAACTGATTACTAACGCTTCCAAGTGACACGATTGTGTTGCCCCGCTTCAAATGTCGATCCGCTTCATAAATCCCCACTAAGCTCCCCGGCTTTTAGAGATGGACTAGTGTGAACATTACATCTTTCTAGAAGGGACTTCTATTCTTGGATTTCTCTGTATGTATCTTTTTCTGGATCTGTATGCCTCAATATTATAACATAACATGTGTATTTGTAAAGCGCACGTTCACCCCTGACGTGGTATCTTGGCGCTGAATAACAGATGTTTATCATTACCCAACTCAATGGTACTCGTTTTATCGACCTCAGATGAATGAAAGGCTGAGTGGACCTGCCAGGATTGGAACCTGTGACCATGAGGTCGAACACAGGCCCCTGTAGTGGATGCATTAGTTCACAGAGCCACCAGACCCGGCATGTTCATCGATCCCCAAATGTATTCCCACCTTTAGCCGCACTCTGGAATATTGAACCAGTAATGGTTTAGAAGCCCATGGCTCCAACACTCAGCAAGAATCACTCACCACGCTCCTCATTTTCACTATAACTCTAACACCAGTAGTATTTCATTACAGCTTCTCCCTCCAATTGCCCTGATTGGGGTTGTCTCTGTTAAAAAGTGAATGGGGAGAGGAGTTCATAGAGACCCATTGTTTGTTAAGGGTGGGGAGCATTCTTACCTTTGTAGGTAGACTTTTGTCCAAGGACAATTATTGGTAAACATTGGTACATTTGTCTGAGTTGTATTTTTAAGAATAACACCAGCTCCTCATAAAGGACTCTGGGGTTTTGAGCAGTTCCTCCTCCCTGCCATCTGTGATATCTTCATCTGAATTGAGAATACAATCTTCACTGGAAGCACATCTGTGGGTTCCAGTTTATCACCCTCTTCATCAACTTCCTAGTGGTTTCTAGGTTTCAAAGTCTTTCCTCTCCCAAGATTTTTATTTATTTATTTATTTCACTTAGCACGCGTCGGCTAATTTGGCCTTTGGTGCATCGGTATTAAATTAAAAACACAAATCATCAAACACACAGATGCTAGAACAAAAGAAATAAAAGCTAGCAAAGCAAGGGATGGTAAAATATTTATCTAGATTTCCCTCAAACTATGTTCTTGAATTATAATTTGGGATTCTTCTCAAGAAGCAATTCTCTCGGGGCGCGCGTCGCTGCAGCTACTTTATTGAAAATTATTTTACTTGCTGACTCATAATATATGCTTAAGGGTGTTCTTTTATTACTAAGATCAGTTTCTTTTATTCAGTTTACTTCTGAGCGCATAATCAGTGTCTGTGTCTAGTAAAGCGGTCTGGTTCTCATCCTTGCTTATCCTTGAGTGACCCCCCCCCACCCACCCCCCGCAGACTGCTGAAACTATGGAGGGACCAAACAGAGGTTCAGGATCCCATAAAATTAAGGGCATCATTTAGAGGAAGATGTAAAGAGGAGGACACAAATCAAAGAGATGTTCCACCGGCTTCTCTTTGCATCCAGGGACCATGTATGAGGGTGGTGGAAGGGTAAATGACCGAATGACCCCTCCACTCACTCCGCCGTACAGCCCGTATTGCGCCGGTGTTGACATTTCCACCAATGTTGCAACGGAGGCTGCATTTGGAGTAACTGGTCTTCCATTTTGTCAGGTAGCATCAACAGCGATGAAGGACAACCATGCAATGCATGCCGGCCTTTCTCAGAATGGGCTCTCAAGCTCCTTAAACGCGGGTGCAGGCGCGGGCCTCCAGTGCCCACTTGTCCATTCAACCACGCCACAGAGAAATTTGGGAATCGATAACTCTGAGCCCACTCCCTCCAGTCATTGCAATAGAAGCTGCCTCAGAGTCAAAGCAACCACGCCTTGGAGCCATCACTTGGCAGAACCTCTTGCACCTGAGTGGTGGAGGTCTTACACCAGTCACACCGTCCATCATGCACAGCTTCCAATCAGGCTCTTACACGTCATCGACTCTTGAGAGTCCTCCCTCCCTCCTGTTGCTTCAGTTCCCCATTAGCTCAGTTACCACCCCCTGATGATCTGTCAAGTCCATTTATTACTAATTTAACTGTGTATGATCTTTCATCCACAGCTTCTGGTAACTTCATAAGGCTTGCACCTATCAGCAGGGCATTGCCCTATTAGCCATATACCAGTCAGAATGATGACTCTGATGGGTGTATAATTGTGGATTGTTCAAAACGTGCCCTGCTTTACACCGGGGAGGTCGCAGACTCAAAACTTTCCAATGGCGCGCGTCTTGAGCTGATCTCCTCTCTTAGTCATGGGATCTTCGCTTTCGTCAATTCTTGGGGAAGGTTATCCAAGATATCACACAAGTAGAACCCAAGGGATAGTTGTGAATTGCTTCTTCCAAACACAATGTTCCGAAACCTAGCAAACGGGACATTAATAACTGCTGCGGCACAAAGTCTTTGCAAATGCGTAAGCTGATTTACACCTCCCAGAGAAGCTTTTGGTCAACCAATCATGGGAGCTTGGCTATGAGTTGTGTTCCACCTCATTCATGAATGGATGGACTTCTTCGTGTCAGACCTGTGGCATTCACGTACCTCTATGTTTAAAATGACCAACTAGACACATCAAAACTCTACCAGAGCAATCAATATTTAAAACGTCAATTTTACTAATCTATAGTCTTAAACTGGACCGTACCAGGGCATTTACCCCAAGTACTTTACGT
This sequence comes from Lissotriton helveticus, assembly GCF_964261635.1. Taxonomy (NCBI): domain Eukaryota; kingdom Metazoa; phylum Chordata; class Amphibia; order Caudata; family Salamandridae; genus Lissotriton; species Lissotriton helveticus. The sequence continues at coordinate 43,327,374 of NC_136071.1, read as the reverse complement.
CACTGCTTTAGAACTAACCTGTTCCCTTGTTCCTGACCTCTTCTCAAGAAGTTCTAACATGAAGCAGCAGGGAATGAAATGTATTGGTACACTGGACCTATGAAAGAATGAACAGAGGTTGACGATGATAGACACAGTAGTGGGGACAGAAGGGAAGGAATAAAGACAATTCCTGGACACGCAAAGTGTGAGGCTTCCACCTACAAACAACCATGCTCCCATCTTTCACCCCTACTGTTGCCCTCATACCTTTCAGGCCTTGATCTTAGTGTAAGTACCACACCTCTGTTCTATTTAGAGCTTGAAGTGCAAAAGGAAAAGTCACTTCAGCCCCATAGCATCCAAGGGTGTCCCTGTCCCTCCTCCAGTTCCTCCTGGAAACATGTAGCGCTTTGTACAGATCAAAACCAAAGGGGATGATGGACGAAGTGTTAAACATTGCAAGCACTCACCCCCAGTCAACTGGTCTGGGTTTAATCCATCATCATTCTTTAGCTCACTCCGCCACCCCAGTTCAGACAAGGCCATATGCAAATCAGTCTGACCCTGTGCCTCATGGGAACAGTCCAGCCCAACTGAAAAGCCATGTCCTCCCTTGACCAGAAGCAAGCATCCTGGGACCAGTTTTGGGCTGACAGCCCTCATCAGCCAGGCTAGCTTGAATCCAGTGGCAAAGTGAGCAGGGGACCCACGTCTGGGCATACCCTGCCAACTTAGGGCGAACAAAGCAAAACCATGTCTTCCCGTTGGTTTTGCTTTGTACAGATCAACAAGCCTATTTTTAAGAGGAAAGGCTCATCGCCTGAAGACACATGAGCAGCTTTCGGTTAATCTGATCCTTTTTGTCCAGTCGGAGATGCTCATCTCTGATCCCTGCACAGTGCTCCTGCCTTAAAGTGATTGGACTGGATCATAAACAAAGTAAACACCAGCAACATAGTCTCGTCCAGTTAAGCTGGTCTTCATTCCATAGAAACTAAATCCACCACTCCTGCTTTGAAGGCAGAAGCAGCCTAACCCAGAGCACTGGCGGAGCCCTGCGTGTGACTACTGCTGTTGATGAAGGCAATGGGTGTGCATTCTCTGATGTGGTAAAGACCTCCACTGCTTCTCTTAGGAGCAGTTTATGATGCTCTCTTCTTCAGCTTCTAGTGTGGATAAATTGTACCAGGTCTCTGCAGGTAAGAGTGTGACTCTCTCAGCCCTGTTGCTGGTAGGGATGAGGCACAGATCTCTTCAGCACCCCAGTGCCCTGCAGCTGTGGTAACTCTGGGCCTGAATTAGGAATGCAAGTGGCAGAGGGTAGGTGTCTCTGAACCTCTTCCACTCAGAACAGTGTCTGGATCCAGGATTCAGAGGGCGACTGTCCTGTCTGGCCCAGTGATGCTGCTTCCACCTGCACTCTCTGGAGAACATTGGATCAGGTTACACTGTAGGCTCTGGCAGGGGAGCCCTGCAATCCTTTCTGAAGGTTGTAGAGAGTTTGAACTCACACAGCTTCTAGCCCACAGCAGATGCTTAGGTACCTCACCCATTCTCTGTCCAGGGCAGATTGCTACTGGACATTAGCTTGACCTCAAGAAAGGACTGGACCTTTGAGCCTCTGTCAAGACTGTGCCACACAGTAATATGAAAACTTGAGAGCAACAGCACAGGTGCACCACAATAAAGATTGGAACGGGATATTTTATAAAATCCCTGTCCAAAGCGGATTCTTCCAAAAGTTTCTTCTTTATTCCATATATATATATTTTTAAAGTGATCTAGATGATCAAGACACAGCAACGCGTTTCGTCCTTGTCAATAGGAATTCTTCAGGGCGAGATGAGTCTTTTACACTGTCATCATGGGTAAATAAACCACATGGTGACCCAAGAGTACAGTAACCAGTTGCTTGCGTCCTTAATATATACAATTAAAGGTTGTGATTGGCACCCTGATCTATTCGGATAAGGGTGATTGGGAGTATAAAAACTCACAACAAGAACGGTCTAAAGTCCCAGGTCAGGGAACTTGATAAATTATGACAAAGGTTGCACAGTTACAACACCGACCAGAACCAGCCGAAATCCTCCTCATTGATGGCAGACCAGACGGTGAAGTAATGCTTGGTCCACAGAGGCTGGGCAAGCAGATGGAAAGGAGAAATTCAAGTGGTCACATGAATATGATGTTTTAAACCGACACCAGGTTTTCCCTATTTTAAAAACCCAAGGTACTCAATGAAACATCTTGGGCACTAGACTCTTGAACCTGAACTGACACTCACCTACTTTCTTGGGATAAAATGAGGAGGATAAATGTGGCGCTTGTCTCCTAGAGTCCCAGAGCTGAGAATACAGAAGGGATGCCCAAGGCATGCGGTTGTCTGGGAACCCCTTGGTCCATAATGAACCTCTCATTGGTGGCTGCCACCCACCGACCAAGGTGAACAACAAAGGTCTCATTCTTAAAATCGGATGAGATGTGCAACATACTTATGAAAGAGAGGGTCGCAGCAGAGTCACAGGATCATATGAACGGATTACAACGGTAGATGTTAGTGGGGAGATTATTATTATATCCACCCCATGTGGGTGAGTTTGTGTGCTGTGTGTGTCTCAGTGTTGAAACAACCTTTGCAGTTGTGTGTTCTGTCTGTGGCTGTGTCTCTGTGCCTAGGAGGCTTTGCTGGGGTGCAAGTGAGCTGACAAGGCCACAAGCCTGGCCTAGTGGGCTGTTATTAAATGCATCACAAAGGTGCTTGCAATTCCCTCAGTCTTAAGTTCAATTCTGAACTTTCTCTGTCTGTATATCTCTGTACCTTTTGCATCTTCCTGTGTTCTTGAGTATGCCTGTACACATGTTTGAGTGTGAGTGGCTGACTGACTCATTGCATTACTATTGGTCTGATTTCAGATTAATTACAACAGACATTCTGTCCACCAGTGTGGTGGATACTTCACCATATCACAACAGGGCTACCACAGCAGCTAGAGTATTGTTTTCTGAGGCAGCTTTCAATGGCATGGCTGGCACCACCTTGGGGGTATAAACTCTGTGATGACAATTCCATCATGTCCATGTGGCATGGCCTTATGGCCTCATCCTGTATGTAACCCCTGCAGCCCTCAGCACTATTCTAATGCCTTCGAAGACTTACAGCGAGGTGTCCATTCTTCCACTGGTAGGATCTGACCTGTCATCAGTTGTAATGGAATAGGCAGATGCGGCATTGAATGATAGAAGGCACGGCCATGGGTGCATAGTTGGCCCTTGTATTCGCTATTCTACCAACTGCATGCAGGTCTGGCTCCTTTTGTCAAATCCACATAGCAGTACTTTTGTCGTACGTCATATTAGGATGCAGTTTAGGACTGCTGAACAAGTTTCTATAGCAGGTAGGTTTCTATTTTTATATTTCAATGGTTTATGCTTCGTTTTGGTGCTGAACTCCTTTTAACCCTTCCCCTCTCTTTTCCCAACAACCTTTGTTTCTCCCTCCATTCTTCTGTTTTGGTTACTCCCTCCATGTTTCTTCACTCACACCCCTGTCATGCTTTTATGACCTACTACCTATCTTTCTGTTCTGCTCTCTACTCTTCTCTCTCTTCTTTTTCATTACCCCCTCTCAATTGCTTCTCTATTTTGGTTTCTTACTGTTCCTTTGTATCTATCTTCCTTTATTCCTTTCTATGTCTCTATCTCTCTTACATTTTTTCACTCCATCATTTCTGTTTACTCTCCTCTTCTGTTGGCCGAATAGCTCCAGAGGTGGTTGCACGTCACAGATACGGTCGTCCTGTTGACTGCTGGGCAGTTGGAGTGATAATGTTCATCCTGTGAGTATTAAAAATGGGAGCAACCTAAAGAGAATCTGGGTATGAGTGCGTGTGTGCGTGTGTGTGTGTTTATGTGTGTGTGTTTGTGTATGTGTGCCTGTGTATATGTGTGTGTGTGTTTGTGTGTGTCTGTGAGTATGTTTGAGACGAGTGTTTATTGATTTTTATGCTGTACTTTAATTTTATTTTAATGATTTGCATTTCAGTGCTCTCTTATGTGTGGTTGTGCTCCATAGGGACAGGAAAAGATATGGTGGTGGCGAAGTGAGTGTTCTAGAAGTACAGCCCAGGGTGTGATTGAGGGTTTCTCAGTGTGGAAGAACACTTTCTGCATCTGAGGATATTTGAAAAGGTTGAGGTATGATAATCAATCTCTCTGCATCAAATATCCCCCTATTGCAAATCTGTTTACTTCTGCCTGTATCCAGCTGGAATGCAGTCCAAAAATGCTGGACCTAAATCATTAGGAAGGCCAGTGGTTGCTCGCACAGTTAATGCTGTGGGGCTGTGGGGCAGTGGGGTGGGGCTGGGTGAGGGGGTAGTGGTGTGGGGCTTACGACAGAAAAGTCGAGAGTAAGTTATTAAATAAATAAAAGCACTTACTTTGCGCTCGCAGCATCACCGAGTCGGGTATGTTTGACTGTAATACTTTATCACACTGTACTAATTTAGGGCCAGATGTACAAGGGTCCTTTTGCGGTTGCGACCCGCGCCTTTCTGAAAAGCAAAGGCTATTGTGACGGCAAAAAGGCTTTTCTTATATGTACTAAAGCCATTTTGTGTGGCAGAAAACTATAATGGGTTGTATGATCCACTCCAAATACCAATTAGGAGGAGATGTGAAAGGGGCGTTTCCACTTAATTAGAAGTCACAATTATGCATGAATGATCTGCGACTGCAATTGCTGTAGCAAACCATTGATTAAGGGAGATGATGGCTGATTCTCAAAGTGGAAGTTCTTTTCTTTAACCCCTCCCATGCTCATGACGAGCTGAGCTCGTCATGAGCCACGGTGGTCATGTGCTCATGACCAGCTGAGCTCGTCATAATGGCCAGAACGCTCGCACGCGGGGCTAATTCCCCCGCTGTGCTGAACGTTCTATGAAAACCGGTGTGGCCGTGACGAGCTCAGCTCGTCATGAGCACACGGCCACCGTGGCTCGACTCATGAGCACCGCAGGCAAGGGGTTAAGGAACACGGGCTACTTTGAAAAAAGGATTTCCATTTGGGAATTCAAGAACGGGGATAGCAATCTGTTGTTCCTTGTGGGCCATCAAGCCTATGTTTGATGTCAATCACAAGAGGGTGGGGGGTACTAACAGTGACCTGCCTAAGTAATATTCATTTGGCCATTCAATCTGCACCCCCATGCTACTGGACTTTTTGGGATGTGACCTTCTAATATATAGGTCACATCGAAAAATTAAAGATTGGTCGCAAAAAGATGATGCGCAGTTTGAGACCCCTTTTTGTGACTCTTGTTTGAAAATCTCTGGCCCTTAATCCCTGCTGCTCAAGATTTCCTATCTAATGATACCTGAGCAGCAATGAATACACCTGCAAGGTGCAGAGAAACTGTTTTTGGTCTTCAAGCCATGGATGAGTGAACCAAGGGAGGAGGTAGAGATCATGATGTGTCTCCCTAAATCTCCCTCTCCTCAATGAAGAGACTTTACTGAACATGCCTTTTCTGCTTTACTTTCCTTCTCTCCTCAGGCTGTCAGGGAACCCACCCTTCTATGATGAGAATGAGGAGGAAAGCAGTGAGAGTCACAACAGGAACATATTCCGGAAGATTTTGGCGGGGGATTATGAGTTTGACTCGCCGTACTGGGACGAGATCACTCCAGCAGGTGAGACTACCTGCAAACCTTTCTGACAAACACTTTTAGTGTTTTACATTTTATATTAAGTGTTTTGCCATATTAAGGATGTTAAGAAAGTTTTTGCCATATCTATCCTTGGAGCACAAGAAGATCACGGTCCAGGCCCTGATAGGATCACACCTGGACTATGCTAACATCCTTTACCTGGGTCTTCCTGAATATCTGCTGACCCGTCTGCAGATAGTCCAAAATTCAGCAGCCAGGGCAATCTTTGGCCTCACTGGACGAGCCAGGGCGAGCAACCTTCTTGTGACTCTGCACTGGCTGCCGATCCGAAAGCGCATCGCTTTTAAGGCTTTAACGATAGCCTTTAAGGCGCTTCACAATTTCGGCGCTGGTTATTTGCAGAAAAGGGTCAACTTCTATCTACCATCTAGACCCTTGAGGTCGGCTGCCCAGGCCAATGCCATCGTGCCGTCAGTGCGACGTGTGCGCTGTGGAGGCCGCTCTTTTAGCTACCTTGCCTCTCGTCTCTGGAACACTCTGCCCCTGACGCTGCGAACGTGCTCCAGTTTGTTCACTTTTAGAAAGGGACTTAAAACCTATCTCTTTGCTCTGTAGGCTGTCTCTGGTTTTTGGTGCCGCTTGGTTGTATGTTGTTAGTTGCTGGTGTTTGTGTGAGGATCTATAGCGCCGGGACGCTCTTTGAGCAGCTGAGCGCTTTACAAAACCCCCAGTAACATAACATAACATAACATATTTTTTATATGTGGGGAAATTCTAATTACAGCACTCCAAATTAGTAAAAATCAACAAAGAGCTCTGGTATATAGCCCTCAGCACTCAAGCTTTTATACACAGGAGTGTTCAAACAAGCACACACAGATGCAATTCAAAAGAACAGTTTCTTTATATATAGTACGGGATCAACAGTTGTCACGCCAATATAATTTGAGATCCAAGTCTGTATTCTTCAAGTTTTCTTTATTCAAAATTTCATAAAGATTTTTCCAGCATATTGTTCGCCAACACGTGTTTCGTCTCTTGCTGAGACTTTATCAAGGCATAGATCATGTGTGAAACTCGTGATGTCAGAGATGGATGTTGCGGGGTGCACTGCTAAAATCCAAGGATAGAACACCGAAGTGTGTGGAACAGTGTAGATCCTAATGTGTCCAAGAGTGGTGATTGGTGCACAGGATTGATGGACAGCAGCATATAAAAGTATAAAACGAGGTGGCCAAAATAACCCCAATTATTTCATAAGACTTTACCACGAGGAATGTTGAGTAAATCCTTGTAGTTACAATGCGTTATGAGTAGCCTTGAGGCGGGCCGTTACGTCGGGATACGAGCACTTTGCTGCTTCAAATCACAACTTATCATGGTTGTATAGAAAGTTTTGTACGGAAGCTGCGCCTACACTCTGCGCTACTCATAACGCGTTGTAACTACAAGGATTTACTCAACATTCCTGGTGGTAAAGTTTTATGAAATAATTGGGGTTATTTTGGCCACCTCGTTTTATACTTTTATATGCTGCTGTCCATCAATCCTGTGCACCAATCACCACTCTTGGACACATTAGGATCTACACTGTTCCACACACTTCGGTGTTCTATCCTTGGATTTTAGCAGTGCACCCCGCAACGTCCATCTCTGACATCACGAGTTTCACACATGATCTATGCCTTGATAAAGTCTCAGCAAGAGACGAAACACGTGTTGGCGAACAATATGCTGGAAAAATCTTTATGAAATTTTGAATAAAGAAAACTTGAAGAATACAGACTTGGATCTCAAATTATATTGGCGTGACAACTGTTGATCCCGTACTATATATAAAGAAACTGTTCTTTTGAATTGCATCTGTGTGTGCTTGTTTGAACACTCCTGTGTATAAAAGCTTGAGTGCTGAGGGCTATATACCAGAGCTCTTTGTTGATTTTTACTAATTTGGAGTGCTGTAATTAGAATTTCCCCACATATACTGACTCGGGCTTACATTTCGGTGTTTGCCTTTAGCACCTTTGGATAGTAGGTGCATAGATTTTCTTTAGCACCCAAGATACCATTACTGCTTCTATTGCTTCTTTTTAAACCTTTCGTGTACCATTTCAAGATACATATCTGTGGTCTATAGAATAGTGCGGACATTTCCCTCGGGAACACTACTATCCTCTCATTTTTTACATAACATATTTTTTACTAGCATTTTGTTTTTTTATGGAACTTTAATCCTAGTAGTGCTCTGTGCTCCTTTCCCATGGGTATCCATCTCCAAAGACAGAAGGAAAATTATTGGCCATATTAGCAAGAAAGGGCGATACATTATCACCGATTTTATCGGCAGGAAACTGAACCCTAAATCGGCGATAATGGGCTTGATAATATGCCCTTGTAAATTCCCATAGAAGCCCAGGTTAACACCAGAACCTGCGCTTCTATGGGCATTCACACGGGCATATTATCAAGCCCATTATCGCCGCTTTAGCGGCAGTTTCCTGCCGATAAAAGTGGCGATAATGTATCGCCCTTTCTTAATAATATGGCCCTATGTTATTATATCCTCGCACACATTCATCAATGAAGAACAAAACCAGTTTGCAGAGAAAAGCTTTATTTTCTGAGTCATACACTGTAAAGGCAATGCAATATCATTCAGTCCTTGGTGTGGCAAAGTATCCGACCCACATATCCACTAGGGGAGTGGGGAACTCATGGGGTTTCACTCCGCAGAATTCCGCTGAGTTCCATAAATACTCAATGATATTCCCTGGAATTCACAAGTGGGTGGAATCGGCTCATCGCACTGCTTATGCTGATTTTTAGCACCACAACCTTGTTCGTACTGCAAATTCAGCATCAACAGCACCACGCAGAATGCCAAAGGGAGCTGCAGCTTTGCTGCCGCTCGTACAAATTTTCTACTAAAGCGGTAATTTTCTCACCATCAATGGTCGTGACTGCCTGCACTGAGAAAATCTTGCTAGGGGACGCCAATCCTCACTTGCTAACTTACCATTGGTGAGTTATGTGCGAGAAATAACTCCACCATGCAACGGTTGGTGGAGTTGTACTGGATCTCCGCATTACAAGCATAAGCGGAGTGGGCAAAACTCAGTGAACTCCGCTGGCGGAGCAGTATTTATCACCCACCCCAATTTTCTACCTTGTTTCATTTCATATGGTGGTTTCATTTTAGCACATACATTTGCCTGGTTGTTTGTCACTTCTAGCAATGTGTTGCATTCCTGCAGCCAAGGTGACTCACTCACACCCAGGCTGATATGGTGGCACGTGAAGACATACAATGCACACACAAAAACAGACTCCAACATAAAGATTTACACACTCTCTTATAGAACTGCCTTGCCACAACCAGCTCTACCAAGATCTACTCCCACTTTCAAGACTTTGATCTCCAATATGGTAGTACTGTAGTAATAATACTACTTTAACCTTGTCCTAAATCCTGTGGGCTGTCTGAGAGCTCTGAAACAACCACTGACAAATGCCTACAATGCACTTTGCATCTTGATGTGGATTTACTGAGAATAATTCAGAAGTATTTGCAGGCAGTGCAGCCTGGTTGAATACTTTTGATTAAAAAACATTTGCATAATAATCCCAATGTAAACAAGAGGGCAAAAACATTAATGTGAGAAGAGATTGCTGTTAAAAATTGGACTTTGGTTTTGAATTCCAATTCTCACAATGACCTACTTGGCCATTTGATTTGTTAGTCATCACTCTTCTAAAGTGTAGCAAGGTCAAAACCAGTTGTCACATTCTACCATTTTTTTTGCCAGTGATTGTAAAATTAAAGCATAAGAAAGGGCCATATGTATCAAGCAAAATTGCATTCACAAATGCCGAAATTCGCAGAATTTCTGCGTTTGCAATCGCAATTTTGCCAAATGGTATGTATGAAGGCAAATCTGCGTGCAAAATAAGGAATCGCAAAATTTGCGATTCCTTATTTTGCGATTGCATTTAAGGAATCACAAATTTTGTGATTCCTTAAATGCAATGTAAGAAGCACCAAAAAAGTGCAATTTGGCCTTAAGGAATCGCAAATTACCACCAACTTCAAGTTGGTGGTAATTTGCGATTTCTTTGAAAAATGTAATTTTTGCATTTTTCAAAGTGCAGTGTGAAGCACATACATGCCCTTAGGGCATGTATTGTGCTCCACATGTGCACCCATGCTTACTTCAGGGGTGCAACAGGGTGTCCTTTTGACACCCGTGCACCCTTGAAATTGCATTCTCAATTTGCGATTCGCTAATTGCTAATCACAAATTGAGAATGTCTTCCCATTCATTGTTATGGGCCTCTAGGCCCATAGTAATGAATAGGGAGGTATTCCTTAATTGCAAATCGCAATTTGAGATATGCAATTAGGGAATATGTAGGATTTTCAAAATGTATTGCAAATCCGACATACATAGCATTTTGCGATTCTCAAAAAGCAATTCACAAAAAAACGCTATTTGAGATTCGCAAATGAGGATGTTGATACATATGGCCCAAAGTGACTAAAATTGCATTTTCTGCTATATAAAAGATGTTGGGGCATATTTACAAGCCCCTATCGCCACAGGAACGTCGCTTTTACTTATTGTAAATACGGTGCATCCCTACATTTCTAAAGAGACGGAGCGTGGTGTTAGCAATTTTGGAACCAACCCGTGCTCCGCCACTTTCTTATACATATGTCCCGTTATTTTTTGTAGCTCTTTGTTCTGTTTTTTTCACAGGAATTTCAACACTTCCCCAGCCAGTCCTGCTAAGATCTTTGGGGCATATTACCAAGGGTGGCGATATAGAATTATCGCCGGTTTAGCGGCCATTTTCGGCCGCTAAGCGGTGATAATTCTATCGCTTTATTACCAAGCTGTCACTAACTGATGTTAGCGACAGCTTTTAGGCGATAGCGAGCGGTTTGGGGCCCGCTTTGCATGTCAGCGATATTTATCGCTAATGACATGCAAAGTGGGCGTGCCAAACTGTTAGTGACTGAAAGCAGTCGCTAACCTATTACCAACACTGGTGTAGCGATGGAAAAATTCCCCGCTATCGCCTAAAACTAACACCTGCTCTGACCAGTTCTTAGTCATGTTATCCAATGGGAGGTGGATAACATGGCTAAGAGCATTTGGTCGCTAATGCATGAATATCGCTACATTTTCAGCGATATTCATGCATTTCACATGATTTCTATCGCTTTTGAGATAAACCTTGATAATAGCAAGGTATCTCAGCGATAAAAATCATCGAAGCGCGGCGATAAAATTATTGCCGCTAACCCTGCTTAGCGTTAAATATCGCTATTTCTTGGTAATATGCCCCTTTGTTTCTACATTGGAACCTTGCCATCAACAGACTCATAGTTACTCCAACCTGGCTAATTTACTAGACATACTGCCATATGCATCAACAGAAGGAATTGCGACTCCTAAATAGCGATTTTTAAGGAATAGCTATTTAGGAATCGCAGAAGCCTATGCATGTAGGAATCGCTATAAAAATAGTGATTCCTACACATTCCTTAATTGCTACTCGCAAATTGCGAGTCGCAATTAAGGAATGCTGTTCCATTCATTCCTGTGGGCCTCCAGGCCCATAGGAATGAATTGGAGATTGCATGAGCAATTTGCGAGTACCAGTAGGTACTCGCAAATTGTTAATGCAATTTCAAGGGTACAAGGGTGTCAAAATGACACCCTGTTGCACCCCTGAAATTGATCTGTGCACATATGTTGCACACACACATGCAATAAGGGCATGTGTGCGCGCATCATGAAACTTTAAAAAATGCACAAAAGTGCGATTTTCAAAGTTTTTGCAAATTACCATGAAGTTCAACTTCATGGTAATTTCCTACACCTATTAGCAAAATCGCTATTTTTTTTACTTTGATGCATTGCATTCAAGGAATCTCAATTTGGGATTCCTTAAATGCAATCGCAATTTAAGGAATCTCAATTTGAAGATTCCTTAAATTGCGATTTTTGCATTTGGGATGATGCATCCAAAATGCAAAAATACCAGTCGCAAAGGGGCAGATTCTGCGAATCTGCCCGTTTGCGACCGGTTTTTAACTTGATGCATGGGGCCCATAGTCAATAAAGGAGCACGGTCTGGGCAGTGCAATGGTAAGCACATGGGTTGCAGATGTTGAAGTGGTAATAGAGTGATAGCTGGGTTACAGATGGAGTTGCAGTAGAATTGTATTCAGCTGCTATTCAGAAAAAAAACTTTTCTCCCCCAAAAACTTTTAAAGTGTATTTTAATCCAAATATTTTCACAAAAATTGTATTTCTCTCAAAATGTTTCCATGAAAAGACATAACAGAGGTTTTTCTCTCCGTTTGTGCCTCACAGCAAAGGAACTCGTTGCCCGTCTCATGGAGGTCGACCAGGATCAGCGAATCACAGCCCAGGAAGCCCTGGGCCATCTCTGGTGAGTGCAGACGCTTCCCGCGCTCTGCCCGGGAAGGACTAAAAGTACAGGAGAAGGGCCCAGAGCAATGCTTCTGATGCCACAAGAACTGGATAGTCAGGGAAAAGTTAGGAAAAAAAATCCAAACTTAGGGATGCATGAAGTTTCAAGTTTTCTTTAAACAAACTTAAACATTTTCAGCGCTTTACAAATGTTGGAAACTGCAAATGGAGTAAAGTTGAAGTAATACATTTTCCCAAATAAAGTGGGGGAAACATTATTGCACTAAAATGTTTTTTGAAGAAATCCTCACCAACGGACAACATTTTGCAAAGTTAATACACTTTGAATCTCTCGTGAAGGTCAAAGTTTGCAAATATCATACCTCAAAATCTTACAAGAGATACATAAATGTAACCCACCCTCAAACATTAAGAGATAATGTCAAGTGATAGACTATAAGCTTTACTTGAGAGATTACCAAGGCTCAATAAGGCTTTTAGTATATTTTCTAATTCAAAAATATTTTATAAAATTACAGCTTGGCCCCAGTGTGCCCTAGAGTGCTGTACAGATTAATTAAACAAGAAAGCTCGAGACATATTCCAAGTAATGTATATATATATATATATATATATATATATATATATATATATATATATATATATATATATATATATATGGTGTAGCACGGTTACAACGAATTTTTTACAACGCACTACCATTACATCGCAACTTTTACCACGCAAACCATTACAACGCAATGCGCTGGGGGGCGCTCTAGGATAGGGAATGTATTTAATATACTATCCAACACCTTCCCTGCTATCCACGGGGACTGGAGTTGGAATAGTAAATTAAATAATTCACTATCCAGCGCCTAAAAGCATTATGCGTTGTAATGGACTGCGTGGTAAAAACCGCGTTGTAAAGGCATGCGTGGTAAAAGCATGCGTTGTAGTGACACCAATCCATATATATATATATATATGAGCACTAACAAACCAAACGTTACAGACGTTATAGTTAGGTTAACATTTTACACGCACAAAAACAGAAATTCAACAGTTATAGTTATAGTCATCGCAAGTAACTGTATCTAGTGCCCTAAGGCACTAGATGGCAAGGGCGTGAGTTATAGTTGCCTTATGGCACGGTATATAGTTTCTTGAGATAACTCTAACTATAACTGCTGAATTGCTATGGTTTTGTGCGTATAAATATGAACTTAACTACAACGTCTCTGTAACCTTTGATTTTTTTAGTGACTTTCTAAAGTTTTTTATTATAATGCCCCTGTAAACTTTGGTTTTGGCAATGAATTTCTATGTTTTTTTTTAACATAAAGTAATATTTAATTACCATACTTTAATACAACCTCCGCCGTGAATGGCCTTTGGTCATGCACTGCTGGGTGTTGGCCACAGGGCCTGGCTGCTAACCCCCCATATGCAGCCAACCACACGCTGTGCACAGCGAGATTGGTCACAGGGCCTGGTGGCAGCCAACCCCTGCATGCAGCCAAGCACAAGCCAAGCCTGTGGCCCTGCATGGCGAAGGTTTGGCCGCAGGGTCTGGCCTGCAGCTAGGCCCTGTGACCAACCACCCAAAGGCAGTCAACCCAGGTGGGGAGCATGCAGCCCCCCTAGGCACCCTATTCCTGTGTCCTGCCACCTTTTTTACGGGGAGGGGGTAAGTGGTCCCCTTCCTCAGGCCGTATTTGGCTCTGGGGACCCCCTCCGCCAGGGCCCATCAATTTAATTATGAGCACCCATGCTCAGGTTGATTTCAGCCCAGGGATCCCATCTCTAGGGCCTGTCCTTCTTATAAAGGGAGATGCAGCCCCCCTCCCCAGGACAATATTGGCCCCGGGGACACCATTTCCTAAGGCCAGTCCAGTAAATGTTGGGTGCCTTGGAGCCCACCCAGGTCATCCATTTTATATTTAGAAGAAAAAAGGGGGGCCCGCTGCCCTCTCCCAGGGCCGATTTTTTGCCCTGGGGACCCCATCTCCTGGGGCCCATCCTTATTCTTCAGGGGGAGAGGGGCATGCCGCCTCCTTCCCCGGGCCAATATAGGCCCCTGGAATCCGACTTCCTGGGGCCTGGCCAGCATGTAAAGGGGAAGGGGGTATGTAGCCCCCCTCCCAGGGACAATATTGGCCCCAGGGACCCCATAACTGGGGGCCTCTGCACTAAGTGGTGGGTATCCTGGAACCCCCCATTGGGCACCCTGTTACTTTTTGTGTGGAGGCCGCGGGGGAGCCCTAGTGCCACTGCAGCTCCAGCCATTTCCCCGCCTCTAGTGGAAGCTGGCATTGCTCCTACCCACAGGGAGCAGCTAAAAATGCTGCTCCATGCGGGTTGCAGCAATTTTTCATCTATTTCCCTGCTCGTTTTACAGCGGGCAGGGAAACAGATGAAAAGTCCACTCCCAGTGGAGGGAGCATTTCTCATGCTCCTGCCTGCTGGGAGCAAGCTTACTGTTTGATCTTTCCTGGTGGGAGCATAAACTGCTCCTGCCAAGCGAAGGCAAACTGAGTTTTCCATGCCCACACAACTGTAGGCCTGGAAACTGCTATGTGTTGGGGGTGGGCACCCCAGGAATTAGCAGGAACCTTGCCCTTGGGGATGGTGTCCTGAGGGCCATTACTGGCTCTTGGAGGGGGGCCATGTGGCCAGCCCCTACCCCTATTTGTGTATGACCGGCCCTAGGGTGTGATTGCCACCAGGGCTGAATTTGGCCCGGGATGGGGGGCTCAGCCCCCCTACCCCTATTTGTTAATGTCCAGGTCCCGGGGAATGGGATCCCCAGTGCTAAAATCAGCCTGGGCAGGAGGGCCATGTGCACACCCTTCCCCTAGAATTAGTAATCTTCCCTCCAAGACCCAGCCCACCCAGGGGGCATATGCAAAACAAGCACGGGAGCACGCTCTAGTTGTTTTCTTCAATTCGGCCCCAGATTCTTTGAAAATTTGTGTTGCATTTTTTTCAAAAACACCAGGCCTAGGGGGTAAGAGTATTCCCACCCTGCCCTCTTTTTTTCACCTTTTTTCTTGGGACTCGGATGTGTCCCTACTATATCCCTACTCATTCGTGTATCGGTAGGGGCCCTGTCCACCTAAACGCTAAAGATCTTGTTTGGAGGCCAGTGGGAGACTCTAATCCTCTACATCAGACTCTTCAGGACAGTACATGAGGATGGCCTTGTTTAAAATCCATGTTCTAGAGGAAACAACAAATACATAGACATGGCTGGACTGTGAAAGGCTGGTGAGGCTAGGTTTGGGAAGGGACAGAAGTATTCATGTGGATACATGTCCAAAATCCTATGTTAATGTGTAAATATACCTGCATCGAACAACCAATATCAAGGTGCTCCCCACAAAATGCGGATGGCAAGGTATAACAGGCATGCTCTGTTTTGCTTTTTTCAATTATTGTCACAAATGCACACTCCCAAGTCTCCCTGTTAGTGTTTGTCACGTATTTTGGACAATGCTCCTCACTTGAAGAAAGTTCTCATTGCTTCTTCATGAATGTAGCTTGTGTGATTCCTTCACTTGTTCAGATTTTAACCTAACCCCGAGGACCCTCTAATAAATATATTGGGGTACCAATGGGTTATTTTATTCTCAACTAGCAGCCCGTCCCGACCTTGTCCGGGAGCAATCAGGCTTCAGGGCCCCCGCCCGCCACGGCCCCCACCCGCCCCGACATTGTCTGTGGGTCCCCCGGAGTAGCAGCCCATCCCGACCTTGGCTTCAGGGCCCCCGCCCGCCCCGACATTGTCCGTGGGTCCCCCAGAGCCTTACCTCATCCGCCGCACCTCCCCGCACTCCTGAGTTCACCGGTCCACCGCTCCTCGCCGCTCCTCCCCACCTGTCCGCCGCTCCTCTTCGCTCCTCCCCGCCTGTCCACAGCTCCTCACCGCTCCTCCCCGCCTGTCCGCCGCTCCTCCCCGCGCTCTTGTCCGCCGCTCCTCCACGCGCTCCTGGACGCCACTCCTCCCCGCGCTCCTGATGTCAGCACGCACGTCGCGGCCGGCGCTACTTCCATGGGACTACTTTTTTTTTCTCGGAAATTTTTTAAATAACTTATATTTTTTTAATTTATATAGCCTATGTCCATCTGCACACCCTGACAATTACAACGATGTATCGGGTGTGTGGATTGGCGCTGTGGTTCCCGAGTTTACCCGCCTCAAAGGTTCAAAGTTCTTCCTTTATAATAGTAGTATAGATCACTACCTTCACTTGGCCCACACACCCACATGCACAACTGCAGCAAGTCCTAAAAAGATCTCCATCAAAGAGCTCTCTTTGAGGGCCCGTGAGGGACTGCAGTGCCACCCCCACGAGGAGCAGTGCCCAATGATGATGCTTTACACTTGCAAGGGTGTGTGAGGGCACAACAGACACAGGAGTATCTCTCCTCATTCACTCACTCTCATACCTTGTTCTTGGAGACTCCCCGCCCTATCTTACAACCCCAATAGGCTGCACCCTTTCCATTCCCTTTTAGGATTGGGTACCACCATTAGAAATTATCATTACCTTTAGGAGCACTAGTCCAGGACCTCTTTCCAATTAGGTCCTTGTCCCCTTCTCCTTTATATTGTGGTCACACATTCCTTCACTTGTGGCAGTATGTATGTGGGCACTGTTCAGAAACCATGATTACTCTATCAGAGAATTGACTATCATTTCACCAGCCTGTCTCAGCCCCTGGTTGCAGCTTCCATGGCTGCCGTACTTTAACTGGTATTAATCCTAATCTCGGGGTTTCTCGTGTTTCATTCTTCCAGGATTTCTGGCAATGCAGCATCGGAGAAGAATCTGAAGGAAGGCGTGTGTGCCCAGATTGAGAAAAACTTTGCCAAAGCCAAGTGGAGGGTAAGTAATACAGAGCGTGTAACTTAATGTAGTTTTACAGGTCCTGTGCCTTATTTCAGCCCCTCTCTGATGTGAGCAACTGAGCTTGAACTCATTTGTAGGTAGAATGTTTTAGCCTTTGGTGGGGCTGAAGACAGGTCAGAAGATTAGAAGACATTAGTTGTCCAGTCCACTTTGCAAGGAGCCAGTCCAAGTAGGTCAGATTGCCACCTGTCTAGTTCCTACTGGCAGGAGTTTATGAAGTTACTCAGAGAATTTGAGGTCACAAGTGGCTGATCAATGCCTGAAAACTGCCTGTGATCTTAAAATATTTAAAGCGTTTTGGAAGGCCTTCTTTCTATGGTGTCATATGGGTGTTGAGAAGAAAACATGTCAGTTCAAAAAAACAGAAGTATTGGAAGAATTAAAAGCACATAAAGTATGAGGAAACTTGCTTTTATTCCAGTGTGTTTATGCACTAGAGTAGGAAAGGTTGTGAAAGTGGCACTAAAGACTGCGTTGATCACATGATTCTACTTTCTATTTTCAGAAAGCAATCCGGGTGACAACATTCATGCAACGCCTGCGTGCGCCGGACGCAGGCAGCGGACGCCTACCGGTCACACCACGGTCATCCATGAGCGTGGCACATGAAGTGACGATCGAGGCCGGACCTCCCTCACCACAACAACAGCTAAGCCTGCCTGCCAAGGAAGCCACCGGAGCAGAGAACGGGCAATCACACCAAGGGTTAAGCAGGCCACATGGCACAACAGATGATGATAGCAAACACTAGCCCCTGTGGGCTATGGGTTTGCAGCCATTTCCCTCCCTGGATGGAGGACATTGTGAAGCCGTGTACCTCGCTAGGGGTACGTAAAACCCAGCAGCAAGATCTCTAAAGACATTAGACTCACCTGCAGACACAGCTAAACTGATTTGTAGAGATTATAGCCTGGAGCCATCTACATCTAAAACTAGGCTAAAGTGAATCTAATGGGGCATCCGTCAGCAGTTAGTCCTTCCTCAGTCAGACATAATCTACTCACTGAGGAGTAGAAGGCTTTGGTTTAAACTGTTTGATAGAGGGCCATCAATCTCTCTTTCCTAGACTGGTTGAATCTATCTTATGGGGCCAACCATCTCCAAATATAATATCTCAGCCTGGGATAAACTATCTAAGTTTGCAGCAGCCTGGATATAGCAATGTCTCACTTTGGGTTTCAATCAATGCAAACTACTTGGTTGGTTTTGGTAATTGTATAGCACCAAAATGCCTTGTTGAAAACACCAGGCGACAAAGTTGTGGGAAAACCATCTTTCAGCCTTGGAGCTATCCGTATTGCAATCTGACCAAAGTTGATTCATGCAGACACAACATTCTTGAGATATCAATATTGCAAACAGGGATACATTGATTCATAGATCAGTAGCCTAGAGATAACCATGCCCTGTGCAGGCTAAGCTAACTGATTTGAAACTTGGAAATTGGCCAAACATGTTCAAATTAGATTGAACCTAGATAGTCAAACAAGTGTGTGCATCTCTGAATAAAGCTAAGTGGCCAAAAATGTCATAACTTCAAGTCAATTGGCCATGTAAACATTTCTCTCATAGAATAAAGGTTTGGTTGTTGGCAAATTCAGTTGGTCATCCGGACATGTTCATCCTAGACTAAAAGACTTTACCCAGCTGGTTATGCTCTTCAGAGATTGTAGTTAGAAGGCCAACAGATACCTGACACATAATGAAATTATCTGGCAAACATTTCTTTCCCAACTTAAAGTTAGATGAATAATGAGACAAGACCGTCACAGATTGAAAGTAGGTGCTGAAATAAAAGATAACCTTTCTTGGTTAAAGTTATTTGACCAACAGATTATGATTATCATAGGTTAGATGACTACTTGAGAATACCTTTCATGGATTCAAGTAGATTAGTCCCATAATGTGTTGCATGAATGGAGGCTAGATGGAGAGCCACAAAAGTTCTGCCCATTATGGATTGTAGTTTGTTTGCCAATTAATTGTCTACATGAAATCAAGTTATTTGGGCATTCAAATATTGCCCTAATGAGAGGAAATTCTTTGGCAAATGGGAAGTGTTGTTATAAAATCCCATATGATTGTAGTTCTCTCCTCAAAAAATGGGAATTGCTTGCAGTCAAACTATTGTGAATTATGTGGTACACCGGGATATCCCCATGTAGAAACCCAGGCTTCGGTGAAGCAATCAACTGAATTTTATAAGAAGCAGGACTTTGTAACTCTTTCCCTGACTGATTTCCATTTTTCTCACCACCGTGTGCCAATTCATTAGGTTTTTGTATACCTGTCCCCCCCCTTCCTCACCTGCAGTAAAGAGCCTCCTAGCACAATAGTCTGTCTCGTTCTCCTCCATCACAACGTTCACTGCTCCAACATGTACTTCCTATCAGTAAACAATCATGCCTTCTCTCTGATAAAACATATGCCTTTTTAATGCCTGACCCGAATCCTGGTACTTTCTTCTTAAGTTTGCTCATGAACTATATATCATCAGGGGGGAAAGTGTTACAATCATCTTGGCCTCACTTCTTGACCTGATCATTAGAAAAGAATTTTAATAGAGCAGGACAGCAAACTTCAGAAAGCTTTACACAGATTATTAAGATCAAGTTTCATAAATTTATACAAAGTCTTATTGCATAGTTTTCTGGCATTTAATCATTGTCATGCATATATATAGCCTAATAGTACCTGAACCATACCTTTTAATGATACCCAGATGATGCCTTCTGCCCTGTGTCACTGCCAAAGTGAAACTGGACGCACGCTCAGATCTTCCAATCAATCTCCTCTACATAGGTCTCAAGCAAAGGAGACAAGAGTTTCATGGTTAACATTGACAGAGTGAGTCATGAAGCAACACTTATCAAATCTTCTGAAATCAACTGCTTGCTGGAGTAGCAGACTGCTGGATGGAGATGATTGGTAGTGAAGTTAATGGTGGACATTTTCATTTTTTGAGTGATTGTCAAATTACTCAATTGCTCGTGCAAAGGAACTGTTCTGTTCTGTTTCAGGAGCTTCCAAAGATATGGTACGGGGGATGTCCTTAATGTGCTTTTCAGACTTCTGTAATAGACAGAAGAAGGGATGTTCAGAAGCATGGCATTTGGTCTGCCTTTGTCCCTGAATAATGATGTAATTTACTCCTTCCTTGTAACTTTTCATCAGTGCCGGAGCCATGAGATTTCCATGAACATAGAACACAGAGTTTTATAGCCATTTCTGCAGATCTTTTCTTTGAACTCTAGAACACATTTACATTTACCAATTGAAAGAAAATTGACAAAGAAAGCCCCGCGGAATTGAATAATGATGTCAAAGACGAGTTTTTTGTCACCATTTTGTCACACTTCACCCAAGTAAGCCATACTTTCTAAGTACATCATATGGAAATGAGCAGCGGCATGCATGTATCCATCTGTAGCTCGTTGGAACGCGAGTCTAAATGTTTACCCACTTTTCTTTATCTTTAACCCTAACAGTATGCTATTCCCCAAAAGATGCCAAGACTGGCATTTTGGGTTTGTTCAAATGCCTCCCATTAATACCTCATGAAGGAATCAAAGATTTTACCACTTTCTCCATTGACCCCCTACATTGAACTGCAATCCAAGAATGGGCATTAACCCAGAGGCGTTAACCAACTAATTTGTAGGAGACGTCAACCAACTAATTTTCATTATGAATCCAACAAGGCCTGAAGGTCCTGGAAAAGGCTGTGATGTGACGTAGTCTATGCAGTGGTTCTTTACCGTTTTACTTCTGTGGATCCCCCATTGAATCATTACCAGAATACGGGGACCCGCGCTGAGTCATTTTGGAAGTCGGGGACCCAAGCCTAAGCGATTTTTAAAAAATACACTAACAAATGCTCAAATATTTAAATATTTTGTGTAATTCGCAATCAAGTACAGAAAGCGTTCAAATTTTCAACTTGTCTGATTTATTTCTGTATACTTTATTCATTTTAATTGATTAATTTTGACAGTATTCAATTTTGTAAAACAGTTGTGAAGCCCTTGAATAAGCCTTGAAGACCCTTTAAGGGTCCCCGGACCACAGGTTAAGAACCACTGCTCTACTGCCCTCAGTGATTTGTCGCTAGGATCTCACTATACACAACATGAACATGGTATTCTCAATAGAGAGCTCTTTCCATGGATTCAATACTAACTCAGCCTTTGATATCAGGGTTAATGGTCCTTGAACCCCAAAAATCAGAATGTATTTATTTATTTACCTTTATATAGCACAGTAATTACCCAAAGATATTAAGGTGCTCTACATAACAAATAATAAATTATAAGAGAGTCATCAATAGGATACACGAGAAAATGTTTCTGGCCACAAGGGTAAAAACAAGAACAATAAGTTAGATGAAAAAATGAGAAAACCACAATGCTGACAATGAAAACTAGACACAGAAGCGGTGAGTTGAGAATATTTGGGGAAAATAGGTGGACGATAGACATTACATGGTGCTTCGCATTAGTCCGATAGCCCTTTACTTCCAAACAAATTTTATAGGCGGGGATCATAACGGTAAACAGACATAATATCGACTACAAAATATCGAATGGACATAATATCGAGTACAAAATAAAGTCTGGACAAAATATCGAATGGACAGAATATAGTCATCAAATATATCGTTTTGAAGGTAAGTAATGTAATATCGAATGTTAAAAATATAGTAAGTTAAAATATCGAAGTATATAATATAGGTTATAAAAATTATCGAATTTTTAATTATATCGAATTTTTTATAGTGTTTGTTATGTTATTATATGTGTGAAAAGTGTGTATTTATGTTATAATTAATTTTAATTAATGAATTTAGTTTATTTATTTTTTGCGTAATTTAATTCTGTAGCGGGTTGTGAGTTTATAGGGGAATAGGGTGGGAAGTAATTTAATTATAATTAATTAAATATGCAAATTTATATATTGGTATTCATTTTTAATTAATTGTTAATTAATTTATATTTGGTAATTAATTACATTTTAATTGGCAATTAATTTTAATTAATTGATTAATTGCTAATTATGTTAATTTTTCTAAATTATTTTCTGTAGCGGGTTGTGGGTTTATAGGGGAATTGGGTGGGAAGTAATTTATTTATAATTAATTAAATATGTAAAAATATTTATTGGTATTTTCTTAGAATTAATTGTTAATTAATTTGTTATGGGTAATTAATTAAATGTTTATTGCCAATTAATTTTATTTAATTGATTAATTGCTAATTATGTTAATTTTAATAATTTATTTTCTGTAGTGGGTTGTGATTTTATAGGGGAATAGGGTGGGAAGTAATGTATTCATAATTAATTAAATAATTCAATGTATTTAATTGTATTTAATTAGAATTAATTGTTAATTAATTTTTTATTGTTAATTAATTAATTGTTAATTTGTAATTAATTTGAACAGGTAACTAATAGTAAAAATTAATTGTCATTTGTAATTTTAATTGATTAATTATTATATTATATTAAATTGATAATTACTTTTCATTAATTTTTTATAGATATTAATTAATATTTTTTTAAATAATATGAGAAGTATTTACTTTCCCTACTGTTGCACTCTCTGGAGTGGGAATAGTAATTTTAACCCCTACGCTATCCAATGCTTTCCCTACTGTTGCACTCTTTGCAGTGGGAATAGTAATTTTAACCCCTACGCTATCCAACGCTTTCCCTACTGTTGCACTCTTTGGAGTGGGAATAGTAATTTTTACCCCTACGCTATCCAACGCTTTTCCTACTGTTGCACCCACTGGAGTGGGAATAGTAATTGTTACCTCTACGCTATCCAACGCTTTCCCTACTGTTGCACTCACTGGAGTGGGAATAGTAATTTTTACCCCTACGCTATCCAACGCTTTCCCTACTGTTGCACTCATTGGAGTGGGAATAGTAATTTTTACCCCTACGCTATCCAACGCTTTCCCTACTGTTGCACCCACTGGAGTGGGAATAGTAATTGTTACCTCTACGCTATCCAACGCTTTCTCTACTGTTGCACCCACTGGAGTGGGAATAGCAATTATTACCTCTACGCTATCCAACGCTTTCCCTACTGTTGCACTCTTTGGAGTGGGAATAGTAATTTTTACCCCTACGCTATCCAACGCTTTCCCTACTGTTGCACCCACTGGAGTGGGAATAGTAATTTTTACCCCTATGCTATCCAACGCTTTCCCTGCTGTTGCACTCACTGGAGTGGGAATAGTAATTTTTACCCCTACGCTATCCAACGCTTTCCCTACTCTTGCACTCTTTGGAGTGGGAATAGTAATTTTTACCTCTACGCTATCCAACGTTTTCCCTACTGTTGCACTCTTTGGAGAGGGAATAGTAATTTTCACCCCTACGCTATCCAACGCTTTCCCTACTGTTGCACGGTTTGGAGTGGGGAATAGTAATTGTTACCCCTATGCTATCCAACGTTTTCCCTACTGTTGCACTCTTTGGAGTTGGAATAGTAATTTTTACCCCTACGCTATCCAACGCTTTCCCTACTGTTGCACCCACCGGAGTGGGAATAGTAATTTTTACCCCTACGCTATCCAACGCATTCCCTACTGTTGCACTCTTTGGAGTGGGAATAGTAATTTTTACCCCTACACTATCCAACGCTTTCCCTACTGTTGCACTCTTTGGAGTTGGAATAGTGATTTTTACCTCTACGCTATCCAACCCTTTCCCTACTGTTGCACCCACTGGAGTGGGAATAGTATTTTTTACCCCTATGCTATCCAACGCTTTCCCTACTGTTGCACTCACTGGAGTGGGAATAGTAATTTTTATCCCAACGCTATCCAACGCTTTCCCTACTGTTGCACTCTCTGGAGTGGGAATAGTAATTTTTACAATTCCGCTATCTTACGGTAATAATATTGATTATTATTTAATTATATTATGTTACTATATATATATGTTTTAACAAATATGATTGTAAAATTATTTTTTTATAACTTTCATTAATTATTTAGTTATTATAAGGTAATTTAAGTATTTTTAAGTATATTTTAGTAATTAATTTTTAATATTAATTTAATTTAACATTGTTTTTCATAAAGTCGATATTTTTATAAACTATATTTTTGTAAACGATATTTTGTACTCGATATTTTTGTACTTACCTGTTTGTAGATACAAAGTCGATATTCTGTCTGTCGATATTTTGTCAACGATATTTTTGATACTCGATATTATGTCCGTCGATATTATGTCAGTGATCCGATCATAACATATGATCTAAAATCATGGTGAGGTGAAAGTCTTGTAAACTTGATAATACTTGGGCAGCGGAGTACTTCAGGATGGAGTAAGGAAACCAAATGGCAGAAGGCAGGGGAATGAGTAATTAGAGTCATTAGAGAAAGGGAGGATACATCAGTCAGAGGAGAACCCTAGAGAGAAGGTCAATGGGCATTGGTTCATAAGCGCAGGTGTAGAGATTTCCAAATACAGGTAGCAGTGCCCTAAAGTGATTGTACCATAGTCTGCTAATTTTTAAATGCCAGGGGTTCTAGAATCCGTGTATCAGTACTAAAAAAGCATCTGAGCCTGCCAGAGATTGTTCAGGTATTCTGGGGTGGAGGTTGTAGGGATGACTGCTATTGTGCATACAGCTTTAGCTTCTATAGGAAGGTATTGAAGAGTAAACAGCCCCTGGTGTAATTTGATGAACAAGTGAATCAATCCAGGATTGAGCTGGTAGAGCCGACTGAGATGATGTGATCAGGAGAAATTAAGTTTTTGTATGACTGAGTTTTAAACGATGGACATTCATCCAGTGTTTGACAGGTTTTAAGGTTTGTGCAAGATGTGAGACTTCTTTGGGAGAGGAATTCTTGGGATACATTTGTGTATCATCCCCAAACTGATGACAGAGGATCCCAGCATTCTTAAATATGACGCTAACTGTTTCAATACATATATATGTATGGGCCCCCTGAGTTAAAGCAATCAAATCTGGAAAACAGAAATACATTTGGATTTGCTGTGGGCTAATTGGCAGATAAGAGGCAAAACAGTAAGTGACAGCTCTATCAATACCCAGGCATTCCTTAAGTGTCTTAAGGGTAAAATTTACTACATCGAATGCGGCAGATAATATGAGAAGGCCATTGAGAAAGCCGCTTTCCTCGCTGCTCCCTTGTCTGAAATCCAACTGGAACTCCTCAAAGAGATCATTCCGAAGCATGTCTGGTGTGGGTTGCGCTACAACACAGTTCCCAATAAGCACATAGATAGTCAAATTCGAGTTCAACGGCATGATCCGGGATGACAGACCATTGAGGATACTGTGGCGAGGCTCAGGTAGAAGTGCTACTCAGAAAAGACGGATACGGCATCTACTTGATTAGGAGCATATTGCAGGAAACTAAGTGCAGTATCTAAAAAGCATAGCATAAGAAAGAAGTAAGACTAGTAGATTAGTCTATTTTTTGTGCAGATTAGCCCCTCAAGAAATCCATTTAATCACTCATCCATTCCACAGTGAAGAAACACATAAAGGCTGCAAAACCAAATAAGTTGCATGGAAGTGATCTGTGCAGTGTCACTGATTAATTCTTTACTCACCACTCTTAACTACCTACTCACCAAGACTATAAGACCAAGCATGCTGCATGGAGGTGATTAATGAACTGTCACCAAAGGAACTCCTCTTTAACACATAACCATGACTGCATCACAAAAAAACGTGATTTGTGGATTTTTATTAATCAATTCTCTACTGAAAACTTGGAGGTGATTCCTAAATGGTCACAAATAGATTCTCAAACAACCACCACATCAGGGTTGCAAACCACAAATTTCTTTGCGAAGGGAGTTTCACATCGCCACTAATGTGCCCGTAAACTTTGCACCTTGATAAAGTTACAATAGACAGAGAGCTTTTGAGATAAGAGCTTTAGTTTGTTGAGTACCCATTGGACACTGAGAACCTCAACATGACTGCACTGCTCATCGAGCCTTTAATAAGAGATATGAACTTCTTGACAAATATATTTATTTTCAATATGCCCAAAAGAATGCCAAATATTTTAGAAAACTTTTCACATTCTATTCAAGTAGTGGTAGTAGACTAAAATTAGTTTTTAGCCCATTTATTTTCACCAAAAGAACATAATTTGAAGAATTTGTTTGTAACACCAAACTGATAAACCTTACCCATCTTTCCATAATCCAACTAGATTGAAGAGCCCAAAATTGGTTCAGATTTTTGCGTCGTGTAATATGATTGTCCCTGTTACTTAGGGAAGGGAGTTTAACACTGCCACGGGCTAAGCCTGGAGACCCATGGCTCGTTACAATATGTGGGTTGTTCATCACTGCCTCTTTCCTTTCGTCTTTCTTCCTGGTAACTCAGGACCTCTTGGTCTTCTTTGAGAAGGGCATTATGGGGCGTTGGAATACAAGCAAATGCATGTGCCCAACTGCTGCATGTTTTAGCTAGAATGTGGTTTCCTATTTTCCAGCTGTTTTATTACTGAGATCAATGCAAAGTAAGCCTCCTGAGAGGAGTTCTATTTAAGAAAATAATAAAATATGTATAAAGTCTACCCTATTTTGCTTCTATTTGTCTTTTTCTCTGTTGTGCATCTTTCCTTCTCAGCAAAGCATTTTTGAGGCATGATTTGAAGTCAGTATTCCAGAAGGCAGTATTTGGGTCAAGGGACAGGGTGAGAGGATTCTGACTAGTGAATAGGATTGCCATGGGTAGCAGCTAGCAGTGTGGAAACTCTGTACATTTTAAATATACTGTATTTAAAAATTGAGGGTACAAACCATCTGGATAAAGATTAACAAGACTCAATCAATCAGGGGATTATTAGAGCTCACTACTCACCTGTGAGGGTTTCAAGGTTCAAGCAGAATGTTTAAAAATAGCCGGATGCAGACGCATGGGTGTAATGAATCAGCAATAAACTCAGATTAATTCATGGGAAAACCTTCGAAGCAAATAAAGCAAGAAGTCAAATGTTATTTACAAAAATGTCAAAGGTTATGTACATTCAATAAATTACTTCATGAAAAATAAAGAACTGGAGTACTACCACAAGAACAAAAATATAGTATTGTGGGATTCACAGATCGCTGTGGCACTGCGGTATTATGTAGACTGGATAATCCCTTTCCTGGCCTCACATGATCAAGTCATTAACATGGACTACAGGCTAGTCCCAGGAGAAATTTGAATTCCGCTGGTATAACTCACTTAATTTTGGTAAATTTGAGGTACGTTTGTTTTGCGAAATTATGCCATTACTTCACTTTGCAGAATTACGTGGATTTTGTGGTACAAATTTACAGTGTAAAGCTATGCGCTACAAAATCCAAATTCGGGGTTCAAGTTAGAATATTGCATTACAAAAATTATTTGCTTTTTTTGCATTTAAGTCTCCTTGGCAGGAAAACTATTAATTTTTTTAGAAGAACCCTCACCCACCAACCTATTTGGTGGCATGCTTCATCATCGGGTTCCCACACGGAATGTCGAGTGCCTCACAGGTCTCGCACGTCTCGACAATTAATTTGCAAAAGTGAGTTTTTTGTGAGGTGGTCTACATGTTTCAGCTATATGTATTAATTAAAATGGCTTTCTTCAGGACCCGTGGCTCAGAGTGAACACTGAGCTCAGGTTGAACCATGCACACCAATTCATGCATGGACGATTAGCCAATTTTGCACTAATTAATGATACATGTATAAATGTTAGGTCCACATCAATAGGTCTACATTGATTTTGAATTATGTTGTGTCTCCTTTACCTTTTTCTTCACAGGTAAAGAAACTATGACGGGAATTTACGGTAAGTGATATTCCTATACGCACCTTAGCATGTGTGCATAGTTCAACGTGAGCTCAGGGTTCACTCTGAGCTGCAGGTCCTGAAGAAAGCCATTTTAATTAATACTTATGGCTGAAACATGTAGACCACCTCACAAAAAAACATTTTTGCTCATTAATTGTCGGGACGTGCGTGACCAGTGTTTTACTCATGTCCACCAAAATTTGTACATTTTAACCCTACCCCAGGAACCATATAATAAAGGACTCGGTATCCTGTAGATAGTTTTAATCTATCACTATCACAGCATCCACTTTGCACAAAAATAAAAAATAAAACAGCTCTGCCGTAATCAGGCGTCGAAGCACACCTGAGAGGCACTCAGCCTTCCGGGTGGCAACCCAATGATGAAGCATGCCACCAACTAGGTTGGTGGATGAGGGTTCTTCTAAAAAACCGAATGGTTTTCCTGTCAAGGAGACTTAAATGCAAAAAAAGCAAATAATTTTTGTAATGCAATAATCTAACTCAAAACCCTGATTTGTATTTTGTAGAGCATAGATTATGCTCATTCTCTTTGTTTGGATATCTATACCCAGGGGAGACGAACGGGCTCTCTATTTTTCCTCCTCTTTCTCCTCATTTGTTTTTTTGACAAATTTACAATAAACACACCATTAACCGCAAACGCACAGAAACATCAGAATTGTAATGGCTGTTGTTCATTGTGTTATTATGTTTTGCACAATTTTTTTAAAATGTATTCTTGCATTCAAATTAATGGAGTAAACATTTCACACTAAAATATAGTACTATATGACGGATTCGCATTTCACTTATTTACGTATAATTTCACATATTTAATATGACGTTTTGCATAATTATGCAAAGGGAATTAAGGAAATTCTGCGCAGCCCTACTCCAGACCCTGAATTATGAGGGAGTGATTTCGATTTTGGCGCACTGGTTACTTTGTCACAACAGTGATGGATATTCCATCCACCGAACTCTAAATCCCATTATATGCTATGGGATTCATATTTCGGCAGACGGTGTATCCGTAACCGTTGTGACAAAGTAACCCGTCTGCCGAGATCTAAATCAGCCTCCTAGTTACTTGAAAACAATTTGGGCCTTGTCAAATTATAGTTTATTGTCTGACTGATCATCATCCCCCTTTAAGATGTATATAGCCATTGCTAAGAATTTTGGGGCCTCGAAAGAACACAGAACAGCTTCAGAAACAAGATGCAGAACTTGCCTTGCTAGAAAAGGGATGTATGTCATTACGACGTGGTGTTTACACCGCTCTACCATTACAACGCAGTTATCACAACTCAAGTCGTTACAACGACTTGCGCTCTAGGCGCTGGATTTAGGAATAGTATGATTTACTATTCCAACTCCAGCCTACGCAACAGTAAGGAAGGTGTTGGAATAGTAAATCTCCTATTCCTTAGTCTCTAGTGCCTTCCAGCGCAAGTCGTTGTAACGACTTGCGTTGTGATGACCGCGTCGTAATGGTAGTCCGGTGTAAGACTGCTTTGTAATGGTCGTCTCCCCTAGAAAAGCAGCCTATAGATAATATCCATTCTGACACCTAAGGCAAAGTCTATAAACTGCTGGGGGACTTAAGGACTGGGCAGAGAGGGAGGTGCAATTCCTGGGTAAGCGTATGCTTGCATGCTCAGAGCAACACACTATTGCCCTGAGACAGTTACAGCCCTACATACTAGACCTGGGCGATATTTAAATTACGGTGGAGTAATTCTGGTAATTTGGGGAATTTGGTGTCTTATCCAAAATTTCTGAAATCATGTTATTATGCCACTTCACATAATTATGCGCCATTCGCAGTAAAAAGTTACTGCAAATAGACCCATTCACGGACGCATGCGAAAAGCAGAACGCAAGCATCTGTTGTTCACCATGTTTTGTTTAAATGTACCCTTGCACCAAAAATTTACGCAAGGACGCATTTCATGTTACAATATAGCATTGAAATGCCGGATTTGCATTTTGTGTAATCATGCGAAAGCTAATTACACAAATTTCGCACACACCCCCCCCTTCATGTTATTTGTATAGCGCATTATTGCCCTAAGGCGTATAAGCGCTGTTATGTGTTAGCTGCAAGTGTGAACCAAGGCTTCCGGGAGAGTTACCAGGATTTGAATAACCAAGGGGCATATTATCAAGGGCCTTATCGCCGCTTTAGCGGGACTTTTTCCCGCTAAAGTGGCGATAATTTCATCGCCCTATTAGCAAGCTGTCGCTCACAGTAGTTAGCGACAGTTTGTAGGCGATAGCGAGCGGTTTGGGGCCCGCTTTGCATGTCAGCGATATTTATCGCTAATGACATGCAAGGTGGGCGTACCCAACCTGTTAGCGACTGAAAGCAGTCACTAACATCGCTATCGCCTATTATCAGCGCAGGCACAGCGATAAAAAATATTTGGGCTAAGCGCGAATATCGCCAAAAACTAATGCCTGCTCAGACCACTTTTTAACCTGTATATCCATTGGGAGTTGGATATTCAGGTTAAGAGCCTATTGGCGTTAATGCCTGAATATCGCTGAATTTCCAGCGATATTCACGCATTGAGCCGCTATTGCCGGATATTTTATCGCATTTGAGATAAACATTGCTAATAGCACGTTATCTCTGAGATAAAATCCGGCGATGCGCGGCGATAAAAAAAATATTGCTAAACTCATTTACCAATAAATATCGCTAGTTCTTGGTAATATGCCCCCAGGTGGATTCATTTTTTATGCACAAAGGAAGCACAATCCATACTTTGGAAGCTTCCATCACAATGCCCTTTCCACCCCATCGAGCTTTTTTAAATCTAGACTGTACCAATAGGTTAGCAGTGGCTGAACAAAGTTTTCTAACAGGAACATACTGTTTGAAACTATGGTTCAAGAAATCAGGACCAAGATTATGAATTGCTTTATAGGTTAAGCATAACACCTTAAGGGTTATTCGTTGCTTAACAGGAAGCCAGTGCGGAACTTTAGATTTTTAGAAACTGAACAGAATTTGGGGATTTTCCGTAGGAGCCTAACCGCAGTGTTTTGCTGGACCTAGAGTTTGTTTAAGTCATACTTATGGGTGGTCAGAAGCAGTTACAGTAATCTATTTTAGACAGGACTAACAATGTGACCAATGTTTTTTGTATGTTTACAGGTATGAAAGGCAATGCTTTTTAAATTATTCTAAGGGTGTTAAATGTGGAAGAAGTGAGTTTATTTACATGATCTGTAAAGTCAATTTTGGTATCAATAGTCACCCCTAAATTTCGCGCCTTTTCCGCTGGGAGGGAAATTGGGCCCTTAAAGGTTGGCCAGACTGAAGGACCCCAAAAGTGTGATTCTGGTCCAAACAGTAGGACCTCTGTTTTTTCTGAGTTAAATTTTAGGTAATTTCTATTCATCCAATCATGGACAGTTATCATGCAATTCTGAAATCTGTTTCCAGTGTTATCGTAATTTTTCCCTATAGAGACAACAAATTGAGTGTCGTCAGCATAGGATGTAAGTGAAAATCCGAACTTCCTTATCAGATCTGCTTATGGGGAAACATAAATATTATAAAGAGTAGGGCTCAGCGAGGATCCCTGTGGGACAACAAGGCAGGGAGAACGAGTGAGAGGTGAAATTCTCTAACTTCACTACTTGCTCCAGATCTGCTAGATAGGATCTTAGTAGGTTCCACGCCTGATCTGTGACTCCACATGTCATTAGGAGACGTAATAGTAGTTGATGGTTAACATTGTCGAAAGTCACCGAGAGATCCAGCAGGATCAGGGCGGCCCCTTTTCCTTGATCTAGAGCCTGCCTGATCTCTTCGGTTGCCTTGAGCAATGCTGTCTCCATACTGTGGCCTGTCCGTAATCCAAATTGTGTACTATCCAGAAGTTTGTTGGTCTCGATGGAAGAAACCAATTGTTCGGTCAGACATTTTTCTGCTATTTTAGCTGGTAATGGGAGACGGGAAATCAGATGATAGTTACACGGGTCTTTGTGATCAAGAGAAGCTTTTTTTAGAACAGGGATCAGAACTGCCTTTTTTCAGATCTTTGGGAAAGTTCCTGTTTCACACATATTCAGAAAAATAGGTGTTCATTTAGACGCAGTGATTTCTGCTACTAATTTAGTTATATTTGTCAGGCATGGATCATCTGGTGAGCCCTAGGTGGCAGTATTTAATACGTTTATAATATACTCTATTTGTAGAGGAGCAAATTCTGTCAAGGCTTTGGTTACATTGGGGGTGATTTCTCTCAATATTAGGCGTCAGCATAGTGCATAATTTACCATCTGAATTTTTTTTATTGATTGAGTCTACTTTTTCTAAGAAGAAATCTGCCAGTGAGTTACAAATGGACTGATTGGCAGTCATAGCTTTTGTGTTGTGATTAGTTGTTAATTCCATCATTGTGCGAAAAAGCTCTTTCGTTGAGTCGTTTGCCCTCTCGATCTTCTTTGTAAAATATTCTGTCTTGGCTTTCATGATGCTATCTTTGTACATAGCTATAGATTGTTTATTTTTTTCCTTTTCTTCCTCTTTATATGCCATTCTCCACTTTCTTTCCTGTTTCCTTCAATTCTGCTTACATTTCCTAGGCTCTGGGGAGAACCAAGGAGCTGAGGGATTTCGTATCTATAATTTGACTATTTTGACAGGTGCCACTTGATTTGATGCAGTTCCATCCATTTGTTATATTGTTTGGCTGCTGTCTCCTCATTATTACCTGCCACAACCTTTCTGTTTTTTTGTGTATTATTAAGATGGTCTGTTTTCACATTTCACCAGTTTCGTGACAGGCGGAAGGAGGCACATGTCCCTGTGTTCAGGTTGGATTGTTGAAGCAACAAATCGAAAAACATTGCTTTATGGTCAGTCCAAGCTACTTGAGTGGTCTTTATATTGACTAGGTTAGGATTATTGGTAAAAACCCCATCCAAAGTATGCCCTGCTTGATGTGTTGGTTCAAGAATGATTTGGTCTAGACTTAATGCTGAGAGAGTTTGCAGGAGTGGGGCAGTGTCAGAGTCTGACTTTGCCTAAAAATGGTTGTTAACCCCTTCAGTGCTGATGACGGCTCCCGGCCGTCATGAGTTACAGTGGGCATGTGCTGATGACGGCCGGGAGCCGTCATGACCACGCCCGCGATCGGAATGTCCTGCACCGGCGCGGAATTCCGGCTGCAGCCAAGGTGTTAAAATCTCCCATGACTGTAAAGCTTGTTTCTACATACTCGTGATGGAGCGAGACTCACAACTAGGGAAGATATACTGAACGCATTTGTTTATTATGCTATGTTGTTTGCTCTAAGAATTACTTCAGGGCCTGAGTACGTAATAAGTGCAATGCCCTGGCCTGGGTCAGTGATAGACTCAGAGAACTGTTGGAGGCCCCTATCAGCATCAATAAAATTATTAATGCAATTGAAAGCTTTCTTGGAGGGAGGACCCCGGATCGGATGGGCTCACCGCAGAGTTCTATAATGCGTCATCTTTTAAATATACTTTATGAAGCACTCAAGTCAGGTTACCTACCTGCTCTTCCAGAGAAGCAATGGTAATTATTTTCTTTAAACCAGGCAAGGGTGACACAAAATGCTAATCATACCATCCCTTGTCATTGCTTAATATGAGCGTTACAATTCTTGCTAAAATTGTCATTGTACTGCTGATCTCCTATCTGGATAAGCTTGTTGGGAAAGGCTGGCTTGGTATATTGTGTCCACTTATGTAAGTAAAGCACCCAACACTAATCAAAACAACACTTATGGTGATGTTAGTGGTCTTAGATAACCTTACAAAGTTCTCTAAGTGGTAGCTGTGGAGAGCAGCCTCCAAGCTTAGTCCAGAGGAGTTTAAAGCAGCTTGTTTCACCAGTACTTAATCTTATGGCATAGATTAAGTGAAAAACAACCACACAGTGTAGTTATAAAAATGGGAATTTATTATTAACACTCACTAACATAAAGTATTATCTCCTTACCGGAGATACAACACAATACACACAATACTTTGTCAATAGAATACATAAATAGCACAGAATACACAGTGGTCCCCAGGGAGAGACCAAACCATGTACTAAAATAGTGTAATGCAAACCACGACTTAAGTCAAGGATGGACCCAGAAGACGTGGAAGAGTTGGGGACCCAAGGAACCACCACCATGGAGGTGGTGTGCAGAGTGGGAACACGACCGCGTGCTGAATGTTAGTCAATAGTTAATTCTCTGATGCAATTTTAAAGAAGAAGTACCCATCCCAGTGGACCCTGAAGAAACCCAGTGGAAGATGAAAAGTTATAGGGGCCGATTCACAGAACTAACTTAATACAAAATGCTAAACTTACTACTTTTGGTATTCACAGAAGTTACGATTTTGGCTTAAGTTTGTCTTAAGACAGACTTAAGACAGACTTAAGACAGACTTAAGACAAACTTAAGACAGACTTAAGACAAACTTAAGACAGACTTAAGACAGACTTAAGATAGACTTAGGACAAACTTAAGACAGACTTAAGACAGGCTTAAGACAAACGTAAGACAAAATCCTAACTTAAGTCTGTCATAAGTCTGTCTTAAGTCTGTCTTAAGTTTGTCTTAAGATAAACTTAAGACAAAATCCTAACTTTTGTGAATACCAAAAGTAGTAATTTTAGGATTTTGTCTTGTTAGAAGCGGCTGTCTCTAGTTGGCAGAGGTATACACTTCTGACAAATAGGGACACACCTTTTCTAGTCAGGGCAAGGGGATCACACACTTAGATAACCCCTGCTCACCCCCTTGGTAGCTTGGCAAAGCAGACAGGCTTATCTCAGAGGCAGTGCGTTAAGCATTTATGACCACATACAGTAATAAAGTGAATACACTACAAATGGACACGACACAGTAGTATTATAAAAATAAGTATTTTTATATAAGGCTTAGCACAAGACCAATTAACGACAAAAATATACCACAGTCTTAATAAATACTCTTGGAAGGAAAAATAATGGTTCAAGCACGGTTTCTTCTTAGCACAAAAGTCTTTAGTATCAAAAGCAACTCTTCTTCTCTAAAACACAGTTCTTGGCAACAATGTAACCCACACGGGAGTCACACGACGTCGAGGCAAAGTTAATCCAAAGGTTCGGCGTCGACCGCGAGGAGCGCTACGTCGAGCCTGGAGTCGCACAGACCCCAACAACACAGTACCTTGGAAAAGTGAAGCACTCGATGATCAGCGGCGTCGAGATGTCCGGCGTCGCGTCTTCGGCGTCGATCGGGCCTCGGAGTCGGGGCGATCTGCAGCGGCGGCGACCAAAGTCAGGCGGGAGCAGCGCTCACGGGATGAAGCAGGATACGGCGTTGTCGATGTTGCAAGAGTGAGCAGCGCTCACGGCGTCGAGAGGGCTCGGCGTCGATGCGATCAGCGGCGACGTCGACACAGGGTCACTTGGAGCTGGAGCCGAACTCGCTACTCACTGGCGTCGCTACTGGCGTCGATCGGGCCCGGCGGCCGGCGTCGAAGGTGCGGGACACTGGAGCCGTTACTCACGATGTCGAGCTGGATTCGGCGACGTCCGTCGGCGTCGAGATTGCTGGATTCTTCAGAGGTGCTGGATTTCAGGTTCCAGCAACAAGCACTTTTAGCAAATAAATGAAGTCCTTTCACCCTGTGACTTCAACAGGAGGCTGGCACTTCTTCCAGCCCTTGGAGATTTTCTTAGCAAGTTTGAGAGTACACACTCAGTTCCTCTCTCCTGGTTCCTTGGCAAAAATAAAGAAGCAACTGCAGGATTCCCCCAACAAACAGCACTCTGGCAGAAGGGGTAGACAGTCCTTGGACCAGCAGGCTTCTTGTCCTTGGTTCAGGTTTCCTTGTCAGAAGTGATCTAAATTCTTGGTTCAGGGGTCCTTCTCTTATACCCCTTTTTGGCTTTGATCCCTTTGTCCATGCAGGGGAATTTCCCCCCATCTTGGGTTTGTTGTGGGTGTTGCCAGGCCTAGGCACCTGGCCTATTCACTGTGCAGGGCAGAGTCCTCAGCCGCCCAGCAGGAGCGGAGCCAGCATTGTTACTGGCAGGGGCAGGGCCATCAGTTGCCCGGCAGGAGGTGGGGCCAGGAAAGTCCCTGGCAGGCACAGAGTCATCAGTCGCCTGGCAGGGGGGCGGAGCCAGCATTGTATCAGGCAGGGCAGGCTATCAGGAGCTACTCTTCCCCTACTCTCAATGCAAATGCCCCACTCATCCCACACTGACTCATTCAGACCTCTGGAGCCACCCAGCTCCTGTCACACGCACACCAGAACCAGCAGAGACCGGTAGACAGTTAGACAAGAAAATAGCTACTTTCTAAAAGTGCTATTTTCAAACACAGAGTCCAAAAACCATCCACACAAACGGATGCGTTATTAAACCCTGAGTTCAGGGATACCAAACTCGACATTGCACCATGCTCCCCGAGCCCGCTAGGATTATAGCATTAATAATCCTGGCAGCCCATTCTAACTGATGGAGAGCAGGTTACCTTACAATAGTGAAAAACGAATATGGCTGTAATTCACTATTAGGACATGCCAACCTTGTCAGGCTTGTCCTACCTTATGCTTACAATGCACCCTGCCCTTGGGCCTACCATAGGGGTGACTAACATGAAGTTAAGGGAAGGTTTAGGGACTGGCAAGTAGGTGTACTTGCGCAGTCCTCGTGACAGTCAGACTGCACGTGGTCTAGCAATGGTAGACCTTCAGACATACTTTTACTAGGCCGCTCTTGTGGGTGGCACAACATGTGCTGCAGGCCCACTAGCAGCATTTGTATTTACAAGCCCTGGCACTCCTGGTGCACTCTACTAGGGACTGACAGTAAACCAAATAAGCCAAACATGGAATTCAATCAATACAGCAATTTCACATAGGGAGCACTTGCACTGTGGCACTGATCAGCAGTGGCACAGTGCCCAAAGCAATATACCAGCAAAAACATCGTAAAGAGAGGAGGCAAACAGAAAAAATGGAGGAGATACTCATGCCAATGATGTCAGGTCTAACACGTGTCCCCTCCAGCTGAAATGTGGGGAGAACTACCCTTACCCTAGGGAGTCCTCATCACTAAGGCGGAAAAATCTGGACAGACATCAGCATTGGCGTGATCTGTGCCAGGGCGGTGTTCCACCGTGAAGTCCATCCCCTGTAGGGAAATGGACCACCTCAACAGCTTTGGATTCTCACCCCTCATCTGCATCAACCATCTGAGGGGCCTGTGGTCTGTCTGAACCCGGAAGTGAGTCCCAAACAGGTAGGGTCTTAGCTTCTTCAGCGCCCAGACCACAGCAAATGCTTCTCTCTCTATCGCACTCCACCTCTGTTCCCTGGGAAGTAACCTCCTACTGATGAAGGCTACAGGTAAGTCTCGGCCCTCTTCATTCACCTGAGCTAGAACAGCCCCCACGCCATGCTCTGAAGTGTCCGTCTGGACAACAAATTCTTTAGAAAAGTCGGGTGCCTGGAGTATGGGTGCTGTGCACATTGCAGTTTTCAGGGTGTCAAAGGCCGTCTGACAGGCGTCAGTCCAGATCACAAGTCTTGGCTGCTTCCTGGAAGTCAGCGAAGTCAAGGGGTGCACAATGTTACCATAATCCTTGACGAACCTCCTGTAATAACCCGTGAGACCCAAGAAGGCTCTCACCTGAGTCTGGGTTTTGGGCGGTGCCCATGCCAGGATGGTATCAATCTTGGGTTGCAGGGGGGCCACCTTGCCGCTCCCTACTTGGTGCCCCAAGTACACCACTGAACCCTGCCCAATCTGGCACTTACTGGCTTTGATTGTGAGGCCTGCTCTGCGCAGGGCCAACAACACTTCCTGGAGATGGCGCAAGTGTTCCTCCCAGCTGGCGCTGAAAACTGCGAAATCCTCCAGTCCAGCCAAGACCTGGTTGACCAACCTCTGGAAGGTGGCAGGGGCATTCTTCATCCCAAAGGGCATAACCCGGAACTGGTAGTGCCCATCTGGTGTGGAGAATGCTGACCTCTCTTTTGCCCCATCAGTCAAGGCGATCTGCCAGTACCCAGACGTCAGATCAAACGTACTAAGGTACCGGGCAGCCCCCAACCGATCTATGAGCTCATCAGCTCTGGGGATGGGGTGCGCGTCAGTCTTGGTGACTGAATTGAGTCCTCGGTAATCCACACAGAACCGAAGTTCCGGTGAAGCACCAGGCGCTGCAGCCTTTGGGACCAAGACCACTGGGCTGGCCCAAGGACTGCTAGAGGACTCAACCACCCCTAAGGCAAACATTTTGGAGACCTCCTCCTTGATGTATGCTCTGACCTTGTCAGTCACTCTGTAAGCCTTGTGCTTCACAGGAGTGCTGTCCCCGGTGTCCACATCATGGACACACCACTGAGTGACACTAGGAATCAAGGAAAACAGATCAGGGAATTGTCCCAACAATTGGCGACAATCCTGCTGCTGTTCAGGGGTCAGTGTGTCAGAGAGGACAACACCATCCACTGACCCATCATGCTCTTTTGCATACAGGAGGTCAGGAAGAGGCTCACTCTCCTCCTCCATTCCAGCATCTGTAGCTAGGAGCATGCCCACTTCGGACCTTTCTAAGTGGGGCTTCAAACGGTTGACATGCAGGACCCGCAAGGGGTTCCTGGGAGACTTCAAGTCCACCATGTAGGTAACATCGCTCTTTTTCTCCACAACCTCAAATGGTCCAGTCCACCTGTCCTTGAGCGCACAAGGTTCCACAGGGGACATGACCCAAACTTTCTGTCCAGGCTGAAGCTCCACCAGAGTGGCATTCCGGTCGTACCACCGCTTCATCTCTTCCTGGCTGGCCTCCAGATTTGCCTGAGCAAGATCTCTGAAGCGCCTAGTCTGGTTCCGAAAGGCCAGCATGTAACTGTATACATCCTGGGGAGGTTTCCTGGGAGATTGCTCCCAGCCTTCTTTGACCAGACTCAAAGGTCCTCTTACCGGGTGTCCATACAAAAGCTCAAAGGGGCTGAACCCTAGAGACTTCTGTGGCACCTCACGGTAAGCAAACAACAGGCATGGCAAGAGGACGTCCCATTTACGCCTCATTGGTTCTTCAAGACCCATAATCATGCCTTTAAGGGTACGGTTGAATCTTTCAACCAACCCATTACCTTGAGGGTGGTAAGGAGTGGTGAACTTGTAGGTTACCCCACACTCCTTCCACAGAGACTTCATATAGTTGGAAATGAAGTTGGTGCCCCGGTCTGACACCACCTCTCTGGGGAACCCCATCCGGGAGAAAACACCCATCAGTGCCCGTCCCACCACGGGGGCCGTCACTGTTCTGAGAGGGATGGCTTCCGGGTACCGTGTGGCATGGTCCACCAAGACCAGGATGAACCTGTTGCCCAGGGCTGTCTTGGGGTCCAGGGGCCCAACAATGTCAATCCCCACCCGGTCAAAGGGGGTACTGACCACGGGAAAAGGTTGGAGGGGAGCCTTCTGCTTCCGCCCGCTTTTCCCACTTGCCTGGCAAGTTTGACAGGTCTTGCAATGGATATCTGTATCCCTTCTCATCTGAGGCCAATAAAAATGGGTGACAAGCCTGTCATAGGTCTTGTCCTGCCCCAGATGTCCAGCTAACGGAACGTCATGAGCCAAACCCAGTAGGAAGGCTCTGAAGCGCTGGGGTACCACCAGCACACGGGCTGACCCAGGCTCAGCAGCCTTAGGCTCGCTATACAGGAGATCGTTCTCCCAGTAGATCAAATGTGACCCTGACTGATCACCTGTTGTCTGGGCTGAGGCCTGCTGCCTCATACCCACAAGAGAAGGGCACACTTTCTGTTCTGCACAAAATTCTTCCCTGGAGGGACCACCATCCTGCTGCCAGTGGGTCAGCTCGGGCAGGTCTCCCAGTTCAGCAACTTGTTCACCTGTGGGTTCCAGGGCATACCCCTCGAGGTCTGCCTCCTCCTGGACCACGGGAACTACGGGGGACGGTTTCCCGCACCCCCTGCCTCTTCTCTTCACAGCTGGGTCCTGGGCCATACTTTCAGGCTCCAGAACCCCATCAACACCCTTACTTGCTGTCATGGATCGAGTGGTTGCACACACCCACTCTGGCACACCCAACATTTTCAAATGTGTCTCCCTCTCCACCTTAGCCCAAGGGGAGTCTTCCAAATCATTGCCCAGGAGACAATCAACAGGCATGGCGGGCCTTACAGCAACTTGAAGAGTACCTGAAACTCCCCCCCATTCAAAGGGAACCTGAGCTACCTCACACGCTCTCTGGGAGTTGTCAGCAGCTATCACAGGGTAGAATGCGTGGGGAACAACCTGCTCTCTGGACACCAAGTGACACTTGACAGCTGTCACACTCGCTCCGGTGTCTCTGAGAGCTTCCACTCTATGGCCATTAATGGTCACCCACTGCCTATATTTCTTAGTGTTACTAGGCAGAGGGGGTGGAGGGACCAATTCCATGTCTCCTAGAGAGACCAGGGACATCTCTGCGGGACCCTCCCCACCATGGGCAACCATCTCCTCCCCTCCCAGGGCTACACTCGCCAACTGACGGGGTGGTGCACTGGGTGGTGCACCAGAATTCTTCAAGGGACACTGAGGATCATAAAAACGGTGTCCCACCTGCTTACAAGCGAAGCAGGTCATTGGGCCCCTATGACCAGGTTTACCTGGTGGGGCCTCTGATTTCTTCACAGGGGGAGGCTGGGAACCCTTCCCTTGGTTCCCTTGGGGATTACTTTGGGGCCCTTTCTGGAACTCCCTCTGTTTACCCTTGTCCCCCCCACTCTTCTGCTGGGGACCCTGCCCACCTTTGGCTGAGTCTCCCACTGGACCCTTGTGGACCCTGGTACTGACCCAGCGGTCCGCCTCCTCAGCAAGTTTTCTAGGGGTAGATAGCTTGCTATCAATAAGGTGCTGGCGCAGCTCTGGAAAACAGTTATTAGACAAGTGCTCCCAAGCAAACAAATCATAAAGAGCATCATAACTTTCCACTTTGCTGCCCTTTACCCAACCATCCATGGCTCTGCAAAAATATGACACATATTCCACCCACGTTGTACCAGGCAATTTCTTACATTCTCTAAAGGCCTGTCTGTACTTTTCTGGGGTTAGGCCATACCTTAACATTAAAGCATCTTTCATATGAGTATAAGACATCCTATCCTCAACAGGCATGTCTAACAGGGTATCTCTTCCCTCATTCACAAAGCGACCCCACAACCCCGCTCCCCAATCCTTCTCAGGGACCCGGTGGGCCAACAATGCTAACTCATATGCTTTAAACCATTGACCAATATCCTCATTCTTCTGAAAATCTTTGATCACATCTTTGGGAAAATAAAACCTACTTTCTGCAGGCACAGATGGGATGCTGCCACCAGAGGGATTCAATTCTAACTCTTTAGCTTTGAGCTCCAACTCCCTCAACCTGGTATCACGCTCCAAAGCTAACTTCTCTCTTTCAAACTCCAACCTTTTGATCTACAGATCAGCTTCTCTCCTGCCTCTTGCATTCTCTATCTCCAACTGCCCATTTATCTTAAGTTTTGCAATTTCCATGTTGTATGCTCACTCCTTCGCCCTTTCTTCTCTTTCTTCAGGAGAAAGACCTTTGGAGGAAACACTGCTGCCAGGAGGGGATGTGGGCCCATTCACTGGCACCTCCTCCTCCCCTTCCCCTGTCGGTACCACCACCGGATCAGAGGGATCTCTGGCCTCTAACCAGGCCTGCAATGCTTTGAGAAATTCTGGTTTGTTTTTGCAGCCTGTGGTAGGAACTTTAAATTGCTTGCAAAAGGATTTCAGATCCTGTAACTTGTAATCCTTTATCTTACTCCTATCAAATTCCTCCACAACAACAACAGGGGTAGTGACTCCGGCATCACTCATGGTCAAAACTGGCAGTTTCAAAAATCAAGCTTCAGGAAATTGGAGAACAAAAATAGGATATCCAACCAAAACAGATTGTGGCTGCGCTATGGTCTGCTTTCACTATGTATCGCACACTAATCACTGCACATGGGTCATAAATGCAAAGTTCAAATCCTCACCGCTGACCCACCAATGTTAGAAGCGGCTGTCTCTAGTTGGCAGAGGTATACACTTCTGACAAATAGGGACACACCTTTTCTAGTCAGGGCAAGGGGATCACACACTTAGATAACCCCTGCTCACCCCCTTGGTAGCTTGGCAAAGCAGACAGGCTTATCTCAGAGGCAGTGCGTTAAGCATTTATGACCACATACAGTAATAAAGTGAATACACTACAAATGGACACGACACAGTAGTATTATAAAAATAAGTATTTTTATATAAGGCTTAGCACAAGACCAATTAACGACAAAAATATACCACAGTCTTAATAAATACTCTTGGAAGGAAAAATAATGGTTCAAGCACGGTTTCTTCTTAGCACAAAAGTCTTTAGTATCAAAAGCAACTCTTCTTCTCTAAAACACAGTTCTTGGCAACAATGTAACCCACACGGGAGTCACACGACGTCGAGGCAAAGTTAATCCAAAGGTTCGGCGTCGACCGCGAGGAGCGCTACGTCGAGCCTGGAGTCGCACAGACCCCAACAACACAGTACCTTGGAAAAGTGAAGCACTCGATGATCAGCGGCGTCGAGATGTCCGGCGTCGCATCTTCGGCGTCGATCGGGCCTCGGAGTCGGGGCGATCTGCAGCGGCGTCGACCGAAGTCAGGCGGGAGCAGCGCTCACGGGATGAAGCAGGATACGGCGTCGTCGATGTCGATGTTGCAAGAGTGAGCAGCGCTCACGGCGTCGAGAGGGCTCGGCGTCGATGCGATCAGCGGCGGCGTCGACACAGGGTCACTTGGAGCTGGAGCCGAACTCGCTACTCACTGGCGTCGCTACTGGCGTCGATCGGGCCCGGCGGCCGGCGTCGAAGGTGCGGGACACTTGAGCCGTTACTCACGATGTCAAGCTGGATTCGGCGACGTCCGTCGGCGTCGAGATTGCTGGATTCTTCAGAGGTGCTGGATTTCAGGTTCCAGCAACAAGCACTTTTAGCAAATAAATGAAGTCCTTTGACCCTGTGACTTCAACAGGAGGCTGGCAGTTCTTCCAGCCCTTGGAGATTTTCTTAGTAAGTTTGAGAGTACACACTCAGTTCCTCTCTCCTGGTTCCTTGGCAAAAATAAAGAAGCAACTGCAGGATTCCCCCAACAAACAGCACTCTGGCAGAAGGGGTAGACAGTCCTTGGATCAGCAGGCTTCTTGTCCTTGGTTCAGGTTTCCTTGTCAGAAGTGATCTAAATTCTTGGTTCAGGGGTCCTTCTCTTATACCCCTTTTTGGCTTTGATCCCTTTGTCCATGCAGGGGAATTTCCCCCCATCTTGGGTTTGTTGTGGGTGTTGCCAGGCCTAGGCACCTGGCCTATTCACTGTGCAGGGCAGAGTCCTCAGCCGCCCAGCAGGAGCGGAGCCAGCATTGTTACTGGCAGGGGCAGGGCCATCAGTTGCCCGGCAGGAGGTGGGGCCAGGAAAGTCCCTGGCAGGCACAGAGTCATCAGTCGCCTGGCAGGGGGGCGGAGCCAGCATTGTATCAGGCAGGGCAGGCTATCAGGAGCTACTCTTCCCCTACTCTCAATGCAAATGCCCCACTCATCCCACACTGACTCATTCAGACCTCTGGAGCCACCCAGCTACTGTCACACGCACACCAGACCCAGCTGAGACCGGTAGACAGTTAGACAAGAAAATAGCTACTTTCTAAAAGTGCTATTTTCAAACACAGAGTCCAAAAACCATCCACACAAACGGATGCGTTATTAAACCCTGAGTTCAGGGATACCAAACTCGACATTGCACCATGCTCCCCGAGCCCGCTAGGATTATAGCATTAATAATCCTGGCAGCCCATTCTAACTGATGGAGAGCAGGTTACCTTACAATAGTGAAAAACGAATATGGCTGTAATTCACTATTAGGACATGCCAACCTTGTCAGGCTTGTCCTACCTTATGCTTACAATGCACCCTGCCCTTGGGCCTACCATAGGGGTGACTAACATGAAGTTAAGGGAAGGTTTAGGGACTGGCAAGTAGGTGTACTTGCGCAGTCCTCGTGACAGTCAGACTGCACGTGGTCTAGCAATGGTAGACCTTCAGACATACTTTTACTAGGCCGCTCTTGTGGGTGGCACAACATGTGCTGCAGGCCCACTAGCAGCATTTGTATTTACAAGCCCTGGCACTCCTGGTGCACTCTACTAGGGACTGACAGTAAACCAAATAAGCCAAACATGGAATTCAATCAATACAGCAATTTCACATAGGGAGCACTTGCACTGTGGCACTGATCAGCAGTGGCACAGTGCCCAAAGCAATATACCAGCAAAAACATCGTAAAGAGAGGAGGCAAACAGAAAAAATGGAGGAGATACTCATGCCAATGATGTCAGGTCTAACATGTCTTAAGTTAGTTCTGTGAATCGAGCCCTCAGAGTAACCCCACCCGCGGATACCCCAGGAACCAGGATAACTACACCAAAGAAGCCGGGTGCATAGGTGCGAAGAGACGTCAGAAACCGCCATAGACCACAATGAAGGATTACAGGAAGATGCCACTGGTGAAGAAGGTGAAAGTGTCCGGTGTAATTCAGAGGTGGATTCAAGATGAGAGGTACCTGCAAGCAGAGGGGACAGAGTCTATGTCACTCTGGGGTGAATAGGAGGCATGGAAGAGGAATGCCCACCGATGCCGGAGAAGCAGGAGAGTTGACTGTGCCCTTGAAGTTGCAG
Organism: Lissotriton helveticus; assembly: GCF_964261635.1. NCBI lineage: Eukaryota > Metazoa > Chordata > Amphibia > Caudata > Salamandridae > Lissotriton > Lissotriton helveticus. The sequence continues at coordinate 43,282,750 of NC_136071.1, read as the reverse complement.
CTGTATGGACCAGGCAATGCAGAGGAGGACGAGGAGCTGTCCCATGTCGGATGTCAAAAGCCAAGGGGTCAGTGTCCGGCAGGAGCATCAATAAACCTTGGCAAAGGCAACCAACATAGTTGAAGAAAAACGTGCAGTGTTGGGACCAGCAAGGTCCAAGTGACTCACCAAGAGCAGGTAAGACAGAGCACGCCCTGCGCAAGCAGGGTAGCCCCCTGGAGCCAAAGAAGACCCTTGAGAAGACCCATGGGCCGAAGGCACAGGAGTTGCAAGAGGACCTCGAGGGCCCACAGTGCAAAGGATGCGATGCAGGCGAAGATCTTGGCTGCAGGAGAGACTAGAGTCTGGAGCTTCTTGGACCCTGAAGATCTCTGGGGAAGAGAGTCAGCAAGCCTTGGCAGCAGCAAGTCAACACAATGCACAGAGGTTCTGTTCCAGCGGTTCAGATGAGGGATACTGGCCTCAAACTCGGTGAGAAGACAGTGCAGGCCACGAGGGAGTTGCAGAATTACCACCTGTGTTGCTGAGCTTTTCGGAGTCCATGGGAGCCCAGGATAAGCAGACCAGTCAGTTGTGTTGCAGTGCCTGCAGATGCAAGAGAGTGACCCCTTCGCTCCAAGGGAGATTTCTACGAGTATCTTAGATTTCCACAGGTCCTGTGAAAAACATGTATGGAGCATAGGCACAGACGTTTCAGCAGACTTGCAGGACGACGATACCAGGAGCAGCAGGAGTATTCCCAGTTGCAGTCTTCCCAACTCAAAGTCCAGCGGGTTCCAGAGTGCCCAGATGGTTGAAGTTGTATTTGATCTGAATCTTGTCCCCCGACGAATCTAGGGACCCAGCCACAGGTAAGTCCTTAAGTACCTTAAGGAAAGGGTTGGAACGATTAAGGAGTCCTTCCCAGAAGAGGGGCTGGACAGTAGAGAGTATACTCCAATGTCCTTTGTCCAGTTTCACGCCAGAGTGGACGCCAACAGCTCCCTGAACTGGTTTGGACTGAAATATGCAAGAAGGGCACCAATGAGTGGTGCTGGCAAGCACCCTCACCCTGTCCCAATATATTAAGTCCACTCTGGGAGGTGGTTGCACCTCTCTGTGACAGGATACCTATTGTCCTGCCTTGGCTCAGCAGCAGAAGGTCAGAATCGTGTCTCTGGTCTGAAGCAGCCATAGTTTGCTGTCCGGGTCTAGAAAACTAGTACGAGGAGCACTGAGGGTCTCCCCGAGGGGCTTTGAAGTGCATGGAATCGTAGGGTATGATTCCAACATGTTTGATACCAAACACCAGAGGGTTTGTTACAGCCAGTTTAGATATGGTCATCGCATAAGGATGCATGGCCACTCTATGTCTCTTAATGGCTGATGCACACTAACCTGGGAGAAAGACTGTGAAGATTGTAGGAGTGTCCTGCTCCTCCAGGGGCACCATTACACTTAGAAACAAGCACCCTGCCTTCAGGATTAAAAGGCCTGCCTTAGGGGTGACTTATAGGTTTTTTTTGCAGTAACACCAGATATAAGGAATCTTATATCTGTCGCAAGTGGTGCTAGCACCAGCGTACACAGGCTGCAAGAGCAGGCCTGTAGTCACAATTTGAGTGGTCTCTCATGGGAGGCACAATACATGCTTCAGCCCATGGGAGACGCCTGGTGTACCTGTACCCTGGGTACCTTAGTACCATATACTAGGGTCTTACCAGGGTACACCAGTAGCCAATCTGGAGTGTACCTAAGAACACACCAATTTAGGGAAGAATCACAGACACTGCGGTCCTGGTAGCAGGATACTAGTCAGAAAAACATAATGACACCAGCAGAAAGTGGGGGTGACCATGAAAGCAGATCCTACTTTCCTACACTGGTCCTTCCAAACAATCAGGGCTCATATTGGGAAGAGCCACCCCATAGTCTGTGCACGCTTTTTGCAATGCTCTGTCACATTCATTCTCAGACTGAGGCCGTCTCGGCTTTTATTAGAAGCTGAATAGGCCTTTGACTCAATGGAGCGGCCATTCCTTAAAATAGTTTGGAGTGTATGGTTTTGATCAAATATATCAATAGGCTGGTGGAACTACTATATGCAGCCCCTAAGGGAAGAGTGTGAGTAAATAATAGACTTTCATTGTACTTTCCAATTCTCAGAGACTCTCGACAAGTGCACCCCTTTCTATTTCCTTTAGCAATGGAGAATTTGGCTTGTAAAATGGGGCAGTCATTCACAGAGGAAGATTTCATTTCTATCCAATTGTAGGATGATATCACTTTATTCAGACAAGGTATGTGATTTTTTTATTACATTTTTTTATGATACACGGGATTCTGTAATCCCTGTGTATATATATCTATACATATATATATATACATACATATATACACACATACATATGTATATATATATATATATATATATATATATATATATATATATATATTCACTGAAAAAACCATAGGTTATAGACCATATATAGTTAGGAATTAGCATTTACAAAACCTTGAAAATTCACTGAAAAAACCATAGGTTATAGACCATATATAGTTAGGAATTAGCATTTAAAAAACCTTATTTTACTCACACAAAACCATTGAAATTCCATATATAGTTAGTTGCACTAACTATATATCGCGCACCCGCAATCCACTGCTGATCATGTCACATATTACATCATTCATGACATGGTCAGTGACATCACTGATGACATCACTGATGACATCTCAAATGACATCACTGATGACATCACTGATGACATCTCAAATGACATCACTGATGACATCACTGATGACAACATCCAGTGACTGTATGTTTCTGTAAAGTTAAAATATGTCTTACATATTGAAGAATGAGTGGATGTATAAGTGTCTGGATGAAGGATTTAGTAGGTGTGTGACTGACTGTATGAGTGAGTGATTAAATGTGTCTCACTGAATGCATGGGTTAGTGACTAAACTGTCTTAATTTGTGCATCATTATGTCTGTTGTGATGTAAACTGCTGCATGTGTTGATCATTAGCTATACGAGAGGCTATATGTGTTATTAATTGGTTGCCCAAGTATTTCTATGGGAGATTGAGTTTGTGTGGGGGTGGCTGGAAGGTGTGTGACTCTGTGCATAGATGTGTGAGCAGTTTATTCACTAGGTGTATGAGTTCAAGAGTGCATGTGGAAACAGCTACATGGGCAGTTGACTGTGTGCATGAGTGTATTGATGAGTGAATGGATATCTCAATGCTACATGTCATAGTAAGTACATATGTAAAACACAGTACATGTGAGAGTTGGCATATATAAATAACTGTGCATGAGAGCCACTGAATGAGTGAGTGGTTGTATCGATCATTGTGAACTTGTATCAGGGATTGTATAAGAGAGTAAATATGTGTTAGTATATGTTTCAATAAGTAAGGTGTGTATAACTGTATAGTTGAAGAAATGGAGGTGAGATTGTTTCTTTGCATGACTGACTGGGTGTGTGAGTAACTCCATGGATGAGTGGCAGTGTGTGAGTGTCTGTATACACTGAGTGTATCTAAGGTTATATTAGAGTCTGAAGAGATTTATTGTATTAGCACAAGAATGATGTCAAATGAGATGTCATCAGTGATGCCATCAGTGATGTCATTTGAGATGTCATCAGTGATGTCATCAGTGATGTCACTGACCATGTCATGAATGATGTAATATGTGACATGATCAGCAGTGGATTGCGGGTGCGCGATATATAGTTAGTGCAACTAACTATATATGGAATTTCAATGGTTTTGTGTGAGTAAAATATGGTTTTTTAAATGCTAATTCCTAACTATATATGGTCTATAACCTATGGTTTTTTCAGTGAATTTTCAAGGTTTTGTAAATGCTAATTCCTAACTATATATGGTCTATAACCTATGGTTTTTTCAGTGAATTTCAATGGTTTTTTAATAGCAAATATCATAAGCTGTCGAATGTCAAGTACGTGGTAAGTAAAAACATTTTCGTGTTTATGCACACTGATCTGCTTTGAATGCTTCCCCCCACCCCTCATTTCTATTAGGAGTACTCTCTCTTTGCAGATAGTGAAGGGTAGTTAACGCAGGCCTTTGCCCCCGTTGTAATCCGTCGTGCCTGCTTCTCTCTCCATTTGATTGATTGTTCTCTTTGGTTCATTCTCTATTTACAAACAAGCACAGAGTCGCAATACTCTGTTTAGTCTTTGCAGATAGCGAAAAATCGTGTAAAAAAACAAAAGGAATCGAGCAAAATCAGTAGGCCACTAATGGGATCTCTTTTTGACCTCCCTAAAATAGAAACATTAGGAACAACCTGTTGATAATACCAATGTGTATGTACATAAGCGGCGTTCATTTGTGATCACAGTACCCCTTGTTGATTGTTTGAATCGAGCATTGAATTGTTCGAAGTTGGTTCTCTTAAGAATCTTCTCTGCCTGCAAACGAGGAAGAATAGGAATATTCTCTCTCCCTTTGCAGATAGTGAAGGGTAGGTAACGCAAACCTTTAACACGTTGTGCCTATTTCGTTCCTCATTGATTGATTGTTTCCCCAAACATTGACTGTTTGGGAATTGGTTCTTTTTGGAGGTATTCCCTGTTTGCAAATATACGTAGGAAAATCTTTGCAAATAGTGAAAGGGTACGTAATGCGGACCTTTCTCCCCCGTTGTAATCTGTCATGCCTATCTACTCCCCACTGATTGATGCACCTGTTTCACCCGGACCATTTACTAGAGATACGTCATCTGGCCCGACCAGAGAGCACCCCTAGTGAAAAGGACATATGCAATAATAACGAAGTGATCACTGTATCCTGTTAACAGAAACTTTAGCATGAAACAACCTGGAAAGAAAAGAATAGGAAAACGAAAATCAGTAGGCCACTGATGAACATGAACTTTTATTAAACAACGAACAAAGAAACGATAACATAACGTAATGATAAAACCTATTAATGTCCTAGAAACAAGAAAACGTTAGAAATATGCCAGTGGTGAGAGACCAGAAAAACAGTAAGAGAAACCAAATCACCCCTCGCTGTCCCACCGCCTGCAACGCCAAAAAAATCGATAGACTAGGGAAAATGCAAGTCAGTAGAACATCCGCCCCCACTCTGGAAACTTCCAAGGTGGGGCAGGGTTGCGGCTACGCCCAGCCGGGAGCAGCCCATATAAGGCGGGTCCTGCTGCCACGCCTCGGCCAGGAGATCCTAACGTAGGGTGTAGCCGGAGGAGAGGCCGAGGCCAGCGGGACCCGGCCAGGGGATTGCCTTTACAACGCTGAAGAGTTGCAGGGGGGGGAATGTCTCCTCGACCCTCCCCTCTCTCTCCCAGTCCGGCCGTGGTGGCCCTTGAGAGTTTCAGGTAGTCCCGCCACATGCTCTTCCGGTCCGGCCACCAACGGTCGGGGGGCCGAGGCCGACGGGATCCGGCTGCAGCCGATAAACCAAGGAACCCGTTCATGGGGCCAGAGCCAGGGGCGTCCGGCCGACATCCACCGGAAGCCCGGCCCGAAGACGGACGGGACATTTCATCTTTCTTCAAAAATGGCTTTGACAACACTGGGGGGGATGTCTTGCACATGCCTCCGACCCCCCCCCCGTCCTCATCGCCACCGGCCATAACAAATGTCAAGCGGGGCGCCGTGGGGTGCACTGGGAGGGAGAGACGGTGCGAACAGGCCTCTCCCGCCTCCTCAGGTGAAGGCTTCCCAGCTGCACCCTCAGCGCTCCAGGCGCCCCGAAAAGGGTTCGTCCACTGTGGCGATGCTGCAACGTCTCGCCCGGCAGGGTGGAGCCCATCCGCTCATGTGACCCCGCGATCGCCGGTAGCTGCCGAACTCTCAAAATGGCGATCGACCTGGCAAGAGCGGGCCCAGCATGAAGAAATGGCCCGGTCACTGGTTGACTCCACCACCGTAGTCCTCCACGACCTTGAAGATTCTAGAGGAGCCGCGGGAGTCTCCGACCCCCGATGGGGAATGACTGCCATGATCGCCCGTGGAGTGACGAAACTGTATCCGCGGGACGTCGGCGCTCCCATGCTGGCGCCAGCCTCACTTTGAATTACTAGAATCCTGCAGACCTCAGTTCCGGTGAAAGCACAGTGTGACCCGGTAGGAAAAATTGTTGCACCCCCTCCCCTTTTTGAGTGATAGTTCAAACCACCGATCCTTTCCTTTGCCCTTTTAACGGAACTTTGGACTGCCTCCCCCTCTTTTACATTTTCTAGAGAAAACAAAACATTAACAACTACATTACCATAGCAGTTGACACCAGAACTGTTTTCAAATTGAAAACCAACAACATCTTCAACAGAATCCTTTTTGTTTCTGCTGTGACCCTGCTACAGCACAGGCATTGTCCCCAGCAGTAATTCTGCAATGCCGGTAAGAATAGCTGTGGTGCCTACTGGACTCACTCACCCCCGCGGCGCCCCACGCCGTTATTTGCTGGGCGGCAACTTACTAGACATCACTTTCGTGCCATCTAGATTTCAGCGCGTTCTGCTGCCTTGGAACTATTCGCACAACAGACTGCTACTGACGACCCACCCCCAGGCAACATCTTCTGAATTTTCATAATTTGAAAGAACTAGTAACATGTCCTCATCAGGAATTCAAAAGAAATTGCCACGGTCTCTTCGTTGTTTAAATGTTTTTACTGTTTTTGTTTTGTTGTATATATTTATATGTTATTAAAGTTTTATATTGCTACTACTTTGTTGGAGTGCTATATATTTTTAATGTGACACATAATTGTAAAAACTTTGATGTACAAAGAGTCATTCCTAGAATCTTCCGCTTCAGGCTCGGTCCCCTCCCCAATCACAATACAGGATGGTTTTCAGATAGTAGGAACACGTGTGGTGTGACGGATCTCATCGGGTGTGGGCCTTGATCTACTATAACTCCTTTGAAGAGGGGTGATTCTTTACAGCTGGAGCCATAAACTACATCTGCAGGGCTAGCTGATAGCCTGGACAATCGGACACAGAGGAAGAGGAGTGTCAGAGGGTGCGGTAGTGAATAGGGCGAAAGGGAGGTGTCGGGCGGGCACAGAGTGTGATTCTCAGGGAAGAGCAGCGCAGATGGGGGGAGGTTTATTGCCCATGCATAAGACAGAGAGCGGGGGTGACCAGTGCCTGGGGAAGATGCTTGCAAGGGTGGAGAGCCATGCTACGAATCGACAGCGTGCAGAGAGTGGGTCTGGTCAAGGCATCTAAAATGGCTGCCGTGCACGACAAAAGTGTGGCATTTCAAAAAAGGCAAGATGGCGCAAACAATGTTTTTCAACACTTCCTCATTTCCTTCGAATCGAACGTTAACAGACGTTGGTGCATATTACCAAAGTTAAGCGATATTTATTGCTAACGATGCTTACCAACGAATTTTTTACCGCTAAGCATCGTCAGAAATTATCGAAGATAAACCTTGCTATTATCAAGGTTTATCGCAAATGCGATAAAAAACGCCCGCAATGCATGAATATCGCTAAAAAGTCAGCGATATTCATGCATTACCGAGCTAATGCTCTTAGCCATGTTATCCACCTCCCATTGGATAACATGGCTAAGAACTGCTCAGAGCAGGTGTTACTTTTTGGAGATATTCGCGCTTAGCGCGAATATCTCCAAAAGTTGGTAATAGGAGATATATATCTTGCATGTTGTAATGCAAATTATTGTGGTATATGGAACTCATACCATAATCTCTCAGGAAAGCAGAAACTGATCCTTTTGGGACCGCCTGAGAAGGCCTAGGGGGTGAGGGGTACTCTACTTTGCCCCCTTTTCACGTTCCGAACTATTTTATTTTACTCTCTTCTGTAATTACACAAAATAGCAGCGATAAGATGCATCAGAGACACACAGTGAGAGAAAGGAGGCCGGAGATGAAGAAGAGATGTCAAATACACATTAGAGATAATATAGTGGGAGAAGGGAAGTAAATATGAGTAAACTTACCATGTAACATAAAAATGTTGCACTCTATACTATAAGTCTCATTTTATACTACAATCACTTCGCTACAACCTCATAAATTAAAAATAAAAATGAATAATGTCTCAAACAATTTTTGATTTCTAAATATAAATTTATTCTTCAGAATTTTCTAAATTTGAAAGAACTAGTAACATGTCCTCATCAGCAATTTCCTCTTCAATCATCTCATCTGGAATCTCCTCATTAAAAGTCTGCAATGATGATTCTTGTAACTCTATGGTCTCCAAACATTCGATAAATTCGCCATCAACAGATTGATCAAAAAAATCATTCAAGTCATCTCCTCCTTGTGACAATATTTCATTATTGGTGCTGTCAATTTCAATCAATGTAGTGGAATCATTCAAGTCATCTCCTCCTTGTGACAATATTTCATTATTGGTGCTGTCAATTTCAATCAATCTAATGAAATCATTCAAATCATCTCCTCCTTGTGACAATATTTCATTATTGGTGCTCTCAATTTCAATCAATGTAGTGGACAATTCAAAAGAAATTGCCACGGTCTCTTCATTGTGAGCCATTTTATTTTGAAATTGCTTGCTGTAAATTGCAGAAAAAAATAATCACTTTCATTTATCGTTTTTAGTAATACATAATATAAAACTAACTTTATCAAGTATTTAGTATAACAGAAGGACTGCAAATAAATAACAGAAAACATTTTTCAAATTATCTTCAAGTGTACAACATAGTTCCCCTTACAAAGAAATTGCCACGGTCTCTTCATTGTGAGCCATTTTATTTTGAAATTGCTTGCTGTAAATTGCAGAAAAAAATAATCACTTTCATTTATCGTTTTTAGTAATACATAATATAAAACTAACTTTATCAAGTATTTAGTATAACAGAAGGACTGCAAATAAATAACAGAAAACATTTTTCAAATTATCTTCAAGTGTACAACATAGTTCCCCTTACAAATTAACAACTCACCTTTTTAAAAGTAGGAGAAGTGTTAGTACTGTGTAAATCAAACACCAGAAATTCACCACCAAAAATTCCTCACAAATGTACCTCAGACAGTAGTATCACAAAATGGCTGTGGTTTCCTCTCATTTGAGATATATACATAACCAATTAACTTTCATCACACACAAATACAAAACCAAAGTAACATTTTAATTGGTTCTAAATTTCAACACTTTCAAATGTGTTTTCCCCATGCAATTTTCCATAGGACATTTACATACGTCTACAGCCTGAATGGCTGAACGGAATTACACCAAACTTGGCAAAATGGTACATCAAACCTAAGAGGTCAGGAAGGATCTACTATGCCACCTTATGGTAATTTGCCCCTTCGCTTTGGCCTCCTCTTGTCTCTCGATCCTACCGAGAGACAAGATGGCGGCCGCTACGGACTGTTTGGAATGTTGACAGACGCCGGAGAACCAATCAGCTTCGCAAAGCTCCGTAACGCGAAAAGTACGCGAAGCGGAGCGCTGTTACAGATATATATCTTTTTTGAACGTTAATTTCTCAAAATCCACTGGAGCACATATATTGAGACCTAGCAAAGGCACATCGGGCTACCAGTCCCTAATATTTTGCCAAGTTTCGTGCAAATCCATTCAGCCGTTCGATTATTGACATTTAGATATGTCTACAGCCTGAATGGCTGAACGGAATTACACCAAACTTGGCAAAATGGTACATCAAACCTAAGAGGTCAGGGAGGATCTACTATGCCCCCTTATGGTCATTTGCCCCTTCGCTTTGGCCTCCTCTTGTCTCTCGATCCTACCGAGAGACAAGATGGCGGCCGCTACGGACTGTTTGGAATGTTGACAGACGCCGGAGAACCAATCAGCTTCGCTTCACAAAGCTCCGTTGCGCGAAAAGTACGCGAACTGGAGCGCTGCCCGGTCCGCTGTTACAGATATATATCTTTTTTTAAACGTTAATTTCTCAAAATCCACTGGAGCACATATATTGAGACCTACAAAAGGCACATCGGGCTACCAGTCCCTACAATTTTGCCAAGTTTCGTGCAAATCCATTCAGCCGTTCGGGCTAAAAGTGAGGCCAACCGCCCTATGGAAAACTCAATGTTAAAAACACGTTTTGGGACCCCCCTTTTTTCTCGACCCCCCCTGGACGAACCCCCCCCCCCAATTTTCAGGGGCTGCTCAGAAACAAAATGTGCCATTTTCCTGAAAATTTCAGCCAATTCCGTCCACAAACGCCAAAGTTATTAGACATAGAATTTTTAAAAATCCCATAGAGAAAAAATCCTAACTATATATACCTACTGGCGACCGCCAGTAGGTAATATATATATATATATATATATATATAAATATCTATACATACACAGATTGAAAAAGGCTGCTGTGACAGTCGAAACGCGTCTCACTCTGTTCTCGGGTCGGGGGAGGCTCAATGGAATAAAAGGATGCCTTTATACTCAGCATTACTCATGTGCGTGCTCTCTTCCAAATGGAGTGGGGTTTGTTAGATATATATATCTGAGGAAAGATCGATGCAAAGGGAGGGGCCGGGGAGAGGCTCTAGTTTATAAAAGCACCTTCAGCAGTGTACCATTTGTCCTCTCAGAGATTGAGGGGGCTGAATCCTTGGGCTTCCTCTTAACTATCTCAGCCCATCAGTCCATAGCTGGGGTGGTTATCTACCGCCTGCCCGGGCCTGCTGGGAAGTTTCTGGAGGCGATTAGCCACATTATCTCCCCCTTAGCAGCTAAATATAGTAACTGCCTGGTCCTTGGTGACTTTAATATACATATGGATGATCTTTTAGAACCTGCTGGAAGTGACTTGGGGAGGGGGAGGGGCAGGGTGGGGATAGTAATCTATGGACCACGGAGGTTTAAAGGTAAGTAAACATATCAATAAATGAAACTAATTTCGTTGCACGCACTGCATCACATTTGGGGATACAGTGCACGCAACAAAATTTGTTTTATTTATTTATATGTTTACTTACCTGTAAATCTCCGAAATCCATAGATTACTACCTCCCACCCTGCCCCTCCCCCTCCCCATGTCACCGCCCCGCAGGTACTCCTATTACTGACTGCGGCTGACTATCGCCCTATATCCTTGCTCCCTTTCTTCGCCAAGGTCTTAGAGAAATATGTCAATTCCATTATTACTGAGTACATTGAGACTAACCATCTTTTGCACCCTAGTCAGTCAGGTTTTAGGGCAAGCTTTAGTACTGAATCAGCCCTATTAGAAGTGGCTGAAACTATAAAAGCCATGCTAGACAGGGGAGACAATGCTGTCTTGGTACTATTGTTCTTCCCTGCGGCATTCGACACCGTGCCCCACAATAGACTGGTGCAAAGACTGGTGAAGGGCAGTGTCGGCAGCATTGCCTTGAGCTGGATCAGATCATTTCTCAGTAACCGTCTCCAAACTATATGGTCACCCCCCTTTTCTGCTGCTATTCCTCCCATGAATGTCGGGGTCCCGCAGGGCTCTATTTTGAGCCCAACTTTGTTTAATCTATAAATGGCCCCTATTGCCCTTCTCGCTGAACAACATGGGACAAAGATTGTATTGTATGCAGACGATACTCAGCTGTTGTTTACTTGTGAGAAGGGTGCTGAGTGTGATGGCCATGCAATGAGCACATGCCTCTCAGAAGTTTTTTCATGGCTGAAGGTTAATCAAATGAAATGTAATCCTGATAAGTCTGAGATTATCTTTTTCGTCCCTCATCCCTATAAGACATGGCACAGCTGGTGGCTGCGGGATTCGTCCACCCCAGTACGTCCGTGACCTTGGTGAAGAACCTCGGAGTCATATTGGATGCCGCGCTTTCTATGAAATCCAGGATCCAATCTGTAGCGGGTCTTGCTTCGGGATCTTAAGAATGGCGAGGAACTTTTTGCCCCTGCATTCTGTCTCTCACAGAAAAACCATTGTTCAAGCTCTGGTAACCTCGCGATTGGATTATGCCAACTCTTTGTACTTGGGACTCCCCAGCCATTTAATTGCTCATTTACAGGTGATTCAAAATACGGCGGCTAGGGCCATCGTTCTGGCAGGCCCCAGGACTCATATGTCCCCTCTTCTGTCATCCCTGCATTGGCTTCCTGTTCAGAAAAGAATTCACTTTAAAGCTCTAATTCTGATTTTTAAAGACTTTAATCAGATTGGAGCCCCTTACCTTAGACAAAGATTCCCCCACTTTATCCCTCAACGTAATTTGAGGTCCTCTACTCAACTCCTGAACCATGTTTCTAAAGTTTCACTTGCTCAGGTCGGAGATCGTTCTTTCCAGGTGGTCGCCGCCCATCTATGGAATGGCCTTCCCTGGGAAACAACCTTTACAACCTACTTTTACAACGCACTATCATTACAACAAAACTTTTACAACGCAACATCCATTACCACGCATGCAATTACAACGCAACCATTACAACGCATGACACTACAACGCACACCACTACAACGCATGTCATTACAACTCAGTAATTACAACTCATACCATTACAACGCATAATATTACCATCCAACACTTACCCTACTGTTGCACCCCCTGGAGTTAGAATAGTAACTTTTTACCCCTACACTATCCAACACTTACCCTACTGTTGCACCCCATGGAGTTAGAATAGTAATTTTTACCACTACACTATCCAATACTTACCAAACATGCAATGTAATGTTATGCGTTGTAATGGTATGCGTTGTAAAGGTATTATGTGTTGTAATGGAATGCGTTGTAAATGTAGTTTTTAAAATTCCATTGTAATGGCATGCGTTGTAATGGAATGCGTTGTAATGGATGTTGCATTGTAAGAAATGCGTTGTAAAGGTATGCATTGTAAAAGTGTGCGTTGTAACGTCAAACATCCACCTTCCCTTGGCCCTCAGACAGGTTCAGGGCCTGCTCACCTTTAGGAAAAAGCTCAAGACATGGCTTTTTCAACTCTAATCCTTTTTGTTGGTCTCTGCTTTTGACGCTCTCTTGTTTTGCGGCTGTTATGTGGTTTATGATTAGCGCCGGGACACTCCTGGGAGTAGCCGCACTCTTTATAAATACCTAATTAACAAAGCATGACATAACTATACATATATATATATATATATATATATATACTACTATAATAAAGCAAGAACTTTCAGGCTTTGAGGCGGGTAAACTCGGGAACCACAGCGCCAATCTACACACCCGATACACCGTTGAAATCGTCAGAGTGTGTAGATGGTTATAGGCTATATAAATTTTAAAAATAAACATTATCTATAAAGTTATATATTAAAAAAAAGTAGTCCCTCCAAAGTAGCGCCGGCCGTGACGTGCGTCCTGACATCAGGAGAGCGGCGTACAGCGCGGGGAGGAGCAGTGACGATCAGCGCGGGGAGCAGCGGACATGAGCGGCGATCGGAGGGCAGGCAGTGAGGAGCGGTGGCGGGGAGGAGCGCTGAGCGGCGGAAGAGGTAGGGTGAAAGCGGAGGCAGAGAGGAGGGGTGAGCGAGCCACAGGAAAAAGAAACGCGTGCAGGTAAGTGGAGCGGGAAGCAAACAGCCCATTACAGGAGGAAAAAGTGGCGGCGGGGACGTGGGCAGTGAGGAGCGTGCAGGTTAAGAAATGTGTGCAGGGTGCCAGCGGCCGCGGAAAAAGAAACGTGGAGCGGGTAGCAAACAGCCCGTTACAGGAGGAAAAAGCGGCGGTGGGGACGTGGGCAGTGAGGAGCGTGCAGGTTAAGAAACGTGTGCAGGGCGCCAGCGGCCGCGGAAAAAGAAACGTGGAGTGGGTAGCAAACAGCCCATTACAGGAGGAAAAAGCGGCGGCGGGGACGTGGGCAGTGAGGAGCGTGCAGGTTATGAAAACGTGTGCAGGGTGCCAGCGGCCGCGGAAAAAGAAACGTGGAGCGGGTAGCAAACAGCCCATTACAGGAGGAAAAAGTCACAGAAACGTCTGCAGGTGACAAAAAGTGACGTGGGCAGTGAAGAGCGTGCAGGTTAACAAACGTGTGCAGGTTACAAAAGCCTCCAAAAGTAAACATACAGCCATAATACTGCACTACGTCAGGGCGGGCGGGGGCCCTAAGCCATGATTGCTCCGGGACAAGGTCGGGACGGGCTGCTAGTATATATATATATGTATATATGTATATATATATATATATATATATATATATATATATATATATATATATATATATATATATATATATATATATATATATATATATATATTCACGCAATAATTAGAGTAAATGCCCTCTCAGGATCACTAGACACACAATCCAAATAACGATGCAAAACCAAGTTTATTCCACTACGTTTTTCGACTCCGTCCGCAGCCTTGCTCACGTGTACTGAGTGCACAATCAAAGGAGTGTATATAACATCGGGTTGAAATTAAACAAAACAGAGACAAGGGATTTTAGGTGGCCTACATTGGCGGCCATACTTGAATGGTGAATCCAAATCAAACTTTTCATTCTTCTGCTCTATTTTAATAACCTACAATGACAAGCAAAGAGAATACGTTTATTTTGTTCACTCCTTAGCTAGAGAAAAGCTAGAATCTTTCTGCAAGTTTCTACACAAGCTGAGCTATTGGAGCTTTTTTTTAAACTGACTTGTATTGAATTGTTTCCAATATCTGTTTGAAACAAATATCTAACAGGTTTTTGATGTATTTAATTTTGCACTAAAGATTTTATTTATATTTTTTATGTTTACAAACATGCTCGCTCTGTCATATGAAAGTGCTACACATCAAGGATTAAGTGGTTTGTGGGAAAGGTGATGGTCTGATCATGTATTATATGGGATAAAGTACCCCCTGGCATACATGATAAGGATATTGCAAGTCACCCCAGAGTTGCATAACCTTATAAAAGAACCCAGTCTTTTGCCTCATTCCTCATTTATGAGGCCGTGCGTCACTTTTGCGCCATACAGATACGTCAGAAATACTGGCGTATCTGTAACTGCTTGCGCAATGATGCGTCATACTGTAAATATGACGCATCATTGGTGCCGCAAGGAGGGTGCAGTGAAAAGTGACGCATGGCTGTTTTCACGCAGCGATGCGTCACTTTTCATAAATGAGGCCCTTTGTAGGGCCAGTTAAAGGGCAATACTCGAGAAAGAGGTAGAGCTGCAGAAAAGGCATGTAAAGGTACAATGTGCCATTCAGATGCAAATATATTGGATCTAAGAGCAGGGACAGATCTAAGTAGACATACTGCCTATGTACCAGGATAACCTAAACATGTACATACAAGTGTAGTAACAATAAATAAGTGTGGTTCAGTAAATAACTCAGTTTACCATGGTGAATTATGTAAGTTTCCCATCCCAAGTGCACTTACATTATTTGACTTAAACACTTACCTTCTATAGCTAAGAACATCTACGGGAAAAGCCTCTCGACACAGTGTTTGCCAAGGCAGATGAGCACAAGAAGAATAAAATATAATAAAGGTTCTTGTTCTTTTTTCATATGACATTCCACTCTGTATTTCTGCATCTTATATTTTCCCATTTTATCAGTATTCATTCACATTTCCTTTTAATTCACAGCAACTACTACTTTTACTATGTTCATTTATGATTTGGAAAAATAGAGACTAGCGCGTGGACACCGGTCAAATTATGTTCTTTATTCAATAGATCTATAATATACAAAATTATATTTGAATTACAGTTATACAGACAATTGTGGTTTTTTTTTTTACATTTCTTCAGCACTTTGTTGTAATCAATATCAGGTAGCTGAAGTGTAGTTTTTTGATGAATTTATTTGTTTTAGTTGCAGATTAGAATATTCATAGTAGGCTCTTAGTTTAGTTCATAGTGTAGACCAAAGAGAAGCAGCCTCTCGGCTGCTCTGCCCATACTCCAGCCGACACGCCTCACCTCACTGGCACCCAAATGTTTCATTCACTATCACCACACCAACAATCCATGTAGCACATTCACACTGGCTGAGCAGCTAGGAAGAAAGCAACCGGGAAGATACATACATAAATACACAAAATATAACACACTTGAACCCAAATGTCATCAACTACTGTGAAGGTTAGTGCTCATGTCAATGTTGGCATATTAAGAAGAAGAAAACATAAGGTCTCCATATTATAATAGTCTTCCTCACTCTACAGTGCAGTAGAAATCACGTAGCGCCATCCAGTGTGGAAATTATATAAACATGTCTCTCTTTACCCTGTCTTTCGGCATCTCCACCAATCACCAACAAGCAGCATTCTAGAATGTTGCTTTGCATGAGGGCGTCAGAATGGGTTTTGAATCTGGTGTGACTAGTGCTTAGCCGCTTCGCTGCGGCGCAAATTCCGCCGCTGTTCTGTGACATTCCAATATCGGGCGTGGCTCGGACGGTCCCCAGCCGACGTGCGCACACGCCCACCATGAGTCATGACGGCCGGGGTGCGTCATGAGCACGGAAGAGGTTAATTTGTAAAAAAAAAAAAAAGGGCCATGGCTCTCATCAGAAGACAACTGCTGATTGCACCACACATTGCCCCTGCAACGCTGTCAATGATAGTAACAACACAACTACTAACCATCAATCTCCAACAAGTGTGACAATTCTGACTATTCCAGGCATCCAAAGCTTTAAGAATGGCTTAGGCTGAAGGTAAAAGTCATTTTAATGTATAATCAATTAAGAATTAACTGTTGTGTTCATCTCTAAATTAGCCAGACAGCACCACCTTGTGGTAGACTGTCACAAGTGTTGGTGTTGACAATTCAGTGCCGGTGCTGAGCCCCAGAAACCACCGGCTCAAATTAAGCACTGAGTGTGACGTCATTCATTGGAAACGCCTTTCAGCTAGTTCAGTCCCTCATGGAAATACATTTTTGTTAACCAAAAATCTCTCAACTGACCATCAAACAGAGTCTGTTTTTTGGACAACAGCAATGTGTGGTTGAGGTTCCTTAATAGGACAGGGTATGGACATCAGAGGCGTGGGATTACTGAAGCGCCGGCCCTTACGCTCTCAATCTGTACGGTGTACAGTCATAATATCGAGTCTTTTATTTGGACTGGACAGAATATCGAGTAAAAAATATAGAATGGACATAATATCGACTAGACATAATATAGACAACAAAAATATCGACTAGAGAAAATTAATATCGAATAGAATGGACATAATATCGAATCAAAAATATAGAATGGACATAATATCGACTAGACATAATATAGACAACAAAAATATCGAATTTAAGGTAAGTTAATAATAATTTTTATTTTTTGTGTAATATAAGTCTGTAGCGGGTTGTGGGTTTATAGGGGAATAGGGTGGGAAGTAATTTAATTCTAATTAATTAAAAAGCTGGCTTAGCTGAGATAAAAAGAAATAACACGTAGGGAGGGGCACGGAAAGCAATACATTTTGTGGAGTGGGGGGCAATGTGTAGAGAGTCGGGGGTGGATCTGAGAAGTGAGCAGCAGACAGGGCTGACATTAACAAAAACATGAACTCCATAGGATCTTGGGTTTAAAAGAAAAAACATCTGGGGTTTATTAGGACAACGCCGTAAAAACAATTGTGGGAGTTTGTCAAGTACTGTGTTTTTCAGGTCAAGCCTAGAGACAGTGCACACGCGCTGCTCTGCGATGCATGCTCTAATCTCTATGTCGGCTGTTTGGCACACCCATGTTTTCTTTAAATTATTTTGAGTGACATTGTAAAATGCTGGCTTTTCATTGGTGCATTTGTTGAATGTGTCACTCCTTTGTCTGCTTAGTTCCCTCCCATAGCAACTGTCCCTCTTACATGTACTCAATCTCTCCTGCCGCTCTATGCTGGTTGCAGCGCACTTTTTTCCTTTCGGTTCATTTTCGGTTGGCAGGTTTTCGGAATGCTTTTTACACTTTAAATAAAAAGCACTTATTAACGAGGTAGATAATAAATTCACATTGAGGGGTAGAAGGCAAATTACAAACGGTGAGGGCGGTGAGTGAGCAGTGGCAGGGCTCACAGCTGCTTTGCGCGCTGTTACTGTAATTTTAATTGTGGGCACGTAGTGTTTTTATGGACTGTGCTGCACTGCATATTGTATTTTAAAACTGTACTTTTGCACGGAAAACGGCTGCACTTTTAACGGTGTCTCCGCTGGAGTCAAGCCCTTAGTGGGCTGAGGCTTCTTGAATCCCCCCCGGACTCCCCGACTCACCAGATGCATTGGGGTGCCTGTCTTGTCTTCCCTCCTCCACGCCTCGGTCCGACAGGGTGGCTAGCACCGTTGAGCGGAGGGCGTGGAGGTGAGAGACAGTCACTTCCGCTTCCGCCTGCGAGTGACCGGTTAGCGGTCTAGTCGCGGTGAGGCAGACGGGCTGAGGGCTTTAAAAGGAGGATGTCATTCCGGAAGCGCAGCGGACGAGCGCAGCGGGCGCGACGAAGGCGCGCCGAAGTGTCGCCAAAGTCGAGCCCGTCTGCGCCCGTCCGCGGCCGACAGCGGGCTAGGGCGTTAACCCCTGGTCGTAAGATCCGCTGGTCTAAGGATCAACTCCTTGGCTTCCGTCCTCGCTCTGCATCCTTGTGTATGCATGGCATGACGAGTGACGAAAGGGAATGTCCTCACTGCGGTTACCATTTTACTACTCTGTTGCGGGACACCACGGAGCAAGCACTTGCCTGTGGCCTCCTAAATGTAAGGTCACTACGTAAACATAGACTCGATGTTTATGAGCTGATTCTAGATAAAAAGTTCGACCTACTGTTTCTTACGGAAACTTGGTTAGACCAGTTTTCCGACTCGGACATTATCGAGGCCACGCCGGAGAACTATTCTTGGGTTAGGCAGGATAGGCCTGAGGGGGTGGGAGGGGGGATTGCTATTATTTTTCGAAACACTTTGGGATGTTGCCTAGAGCGCACGCTGATTGTGGAGAGTGAGGCGGGTGTCTTCACTATTCAAATCAATGGGGGCACGACGATCAAAGGTTGTCTGGTTTATCGGCCGCCAGGGGCATGCACAAAGTTTAGAGAGAGCCTGCTAGAAAGCCTTATGGAGGCTACCCTACGCAGGGATAAATTTCTCCTATTAGGAGACCTGAACCTGCATTTAAACTGCCCAGAGGAAACAGGGGTTAAGGACTTCTGTCGGGATATGCTAGCTCTTCAACTGGAATTGAAGCTATTGGACCCCACGCACCGCCAGGGACATCTTCTGGACCCGGTTTATGCTAACTGGGGAGGTGTGGAGGTGTCAGGAATAGAGCCGACCCCTGGACAGACCACTTTTTGGTGGCATTTTCCATACAGAGCTTAAAATCTAATAAAGCCAGTCAGGCAACCCTTAACTATCTGAGGAGGAAGTGGGCGAAATTCTCGGTGGAGGACTTCAACCAAGTTTTAAGTAGGGGTGGTCAGCCTGGTGGCGAAGACATAGAAACAGCGGTCTCTAACCTGAATCAGCGCATTACTGAAGCACTTGACCAGACAGCTCCACTCTGCCGCACATCCACAGGTGCCCGGAAAGAACGATCAGCCCCATGGTATAGTGGTGAGCTGAGGTTAACAAAGGCAGATTGCAGGCGGGCCGAAAAAGTCTGGAGGGTGTCTTATGACAATCAGGCTAGAGAACTGTTCTTGGAAAAAAGGCGCCTGCACCATAGGCTGATTAAAAAGTCTAAGGCAGCCTACTATGCAGGACAAATCTTGGGGTCGGAGAATTCAGCCAAAGAACTCTTCGGTATTTACAAGTCTCTGACCACGGTAAATTCACCTACTGAGCCGGAGAGTTCCTCAACGGAGTCATGTGACCGAATTGCCGAATATTTTCAACTAAAGTCGAAAATATCTACTCGACTTTCCCTAATCCATCGACTGGGATTGACTGCGAGGTAGCATTTGGGGACACGGAGACGGCAGGGCATCTTACTAACTTCCACACCCCCCCATTTGAGGATTTAGTAGTGGTGTGTCGCTCTGTCAAATCAGGGTCCCCGTGGGATCCAGTGTCACCCAAACGCCTGGCGGACAGCCTTGAAGTTCTGGAGCCTTATATGAGGCATGTCCTGGACATTTCCTTCGGATCGGGGAAGCTGCCTGAGGGGTGGAAACAGGCGGTGGTGCTCCCGCTTCGGAAGAAACCCCACTTAGGCTTCGAGGTATTAGAGAATCTGAGGCCCATCTCCCTCCTGCCTTTTCTGTCCAAAGTGGCAGAAAAGGTGGTTAATACCCAAATCAAGAAGCATGTGGAAGAGACGGGACTGCTCCATGCGACGCAGTTTGGTTTCAGACCACGCCATTCCACCGAGTCTGCCCTCCTTATGGCTACGGAACATCTGAGGGAGGGTGTGGATGCAGGCCAAACTATGGCCTTGATCCTGTTGGACCTCAGCGCGGCGTTCGACACTGTAGCTCATAACATCTTGCTACAGTGTCTGAACAGAGGTGGCATCTCTGGCACCGCGCTGAGATGGATCCAGGACTTCCTTAAGGGGAGAAGCTTTCGAGTCAGGCAAGGAGACTGCTACTCAAAAGGGGTCCCCTTGGGCCAAGGCGTGCCGCAGGGTTCGTCATTGAGCCCGACCCTTTTTAATATGTATGTCGCGCCGGTTGCCTCGATTGTGGAGAGTCATGGTCTCCAACTAGTTTCGTATGCCGACGATACGCAGCTGGTGATCTCCCTATCGCACGCGCCCTGTCTTGCTGCCGATGGCTTCCGCTCGTGCATGAAAGATCTTGCCGAGTGGATGGCTATCAACTGTTTGAAGCTTAATGGCAGCAAGACAGAGGTGCTGGTGGTGGGGAGAGCCCAGTCTGCCTGGTCGTCGGCATGGTGGCCACCTTGTCTTGGACCAACCCCAACCCCCTGTCAAGAGGCACGTAATCTGGGGGTGTGGTTTGATGCGGGTCTTACTTTTGGCCCCCAGATCAACCGGGTGGTAGGAGTCTGTTTTGGGATTCTGAAGAAACTGAGAAAGGTCCTAGACTTACTCCCGATCGGTGCCCGTCAAACCTTGGTCCATGCCCTGGTGACAGCTAGGTCGGATTACGGGAACCTGTTGTACCTGGGGGCTCCGGAAAAAAGCATGGCACGCCTGCAAGTGCTGCAGAATGCGGCAGCTCGTTTGATTCTCAGGCTGCCCAAGAGGGCGCCTTCTAAGGCGGCCCTCCAGAAGCTTCACTGGCTCCCCGTGAGGAGAAGAGTGGAATATAAAGCCCTCTGCACCTGTCATCGAATTTTGAATGGCAGGGCGCCCGACCCTCTGAATAAACTGATCGAAGTGTATCATCCAACACGAGCACTTAGATCCGCTGGGGGCGGTCTACTGAGGATCCCCAGAGTTAAAAAAGCACGCATGGGAGGTAGGTCCTTCAGATGCTTAGCGGCAAGTAACTGGAATAAACTACCAGTGGACCTGCGCTTGGAACCGGAGGAAGCTAGGTTCCGAGCAAAACTGAAAACATTCCTCTACGCTAAATAAGTGTCCGCTGTGCTTCTGTGCTCCCTGCTCGCTGCCTCTCCCTCTTTTAGCGCGCGGACACGCCGGTGTGCGTAACGCAGCGCTCTACAAATGTCCCAATAATAATAATAATAATTAAATATGTTAATTTATTTATTGATATATATTTAGAATTAATTGTTAATTAATTATTAATTGGTAATTAATTAAAATATAATTGGTAATTAATTATAATTGATTAATTGATAAAAAATTTAATTTTAGTAATTTATTTTCTGTAGCGGGTTGTGGGTTTATAGGGGAATAGGGTGGGAAGTAATTTAATTATAATTAATTAAATATGTTAATTTATTTATTGATATTTATTTAGAATTAATTGTTAATTAATTATTAATTGGTAATTAATTAAAATATAATTGGTAATTAATTATAATTGATTAATTGATAAATATTTTAATTTTAGTAATTTATTTTCTGTAGCGGGTTGTGGGTTTATAGGGGAATAGGGTGGGAAGTAATTTAATTATAATTAATTAAATATGTTAATTTATTTATTGATATTTATTTAGAATTAATTGTTAATTAATTATTAATTGGTAATTAATTAAAATATAATTGGTAATTAATTATAATTGATTAATTGATAAATATTTTAATTTTAGGGTTCAGGGTCAGTTTTCTGTTTTTGGGTAAAGGGGTATTTTTAGGGTTCAGGGTCAGTTTTCAGTTTTTGGGGTAAAGGGGTATTTTTAGGGATCAGGGTCAGTTTTCAGTTTTTAGGTAAAGGGGTATTTTTAGGGTTCAGGGTCGGTTTTCAGTTTTTGGGTAAAGGGGTATTTTTAGGGTTCAGGGTCAGTTTTCAGTTTTTGGGTAAAGGGGTATTTTTAGGGTTCAGGGTCAGTTTTCAGTTTTTGGGTAAAGGGGTATTTTTAGGGTTCAGGGTCAGTTTTCAGTTTTTGGGGTAAAGGGGTATTTTTAGGGTTCAGGGTCAGTTTTCAGTTTTTGGGTAAAGGGGTATTTTTAGGGTTCAGGGTCAGTTTTCAGTTTTTGGGGTAAAGGGGTATTTTTAGGGTTCAGGGTCAGTTTTCAGTTTTTGGGGTAAAGGGGTATTTTTAGGGTTCAGGGTCAGTTTTCAGTTTTTGGGGTAAAGGGGTATTTTTAGGGTTCAGGGTCAGTTTTCAGTTTTTGGGTAAAGGGGTATTTTTAGGGTTCAGGGTCAGTTTTCTGTTTTTGGGTAAAGGGGTATTTTTAGGGTTCAGGGTCAGTTTTCGGGTAAAGGGGTATTTTTAGGGTTCAGGGTCAGTTTTCAGTTTATGGGTAAAGGGGTATTTTTAGGGTTCAGGGTCAGTTTTGGGTTTTTGGGGTACAGGGGTACTTTGTAAAAATAAAGTAAAATTACATTTAAATTAAATTTATTTTATAAAATTAAATTATATTAAATTATATTATAATATTTTTTATTAATTTATATTCAAAAAATTATTATATACTTACCAATACTTACGTTGTAATGGTATGCGTTGTAAAGGTATATGCGTTGTAAAATCTTGCGTTGTAAATGTATGCGTTGTAAAAGTTTTTGCGTTGTAAAAGTTTTGTTGTAATGGTAGGCGTTGTAAAAGTATGCGTTGTAACGTCATACATCCCTGGAGTGGGAATAGTAATTTTAACCTATACGCTATCCAGCGCTTTCCCTACTGTTGCACCCACTGGAGTGGGAGTAGTAAATTTTACCTCTACGCTATCCAACACTTTTGCTAATGTTGAACTCACTATAGTTGTAACAATTAATTTTAAACATTTTCTAAAATGTTATATATGTTTATTTAATAATATGTTTATATATATATATATATATATATATATATATGTGTGTAATTTTTGGTGATATAATTTTTTTAATTATATAAATTATTTATTAAAATTACATTTTTTTATTAATTATTTCTAAGTTTATATTAAATATATTTATTACTATATTAGTTTTAACTTAATTTTAAGACATTTAAAAAAATCGATATTTTGACAGTCTATATTTTTGTAAGTCGATATTTTGGAGTCGATATTTTGGTACTTACCTGTTTGAAGATAGGGAGTCGATATTTTGTCAATCGATATTTTTGACTCGATATTTGTGTATCTCGATATTTGTGTCGTCGATATTATGTCAGTGATCCATCTGTACATCTATTCTAGTTTTTAAAATTGGCGTTTCCTAATTTTTGCATTTTTATAAATGAGTAAAAACACTAAAACAGATTGCTCTATTGGTTTCCATTCGTATTTAGAGATTACAATCAGTAAAGAAAGTATGTATAATAGAGAAAATGAAGATGCCATCAACTTGCAATACTTTGGGAAATCTACTATTCCCAAAACATTTAATTTACAGCCTGTTCAACGTATCAACAAACCTTATGGAAATGCTGCAAAGACATTTTAAAGAGCTTCTAAAAGCATGCAAGAGGATGTCACTTAGGGAAGAAGGCCACATGGGAGACTGCACATTTGCTGCTGATTTGGCAGGGTCAAGCCCACAAATGGACAGTTTCATCCCGATTCTTGCAATCACACTTCCAGTGTTGTAAAAATCATCAGCTTCTTGAGGAGGCACTCACTTTACTTCTGGTACTCAGCCATTTGAATCAGAGCCATTCCAACATCAGACAAGATTTATAAAAAAAAAAAATGTAATAACAACCAGGCCATGAATACCAATGTAGATGCTCAGCCTTGAGAAACAATGTCTTGTGGGATGCTATAAGTTTCACTGCATGTTTTGAATTTTATTGAATTGACTTACAGTGGTTCTAACTTTTATTGCAGAAGGTCTGAGTAACATAGACATTTGTAGATGTGTGCCACTGGAGCCATTGACTTCTGTTGGTCAGCATCACTCCTTATATTTTTACTTTAGGAAAAAGAACCCATAGCTATCTGTGGGTTAGCTGCCCAGTTGGTGGCAGCAATATGTACTTTATTGAGTACTAGATAAGGTACTCTAGGGAGATGCCTACTCACTGACCAATAACAAAAACATAGCAAACAAAAGTAATGAAGCCTAGTTCCAACAAGGCGTGCAAAGGATGGATCGTGCATGCAGCGAACTCTTCAAAGTCCACATTTTGGTGAGTCTGTTACCTCAAAGAGTTAGCATCTTCTGAACCAGATTAGGACAGGTTTTGGGATTCTTAGGAGGCAGTAGGTTGATATTTTACCATAGGGTTTTCCTCCAGGTAGAGCAACTCAAATGTATGAAACTGGACTGCTGATAAAAGATGTGTCATTTGTCCCTCTCAGTCAGCTGTTCCTTCCGCCTCCTTTCTCCTTCATTAAATCCTGGCTTCAATGTCAAGCATAAGAGATCTCATAAGTAGTAGTTTGAAAGTGAACATTGCAAGTTGAGAATTGGAACTTTAAAGACAACCTCTAGTTCCTTGTGTGGCCCACTTCCTGATGACCTGCTTTCATGTCATGCAGCAAACTAGTGACTGTCTACTGAGCTCCATGTGTCTCCACCGCAGGACAGAAGTAAACTTTAGCGATTACTTGTAGATACATTTCAGATCTTTGAGGAGTCAATGAGGAGGTCTTTTCCAGCTTAGAAAGTCCTTGTTGATGCATCACATCAGAAACCTTCCCACCGAAGAGTCTATTGCATTTTACGATGAGATGAGAGGATTGTGATCAAAACCGCAAAGCAGTTGAGAAGTCAGACATCTGGATCCCGGCATATGCTGCGCTACGAGTTCTCTTTCTGCTCCGAAGACTTCTTATCCTTTGGATTGTAAA
The DNA here is from genome assembly GCF_964261635.1 of Lissotriton helveticus. NCBI lineage: Eukaryota > Metazoa > Chordata > Amphibia > Caudata > Salamandridae > Lissotriton > Lissotriton helveticus. Next base: position 43,257,585 of record NC_136071.1, on the reverse strand, counting down.
ACCTGGATGGACAGAAAGAGAGAGATGGAGTTTATATGGGTAGGACTTCTTCAGAGTTTACCATCAACGCTGCAACCTCAGCAGCTCTTCTGCTATGAACCTCCTGCACAGTGAGGCTGTGGGAACTGCTGAGGATCTCAGGGGTGAACAGTCCAGCTTTCCCCTCTCAAACACTTCCAGGGTGTGTGTGGGTTTTGAGGACAAACCAATGTAGGGAAATCTGGTCCCTGGTCACTATTTATCCCTGAGAATAGCCATGGTGAACGCTTCCCTAGTAACATAGGAGAGATACACTTTTGATGTAGTGCATTAGATACCTGATTGGTGGAACCAGAAGATGGGGTCTCCCAGTGATAAAAGTCGCCTGGTGAGTACGTGTAATCGGAAACCTATATGACCAACGGTCAACAATGGGATCATGATATTCCATATGTAAAGGTCTGCGTTCTCTCAGTGTTTCCGCTTCACCTTTGCTTGGGTCGGCAGAGATTTCCTCACTGGAGCAACACTTTGTGCAAATACCACCGCTTACCTTATGAAAGTAGGAACCACACTAGCACTTAAATGCTTTACACACGAATGTGTATCAGGGGATCATATGAACAATATCACGGTAAAAATTATTTAAATTAAATAAACAAATTAATTTCAAAACTGTGCATTTTCAGGTGAGCTTGCAACTAAAACAGATGTACATTAATATTTACAAAAGGCAAGTGGGGCGCCTATACTATGAGATCAAAGCTAATGTAAAAGTACAGACTCCAATAAATAAATGCTGCTTCAGGAAACCATTCCAACTAATTGCTACCACCAATAGATCATCACAAGCATTCAGAGAGGACATTAACTACATGGGAATAAATATGTATAATTCTACACTATGAGTCATTTAAAAAAATAGAAAGTTTTACTCCGTTGTTCAATCGTTTCAGATTAAAAAGCATTCCTGTTTAAAACAGGATGTCGGGCCTGGTTTGACCAACATATAAGTATACCAGTCACTTATTTCTAAACAGGTCTCCAGCCAAGTAATATGCAGAATTGAAACCACTGAGCTGCCTGGCTTCGGCATTTGCTCAATATGGTCTTATTTAATGCATTTTTATAAAGCGCGGACTTTACCCAAAGGTGTCAGAGCGCTGTACAATAGAACTAGTTACGTTACATGAGAGAACTGTTACAGGAATGGAACAAACAAAAGTAGCAGGCCATAGAGTCAAAACAACGCAGGCAAAAGGAACACAATATCAAATGCAGCAAGCACAGAATGTACAAACAAAAATATAAATATATATGACAAATTTACAATGACTAAAGAACTTCCTGGCGAAAAATAGCAGGCCATAGAATCAAAACAACGCAGGCAAAAGGAACACTTGTCAGTCAGTTAAGCTTTATTCGATTTTAGTTTAAAATCATAAAAGCATCAACAATACATAAATAAACACCATAGAATTACATAAACACCGTAACATTTCATTACAAAGTTAATAAAACAAGATTAAATAAATATATTGAATCAGCTAATCAATATGCATAGATTTCATTTTCAATAAAACAGCTCTAAAACAAAAAGACATACGTACATACTGTGGAGCCGGGGAAGAGCATTAAGCAAGCCTCTATCAGTAAAATACTTATCAGTTACATCCTACCCTATCAGTTTAGCTCAAACTTATGAGTGGCCTCTTAGTGGTGGGGTTTTAAAAAAACAATTTTTGGACAAAAGTTCAAAATTGTTGGGGGCTAAAATGTTAGTTGCGCTATAGAGACGAGGTTCCCTTCCCCAGGAGTAGTATTTCTTTACCGGTAGTCTGTGTATCGGAATATGTGGAGGGCTCGGGTAAAAATCGTGCAAATCCCAAATGCGAATAGTGCCATGTCTCTCTTTTGGGGGGGGGGGGGGCAAAATCGCAAATAGGGGACGATATTCCTATTTTTAAATTTAATTAGCACCAGGTCGCCAGCGATGTCTTTGGGCAGCGTGCCTAACCACCCCACCCTCCTGACATTCAGGATGCCACCATCTAGCTCAGGTGGCAAAGGTCTATTGTTTTATAGCCAGAAAATGACCTTATTTAGTAGGTCCTTCTGTGATTCGTGTGTTCCCTGGCTGAGGGCAGGGACCCCAGATAGGACAGACACATATGGGGCGGCTTCAGGGGGTAAGTTGATACATGGCATTCTTACCGGAGCTGGTCTAACCACTGTATGAGTTGGTAACGCAGGTTTTAAAGTTACTTTGTGGCCTATTGGGGTAGGTGTACAGGGAGGCTGTATTTGAGTTTCACCATTCTTACAAATACCAGACTTATGCTTTTCAGGGGCGGTGGGAGGGTTTGGGCAGGCGGGTGTAGCCATTTTATTATTTGGAGGAGGATACTTTTTGATTACTTCCTCGATACTAATCAGCCTGTCCCCCAAGTCGTTGATTTTTAAGACCAAGGGTGAGATGACGGCTAACAACAGTTGCTCAATTTGGGTTAATAAAGTCAATTGGGGGGACAAGACAGGGTCGTCTAATTTGGCCACGGCCGTGACCTCCATTGATGTTGTTAATTTAGAGGGAGATGATGTTGGGCTGGTACACAGATTTTGTGTACTTGCATGGTTCCCAGTGTCAATTTCGCTGTCGTGCTTCCCTCTAATATTGAGATCCAGGGGCGAAGCGTTTACTTGATTTTGGTCTTTATTTACAGGTGATGCTAGGTCCCGTGGGAAGCCATTAGAAATAACACAGGTAGTGCCCACAGTAGGGGAGGTTATAGCATCAGGGATGTACTTTGTGCCACACAGGGCGTTGAGCTCTTCCCAAATGGACATAGTGTCTATGATATTGATGGAAACGGCAGAATAGTCAATATAGTCAATAAAATTGAAGCATCACAATACCTCCTCCAGTGATAGAGTCAAATGGGGTGGCCCGTCCCGTCCTCCTCAGGTCCTCTGAGGGCCACAGAGGGCCCGCCCTTAGCCTGGGCTTCGCCCGGCGTCCCGCGAAGCGGAGCAGAGTGCTGCTTTAAGGCGCCTCCTGGCGCTCTCGTGATGTCAGAATGCAGCGCCGCCGCTGAGGCTGCCGGGAGAGGTAGTCCCGGGGCGGCGGCGCTGTGGGCAGCAAAGATTGACTCCTGGCGGTGGCGGCTGCAGTGGGGGCCTCCTCGCTTCCCCCCTCCAAGTTTGTAAGTCTCCCTGCGCTCCGCCGAGCAGAGCGCTGCTTTAAGGCGCCTCCTGGCGCTCTCGTGATGTCAGAATGCAGCGCCGCCGCTGAAGCTGCCGGGAGAGGTAGTCCCGGGGCGGCGGCGCTGTGGGTAGCAAAGATTGACTCCTGGCGGTGGCGGCTGCAGTGGGGGCCTCCTCGCTTCCCCCCTCCAAGTTTGTAAGTCTCCCCGCGCTCCGCCGAGCAGAGCGCTGCTTTAAGGCGCCTCCTGGAGCTCTCGTGATGTCAGAATGCAGCGCCGCCGCTGAGGCTGCTGGGAGAGGTAGTCCCGGGGCGGCGGCGCTGTGGGCAGCAAAGATTGACTCCTGGCGGTGGCGGCTGCAGTGGGGGCCTCCTCGCTTCCCCCCTCCAAGTTTGTAAGTCTCCCCCAAAAGGAACACAATATCAGACGCAGAAAGCACAGAATGTACAAACACAAATATAAATACATATATGACAAATTTACAATGACTAAAGAACTTCCTGATGGGGTCTGAGAAGGAGGGAATTAGTTCTGAAAGTGTCTTTGTAATAGAAGAGATTTGAGGTCCGCTTTGAAGATCTGGATGGAGGTGATGGCACGGAGCGAAGGAGGAAGCGAGTTCCAGATTCTCACCGCATTACCTGAGAACGATTGTGCCATCAATTTTTCCCTTTTGAAGGAGGGGGGCTCAAGAAGGAACTTTTCTGCATTCCGAGAAGGTCTTGAGCCTCCAGACAGTTTCAGTTTATTCGCCATATAGCGAGGGGAGGAAGATGGCAAAGCTTTGTGGGTGATGCACGCCGTTTTCTAGATAGCTCTAGCCTCGATAGGAAGCCATCGGAGAGAAGACAGGATAGGAGTGATGTGGTCACTTCGTTTGGACCCTGAAATGAAGCGAGCTGCTGAATGGAGGACGGATTTGAGGGGGGAGAGGTGAGATTTGGGAAAGCCCGTCAGAAGAGAATTACAATAATCCAGTCTAGAGAGAACTAGCGATTGGACCAAGGTTTTTGGGTCTTTCTCTGGGAAGAACTGACTAATCCCCCATAGCAGGCGCAGCTGATAACATGCGCTCTTGGCAATGGAATTGATGTGTGAGATTAGGTTGAGTCTTTTGTCAAGTATGACACCTAAGGATTTAGCTCAGTCCACAATGATGGGTTTACTGTTGAGTTAATTCAACTGATCCATCCAGGATTGAACAGGAGGCGGGGAGAGAGAGCTAGATAAGAGGAGGAATTTCGTTTTGTAGGGATTGAGAATGAGTTGGTGAACTAACATCCAGTTGTGAATAGAGTTGAGAGTAGAGTTGAGTAGTGAGAGATCATGAGGGGAAGACACCTTGAGGTAGATTTGGGTGTCATCCGCATTGAGATGGTAGAGAATTCCAGATTTGCTTAGGAGGTTCCCTAATGGCTCCAGATAGAGATTAAACTGAGTGGGAGCAAGGATAGAACCTTGAGGGAGACTTGACCAACCACCATTGGAGACGAGAGACTTTTCACAATCTTGATCATTTGGGATCTGTCCAAGAGGAAAGAGGCAAACCATTTGAGTACTGTGCCTTCCGCGCCCATTCTCTGTTGAGGAATGTTAAGGAGGGTGTTGTGATTAACAGTGTCAAAAGCTGCAGAGAGGTCAAGAAGAATCAGAAGGCACGATTCCCCCAAATCGCGAATATGCAGCGCATCATCGATCACTCGCAGCAGGGCTGTTTCAGTGCTGCAATTTTGAATAAAGCCCGACTGGAACATGTCGAGGAGATTATTGTCTATAATGTGTTGGGAAAGTTGTTTTGCAACGCATTTTTCTGTGATCTTTGAAAGAAAAGGGAGATTGGGGGTGGGGCGGAGGTTATTAAGGTCATTTGCATCTGCAGAGGGTTTTTTTTAGAAGGGGGTAGCCTGTCCTGTTTTGAGGACAACTTGACTGAGGAAAAGATTGACTAGTCTGGTCCAGTAGGAGAGAGTGTTAGTATAGAAATCAATGGCGATGCCACTGGGTATGGGTCAGAAGAATGGTTGGAGGGTTTGGTTTCGCAGATGCATTTAAGGAGATCATCCTCCGAGATGGCGGCAAAGTTCTGCCAAGTGACTAAGGAATGGATTTTCGCTCCTCAATGGGGTTGGGGTGGGTGACCTGTTCCACCAGAGATTTTACCTTTTGATTGAAGAATATAGCGTACTCAGTTGCTTTCTTTGAAGCATCCTCAGGCTTGATGGTTTGGGGAGAACAATTTGGGTTTTTGATAAGGTTGAAAAGTTTTTTGGGTCTGTTTTTAGCTGAATCGAGGAGGGATCTGAAATGTGATGTTTTTTCAGGAAAGATGTGCTTGTGGTATTTGGATCTTGATGAACGTAAAAGAGAGAGGTTGGGGGTGGATGGAGATTGTCTCCAGTGCTTCTCCAAGATTCTAAGGTTTTTCCTTTCGTCATAGAGAGCTCTATTGAACCAAGGAGCTGATGGGGTGGGTCTTTTCCTTTTGCTTTGGAGTGGAGCAACCTTGTCGATTTTGACTGCAAGGACTGAGAGGCAATGGGGAGTGAGGTCGTTGACATCCGTATTGGGGTCTAGACTAGGAAGTGAATGCATAGCAGAATTACATAGAGTCCCAAGATCAATGTTTTTTGTGTTACGGAACCACATAGAGACTCTTTTAGGTTGGCCGAGAGTTAAAATGTGTGAGAGGTGAAAACAGAAGGAAATGAGGAAATGGTCAGACCAGTCAACACGGATGGGTGGAGCAGTGGTAATCTGGTCTGATTTGGAAATAACGAGGTCCAGAATTGAGAGCTTGACGTGTGTAATTTCCGAGCAGTGTTGGGCAAGATCGTTAGCTGAGAGAAAGGTTGCAAGCTTGTTGGCAGCCGAGTCTTCCAAGGAGCCCCAGTGGAGATTGAAATCACCTAGGAACATCTGCTTGTCGCTTTGTGAATATTGGTCACTAATGAAGTCGATGAATTCCTCCATGTGGACGAGCAATACCAGGTGGGTGGTAGATGGTATGGAACCTGAAGGGTGTGCCATGATGAACTTGGAGTTCTAGGGAAAGGCATTAAAAGGTGCGAAAGAGAATGGTGGGAAAGGCTTTGATTTGGAGGGCGTTTCTGAAGATAATCGCAACACCTCCCCCGATCTTGCCTGTTCTGTCCTTGCTGAGGATAGAGTAGTCGGTAGGTATCAAAAGATCTTATGAAGTGTGAGAGGAGTCATTAAACCAGGTCTCAGTGAGAAAGAGCATGTCGAGATTGTGGTGAGTAATAGTGTCAGAGATTTTCAGTTTGTGTTTGGTTGCAGATCTGCAGTTATGGAGCATACAGTGTAGCTCTGACGCAACTGTTTTGGTGATGTGAGTGTCTGGACTGATAAGGGGGACAGGGATTAGATTCTTGAATGAGGGTGCCCCTTGGGGGGGAGGCTGGTAAGTTCTGACGGAAGAGATGGTCTGAATGGAAAATTGAGTAGAGTTGTTAGGAGAGGCGAGTGGAGGGGGATTGACATTGACTGTCTTGTAGGTAGCCAGTAAGTTGGTGATGTGGGTGGAGGACAGACTGTGGTTGGCTTTCTTGGGGCGCGGGAGCAAGGAACTCCTCGGGAGGTTATTCGGGGAGGGGGATATCTTAGCACATAAGAGTTAAATGGACGCTTCAAGCTGGGAAATGGAAGAGATGAGAGAATCAAGTTTAGTTTCCAGAGAGAGGTGAGCTGAGCACGGAGTGAAGGGTGGCTTAATCGTTAAGGGAGCGGGTGGCCTAGGCGAAGGAGGACAGGAGGAAGTGGGGGACCGGGGAAAGTGTTGGGGTGCGAGGGTCGAGGGTGGGGGAGGAAGTGAAGTAGGCAAAGGAGGACAGTGGGCTGTGGGGGACTGGGGAGAGAGATGTGATGCAGGGGTCTGAGGGGGGGAAGACGGTGATAGAAAGGAGTGGATGGGGTTACTGTGATATTTTTACAGGTGTTGATCAGAGGTGAAGAATAGAGATCATTCATAGGAGGAGAAAGTTGAGAAGTAGAAATGGATGGCTGGAGGAGGAGGAGGAGGGGGGGAGGAGTGGTGTTATGGGAAGGCCATGGATACGGTGAGATGACAGGAGAAGGGGCTGAACAGGTAGGGGAGGGAGGGAGGTCAAAGGGAGGCCACAGGAGTGGGGAGAAAAGAGAGGGTGCAGGCCAGGTACCATGGGTAATGGAAGGTGAATGTAAGGGTAAAGGCACCAGGCAGAGTGGGGGGGGTGAGCAAAAGGAAAGTTGTGGGAGGAGTGAGGGACTGTGCAGTCAAAGGGAGGGAAGAGGGGGGAATTACCAAGAGGGGAAACAGGGTTATGAAGCATAGGGGGGAATGTAAGTTGTGGAGAGATGGGAGGTGTAACATCAGTGGGAGGGAAGATGATGGAATTAAAAATAGGGGAGGCAGGGATGTTGGGCATTGGAGGGGGAGTGAAGGTTGTAGAGAGATGGGAGGTGTAAGAACAGAATTGAGGGTGCGAGGAAAGGGGAAGAGCGGAAAGGGGTGAGGAGAAGGGGGAGGGAGGGAAGGGTAAGGCGAGTTGATCAGTATTTCAGATTGTAAGAAAGGTGGATTAAATAGGGGGGAAATGGGTAGGAATAGGGGAGTTAGGAGGTGGGAGAAGGCAGTGGAATAATGGGGAGATGCAGGATGTAGAGCTGAAGTGGGGTGTAAAGCAGATGAGGTAAGGGGGAGGTCTGGTTGGGGAGGTGGCAGAATGGAAGGGGAGGGAACGAGAGAAGGAGGGGATAAGGGGTCGACCCATGACTCCCGGGAGAGCGGTCTGAAGGAATGTGTGGGGGTCAAGGGGGGAGAAAGGGAGAAAGTAGACAAGCTAGAGGAAGAAGAAGAGACAGAATCTAGAGAGATAGTAGTCACATGGGTGGGACGAAGGGAGTGGAAGATGTGGTCAAAGAGAGAGAGATAGGAGTCAGAAGCTTGGATCATGACAGTGCTATTGTTATAAAGTGTAATGTAGTGGTGAGAAAGCCATTAAAGCGAGCGGAGGGAGACATTTTTAACCGCTTCCCATGCGGCAAAGAAGAGGAGAAGGAGACGTTGAAGGAATTGAAGACGCTGGAGGACCAGGAAGGGATGTCATTAGTGAAGAAAATTAAGTCATTTTTGATCTTCCCTAGGCGCCCATTATGGAATTGGTCAACAGAGAGGGAATCTGGAAATTGTTCAATGAAGTTATGCTTGAACCGTTTAGCTGCTGCTTTGGACATATAAGGGGGATAAATTACTTTGAAGCAGTTGATTCCAGACTTAATTCGACTGGAAGCCATGATAAGGAGATGAGGTGAAGACGTGGTGTGGTGGACAGAAAAATGGGCCACTAGGGTAGTGATAGCGCAAAGAAGGAAAATAAGAGGGGTGCGCAAATTCCGGAAATCAAGTGAGAATAAAACAAATAGGAGTGAGGTCAAATCAGGACAAAAGGTCAAAGGACAAAGGACCTGACAAGGCTAGAAATTTTCAAAAATTTTCAAAAAAAAATAATAGCTTTTTTGCCCTTCGTGGTCCTCCTAGGCCCCCCTGAGAAAACTTAGGGGGTCAGGGGGTCTCTACCCTGCCCCCTTTTAAAGTTTTTCCCTTTTGTTTTTCACCTCTTGTGTCTCGGTTCTACCGAGAAACAAGATGGCAGACTCTCCGGACCATTTGGAATGTTCACAGACACCCGAGAGCCAATCAGCTTTCCGCTCGCGCACTTCCGTGGCGCGCCAGGTGCGCTTACAGGTACGCGTACCCAAAGCGCTCGAAGCGCGCATATAGATTTTTAAAAAAAATTGAAGTTAATTTTCATAAAAACCACTGGAGCGATTTGCACCAAATATGGAAAAGGCCCTACTGCGTACCAGTCCCTACCATTTTGCCAAGTTTGGTGTAATTCTGTTCAGCGGTTCGGGCTGTAGCCATGTCTAATCGTCCTATGGAAATTAACACGTCGGCAAACACTCAGGCCGAGAATACCCCGTGTACAAACCCAACCTCAAAATGCCGCCGCGTACCCAAAGCGCTCGAAGCGCGCATATAGATTTTTTAAAAAAATTGAAGTTAATTTTCATAAAAACCACTGGAGCGATTTGCACCAAATATGGAAAAGGCCCTACTGCGTACCAGTCCCTACCATTTTGCCAAGTTTGGTGTAATTCTGTTCAGCGGTTCGGGCTGTAGCCATGTCTAATCGACCTATGGAAATTAACACGTCGGCAAACACTCAGGCCGAGAATACCCCATGTACAAACCCAACCTCAAAATGCCGCCGGAGAAACAAGCAATGCAAAGAAAGGCGGAAAGCCCGGCGATTTCAACAAAAGAAACTAAAAGCTAAGGAGGGTAACACAGAAGCAGTTAACACAGCAGCTGCTAATACTGTTATCAATATGACGGAGCTAGAATTAAATACTGCAGAACTTCAATTACTGGCTTTAGGACTTTCTTTCTGTCCCAAAAATAATTTTTTATATGTTCAATCTCGAATTGACGTCTTTAAATTCATTAGAAAGCTAAAGTTGGTAAAATTTCATAAATTGAAAAATTTTAATTCTAGAGCTTCAGTTGTTGATGCAGCAAATCAACCTAAAATGCTGTTGCGTATGACAGAACTTTGTCTAACTAATAACTTCTTTATTTTTAATAAGGAATTATATCAGCTGCTACGAGGTGTTGTGATGGGGGCGTGCTTCTCCCCTAGCTATGCGTGCTTGCACGTAGGCTGGTGGGAGAAGCACGTCCTGGCCCAGAATTTCGTGGATGAGGTCTCTGATGACATCATCCAATGGTGGAGATTCATCAATGATGTTTGTGTTGTATGGAAGGGCTCCAAAGAATCTGCTTTGGAGTTCGTTAATAAGATCAATGTGAACTCATTAAATCTTGAGTTCACTGCTCAAGTTAGTAACATAAAAGTCGAATTCTTAGATGTTGAAATCTATATAGAAGAGAATATTATCTGTACTAAATTACACAGAAAAATCACATCTGGAAACTCTATACTCAATGCCAGTAGCGCCCATCCTAAGCACCTTATTAAAAGTATCCCCTATGGGGAGTTTTTACGAATTCAGAGAATCTGCAGCAGAAAAGATGACTTGGACATTTGTCTCACTGAGTCTATGGATAGGTTTCTTGCCAGAGGGTATGACCCTAAGGATTTACAAACTGCATTGGCTAAGATGAAGAAAGGGAAAGCACGGAGGATGCGCTAAACATAGACGAGACGATGAAACACCCAGTTGTCTCAACTAAAGCTGTGGTGAGACTCATTACTACGTTCAGTAGCCAAGATAGAGAAATAAGAAAAATTGTCAGTAAACATTGACCAATTTTAAGAACGGATTTGACATTAGCTCCCGAACTTACAGCACAACCAACAATTACTTTCAGGAGAGGGCCTTCTATGAGGGATGCGTTGGTTAGAACAAGTCCTGAGACAGTTAACCCTGTGAACTGGTTAACAAATAAGAAAGGCTTTTTTAAGTGCAGTTCATGCCGTGCATGTAAATTTGGGATTAATAAACAGACCTTTGTCGATCCGTTCTCTCATATGTCCAATCAAATTGCAGGCTATTTTACATGTAAAACTGAGTTTGCAGTTTATATTCTTGAATGTAATTGCCAGCTCTCCTATGTCGGCAGTACTAAACTTCCTGTGTTCAATCGTATTTTGCAGCACTTGCGTGCAATCGTAAATTCGGACTCTTCCTATCCGGTTGCCCGACATTTTAAACTAGTGCATCAAAACAATCTTCAGGATCTTAAATACTATGTTATTGACTCCGTTCCCAAATCCATAAGGGGTGGGAATCGGGAGAAAAAATTACGTCAACTTGAAAGTCAATACATTGTACGGTTGAATACTAAAATGCCGAACGGTCTTAATACTGGGGAGGATCTGGTAAATTTCCTTTAAGTGTTAAATTTAGTCTGCTTCTTAAACATGAATTAGGAAATATGTTGGCCATTATGATGACAAATAAACTCTCTTTGGCAATGTTGCAGATAATATGAAATTGGATATATAAATTTGAGGTTCTTAACATCTGTGTGTATATATATTAATGATGAATTTTAGGTATCATGACGAGGTATTTATTGTATTTTAATTGGTCTTATGAATTTCACCTGATATTGTAGAGTTTTATTGGTTTAACTAGGTTCTTAGTTTTACTAGTAGTTTTCTCTGGCAGGGATGTAATTCATTCTCCAATTATAACTAAAATATCGTGACCTTTGTTTTCACATATGATTATTGCACTATAGATTTTAAAACGTTGCTTAAGATCTGCTTAATAATCTCTAAAGATTTCTAAGACTGCATAAAAATTATGACATCCTGTTTTGCTTCTTTGCTATAGATTCGCATCCGTTAACATGATTTTAATTTGATTTTTGACAAGTATTGGAGTAATCTATTTGTACTTTGTCATTACACTTGGGTGTACCTTAATTTTGGCTCTTTTTCTCCCCTGAAGAAATTCAAAAATATGAGATATTTACTTGCTGCTATTATTGTCAATATGGGCACTAGCCCTGGATTTGTCATTGTATTTATGAGCTTAAACAATACTGTGTGTGATTTTTCTAGCACGTTATTTGTAAAGTCTGTTTTTCATTTCTATGAATTGTTGGGGAGCGTTTTGAATGGAGCCATGTGGTATTTAGGGCGTGGGTTCTCTAAGCATGTCATGTGATCAAGGCCGGGACAAACTGGTTGAAACGCGTCATGTTGGAGGAGAATAGAATTGCACTTTAAGAACTTACCTTTTGTTGCGGTCCGTTCCTGTTTGAGAAGCGCTGGGTGGAGTCTTGCTCTACTTCGTGCTCTCCAAGGACTTGGTTGTTATATATATACATATATATATATATATATATATATATATATCACCATTCCACACCTTTTCACGAAGATCCAGTGAAGAGACCAACAACAGGGGAACCATGGAAAACAGCTTTTATTCCACAGGCAAAGGCGAGTAACAGTCCCACAAACCCGCATTAGGCGAATGCATTTCGGCGTGTTTTTCCGCCTTCTTCAGCGCCAGGAGTGTGAATAGTTCAGGGAGGGTCGTGCTTCTTAGATAAAATACCTGCCCCCGCCTGATAGGTTGCTCTGCGCACCACTCCTTAAAGGTATATACCATGCGCATACATCCTTGGTAGGACGTTAATGGATCAAACGCCTACCAGTCCCAGCATGCATTGTCCATGTTTGTATCCGGAAGGTTGTTGCATGGAGCGGTGCACATATTAGCCGTGGGGCGTCCTCCTTTACCCATGCGTGTGGAACTCGCCGTCTCCATATGTCCCCAAAACCGCTTCACCCTGATGTCACCGGGATTTGCCGTAGACGGGAGTAAGGCTGAAATCAACACCTTACCCTCTGTGAGGCTATTTGAAGCCCCTACACCGCCACATGTCCCGAACACGCAGGAGGACTCTGGTAATTCCGGTACCCCGGATGAAATCCTGTTTTCCAGTATCCAGAGCCAACTTTAAAAAGCGGGGGTCCCTTGGCGCATTACTGGAAAACGCGCTGAAATATCACCATTCCACACCTTTTCACGAAGATCCAGTGAAGAGACCAACAACAGGGGAACCATGGAAAACAGCTTTTATTCCACAGGCAAAGGCGAGTAACAGTCCCACAAACCCACATTAGGCGAATGCATTTCGGCGTGTTTTTCCGCCTTCTTCAGCGCCAGGGGTGTGAATAGTTCAGGGAGGGTCGTGCTTCTTAGATAAAATACCTGCCCCCGCCTGATAGGTTGCTCTGCGCACCACTCCTTAAAGGTATATACCATGCGCATACATCCTTGGTAGGACGTTAATGGATCAAACGCCTACCAGTCCCAGCATGCATTGTCCATGTTTGTATCCGGAAGGTTGTTGCGTGGAGCGGTGCACATATTAGCCGTGGGGCTTCCTCCTTTAGCCATGCGTGTGGAACTCGCCGTCTCCATATGTCCCCAAAACCGCTTCACCCTGATGTCACCGGGATTTGCCGTAGACGGGAGTAAGGCTGAAATCAACACCTTACCCTCTGTGAGGCTATTTGAAGCCCCTACACCGCCACATGTCCCGAACACGCAGGGGGACTCTGGTAATTCCGGTACCCCGGATGAAATCCTGTTTTCCAGTATCCAGAGCCAACTTTAAAAAGCGGGGGTCCCTTGGCGCGTTACTGGAAAACGCGCTGAAATATCACCATTCCACACCTTTTCACGAAGATCCAGTGAAGAGACCAACAACAGGGGAACCATGGAAAACAGCTTTTATTCCACAGGCAAAGGCGAGTAACAGTCCCACAAACCCGCATTAGGCGAATGCATTTCGGCGTGTTTTTCCGCCTTCTTCAGCGCCAGGGGTGTGAATAGTTCAGGGAGGGTCGTGCTTCTTAGATAAAATACCTGCCCCCGCCTGATAGGTTGCTCTGCGCACCACTCCTTAAAGGTATATACCATGCGCATACATCCTTGGTAGGACGTTAATGGATCAAACGCCTACCAGTCCCAGCATGCATTGTCCATGTTTGTATCCGGAAGGTTGTTGCGTGGAGCGGTGCACATATTAGCCGTGGGGCGTCCTCCTTTACCCATGCGTGTGGAACTCGCCGTCTCCATATGTCCCCAAAACCGCTTCACCCTGATGTCACCGGGATTTGCCGTAGACGGGAGTAAGGCTGAAATCAACACCTTACCCTCTGTGAGGCTATTTGAAGCCCCTACACCGCCACATGTCCCGAACACGCAGGGGGACTCTGGTAATTCCGGTACCCCGGATGAAATCCTGTTTTCCAGTATCCAGAGCCAACTTTAAAAAGCGGGGGTCCCTTGGCGCGTTACTGGAAAACGCGCTGAAATATCACCATTCCACACCTTTTCACGAAGATCCAGTGAAGAGACCAACAACAGGGGAACCATGGAAAACAGCTTTTATTCCACAGGCAAAGGCGAGTAACAGTCCCACAAACCCGCATTAGGCGAATGCATTTCGGCGTGTTTTTCCGCCTTCTTCAGCGCCAGGGGTGTGAATAGTTCAGGGAGGGTCGTGCTTCTTAGATAAAATACCTGCCCCCGCCTGATAGGTTGCTCTGCGCACCACTCCTTAAAGGTATATACCATGCGCATACATCCTTGGTAGGACGTTAATGGATCAAACGCCTACCAGTCCCAGCATGCATTGTCCATGTTTGTATCCGGAAGGTTGTTGCGTGGAGCGGTGCACATATTAGCCGTGGGGCGTCCTCCTTTACCCATGCGTGTGGAACTCGCCGTCTCCATATGTCCCCAAAACCGCTTCACCCTGATGTCACCGGGATTTGCCGTAGACGGGAGTAAGGCTGAAATCAACACCTTACCCTCTGTGAGGCTATTTGAAGTCATTGTATTTATGAGCTTAAACAATACTGTGTGTGATTTTTCTAGCACGTTATTTGTAAAGTCTGTTTTTCATTTTTATGAATTGTTGGGGAGCGTTTTGAATGGAGCCATGTGGTATTTAGGGCGTGGGTTCTCTAAGCATGTCATGTGATCAAGGCCGGGACAAACTGGTTGAAACGCGTCATGTTGGAGGAGAATAAAATTGCACTTTAAGAACTTACCTTTTGTTGCGGTCCGTTCCTGTTTGAGAAGCGCTGGGTGGAGTCTTGCCCTACTTCGTGCTCTCCAAGGACTTGGTTGTTATATATATATATATATATATATATATATATGTGTATATATATATATATATATATATATGTGTGACCCTGTACGACATATATATAACTTCAAGGTATGTAGATGTGGAGTTAGGAACCGCAGATCTCTACTTCCCTATATGCACTTCCTTTCGATGCTCTGTCCACAATAATCGAAGCATGATATTTCTATGTTTAATTTTCAGTTGTACAAGTAACACCCTCAATGGGTATACAACGTTTACAACGCAATTTTTACAACCCACTACCATTACAACAAAACTTTTACAACGCAACATCCATTACAACGCATACATTTACAACGCAGTCATTACAACGCATGACACTACAACGCACACCACTACAACGCATACCATTACAACGCAGTCATTACAACGCATACCATTACAACGTAAAACTTACCATCCAATACTTACCCTACTGTTGCACCCCCTGGAGTTAGAATAGTAATTTTAACCCCTACACTATCCAATATTTTTCCTACTGTTGCACCCCCTGGAGTTAGAATAGTAATTTTAACCCCTACACTATCCAACACTTACCTTATTTGCAATGTAATGTAATGCATTGTAATGGTATGCGTTGTAAATGTAGTATGCGTTGTAGTGGAATGCGTTGTAAAGGTATTTTTTAAGAATTCGTTGTAATGGTATGCGTTGTAAAAGTGTGCGTTGTAATGGATGTTGCGTTGTAAAAAATGCGTTGTAAAGGTATGCGTTGTAAAAGTGTGCGTTGTATCGTCATACATCCCCCTCAATGCCACATGCCAGGGTGTATGAGAATTTAATTGGTTTTTAATCATCTTTGTGAGGAGACACATCTTTGAGAGAGTTTTCTTTTGCAACTGGTAGCAAACTGCCTGATACTTCCTCAAATGTCTTCCCTCATCAGCCATTCTGCAAGATTTGCGCCAGCATCTTTCTGAATCTGATCTTCACAAAGTGGTCTTCTTATTCACCCAAACTTGTATCTCCAGTTCCACTCCAATAATGGGCAAAGCAAAAGGGGCCTGGATTGTGTCTGCTGGATACACATTACAAATAATAACTTCTCACATTTAAAAGAAATGCTTTAATGTAAAAGGTGTCACTGTGCATAGTTCATAAAAATGCACAGTTACATGTAATTTAAAAAATTTGTGAATTATATTTATAAAAATAATAATACATGGTAAATACATGTCAGATTTCAGCTGGTTGAGAGCAGTGGATTGCTGATTTCCAAACTAGCTGATTCTCTTCTCGAGGTCCTAGTTTCCTTGTAAGAAAATGTCTCCAGTTACAAAGTTACCCTTTGCAAAAATGTGAGTTCCTACTACTAGGTGGAGTCGCAAGGTCAGCTTTGCATGGCTTAAGGAAATGTTAACAATTGCAGGGATCTGTTAGCATGAGCTGAAAGCCATTTTGTACTTGGCAGACATCTTAGTTAGCCATGTGCTTGCCAAGTGCTATTTCCCTCTTCCAGAGCATTGCACATGCTCAGAGAGGCCTAGCTAGTAGAATGCACCTGCTCTTATGTTATAACTGTCAGGCTATTCTTGCTGATGTAAGGAGAAATATCTCTCCTCCCACTTTGTTGAGCAAGCAAATCTTGTATTCCCGTATTAGTCATTTTGCATGATGGTACATGCCAGGACCTCCCTTTGGTTTTATGCTGACTATGTAAACCTAAGCATATATAAGGTCCCTGTTTTCTGTACTCCTTAGAACGCCTCCTACAGTTACCGGAGGGTACTGTGTGACATATTCTCCCTCATCTGAGGTCGATAAATATGTTTTCTTTATATTACAGCTTTGGTGCCAATCTCTTCTTTGTTGGTTTAAAAGAACCAGGTGTATCAGTGAGACCCCTGAGAGGGTTTCTATTTTCTACAGAGTCATTTGCAGAAATTCATAAGAGGTAACTACAACAGCAACTGACCCATGTGGAAGTCAGTAGAATAGTCAGGAAACTTAATTGCAAGTGAAGGGAAAACCTCAACAGTCAATGTTTGTGAGTGTGAATAAACATTCAGAGCACCGTTTGCCCTTCATCTGCCCTTCCAAACGTACAGCTGAATGAACCAAATGCACGTGGTGTAGGAAGTTGGCGAAAACACCTCAGAAGTCTATCTTTTTACCAAAATGGTGGAAATAAATTCCCATGAACAGCAAAAAAGGAACAAAGATATGTTTTAATGTTTCTAATTTCCTAATACTAAACATTTAGATTCTCGCCAAATCACAGACTTCTTAAGCATCCGTTTAGGGAATGCTGGTATATGCCATTAATGTATGTAAGAAGCATACAATTAATGTATTAGTCGTTAAACTTTGAATGTGTGAATGTGATGGATAGATCTTTGAGACAGTTGTAAATTAGGAGTGTACCTTCTAAAGGAAGGCCTTCCTGAGTATCTGCAGATGATTCAGCCACATGATTGGATGGCTGTGATGCGCACAGTCCCCACTCTGTCTGGATATATGCAAGCTGTCTTTAAAAAGTAAAACAAACAGCAATAGTGTCAGGAAGGAAAAATATGTGGGATCTGTCTGTGGTTGGCAAGATCTACTCTAGACCTTGCAAGGCCGGTTCACAGACCAGAAACTAACACCGAACCTACAACTGCAAGAGCAGACGTTTCTGGACTTTGAGGAGTACGCAAGGTTTTAGGGTCCAACACCAAAGACAGCCAGAAGTTTACTTTTGCAGGGTAAGACTTGTATTTGGAATACACATTCAATAATCTTGGAATTCTGTAGGAATTTTGGACTTCTCAGAATGTGCAACGGTTATAGTTTCCCAGGAGTAGTTCGGGGATCGTCCATAATATCACTTGGGTGTGGAGCCGGCTGTCGCAACTCATTTGGGAGTTTTCCTTTCCCCATTACCAACCTGGGTAGGGATTGCCCTGTCTCGAATAAGCCTCCAACTGAATTCAGGGTGCTGATGTGCCTGCTAAATGTTTGTGAATACACAAGTCCACAAGATTGGAGATGTTCACCACCTTGGGCCCTGGAACGCTCGCAACCCACCCCGCGAGTTGATTTGATCACAAATAAAACAGATGCTGGTGTGATTTAAAATGTAAGTAAATACATTCATGAATCAATTTCATGTTTTGTCAACACCAAACTTGATTTAATGCTTCTAAAACAAGGCGTTTGTGCACTTAAAGTTCAATTTACAAGTGCAAATAAGTTTGTGACTTGGCCCTTCATTT
Source organism: Lissotriton helveticus (assembly GCF_964261635.1). Classification (NCBI taxonomy): domain Eukaryota; kingdom Metazoa; phylum Chordata; class Amphibia; order Caudata; family Salamandridae; genus Lissotriton; species Lissotriton helveticus. The sequence goes on along the minus strand of NC_136071.1, from coordinate 43,239,493 downwards.
TTCTTGAAGCTGCCATGCAGCCTGATATTGTTGACAGAACTTTAACAAACTTCTCCTATAAATTTAAAAGAGAAACGCTTAAAGGACAGTCACTAACCAAGCACATCATACCTATTGTAGGCAGCCACTCAGGGCCGGATTCACAGAACTAACTTAAGACAAAATCCTAAACTTACTACTTTTTGTATTCACAGAAGTTAGGATTTTGTCTTAAGTTTGTCTTAAGACAGACTTAAGACAGACTTAAGACAGACTTAAGACAAAATCCTAACTTAAGTCTGTCTTAAGACAAACTTAAGACAAAATCCTAACTTCTGTGAATTCCAAAAGTAGTAAGTTTAGGATTTTGTCTTAAGTTAGTTCTGTGAATCGGACCCTCACTTTGTATATGATCATGAACATAGCTGTAGAGGCTCCATGAATAGGTTGGGCTTCGTCTGCCCTACGCCCGGCCTCCATATTACACCCAGTGCTCTTCAACATCCTTGTATTCATTGGTTCACAGGCCAAATATCATGATCCTCTCCTGAAAAGCTGAAAACGATGACCCCCATGCAATTTGGAAGCTTACATTGTCAAAGGGACAGACACTAGAATTGCTGTACTGTGTTCTGGACAGCTGTGAGCTCCTGATGGAGACCAGATCTAGCCTGGAATACTTTGCAATGAGCAGTGAGTTGCATTGTTGTACTTACCTGAGATGAGAGTGACTGAGGATGGTCAAAGAGCAGAGGGGATTGGTGGTTGGAGGGCTACAGTCAGATACAAGACCCTTGCTCCCTTGTTATTAAGGTCTCACCTACTGACCTTCTTCTGAAGACAACCACAGATGGTTGATGAAGCCATGATCTCCCCGCCCCCTCGGTTTTAGGCATTTAAATGTCCCAATGCTGCCTCCTGCCTATTTCAGATCATAATGACAGCCATCAGGCCAGGGCACACCACAGAAGTCTGGAAACAATGGTACGCAGAGGTCTACGCAAATGCTACTTACATGTAGTATCGCTTCCGGTCCAACTTGGAGATGTTGTTATTGGTCACACTAAAGAGAGAGAAATGTCAGAATTAGTGGAAAGCATCTGTAACATTTTAAACCATCCTGAGCCCATTCATGCTTTGGAAGGCAGACATGGAGGCATCTGGCTTTCTTATTTTTAACTTTTTTATTTGATACAAAGTTAACTTAGCTACAGGAAGCACCTGTAGCATTACATAAAGTACTTTTATCATTTAAAGACGTATCTAAAACCTGAGGTGATAATCAGAAGGGTGATATGCAAAAAATGTGGGGACCCATGATATACTGTGTTATTTTAGCACGTGTTGCACAACAACGTCTATCTAAATCACAAACCTTTACCATTTTTGACACAGCAGACAACCACAGTCACATCACTTTTTGGTAAGTACCTATGGAGGGAACAGAACCCAAGTCTGTAAAATGCACAGTCAGAAACTCAACCACTAGACCACATCTCCACCCTCAGGTTCATGGGAACAGGCCTGTCTGTATGAGTATGGTGGCAGCAGCACACTGGTTTTAAATACCCAGGGCCTAAGTCACCAAAATATTTTCATGTGTAAATTCAACTTACACATGCGAATGGTCATTTTACGAATCTAAACCCACTTTTGACATGCGCATAATTTGGTCTTCTACCTGAACGGCATTTACTCACACGTATATTTTCTTAGGAGTAAATCTATAATTGGCTAGGAGCGATTATTTCAGGGTGAGAATGCACAAGTACAAATGCGCTCCGCCGACCTCGCCCTCGCCACAGACCCCAGCTTCCGAAGAGCGACCTCCGGCGACAGATCGTTCTCCCACCTCCCCGCCAAGACCTGGAACGCCCTCCCCATCCACCTACGGCAGACCCAAGACCTGCTGACCTTCAGAAAACTCCTCAAGACCTGGCTTTTCGAGCAGTAGCAGCATTCCCCACCCCAGCGCCTTGAGACCCTCATGGGTGAGTAGTGCACTTACAAATGATATGATTGATTGATTAATAATTGATTCCGGACCCACTCCCAATTAACCGCATCCAAGGGGGAAGCCACAGGGGAAGTACCATCAGTGGAGAAGGTCTGTGAAATCACCAGCACGTGCTCTCCGCCCCGTCTGTGGAACCCGAACACGCAGGACCTGAACATATATCCCCTAGGAGGATCGAAAGAATCATAAAGCATATAAGGAAGGATGGAAGACCTGGCCCCACTGGTTGGCCAGCATCTCTGTTTAAAGAGACTCCAGACATCTGGACAAGGACTTTGACCCCATTAGTCGGCAGTAGGTTGCAGGTGGGGTCAGTCCCAGACATGCGGCGAATTGCAATCCTCTGCCCCATATAGAAAAAGGCAACTCTGTCAATACCCGCTAACTACAGCTTAACCGCACTGCTTGACGTGGAAACCAAAATATATGCTCACACCATGCTGGAACACCTGGAGGGGAAACAACCTTAACAACGCGGGAATTACATTGCGATGTCATTACAACACGGTCGTTACACCAACCTCGTTGTTACCACGCAAAGCCACTACTACGCAAGTCACTACATCAACTTGCAGTAGATGGCGTGCTAACATTAGAAATAGTATAGTTTACTATTCCAACACCTTCTCTACTGTTATGTAGGCCGGAGTTGGAATAGTAATTTATACATTTCTAATGTCTGTGCACCATCTACTGCAAGTCGATGTAATGACTTGCGTAGTAGTGGCTTTGCGTGGTAACAACGCGGTTGTTGTAACAACTGTGTTGTAATGTCATGCGAAGTAATGACTCGCGTTGTAACGAGTCATATTCCACCTGGAGGCCTGGGTAAGTGAACAATAGATCCCTCCATGCTTTCAATCAGGATTGAGCGCCGGGGCATCAACAGTGGACAACATCATAGCACTATCTTTCCGAAGGCACCAAGCCGCCAAGCACAACAGCTTACACCTAATTCTGTTGCTTTCTCCATTATATTGCGGCATTTGACAGGGTGGATAGGGGAATCCTATGGAGAAAGCTGGATGCTTGGGCCATACCCACAAAGCTGCCTAGTGCCATATTTTCACTGAACTCAGAAACATGGGTCTGCATGACCACTGGCCCAGGCTTGGCAACCCGAAAAATCAAGACAAATAGGGGCCTAAAGCAGTGGTGCAACCGGGCTCCCTTACTCTTTAATTTGTACACAGCCAACCTGTGGAAGAGTTTGGAGACTAGTGGCCTGGCTCGGAAAACCTAGGTCCAACCAAGCTCCAAATAATACAATACGCGGATGACATGGTGATCATGGATCGCACAAAAGCCGGCTTACAGCGGGCGATGAACACCCGAGCGCTTTTAACAAGGCTAACCAGCTCGTAGTTAACCAGGAAAAAACAAAGGTCCTGATATTCGGTCACTGCTGGAATAAAAATTATATCTCCTGGGGTCTTGGCAGCCAGAGCATTACCACAGCTAGGATGTATAACTGCCTGGGTGTATGGTTCACTGAAAGTAGCACAGCAGTGGCACAAATAAATGCAATTAAAAAAGGGCACTGCAGTTACATATGGGGTCGGCCAACGGATTCAACAATTAAGGAGTTCATCGGCAGCCCCAAAACTAAGGGGAGTGAAAACGGTATTTCTGCCTGCCATACAATACGGCCACTTTGTGTATCCTGGAACTTTAGACGAAGACCTAGAACAAGCCCACTGTAGAGCATTAGGCCTGGGCGGTGAACTTTGCTAAGTTCGAGGAGTTTTCTGCACTCCACACTCGGCGGAGTGCAGAAAACTCTGCCTTGCGATGTGCAGCTAAGTTTTTTCCCCGCTCGTGATCGCGATCGGTAAGTTCGCAAGGGCGAGCTGCCGCTTGGGAGAATTTCTACCCAAGCTGCAGGAATACCAGCACAAACTGCAGTTTGCACTGCACTCTGCCTCTCACGGAACTTCGCAGAGGTTTTTTGTAACTTCGCGGAGTTCCGTGTAGCAAAACTCCACGAACTACACCCAGGCCTAAGAGAATACAAAAAAAATCTACCAACAACCTCGCTTTTTTCGCCACGGCAGGCTAAGGTTAGACTTGGTCTGGTATCACAGGATTTAGACTTTCAAGCAGCCATGTAGTACTACAACAGGGTCAGGATGGCAGACACCCATTCACTGACAAGCCATCTAAAATACAAGTTTGATACCGAGGCAATCCTTGGCATGACCACTGTGCTCACTCCACATGACAGACTCAATCCACCAGGTGGGTGACGCCCCACTCACCACCTGGAAAAATGCAATCATTTGGCAATTAAGGGTGAGCTCGATGGACCAAGATCTGCTGCTCCTCAGGACTTCGGAAGCGGCTCCGGCTTAAACGACTCCTACCTAGCCGCGACTCGGCAACCATATCTAAGCGAAGCCATATACGCAGACACTCGCAGACAGATCTTCTAGATGAGGTCTTTAGCTCTGCCAAGTAAAGATTTGAACCCCTCCCTCCTGGGTGTGCTTCAAAGGCAAGAGAGCTTGCAGGCTTTGTTCCTTTCAAAACGAATCATGGTTACATCTGCTAATTTGTTGTCCCTCCCTGGAGCTCCAGAGAAGGTAATTAATTAAACCGGTATGCCGGGACCCGAACATGCCAGGAGGCTTTCAACATCTGTTATTCAAATTATTTCCCATGGGCCTTGGCAAGATGTGTAAAATTTGTGGCCATACTCAGTCGGTGTCTATCATCAAGCCCAGACGGGGAACAGCGTTTACTACGCAACTTTTACAACGCTGTGCCTTTACGACGTAACTTTTACAACGCAAGTCATTACAACGACTTGCGCTGGGGGGCGCTCCAGGATAGGGAATAGTTTAAGTTACTATTCAACTCCTTCCCTACTATCCACGGGGACTGGAATTGGAATAGTAAATTAAACTATTCACTATCCAGCGCCCCCCAACGCAAGTCGTTCTAACGGCTTGCGTTGTAAAAGTTGCGTCGTAAAGGCATGCGTTGTAAATGCATGCGTAGTAACGACATACATCCAGCCCAGACACAGTCAACAAGGAGATGCAAATATAAACAAAATAGGCCGACCTTGCTCCACAGCCTGCGTGCTGGTGGAAGAACTCTGGAATGTACTGTCTGCCTTGGTAAGACTTGAATCTACATGTTTTAAGCAGTAGAACTAAGGACCTATTTGCCAGACATGGCCCTATTGATAACTTTGATAGATATCAACTAATTTAAGCCACATCACATTGATCATCTGGTCACAATCACCTCATTTGCACATGTTTTACACACAGAAGTTTTAGGAATTATATCTGATAATTGTTTGAGTTCAGTGTAAATCTTATTTATTTTTAATGGTTTTAATTGACTAAAGAATAAAGCTTACAATTACATTTATACTGCCCCCCCCACCCCCCAGAGCCCTTTACAGAGCAAGGATTGCCTCTAAAACTGCTGGGTGGTTTAAAGTGAAAGAGCTTGTCTATGCAGAATTTTTTTTATCATATACATGGCCTTATCACATACAGGCCTTTCCCATCTGAAGGGGTGTGGCGCCGCGGCTAGGGCGACTGACTTCGGAATCTGGGGATCACGGTTCGATCCCCGGCACCGGCGGCAGATTAGCCCAGCACCATGTGACTCTGGGCAATAGCTTGCTTAATCTTCCCGACGGCCCCCAGTGCCTAGAGACCCTTACGGCTGATGGTGGCTTTACAAATGGGGATTATTATTATCTGTGTACCCAGGATCTGGAAAAACATCCTTGTATCTATCAGGAACACCCCAACCCTGCTCCACTCTAGGAAAGGGTTGAAGACGGTAAACAACCTTTACAACGCAACTTTTACCAGGCAGTGCCTTTACAACGCAACTTTTACAACGCAAACTATTACAACGCATTGCACTGGGGGGCGCTCTAGGATAGGGAATAGGTTTAATGTACTATCCAACACCTTCCCTACTATCCACGGGGACTGGAGTTGGAATAATAAATTAAACTATTCACTATCCAGCACCCCAAAGCGCTATGCGTTGTAATGGTATGCGTTGTAAAAACCGTGTTGTAAAAGCATGCGTTGTAATGTCATACATCCGTTGAAGACACACCTCTTTAAAAACACTAAAGAACACACCATCCCAAAGCAGTAACAATCAAATAAGCAGGTACCTGTCCTATCCCTCGTTGACTTTACGCTCGTCTTCGATCCAGTAAAGAACTCCTCTGCCTTTATAGCTAGATTTGTGCTAGACTAATACCATATACATTCATACATATTTGTACCTCAGCTGGAATGTCAGGGAAGCAGCTCTACCTGGGACGAGGGTACGCGACTCTCACATGGGATGCTACGGAGCTGGATAGAAAGCTGGGCTTAGCTAAACAAGGTGGGCCCGATTCACAAAAGTAATCTGATACAAATAATCTTTACGACTTTTGGTATTCACAGAAGGCATTTAGGAGTACTAAAGTTAGGATTTTGTCTCAGATTACTTTTGTGAATCAGGCCCGGTATGATTATTTGCACAATTTCCTCCCATCTTACCCCAACTATTTTACCCCTAGGTTGAAAGGGAACTCCTGATCCCCCCTCCAATATTTCCTAAAAGATGCAGACTTCTACACCGGGGATGTTAATTTGCGATGAGCACTGTTTTTATTTCGCAAGCAAATCTCTGTGTCGATTATTGGCCTTCATGTAGATCTCGACTCCTTACGCCCAAAAGTATTTTTTTCTTTTGCGTGTGAGGCTGAAACGAGCTCACTTGTAAGCGTTTTGTAAGAAAGTCCATAGCTTTTCCTGCTGGGTGACTCAACATTCACAAGGGAATGGAACATGGAATTACACTTAAATATATAATGTTAAAATGTGGAGTATGCAATATTAAAGCACTGGGAAAGATCTGGCTTCCACGCGAAAGCCCAAACCACAAGAAACGATGCATATTTTCCATACGTTTAGTGAGAAATATACTAAATTCTTGAGAAGGAAACTCCACAACTTTGCAGACCCTTTTTTGTTATTTCACTGAAAGGGTCCCATCCTGGCCCACATCTCTGCCACAGATCCTGAATGCTCTGTACTGGATAATAGGAGCAGTTATTATAGAAACCCTCTGTTGAACCACTTGGCTGGCATTTTATCAGTCCACACAGATTATGATTCAAGAATATATGGACGTACGTCAGACTCCCTGGACCTGGAAATCAGCAGAAGTCAGCTGCAGTAGAGGCTTACACAACGCAGTGTCACAGAGGACCGACCACCTGCCACTTAAGAATATTAGACTTCCCCCCAGATGCATCAAGCATCCATTTTGCGATTTCTTATTAGCGAAAAATAAGGAATCGCTATTAAGGAATAGCAAAATGCTATGCAAGAAGAAATCCCTTTAAATTAGCGATTTCTTAAAATTCCTTAATTGCGGTTCGCAAATTGCGAGTCGCAATTAAGGAATACCTCCCCATTCATTCCTATGGGCCTAGAGGCCCATAGGAATGAATGGGAAGACATTCTCAATTTACGAATCGCAATTAGCGAATCGCAAAATGAGAATGCGATTTCAAGGGTGCAGGGGTGTCCAAAGGACACCCTGTGCACGCCTGAAATTGATCTGTGCACATATGTTGCGCACACTCATGCCCTTAGAGTAGTGTGTGCGCAACATGAAACTTTGAAAAATGCACTTTAGTGCATTTTTCAAAGTTTTTGCAAATTATCATGAAGTTGAACTTCATGGTAATTTGCGAGCTCTATTAGCGAAATCGCTATTTTTTAAACTTTCATGCATTGCATTTAAGGAATCTCAATTTGAGATTCCTTAAATGCAAGTAATCGCAATTTAGCTAATTCTTAATTTGCGATTTTTGCATTTGGGATGATGCATCCCAAATGCAAAAATACCGGTCGCAAAGGGGCAGATTCTGAGAATCTGGCCCTTTGCGAGCGGTTTTTAGCTTCATGCATCTGGGCCTATGTGACTATGCAATATTAGAATATTACACTATGTGGGTGATCCCTGCTTCCTGGTTAAAAGTGCAATATAACTCACCACAGTACCAGATTTCACCTCTCTAGCCTAAAATATGGCATCCATCCAGAAGTGATAAAACATAAAGTCCACGCAGAAGAACAGCGCACCTGATGCCAGACCAAAGGCTTGCTCACGCGAAAATAGACGTGTGTCATAATTTAAATGCCATTACCTTTAATTATTCACAAAGGATCCCCTTAATCATCATTAGCTGACTCTGGTGCAACAGGCAGCTGTTTGTAATAGTAATTGTTAATGTAAAATAATTACTTACAATTCAACACCTGGCACAAGACATTATAATAATCCTAAACCCGAATGTTAATACTCCTAAATGTCAACATAGACAGAAGATGTTCTGTATACTAATACAGCCTGCACTCAGTTACAGAAATATACTATTTTTGTAATTGTGATGCATGCATGGATGTACGTTGTTACAATGCATGCTTTTACCACGCATGCTTTTACAACGCAGGTTTTTCAACGCAAGTCGTTACAACGACTTACGTTGGGGCGTGCTGAATAGTGAATAGTTTTATTTACTATTCCAACTCCAGTGTCCGTGGATAGTAGGGAAGGTGTTGGATAGTAAATTAAACTATTACCTATCCTAGAGCACCCCCCGCACAATTCGTTGTAATGACTTGCGTTGAAAAATCTGCGTTGTAAAAAAGGCACTTATGGTAAAAGTTGTGTCGTACAGGATGTTTCCCGCATGCACAGAAACAGGTAGACATGAAAAGAGATTTCAGTTAAAAGGGGCGGTGCTGGGGCGGGGCCTTGGCCGGAAGTGGGCGTGATGACCTGTCAGGTTTGACGAGTAACGTACCCTTTCTCTACTAACACATGCATTTGTGCCTGGACCTGAAAAGCCTGGCTGCAACATGGTAATTTTTCACAATGTGTTGTCAGACTTGCTTGATCACTTTGATGGAGTTGCACTCTCTCCAGATGGTGTCCAAGTGCGGCAGGGACTGCGACGTCAGGGCGTTGCGCGTCAGCAGGAGCAGCTCCAGGGTCTGGTTTGGCAGAAGCGACCGTGCCAGAGACGCAGTGCAGGCATCCGTGAGATGGTTGGCATCCATTCTGTGAAAGGGCACAGAGAGAGAGAGGGCGAGAGAGAGGGAGGGAGGGAGAGAGAGAGGGAGGGAGGGAGGGAGAGAGAGAGAGAGGAGAAGAGGAGGGCGAGAACTTGTTACTATCGATCCTTCTGTCTGCACATATCCCCTGAGTTTCCTAGTTGGATCTGGCTAGACAGAGCAATGGCTCCCTCGGGCAGTGTGTTTGAAAGGTACAACAATAAAAAAATAAGGAGGCTGGCAGAAAGGCTATTATATCATCTGACAGGAGGCCCTAAAGGAAACATTCCAAACAACAGGAGAGTCTCAGAGGTAACACTCCTTTCAGCATTGTGGAGTGGTAAACAAGTGATACAGAGTGTAGTATTGATAGCCACTGTGTCAGCCAGTGCTATACACAAGATGCGGATAATTCAGGGTATGGTGCCTGCACGTTTGCTCGCTATAAAAACACCATGAAGTTTGTGTTGACGTTCAATTTAGCGCTGCAGAGTGCTCGAAATGGGAATATACAAGTCCCAAATGTCCCAGAATAACTGTTTGCTACTCAGAAATGCCAGTGCTCTCCCATTAAACGTACTGCACCCCTGCTGAGAAATACAGGCCCTCTCCCTTTCAAATTAAATAAGTTCAGGCATTCGGTATCCAACAGTGCCTGTCCGCTTATAAGCACTGGCGCAATGTATTTATACTGTGCCGTTGCATTTAACACCTTTGCCGCGGGGCTAATCCCCCCGCGCTGCTGGGGGTAGGGGGGACGCACAGCACCACAGTGCTGGGGGGAGGGGGGACGCGCAGCACCACAGTGCTTGTGACGAGCTCGGCTTGTCACGCTGCACGCTGGCGCTGTGCTCATGACGAGCTGAGCTCGTCATGACCACGCCCGTTTTCAGAGAAGTGTGGCTCAATGGTTAGAGCGGCAGACCCTGATGCAGAGGTCTGGCCCGGGACCAGGGTTCAATTCCCCGCCTCGGCGGGTCTTGGGCTCAAAAATTCCACAGACCTGATAATTCTCGCCTCGGTGCCTATTCCAATCATGGAGTCCCACTCTGCAACTCTGGGCAATAGCTTGCTTAATCTCCACAACGGCCTCCACAACGCTAAAGGATGCCTGGCCTCCACCTTGGGGGTGGCCAGGAGTGGACACCTCACAGGGAAAGCCAGGATGGGTTCCACAGCGGTATTCGTACAAGCGCCTTGAGACCATTGCGGGTGAGTAGTGCGCTATACAAGTATTAATTTACATTTACATTTACATAGAACACTCAGCACAGCGGGGGAATTAGCCTCGCGTGTGAGCGCCGCGCCGCGTCATGACGAGCTGAGTTCGTCATGAGCACAGCGCCACCGTGCCTCATGACGAGCTGAGCTCGTCATGAGCACGGAAGAAGCTAAGGTGTACATATAAACATTTAGCGCTGGCATGCTGTCAGGTTACTGCTTCAGAGGGCTTCGAATAGCACAAAAATATAAAGAAGGTATTAGAAACATACAACGAGTCTTAGTAAACCGATAGAGCACCAAAAACCAAAGGCTCTGAATGGGTAGTGGGACAAGCCCTCCCAAATTACAAAGATACAGAGACGCGAGAGCAGCAGAAAGAGGGACAGGACCCAGCAGACAGATGTGGCCCCTCGCCTCCTCACACTTTCTGACTTCTTTCCAGGACTGGTCACTCGTCTGCAGCCTGGTCTGGAAGGCAACAGTATAAACTATCAGCCAGATTCATCAACGGAAAATCGTCTCGCAAAGGGCCAGATTCTGAGAATCTGGCCCTTTGCGAGTGCAATTTTTGCATTTGGGATTCATCACCCCAAATGCAAAAATCGCAAATTGCGAAATCGCTAAATTGCGAGGAATTGCATTTAAGGAATCTCTATTTGAGATTCCTTAAATGCAATTCATGAACCATTTTAGAATTGCGAAATCGCTATTTTTGGCCGCTATTTACCGCGAAGTCTGACTTCGTGGTAAATAGCGAAAACTTAGAAAAATGCAATTTAGTGCATTTTTCTAAGTTGTATGTTACACACACACGTCCTTTGGACACCCCTGGCACCCTTGAAATCGCATCCTTATTTGCGATTAGCAATTTGCTAATCGCAAATAAGGAAGCCGTAGAAATCGCAAATAATATTGCGATTTCTACATGAATTCCGTTTTGCGAGTCTTTAATAGCGATTCCTTAATATTCGCTATTAAGGGCTCGCAAAAGAGGACAATGATGAATCTGGGGGTATGATCCTGATTTCGATCACGGCGGCCCGGTCGCTCCATCACAATGGTAGCAGGTCCTGTCCGCCGAAATATAAATCCCATAGGAGTAAAAAATAAATCCCATGGAGTAACCCGTCCACCGAGATCTACATCAGGCCCTAAGACTAGATAGCTCTGGTGACTTGTCATGCTGCTCGCACCAGTCTGCCGTCAACCAGCCTTTGCAAACTAGAAGACCCTGAGATTCTCTGACTGAACTCCAAGTCCAGCAACGTTAGACTTCCAGAAGGCCTTGCAGCTGTTTTGGGGACATGGGGTGGAATTACCTTCTTCTCAAATGCTATCTCCTGCCATAAAGAAGGGGTTGAGGTAGGTTGGGGTGACCAGACGTCCCGGATTAGCCCAGACAGTCACGGTTTTCAACCGGCTGTCCCGGCAGATTTCGGTAATTTTTGTCTCATGTCCCGGGTTTTAACCTCATCACTGTGGCGCGAATTCCGCCACAGTGCTGAACATTCCGATCGCGGGCGTGGTCATGACGGCTCCCGGCCGTCATCAGCACACGCCCACCATGACTCATGACGGCCGGGAGCCGTCATGAGCATGGAAGAGGTTAGAGGGGGTCGACTGAAAACATTGAGAGGCTTTTTTTGGGTGTTATAAAGCTGTGCTAGTGAGTAGCTGTTTTAAGTCAAGTCAAGTCAAGTCAATAAATTTATATAGCGCGCTACATACCCAGAGGGTCTCAAGGCGCGTGAGGAGGGGTGGGGAATTACTTCTCGAATATCCAGGTTTTAAGCTGCTTTCTGAATGCTAGGTGGTTTTGAGTGAGGCGAAGGTGCATGGGAAGCGAGTTCCAGGTTTTGGCCGCTAGGTAGGAGAATGATCTTCCTCCCATGGTGGTTTTGTTGACGCGGGGAACAGTAGCGAGGGCTTGGTTGGAAGAGCGCAGCTGGCGGGAGGGGGTGTAGAAGGAAAGACGTGAATTGAGGCATTCGGGTCCAAGTTCGTAGAGAGCTTTGTGTGCGTGGGTGAGGAGGCGGAAAGTAATTCTCTTATTGACGGGGAGCCAGTGGAGGTTTTTCAGGTGACCAGAAATGTGTTCTTTACGCGGGATGTCTAATATGAGTCTGGCTGATGCGTTCTGGATGCGTTGGAGTTTTTTCTGAAGTTTTGCGGTGGTACCGGCGTAAAGGGTGTTTCCGTAGTCAAGGCGGCTTGTAACCAGTGCGTGGGTGACCGTTTTTCTAGTTTCGGTGGGGATCCAGCGAAATGTTTTTTTGAGCATGCGAAGAATGTTGAAGCAAGATGAGGAGACTTGTCTGGTCATCGAGAGTGAGGAATCCAGGATGACGCCTAGGTTCCGTGCGTGATCCGTTGGGATGGGTGCTTTTCCAAGGGCTTCTGGCCACCAAGAGTCGTCCCAGGCGGAGGGGAAGGTACCTAAGATAAGGACTTCTGTTTTGTCTGAATTCAGTTTCAGACGGCTATGCTTCATCCATTCGGCTACCTCTTTCATTCCTTCATGTAGGTTGGTTTTGGCGATGTTTGGGTCTTTGGTGAGTGATAGGATCAGTTGAGTGTCATCAGCGTAGGAGATGATGTTGAGGTTGTGTTGGCGTGCGATGGTCGCGAGGGGGCTCATGTATACGTTGAAGAGGGTGGGGCTGAGTGAAGATCCTTGTGGCACGCCGCAGATGACTTCAGTGGCCTCTGACTTGAATGGTGGGAGGCGTACTCTCTGAGTTCTTCCGGCAAGGAAAAAAGTGATCCATTCCAGTGCTTTTCCTTGGATTCCGATGTTTCTAAGTCGTTGTAGCAGGGTGTTATGACAGACTGTGTCGAAGGCTGCGGAGAGGTCGAGGAGGATGAGGGCGACTGTGTCTCCATTGTCCAGTAGAGTTCGGATGTCGTCTGTTGCTGCGATGAGTGCGGTCTCAGTACTGTGTTTGGCTCGGAAGCCGGACTGTGAAGAGTCGAGGGATTTGTTGGCTTCGAGGAAGGCGGCGAGCTGGTTGTTGACAGCTTTCTCGATGACTTTGGCCGGGAATGGGAGGAGCGAGATGGGGCGGTAGTTTTTGAGTACGGTGGGGTCAGCTGTGGGTTTTTTCAGAAGGGCGCTGAGTTTGGCGGGTTTCCAGCTTTCTGGGAAGGTGCCGGATTTGAGGGAGCAGTTGATGACGTCTCGGAGGTGTGGTGCTATGATGGAGTCTGCTTTGTTGAAGATGTGGTGAGGGCAAGGGTCTGAGGGGGATCCTGAGTGGATGGAGTTCATCAGGCGAATGGTGTCCTCAGTGGAGATTGGGTTCCAGTCATTAAGGATGTTCAAGGGGGGTGAAGGTACGGCAGAGGGTTTGGTGGGTTGGTCTTCGGGTTGGTTGTTGAAGCTGTTGTGGATGTCTGCGATTTTGTCGTGGAAGAACGAAGCTAGTGAGTCGCAAAGGGTTTGAGAGGGAGTGATGTTGTTGGAGTTGGCAATGGGGTTGGTAAACTCTTTGACGATGTTGAATAGTTCCTTGCTGTTGTGGGCGTTTTTGTCTAGTCGGTCTTTGAATGCGGTTTTCTTGGCAGTCCGGATCAATTGGTGGTGTATGCGGGAGGCGTTTTTGAAGGCGTCCCTGGTGTTGGTGTTTGGGTCTTTTTTCCAGGTCTTCTCAAGGGAGCGACAGAGTTTCTTGGATTTCTTAAGATCATCGTTGAACCAGGGGGCGTTTTTGCTCCCTAGTTTGATTTGACGTTTTTTCAAAGGTGCTAGGTTGTGGGCAGTGTCGGTTAGCCATTGTGTGAGGTTGATGGCTGCTTGGTTGGGGTTCGATGAGTGGGCAGGGGGGTTTTGAAGAAGCGATGTGGAGACCTGGTTGATGGTGATTTTGTTCCAATTTCTTTGCAGAGTAGGTTGAGGATGGTTGTGGGATGTGGTCTTTTTGTAGACAAAGTGAACGCAGCTGTGGTCCGTCCATTGGAGAACTGTGGTGTGACTGAAGGAAATATGTTTGCTGGAGGTGAAGATAGGGTCGAGAGTGTGTCCTGCGCGGTGTGTGGGGGTATTAACAAGTTGTTTGAGTCCTAGGTTGGCGAGATTGTCCAGAATTGAGGTCTCCCAATAGGATGTAGTCCTCGGAGGAGAGGGCATGTTGGGCGATAAAGTCAGTGATGTCTTCAGTGAATTGTGCACGGGGTCCTGGTGGCCTGTATAGGAGCGTGCCTCTGAGTGTGGTCTTGGGGTCGGTGTGGATCTGGAAGTGAAGGTGTTCGGCGCTAGAGAGGTTGTCGTCTGAGCTGGTTGAAATGCGGATGGAGTTCTTATGGACGATGGCGATGCCTCCTCCTGTTTGTTTGGGGCGATCTTTTCGGATGATCTTGTAGCCTTCCGGGATGGCTATGGTGATGTCTGGGGCCGAAGAGGCGTTCATCCATGTTTCTGTTAGGAAGGCGACGTCTGGAGAGATGGTGTCTAGTAGATTCCAGAGGTTGATGGCGTGGCTGTGGACCGATCGGGTGTTGAGTAGGATGCATTTAAGGTGGTTGGCGTCAGATCTATGTTTGGTGTTAGTGGATGCGGAATTGGTTTTTGTGCCGTCAAACTTGCAGGAGATGCATGTGAAGGGTCCATGGGTGTGTCCAGGTGAGGTTTGGGCGCAGTTGGGGAGTCGGCCAGGATTAAGTGCTAGGAGGGTGGCTGAGTCGTATGTAATGCGGGTGGGCTGGGCATTGCGTGGAACAGGGGGTCTGGCGCTGGGCGCGGTCCAGGCGCGGACGGGCGTAGACGGGCTTACCTTTGGCGCACCTTTGGCGCGGCCGTAGCGCGTGGACGCTGCACGTTGGGACATCTGCTTTAAATGGATAGTGGAGGGGGCGGAGCGTGGGAGGGTCAGCTGGGAGGAGTTAGCCGGGAGGGTAGGCGGGGCAAGGGAGTAGACAACAACCTGGATACAAAATGGAGTTAGAAAGTGAAACTTGGGCAGCCTTTGGTCAGTGCAAAGCTAAATAACAATAGTGCACACAATTGAGGCAGCAGAAAAAGATGCAGATTATAAAAGGCGGCAGTCACACGAAGTATTACCTAAATGCTAGCTTAGTGTGAGGTACGGCGCGATGAATCAACATAGCGCTATGTGAATTTGCTAATCCTGTCGTGCGCGATGTTTAACAAAGCAAAATTACTTGGGCGCTGTGATTAAATGTCGAGCGCGATGTTAACAGTGCTATTCCAATGGAGTCCGATGTTATTAGTTCCTTATAAATGACGCGCGATATTTAAAGGGCTAGATTACACGAGCGCGAAGTCGGAAGCAGCTATTTAAACAAGCGCGTTGACACAGATGCAAGTGCGAGCAAGCGTGCTGCTACGATACCAGCCAGATGATATTGCAGCAGAATTCTTTGCCAGGGAGCGTGGGGGGGAGCGACCGTCTCGGATGAGATCCAGGTGGTAAGGAATTTAATTAATGTGTTTGATGTTGGATGCAGAAATTACATTTTATTTATTTTCTTAATGCCTTTTCTTTGATCTTATGTTGATGAGAGTTGTCATTCTGCGCTATTCTGTTGATGAAAAATGGTAGTCCTTCTATTTTCCCAAAATGTCCCGGTTTCTGGTTCTCAAGACCTGGTCACCCAGCCTAGGTTGAGTGCATGATTTGCACTGACTTGAGCCCACCTTGACTCGTACCTGTGCTTTGCACTCACTGGTGAGGTGACCACTGCAAAGTGCCCTGGGACAGGACAGCAAACTCCCTGGAGCAAGACTACAAACAGTGCACTGGGGCAGGATTGCAACCTGTGCACTGGGGCAGGACAGCAAACTCCCTGGAGCAATACAAACAGTGCCCTAGTGCAGGACTACAAACGGGGCACTGGGGCAGGACTACAAACGGGGCACTGGGGCAGGACTGCAAACAATGCACTGGGGCAGTATGACAACCTGTGCACTGCGGCTATACCACAAACTGCCCTGGGCAAGATACAAACTGTGTGTGGTGGGAGCAGGCAAGAACGTGTGCACGGTGGCAGGCCTACACACTGCACTGGGGCAGGATTACAACCTGTGCACTGGTGCGGGGGACTAGGACACTAAAACTTAAACAGTAATTAATGCCCCTCCCTGCCGCCCCAGCCCTCGGTTTGCGACCCTCAATCCCGGCGCCTCGCCCTCTCGCCCTGATCCTCGGCACCTCGGGCCCCGCAGCCTCCCAGGGGCCGCCGTGCGGGGCTTTCGGTGTGAGGGGGGAGGAGTGGCGGGCGCAGGCCTCTCCACAGCTGTTAAATGAAATAATTGCTTGTTTATTGTCTCCACGTGGCATCAACAGACAGGCTAATTACTCCAATAAAGTGCTCGGGGCCGCCCCCGCAGCGCCTGCTCGGCACGCGCAGCTGTGTGCAGGCACGGCCCAGAATCCTCTGCGGCAGGCTCCAGGATGGCGGGTGGCGTAACGAAAGTTGTAGGGGCCCCCCTGCAAGGTGCACAGAGGGGCCTCTGGCGTGAGAACAGTGCTGAGGGGCCCCCTGCCGCCCCTGGGCCCCCCGCACTGCGGGGGATGCGGGGGCCTGTGTTACGCCCATTGACCATGGCCTGGGTGTCCAGGAAGAGGGGGAAGAAGCGAGCAGCTGACGACACCCGGTGAGCAGTGTGGAAAGATAATTGACATTGTGCAAAGTTATAGAAAAATACTGCCAGTGTGAAGTTCCCAGTACAAATTTTGCCGGTAAAGACTCAGGAATGTGTGCTAGGAAACACAAATTATTCTACATTTTGCAGCTCGAATAGGGAACATATTTGCTGTATTGCTGCAGTGTCATCACCGAGTCAAACATGTATAAATGTGTATTTTATTCTGCATAGAAAACCTAGCAAAGAAAAAATCTGCATATATTTTCCAACTAAGGGCCCCATTCGGTCCGCCCACCACCCTAGTGGTAAGGCGGTCCTGCACCGCCAATTAGGATGAGTCGGATCCCGCATCTTTATCATTGCGGCTGGTGCTGCTGTAACCCGCTGCAATGCCAAAGAGGCATGTTGTGCATTGCCATGCACAATGTGGCAGGCACCGCGCAGTGCCGGCCGCCTTGTTCATGGCAATGAATGGGGGTATCATAGGTACACCCCAAGTGCAGACCCTCATCCTCCTCACACCCCCGGGGGCCTGCAACGGGCCCCCACAGCAATTCCCGCCTGCCTTTCCATGGCCGCATCGCCGCCATGGAATGGCCTGAACCACCAGGCATCATAATATGGATGGCGGTGCCTTCCAGGCACCGCCACCATATTGTGCCCGAGTTCCGCCCGGCCGGGAATTGTGACAATTGCCGACAAGTGGGAAAGCAGCGGACAGACTTTCCGCCCGCCGTGGTACCCCCGCCATAATTATATGGCGAGGGTAAATGCAGCTTAATTTGTAAAATATTAAGTGCTAGGGCCCTGACCAGGAGGCCCTGCAGCTTGCACCACCCATCGCCCCTGTCATCCCTACCAACACAACTACTTAACCATCTCTCTTGCATGTAAATGCAACAGTTCAGATTATTCCAGGTCCCCAAAGCTAAAGTAACGGCTGGGGAGGCAAGTATTAGTGATTTTTTAATGTATATTGTATTCCTAAACAACTGTTATACTGCTCATCTCAAAATTACATAAGCAGCGCCACCTTGTGGCAGACTGCCCCAAGTGTGGTGTTTACAATTTGGCGCCGGTGTCGAGCACCGGAAACCAATTAAGTGTCGGTGCTCAGCACCGGAAAGCTCTGGCTCAAATTAAGCACTGGGTAAATGTGGTTGTGATGGTGGGCGGATTGCCACCGCCGGCCGGCTGGTGGCAATCCGCCTGCCATCATAATGGGGAACTAAGTGTGTTCGACAAGGCATAAATCCTAAAAAAAGAAATGGGGGGATTGACCAAGTCAGGCAGTATGCAAGTGACATCATGACGTGTGCTATCAAAACACATGACGTCACGACGCGTGACATTCCACATGGCATCACAGGAAGTGACCTCACTGGAAGTGATGCTCTGCTATGTGTATGTTATAACATATGGCAACTAAAAATGCAACAAAATATGCTTTTTTTTAAAATGTCTCCTGCAAATCATATCAAGTAACATGCAGATCAGAGATTTTTATTTTGTTTAGATAGGTAAGTGGATTACTGCTATGAACACAGAGATCCTTTTGTTACTTGCAGTTAATAAATAGTAATGCTTCTAGTAGGCCACAGTGAGCTATGAAGTGTATTTGACTCCTACACCTTGTAACCCTGACTGTCTGATGTAACACATCTTGTACATTAATTTAGACACTTACATGATTTATTTGGAATGGATGAAGTGTTTTGTTATGTAAAGTGTTCTAACACTCCTCATTTCAATGAGTGGCGCTATAAAAGAAATAAAATAGTGCTATTTAAATTGTTATTTGTGTAAATGCTGAGACAGACCAACCCATCTGCCATTCTTACAGTACAAAGCGATACAAAAGGGGATGATGGACGGAGCGCTTGAACAAATCAAACACTCACCCCCAGTCAACTGATCTGGGTTTAATCCATCACCATTCTTTAGTTCACTCAGCCACCCCAGTTCAGACATGGCTATATGCAAATCAGTCTGACCCTGTGCCTTATGGGAACAGTCCAGCCCGAACTGCCAAGCCATGTCTTCCCTGGACCGGAAACAAGCATCCTGGGACCGGTTTCGGATTCATAATCCTCATCAGCCAGGCTATCTTGAATCCAGTGGCCAAGTGAACAAGGGACTCACGTCTGAGTATACCCTGCCACACTTAGGGCGAACAAAGCGATACAAAAGGGGATGATGGACGGAGCGCTTGAACAAATCAAACACTCACCCCCAGTCAACTGATCTGGGTTTAATCCATCACCATTCTTTAGTTCACTCAGCCACCCCAGTTCAGACATGGCTATATGCAAATCAGTCTGACCCTGTGCCTTATGGGAACAGTCCAGCCCGAACTGCCAAGCCATGTCTTCCCTGGACCGGAAACAAGCATCCTGGGACCGGTTTCGGATTCATAATCCTCATCAGCCAGGCTATCTTGAATCCAGTGGCCAAGTGAACAAGGGACTCACGTCTGAGTATACCCTGCCACACTTAGGGCGAACAAAGCGATACAAAAGGGGATGATGGACGGAGCGCTTGAACAAATCAAACACTCACCCCCAGTCAACTGATCTGGGTTTAATCCATCACCATTCTTTAGTTCACTCAGCCACCCCAGTTCAGACATGGCTATATGCAAATCAGTCTGACCCTGTGCCTTATGGGAACAGTCCAGCCCGAACTGCCAAGCCATGTCTTCCCTGGACCGGAAACAAGCATCCTGGGACCGGTTTCGGATTCATAATCCTCATCAGCCAGGCTATCTTGAATCCAGTGGCCAAGTGAACAAGGGACTCACGTCTGAGTATACCCTGCCACACTTAGGGCGAACAAAGCGATACAAAAGGGGATGATGGACGGAGCGCTTGAACAAATCAAACACTCACCCCCAGTCAACTGATCTGGGTTTAATCCATCACCATTCTTTAGTTCACTCAGCCACCCCAGTTCAGACATGGCTATATGCAAATCAGTCTGACCCTGTGCCTTATGGGAACAGTCCAGCCCGAACTGCCAAGCCATGTCTTCCCTGGACCGGAAACAAGCATCCTGGGACCGGTTTCGGATTCATAATCCTCATCAGCCAGGCTATCTTGAATCCAGTGGCCAAGTGAACAAGGGACTCACGTCTGAGTATACCCTGCCACACTTAGGGCGAACAAAGCGATACAAAAGGGGATGATGGACGGAGCGCTTGAACAAATCAAACACTCACCCCCAGTCAACTGATCTGGGTTTAATCCATCACCATTCTTTAGTTCACTCAGCCACCCCAGTTCAGACATGGCTATATGCAAATCAGTCTGACCCTGTGCCTTATGGGAACAGTCCAGCCCGAACTGCCAAGCCATGTCTTCCCTGGACCGGAAACAAGCATCCTGGGACCGGTTTCGGATTCATAATCCTCATCAGCCAGGCTATCTTGAATCCAGTGGCCAAGTGAACAAGGGACTCACGTCTGAGTATACCCTGCCACACTTAGGGCGAACAAAGCGATACAAAAGGGGATGATGGACGGAGCGCTTGAACAAATCAAACACTCACCCCCAGTCAACTGATCTGGGTTTAATCCATCACCATTCTTTAGTTCACTCAGCCACCCCAGTTCAGACATGGCTATATGCAAATCAGTCTGACCCTGTGCCTTATGGGAACAGTCCAGCCCGAACTGCCAAGCCATGTCTTCCCTGGACCGGAAACAAGCATCCTGGGACCGGTTTCGGATTCATAATCCTCATCAGCCAGGCTATCTTGAATCCAGTGACCAAGTGAACAAGGGACTCACGTCTGAGTATACCCTGCCACACTTAGGGCGAACAAAGCGATACAAAAGGGGATGATGGACGGAGCGCTTGAACAAATCAAACACTCACCCCCAGTCAACTGATCTGGGTTTAATCCATCACCATTCTTTAGTTCACTCAGCCACCCCAGTTCAGACATGGCTATATGCAAATCAGTCTGACCCTGTGCCTTATGGGAACAGTCCAGCCCGAACTGCCAAGCCATGTCTTCCCTGGACCGGAAACAAGCATCCTGGGACCGGTTTCGGATTCATAATCCTCATCAGCCAGGCTATCTTGAATCCAGTGGCCAAGTGAACAAGGGACTCACGTCTGAGTATACCCTGCCACACTTAGGGCGAACAAAGCGATACAAAAGGGGATGATGGACGGAGCGCTTGAACAAATCAAACACTCACCCCCAGTCAACTGATCTGGGTTTAATCCATCACCATTCTTTAGTTCACTCAGCCACCCCAGTTCAGACATGGCTATATGCAAATCAGTCTGACCCTGTGCCTTATGGGAACAGTCCAGCCCGAACTGCCAAGCCATGTCTTCCCTGGACCGGAAACAAGCATCCTGGGACCGGTTTCGGATTCATAATCCTCATCAGCCAGGCTATCTTGAATCCAGTGGCCAAGTGAACAAGGGACTCACGTCTGAGTATACCCTGCCACACTTAGGGCGAACAAAGCGATACAAAAGGGGATGATGGACGGAGCGCTTGAACAAATCAAACACTCACCCCCAGTCAACTGATCTGGGTTTAATCCATCACCATTCTTTAGTTCACTCAGCCACCCTAGTTCAGACATGGCTATATGCAAATCAGTCTGACCCTGTGCCTTATGGGAACAGTCCAGCCCGAACTGCCAAGCCATGTCTTCCCTGGACCGGAAACAAGCATCCTGGGACCGGTTTCGGATTCATAATCCTCATCAGCCAGGCTATCTTGAATCCAGTGGCCAAGTGAACAAGGGACTCACGTCTGAGTATACCCTGCCACACTTAGGGCGAACAAAGCGATACAAAAGGGGATGATGGACGGAGCGCTTGAACAAATCAAACACTCACCCCCAGTCAACTGATCTGGGTTTAATCCATCACCATTCTTTAGTTCACTCAGCCACCCTAGTTCAGACATGGCTATATGCAAATCAGTCTGACCCTGTGCCTTATGGGAACAGTCCAGCCCGAACTGCCAAGCCATGTCTTCCCTGGACCGGAAACAAGCATCCTGGGACCGGTTTCGGATTCATAATCCTCATCAGCCAGGCTATCTTGAATCCAGTGGCCAAGTGAACAAGGGACTCACGTCTGAGTATACCCTGCCACACTTAGGGCGAACAAAGCGATACAAAAGGGGATGATGGACGGAGCGCTTGAACAAATCAAACACTCACCCCCAGTCAACTGATCTGGGTTTAATCCATCACCATTCTTTAGTTCACTCAGCCACCCCAGTTCAGACATGGCTATATGCAAATCAGTCTGACCCTGTGCCTTATGGGAACAGTCCAGCCCGAACTGCCAAGCCATGTCTTCCCTGGACCGGAAACAAGCATCCTGGGACCGGTTTCGGATTCATAATCCTCATCAGCCAGGCTATCTTGAATCCAGTGGCCAAGTGAACAAGGGACTCACGTCTGAGTATACCCTGCCACACTTAGGGCGAACAAAGCGATACAAAAGGGGATGATGGACGGAGCGCTTGAACAAATCAAACACTCACCCCCAGTCAACTGATCTGGGTTTAATCCATCACCATTCTTTAGTTCACTCAGCCACCCCAGTTCAGACATGGCTATATGCAAATCAGTCTGACCCTGTGCCTTATGGGAACAGTCCAGCCCGAACTGCCAAGCCATGTCTTCCCTGGACCGGAAACAAGCATCCTGGGACCGGTTTCGGATTCATAATCCTCATCAGCCAGGCTATCTTGAATCCAGTGGCCAAGTGAACAAGGGACTCACGTCTGAGTATACCCTGCCACACTTAGGGCGAACAAAGCGATACAAAAGGGGATGATGGACGGAGCGCTTGAACAAATCAAACACTCACCCCCAGTCAACTGATCTGGGTTTAATCCATCACCATTCTTTAGTTCACTCAGCCACCCCAGTTCAGACATGGCTATATGCAAATCAGTCTGACCCTGTGCCTTATGGGAACAGTCCAGCCCGAACTGCCAAGCCATGTCTTCCCTGGACCGGAAACAAGCATCCTGGGACCGGTTTCGGATTCATAATCCTCATCAGCCAGGCTATCTTGAATCCAGTGGCCAAGTGAACAAGGGACTCACGTCTGAGTATACCCTGCCACACTTAGGGCGAACAAAGCGATACAAAAGGGGATGATGGACGGAGCGCTTGAACAAATCAAACACTCACCCCCAGTCAACTGATCTGGGTTTAATCCATCACCATTCTTTAGTTCACTCAGCCACCCCAGTTCAGACATGGCTATATGCAAATCAGTCTGACCCTGTGCCTTATGGGAACAGTCCAGCCCGAACTGCCAAGCCATGTCTTCCCTGGACCGGAAACAAGCATCCTGGGACCGGTTTCGGATTCATAATCCTCATCAGCCAGGCTATCTTGAATCCAGTGGCCAAGTGAACAAGGGACTCACGTCTGAGTATACCCTGCCACACTTAGGGCGAACAAAGCGATACAAAAGGGGATGATGGACGGAGCGCTTGAACAAATCAAACACTCACCCCCAGTCAACTGATCTGGGTTTAATCCATCACCATTCTTTAGTTCACTCAGCCACCCCAGTTCAGACATGGCTATATGCAAATCAGTCTGACCCTGTGCCTTATGGGAACAGTCCAGCCCGAACTGCCAAGCCATGTCTTCCCTGGACCGGAAACAAGCATCCTGGGACCGGTTTCGGATTCATAATCCTCATCAGCCAGGCTATCTTGAATCCAGTGGCCAAGTGAACAAGGGACTCACGTCTGAGTATACCCTGCCACACTTAGGGCGAACAAAGCGATACAAAAGGGGATGATGGACGGAGCGCTTGAACAAATCAAACACTCACCCCCAGTCAACTGATCTGGGTTTAATCCATCACCATTCTTTAGTTCACTCAGCCACCCCAGTTCAGACATCGCTATATGCAAATCAGTCTGACCCTGTGCCTTATGGGAACAGTCCAGCCCGAACTGCCAAGCCATGTCTTCCCTGGACCGGAAACAAGCATCCTGGGACCGGTTTCGGATTCATAATCCTCATCAGCCAGGCTATCTTGAATCCAGTGGCCAAGTGAACAAGGGACTCACGTCTGAGTATACCCTGCCACACTTAGGGCGAACAAAGCGATACAAAAGGGGATGATGGACGGAGCGCTTGAACAAATCAAACACTCACCCCCAGTCAACTGATCTGGGTTTAATCCATCACCATTCTTTAGTTCACTCAGCCACCCCAGTTCAGACATGGCTATATGCAAATCAGTCTGACCCTGTGCCTTATGGGAACAGTCCAGCCCGAACTGCCAAGCCATGTCTTCCCTGGACCGGAAACAAGCATCCTGGGACCGGTTTCGGATTCATAATCCTCATCAGCCAGGCTATCTTGAATCCAGTGGCCAAGTGAACAAGGGACTCACGTCTGAGTATACCCTGCCACACTTAGGGCGAACAAAGCGATACAAAAGGGGATGATGGACGGAGCGCTTGAACAAATCAAACACTCACCCCCAGTCAACTGATCTGGGTTTAATCCATCACCATTCTTTAGTTCACTCAGCCACCCCAGTTCAGACATGGCTATATGCAAATCAGTCTGACCCTGTGCCTTATGGGAACAGTCCAGCCCGAACTGCCAAGCCATGTCTTCCCTGGACCGGAAACAAGCATCCTGGGACCGGTTTCGGATTCATAATCCTCATCAGCCAGGCTATCTTGAATCCAGTGGCCAAGTGAACAAGGGACTCACGTCTGAGTATACCCTGCCACACTTAGGGCGAACAAAGCGATACAAAAGGGGATGATGGACGGAGCGCTTGAACAAATCAAACACTCACCCCCAGTCAACTGATCTGGGTTTAATCCATCACCATTCTTTAGTTCACTCAGCCACCCCAGTTCAGACATGGCTATATGCAAATCAGTCTGACCCTGTGCCTTATGGGAACAGTCCAGCCCGAACTGCCAAGCCATGTCTTCCCTGGACCGGAAACAAGCATCCTGGGACCGGTTTCGGATTCATAATCCTCATCAGCCAGGCTATCTTGAATCCAGTGGCCAAGTGAACAAGGGACTCACGTCTGAGTATACCCTGCCACACTTAGGGCGAACAAAGCGATACAAAAGGGGATGATGGACGGAGCGCTTGAACAAATCAAACACTCACCCCCAGTCAACTGATCTGGGTTTAATCCATCACCATTCTTTAGTTCACTCAGCCACCCCAGTTCAGACATGGCTATATGCAAATCAGTCTGACCCTGTGCCTTATGGGAACAGTCCAGCCCGAACTGCCAAGCCATGTCTTCCCTGGACCGGAAACAAGCATCCTGGGACCGGTTTCGGATTCATAATCCTCATCAGCCAGGCTATCTTGAATCCAGTGGCCAAGTGAACAAGGGACTCACGTCTGAGTATACCCTGCCACACTTAGGGCGAACAAAGCGATACAAAAGGGGATGATGGACGGAGCGCTTGAACAAATCAAACACTCACCCCCAGTCAACTGATCTGGGTTTAATCCATCACCATTCTTTAGTTCACTCAGCCACCCCAGTTCAGACATGGCTATATGCAAATCAGTCTGACCCTGTGCCTTATGGGAACAGTCCAGCCCGAACTGCCAAGCCATGTCTTCCCTGGACCGGAAACAAGCATCCTGGGACCGGTTTCGGATTCATAATCCTCATCAGCCAGGCTATCTTGAATCCAGTGGCCAAGTGAACAAGGGACTCACGTCTGAGTATACCCTGCCACACTTAGGGCGAACAAAGCGATACAAAAGGGGATGATGGACGGAGCGCTTGAACAAATCAAACACTCACCCCCAGTCAACTGATCTGGGTTTAATCCATCACCATTCTTTAGTTCACTCAGCCACCCCAGTTCAGACATGGCTATATGCAAATCAGTCTGACCCTGTGCCTTATGGGAACAGTCCAGCCCGAACTGCCAAGCCATGTCTTCCCTGGACCGGAAACAAGCATCCTGGGACCGGTTTCGGATTCATAATCCTCATCAGCCAGGCTATCTTGAATCCAGTGGCCAAGTGAACAAGGGACTCACGTCTGAGTATACCCTGCCACACTTAGGGCGAACAAAGCGATACAAAAGGGGATGATGGACGGAGCGCTTGAACAAATCAAACACTCACCCCCAGTCAACTGATCTGGGTTTAATCCATCACCATTCTTTAGTTCACTCAGCCACCCCAGTTCAGACATGGCTATATGCAAATCAGTCTGACCCTGTGCCTTATGGGAACAGTCCAGCCCGAACTGCCAAGCCATGTCTTCCCTGGACCGGAAACAAGCATCCTGGGACCGGTTTCGGATTCATAATCCTCATCAGCCAGGCTATCTTGAATCCAGTGGCCAAGTGAACAAGGGACTCACGTCTGAGTATACCCTGCCACACTTAGGGCGAACAAAGCGATACAAAAGGGGATGATGGACGGAGCGCTTGAACAAATCAAACACTCACCCCCAGTCAACTGATCTGGGTTTAATCCATCACCATTCTTTAGTTCACTCAGCCACCCCAGTTCAGACATGGCTATATGCAAATCAGTCTGACCCTGTGCCTTATGGGAACAGTCCAGCCCGAACTGCCAAGCCATGTCTTCCCTGGACCGGAAACAAGCATCCTGGGACCGGTTTCGGATTCATAATCCTCATCAGCCAGGCTATCTTGAATCCAGTGGCCAAGTGAGCAAGGGACTCACGTCTGAGTATACCCTGCCACACTTAGGGCGAACAAAGCGATACAAAAGGGGATGATGGACGGAGCGCTTGAACAAATCAAACACTCACCCCCAGTCAACTGATCTGGGTTTAATCCATCACCATTCTTTAGTTCACTCAGCCACCCCAGTTCAGACATGGCTATATGCAAATCAGTCTGACCCTGTGCCTTATGGGAACAGTCCAGCCCGAACTGCCAAGCCATGTCTTCCCTGGACCGGAAACAAGCATCCTGGGACCGGTTTCGGATTCATAATCCTCATCAGCCAGGCTATCTTGAATCCAGTGGCCAAGTGAACAAGGGACTCACGTCTGAGTATACCCTGCCACACTTAGGGCGAACAAAGCGATACAAAAGGGGATGATGGACGGAGCGCTTGAACAAATCAAACACTCACCCCCAGTCAACTGATCTGGGTTTAATCCATCACCATTCTTTAGTTCACTCAGCCACCCCAGTTCAGACATGGCTATATGCAAATCAGTCTGACCCTGTGCCTTATGGGAACAGTCCAGCCCGAACTGCCAAGCCATGTCTTCCCTGGACCGGAAACAAGCATTCTGGGACCGGTTTCGGATTCATAATCCTCATCAGCCAGGCTATCTTGAATCCAGTGGCCAAGTGAACAAGGGACTCACGTCTGAGTATACCCTGCCACACTTAGGGCGAACAAAGCGATACAAAAGGGGATGATGGACGGAGCGCTTGAACAAATCAAACACTCACCCCCAGTCAACTGATCTGGGTTTAATCCATCACCATTCTTTAGTTCACTCAGCCACCCCAGTTCAGACATGGCTATATGCAAATCAGTCTGACCCTGTGCCTTATGGGAACAGTCCAGCCCGAACTGCCAAGCCATGTCTTCCCTGGACCGGAAACAAGCATCCTGGGACCGGTTTCGGATTCATAATCCTCATCAGCCAGGCTATCTTGAATCCAGTGGCCAAGTGAACAAGGGACTCACGTCTGAGTATACCCTGCCACACTTAGGGCGAACAAAGCGATACAAAAGGGGATGATGGACGGAGCGCTTGAACAAATCAAACACTCACCCCCAGTCAACTGATCTGGGTTTAATCCATCACCATTCTTTAGTTCACTCAGCCACCCCAGTTCAGACATGGCTATATGCAAATCAGTCTGACCCTGTGCCTTATGGGAACAGTCCAGCCCGAACTGCCAAGCCATGTCTTCCCTGGACCGGAAACAAGCATCCTGGGACCGGTTTCGGATTCATAATCCTCATCAGCCAGGCTATCTTGAATCCAGTGGCCAAGTGAACAAGGGACTCACGTCTGAGTATACCCTGCCACACTTAGGGCGAACAAAGCGATACAAAAGGGGATGATGGACGGAGCGCTTGAACAAATCAAACACTCACCCCCAGTCAACTGATCTGGGTTTAATCCATCACCATTCTTTAGTTCACTCAGCCACCCCAGTTCAGACATGGCTATATGCAAATCAGTCTGACCCTGTGCCTTATGGGAACAGTCCAGCCCGAACTGCCAAGCCATGTCTTCCCTGGACCGGAAACAAGCATCCTGGGACCGGTTTCGGATTCATAATCCTCATCAGCCAGGCTATCTTGAATCCAGTGGCCAAGTGAACAAGGGACTCACGTCTGAGTATACCCTGCCACACTTAGGGCGAACAAAGCGATACAAAAGGGGATGATGGACGGAGCGCTTGAACAAATCAAACACTCACCCCCAGTCAACTGATCTGGGTTTAATCCATCACCATTCTTTAGTTCACTCAGCCACCCTAGTTCAGACATGGCTATATGCAAATCAGTCTGACCCTGTGCCTTATGGGAACAGTCCAGCCCGAACTGCCAAGCCATGTCTTCCCTGGACCGGAAACAAGCATCCTGGGACCGGTTTCGGATTCATAATCCTCATCAGCCAGGCTATCTTGAATCCAGTGGCCAAGTGAACAAGGGACTCACGTCTGAGTATACCCTGCCACACTTAGGGCGAACAAAGCGATACAAAAGGGGATGATGGACGGAGCGCTTGAACAAATCAAACACTCACCCCCAGTCAACTGATCTGGGTTTAATCCATCACCATTCTTTAGTTCACTCAGCCACCCCAGTTCAGACATGGCTATATGCAAATCAGTCTGACCCTGTGCCTTATGGGAACAGTCCAGCCCGAACTGCCAAGCCATGTCTTCCCTGGACCGGAAACAAGCATCCTGGGACCGGTTTCGGATTCATAATCCTCATCAGCCAGGCTATCTTGAATCCAGTGGCCAAGTGAACAAGGGACTCACGTCTGAGTATACCCTGCCACACTTAGGGCGAACAAAGCGATACAAAAGGGGATGATGGACGGAGCGCTTGAACAAATCAAACACTCACCCCCAGTCAACTGATCTGGGTTTAATCCATCACCATTCTTTAGTTCACTCAGCCACCCCAGTTCAGACATGGCTATATGCAAATCAGTCTGACCCTGTGCCTTATGGGAACAGTCCAGCCCGAACTGCCAAGCCATGTCTTCCCTGGACCGGAAACAAGTACCCTGGGACCGGTTTCGGATTCATAATCCTCATCAGCCAGGCTATCTTGAATCCAGTGGCCAAGTGAACAAGGGACTCACGTCTGAGTATACCCTGCCACACTTAGGGCGAACAAAGTGATACAAAAGGGGATGATGGACGGAGCGCTTGAACAAATCAAACACTCACCCCCAGTCAACTGATCTGGGTTTAATCCATCACCATTCTTTAGTTCACTCAGCCACCCTAGTTCAGACATGGCTATATGCAAATCAGTCTGACCCTGTGCCTTATGGGAACAGTCCAGCCCGAACTGCCAAGCCATGTCTTCCCTGGACCGGAAACAAGCATCCTGGGACCGGTTTCGGATTCATAATCCTCATCAGCCAGGCTATCTTGAATCCAGTGGCCAAGTGAACAAGGGACTCACGTCTGAGTATACCCTGCCACACTTAGGGCGAACAAAGCGATACAAAAGGGGATGATGGACGGAGCGCTTGAACAAATCAAACACTCACCCCCAGTCAACTGATCTGGGTTTAATCCATCACCATTCTTTAGTTCACTCAGCCACCCCAGTTCAGACATGGCTATATGCAAATCAGTCTGACCCTGTGCCTTATGGGAACAGTCCAGCCCGAACTGCCAAGCCATGTCTTCCCTGGACCGGAAACAAGCATCCTGGGACCGGTTTCGGATTCATAATCCTCATCAGCCAGGCTATCTTGAATCCAGTGGCCAAGTGAACAAGGGACTCACGTCTGAGTATACCCTGCCACACTTAGGGCGAACAAAGCGATACAAAAGGGGATGATGGACGGAGCGCTTGAACAAATCAAACACTCACCCCAGTCAACTGATCTGGGTTTAATCCATCACCATTCTTTAGTTCACTCAGCCACCCCAGTTCAGACATGGCTATATGCAAATCAGTCTGACCCTGTGCCTTATGGGAACAGTCCAGCCCGAACTGCCAAGCCATGTCTTCCCTGGACCGGAAACAAGCATCCTGGGACCGGTTTCGGATTCATAATCCTCATCAGCCAGGCTATCTTGAATCCAGTGGCCAAGTGAACAAGGGACTCACGTCTGAGTATACCCTGCCACACTTAGGGCGAACAAAGCGATACAAAAGGGGATGATGGACGGAGCGCTTGAACAAATCAAACACTCACCCCCAGTCAACTGATCTGGGTTTAATCCATCACCATTCTTTAGTTCACTCAGCCACCCCAGTTCAGACATGGCTATATGCAAATCAGTCTGACCCTGTGCCTTATGGGAACAGTCCAGCCCGAACTGCCAAGCCATGTCTTCCCTGGACCGGAAACAAGCATCCTGGGACCGGTTTCGGATTCATAATCCTCATCAGCCAGGCTATCTTGAATCCAGTGGCCAAGTGAACAAGGGACTCACGTCTGAGTATACCCTGCCACACTTAGGGCGAACAAAGCGATACAAAAGGGGATGATGGACGGAGCGCTTGAACAAATCAAACACTCACCCCCAGTCAACTGATCTGGGTTTAATCCATCACCATTCTTTAGTTCACTCAGCCACCCCAGTTCAGACATGACTATATGCAAATCAGTCTGACCCTGTGCCTTATGGGAACAGTCCAGCCCGAACTGCCAAGCCATGTCTTCCCTGGACCGGAAACAAGCATCCTGGGACCGGTTTCGGATTCATAATCCTCATCAGCCAGGCTATCTTGAATCCAGTGGCCAAGTGAACAAGGGACTCACGTCTGAGTATACCCTGCCACACTTAGGGCGAACAAAGCGATACAAAAGGGGATGATGGACGGAGCGCTTGAACAAATCAAACACTCACCCCCAGTCAACTGATCTGGGTTTAATCCATCACCATTCTTTAGTTCACTCAGCCACCCCAGTTCAGACATGGCTATATGCAAATCAGTCTGACCCTGTGCCTTATGGGAACAGTCCAGCCCGAACTGCCAAGCCATGTCTTCCCTGGACCGGAAACAAGCATCCTGGGACCGGTTTCGGATTCATAATCCTCATCAGCCAGGCTATCTTGAATCCAGTGGCCAAGTGAACAAGGGACTCACGTCTGAGTATACCCTGCCACACTTAGGGCGAACAAAGCGATACAAAAGGGGATGATGGACGGAGCGCTTGAACAAATCAAACACTCACCCCCAGTCAACTGATCTGGGTTTAATCCATCACCATTCTTTAGTTCACTCAGCCACCCCAGTTCAGACATGGCTATATGCAAATCAGTCTGACCCTGTGCCTTATGGGAACAGTCCAGCCCGAACTGCCAAGCCATGTCTTCCCTGGACCGGAAACAAGCATCCTGGGACCGGTTTCGGATTCATAATCCTCATCAGCCAGGCTATCTTGAATCCAGTGGCCAAGTGAACAAGGGACTCACGTCTGAGTATACCCTGCCACACTTAGGGCGAACAAAGCGATACAAAAGGGGATGATGGACGGAGCGCTTGAACAAATCAAACACTCACCCCCAGTCAACTGATCTGGGTTTAATCCATCACCATTCTTTAGTTCACTCAGCCACCCCAGTTCAGACATGGCTATATGCAAATCAGTCTGACCCTGTGCCTTATGGGAACAGTCCAGCCCGAACTGCCAAGCCATGTCTTCCCTGGACCGGAAACAAGCATCCTGGGACCGGTTTCGGATTCATAATCCTCATCAGCCAGGCTATCTTGAATCCAGTGGCCAAGTGAACAAGGGACTCACGTCTGAGTATACCCTGCCACACTTAGGGCGAACAAAGCGATACAAAAGGGAATGATGGACGGAGCGCTTGAACAAATCAAACACTCACCCCCAGTCAACTGATCTGGGTTTAATCCATCACCATTCTTTAGTTCACTCAGCCACCCCAGTTCAGACATGGCTATATGCAAATCAGTCTGACCCTGTGCCTTATGGGAACAGTCCAGCCCGAACTGCCAAGCCATGTCTTCCCTGGACCGGAAACAAGCATCCTGGGACCGGTTTCGGATTCATAATCCTCATCAGCCAGGCTATCTTGAATCCAGTGGCCAAGTGAACAAGGGACTCATGTCTGAATATACCCTGCCACACTTAGGGCGAACAAAGCGATACAAAAGGGGATGATGGACGGAGCGCTTGAACAAATCAAACACTCACCCCCAGTCAACTGATCTGGGTTTAATCCATCACCATTCTTTAGTTCACTCAGCCACCCCAGTTCAGACATGGCTATATGCAAATCAGTCTGACCCTGTGCCTTATGGGAACAGTCCAGCCCGAACTGCCAAGCCATGTCTTCCCTGGACCGGAAACAAGCATCCTGGGACCGGTTTCGGATTCATAATCCTCATCAGCCAGGCTATCTTGAATCCAGTGGCCAAGTGAACAAGGGACTCACGTCTGAGTATACCCTGCCACACTTAGGGCGAACAAAGCGATACAAAAGGGGATGATGGACGGAGCGCTTGAACAAATCAAACACTCACCCCCAGTCAACTGATCTGGGTTTAATCCATCACCATTCTTTAGTTCACTCAGCCACCCCAGTTCAGACATGGCTATATGCAAATCAGTCTGACCCTGTGCCTTATGGGAACAGTCCAGCCCGAACTGCCAAGCCATGTCTTCCCTGGACCGGAAACAAGCATCCTGGGACCGGTTTCGGATTCATATTCCTCATCAGCCAGGCTATCTTGAATCCAGTGGCCAAGTGAACAAGGGACTCACGTCTGAGTATACCCTGCCACACTTAGGGCGAACAGAGCGATACAAAAGGGGATGATGGACGGAGCGCTTGAACAAATCAAACACTCACCCCCAGTCAACTGATCTGGGTTTAATCCATCACCATTCTTTAGTTCACTCAGCCACCCCAGTTCAGACATGGCTATATGCAAATCAGTCTGACCCTGTGCCTTATGGGAACAGTCCAGCCCGAACTGCCAAGCCATGTCTTCCCTGGACCGGAAACAAGCATCCTGGGACCGGTTTCGGATTCATAATCCTCATCAGCCAGGCTATCTTGAATCCAGTGGCCAAGTGAACAAGGGACTCACGTCTGAGTATACCCTGCCACACTTAGGGCGAACAAAGCGATACAAAAGGGGATGATGGACGGAGCGCTTGAACAAATCAAACACTCACCCCCAGTCAACTGATCTGGGTTTAATCCATCACCATTCTTTAGTTCACTCAGCCACCCCAGTTCAGACATGACTATATGCAAATCAGTCTGACCCTGTGCCTTATGGGAACAGTCCAGCCCGAACTGCCAAGCCATGTCTTCCCTGGACCGGAAACAAGCATCCTGGGACCGGTTTCGGATTCATAATCCTCATCAGCCAGGCTATCTTGAATCCAGTGGCCAAGTGAACAAGGGACTCACGTCTGAGTATACCCTGCCACACTTAGGGCGAACAAAGCGATACAAAAGGGGATGATGGACGGAGCGCTTGAACAAATCAAACACTCACCCCCAGTCAACTGATCTGGGTTTAATCCATCACCATTCTTTAGTTCACTCAGCCACCCCAGTTCAGACATGGCTATATGCAAATCAGTCTGACCCTGTGCCTTATGGGAACAGTCCAGCCCGAACTGCCAAGCCATGTCTTCCCTGGACCGGAAACAAGCATCCTGGGACCGGTTTCGGATTCATAATCCTCATCAGCCAGGCTATCTTGAATCCAGTGGCCAAGTGAACAAGGGACTCACGTCTGAGTATACCCTGCCACACTTAGGGCGAACAAAGCGATACAAAAGGGGATGATGGACGGAGCGCTTGAACAAATCAAACACTCACCCCCAGTCAACTGATCTGGGTTTAATCCATCACCATTCTTTAGTACACTCAGCCACCCCAGTTCAGACATGGCTATATGCAAATCAGTCTGACCCTGTGCCTTATGGGAACAGTCCAGCCCGAACTGCCAAGCCATGTCTTCCCTGGACCGGAAACAAGCATCCTGGGACCGGTTTCGGATTCATAATCCTCATCAGCCAGGCTATCTTGAATCCAGTGGCCAAGTGAACAAGGGACTCACGTCTGAGTATACCCTGCCACACTTAGGGCGAACAAAGCGATACAAAAGGGGATGATGGACGGAGCGCTTGAACAAATCAAACACTCACCCCCAGTCAACTGATCTGGGTTTAATCCATCACCATTCTTTAGTTCACTCAGCCACCCCAGTTCAGACATGGCTATATGCAAATCAGTCTGACCCTGTGCCTTATGGGAACAGTCCAGCCCGAACTGCCAAGCCATGTCTTCCCTGGACCGGAAACAAGCATCCTGGGACCGGTTTCGGATTCATAATCCTCATCAGCCAGGCTATCTTGAATCCAGTGGCCAAGTGAACAAGGGACTCACGTCTGAGTATACCCTGCCACACTTAGGGCGAACAAAGCGATACAAAAGGGGATGATGGACGGAGCGCTTGAACAAATCAAACACTCACCCCCAGTCAACTGATCTGGGTTTAATCCATCACCATTCTTTAGTTCACTCAGCCACCCCAGTTCAGACATGGCTATATGCAAATCAGTCTGACCCTGTGCCTTATGGGAACAGTCCAGCCCGAACTGCCAAGCCATGTCTTCCCTGGACCGGAAACAAGCATCCTGGGACCGGTTTCGGATTCATAATCCTCATCAGCCAGGCTATCTTGAATCCAGTGGCCAAGTGAACAAGGGACTCACGTCTGAGTATACCCTGCCACACTTAGGGCGAACAAAGCGATACAAAAGGGGATGATGGACGGAGCGCTTGAACAAATCAAACACTCACCCCCAGTCAACTGATCTGGGTTTAATCCATCACCATTCTTTAGTTCACTCAGCCACCCCAGTTCAGACATGGCTATATGCAAATCAGTCTGACCCTGTGCCTTATGGGAACAGTCCAGCCCGAACTGCCAAGCCATGTCTTCCCTGGACCGGAAACAAGCATCCTGGGACCGGTTTCGGATTCATAATCCTCATCAGCCAGGCTATCTTGAATCCAGTGGCCAAGTGAACAAGGGACTCACGTCTGAGTATACCCTGCCACACTTAGGGCGAACAAAGCGATACAAAAGGGGATGATGGACGGAGCGCTTGAACAAATCAAACACTCACCCCCAGTCAACTGATCTGGGTTTAATCCATCACCATTCTTTAGTTCACTCAGCCACCCCAGTTCAGACATGGCTATATGCAAATCAGTCTGACCCTGTGCCTTATGGGAACAGTTCATCCCTGCCTTACACTGCAGCTTAAGCATTTAAACTATCTGAATGAACCCTCCTAGGGCGTCTGGCTTTATACAAAAAGTAGCAAAACGGTTTTGCTTAAAGTAATAAAGTACAGACGGGTTGAGCCCCTCCGATCCCGAGCACTTCGACCACTGGCTCAAGGAAGAGAAGGTATTGTACCATGTTAGACTCCATGCACAAGCCTCTGTGCTTACAGGTCAGCACCCTGCTCACGTGGGCTCAAACCCAGCGGCTTATTTACAAGCCCCTTGCGCCGCCGGTGCGTCACTTTCAATATGGGGAAAAGTGACGCCCCCAGTGTGTAAAGTAGAACAACTTGGCCACTGGATTCAAGATAGCCTGGCTGATGAGGATTATGAATCCGAAACCGGTCCCAGGATGCTTGTTTCCGGTCCATGGAAGACATGGCTTGGCAGTTCGGGCTGGACTGTTCCCATGAGGCACAGGGTCAGACTGATTTGCATATAGCCATGTCTGAAATGGGGTGGCTGAGTGAGCTAAAGAATGGTGATGGATTAAACCCAGATCAGTTGACTGGGGGTGAGTGTTTGATTTGCTTAAACGCTCCGTCCATCATCCCCTTTTGTATCGCTTTGTTCGCCCTAAGTGTGGCAGGGTA
Source organism: Lissotriton helveticus (assembly GCF_964261635.1). Taxonomy (NCBI): domain Eukaryota; kingdom Metazoa; phylum Chordata; class Amphibia; order Caudata; family Salamandridae; genus Lissotriton; species Lissotriton helveticus. Next base: position 43,203,463 of record NC_136071.1, on the reverse strand, counting down.
TGCTCAGACGTGAGTCCCTTGCTCACTTGGCCACTGGATTCAAGATAGCCTGGCTGATGAGGATTATGAATCCGAAACCGGTCCCAGGATGCTTGTTTCCGGTCCATGGAAGACATGGCTTGGCAGTTCGGGCTGGACTGTTCCCATGAGGCACAGGGTCAGACTGATTTGCATATAGCCATGTCTGAAATGGGGTGGCTGAGTGAGCTAAAGAATGGTGATGGATTAAACCCAGATCAGTTGACTGGGGGTGAGTGTTTGATTTGCTCAAACGCTCCGTCCATCATCCCCTTTTGTATCGCTTTGTTCGCCCTAAGTGTGGCAGGGTATGCTCAGACGTGAGTCCCTTGCTCACTTGGCCACTGGATTCAAGATAGCCTGGCTGATGAGGATTATGAATCCGAAACCGGTCCCAGGATGCTTGTTTCCGGTCCATGGAAGACATGGCTTGGCAGTTCGGGCTGGACTGTTCCCATGAGGCACAGGGTCAGACTGATTTGCATATAGCCATGTCTGAAATGGGGTGGCTGAGTGAGCTAAAGAATGGTGATGGATTAAACCCAGATCAGTTGACTGGGGGTGAGTGTTTGATTTGCTCAAACGCTCCGTCCATCATCCCCTTTTGTATCGCTTTGTTCGCCCTAAGTGTGGCAGGGTATGCTCAGACGTGAGTCCCTTGCTCACTTGGCCACTGGATTCAAGATAGCCTGGCTGATGAGGATTATGAATCCGAAACCGGTCCCAGGATGCTTGTTTCCGGTCCATGGAAGACATGGCTTGGCAGTTCGGGCTGGACTGTTCCCATGAGGCACAGGGTCAGACTGATTTGCATATAGCCATGTCTGAAATGGGGTGGCTGAGTGAGCTAAAGAATGGTGATGGATTAAACCCAGATCAGTTGACTGGGGGTGAGTGTTTGATTTGCTCAAACGCTCCGTCCATCATCCCCTTTTGTATCGCTTTGTTCGCCCTAAGTGTGGCAGGGTATGCTAAGACGTGAGTCCCTTGCTCACTTGGCCACTGGATTCAAGATAGCCTGGCTGATGAGGATTATGAATCCGAAACCGGTCCCAGGATGCTTGTTTCCGGTCCATGGAAGACATGGCTTGGCAGTTCGGGCTGGACTGTTCCCATGAGGCACAGGGTCAGACTGATTTGCATATAGCCATGTCTGAAATGGGGTGGCTGAGTGAGCTAAAGAATGGTGATGGATTAAACCCAGATCAGTTGACTGGGGGTGAGTGTTTGATTTGCTCAAACGCTCCGTCCATCATCCCCTTTTGTATCGCTTTGTTCGCCCTAAGTGTGGCAGGGTATGCTCAGACGTGAGTCCCTTGCTCACTTGGCCACTGGATTCAAGATAGCCTGGCTGATGAGGATTATGAATCCGAAACCGGTCCCAGGATGCTTGTTTCCGGTCCATGGAAGACATGGCTTGGCAGTTCGGGCTGGACTGTTCCCATGAGGCACAGGGTCAGACTGCTTTGCATATAGCCATGTCTGAAATGGGGTGGCTGAGTGAGCTAAAGAATGGTGATGGATTAAACCCAGATCAGTTGACTGGGGGTGAGTGTTTGATTTGCTCAAACGCTCCGTCCATCATCCCCTTTTGTATCGCTTTGTTCGCCCTAAGTGTGGCAGGGTATGCTCAGACGTGAGTCCCTTGCTCACTTGGCCACTGGATTCAAGATAGCCTGGCTGATGAGGATTATGAATCCGAAACCGGTCCCAGGATGCTTGTTTCCGGTCCATGGAAGACATGGCTTGGCAGTTCGGGCTGGACTGTTCCCATGAGGCACAGGGTCAGACTGATTTGCATATAGCCATGTCTGAAATGGGGTGGCTGAGTGAGCTAAAGAATGGTGATGGATTAAACCCAGATCAGTTGACTGGGGGTGAGTGTTTGATTTGCTCAAACGCTCCGTCCATCATCCCCTTTTGTATAGCTTTGTTCGCCCTAAGTGTGGCAGGGTATGCTCAGACGTGAGTCCCTTGCTCACTTGGCCACTGGATTCAAGATAGCCTGGCTGATGAGGATTATGAATCCGAAACCGGTCCCAGGATGCTTGTTTCCGGTCCATGGAAGACATGGCTTGGCAGTTCGGGCTGGACTGTTCCCATGAGGCACAGGGTCAGACTGATTTGCATATAGCCATGTCTGAAATGGGGTGGCTGAGTGAGCTAAAGAATGGTGATGGATTAAACCCAGATCAGTTGACTGGGGGTGAGTGTTTGATTTGCTCAAACGCTCCGTCCATCATCCCCTTTTGTATCGCTTTGTTCGCCCTAAGTGTGGCAGGGTATGCTCAGACGTGAGTCCCTTGCTCACTTGGCCACTGGATTCAAGATAGCCTGGCTGATGAGGATTATGAATCCGAAACCGGTCCCAGGATGCTTGTTTCCGGTCCATGGAAGACATGGCTTGGCAGTTCGGGCTGGACTGTTCCCATGAGGCACAGGGTCAGACTGATTTGCATATAGCCATGTCTGAAATGGGGTGGCTGAGTGAGCTAAAGAATGGTGATGGATTAAACCCAGATCAGTTGACTGGGGGTGAGTGTTTGATTTGCTCAAACGCTCCGTCCATCATCCCCTTTTGTATCGCTTTGTTCGCCCTAAGTGTGGCAGGGTATGCTCAGACGTGAGTCCCTTGCTCACTTGGCCACTGGATTCAAGATAGCCTGGCTGATGAGGATTATGAATCCGAAACCGGTCCCAGGATGCTTGTTTCCGGTCCATGGAAGACATGGCTTGGCAGTTCGGGCTGGACTGTTCCCATGAGGCACAGGGTCAGACTGATTTGCATATAGCCATGTCTGAAATGGGGTGGCTGAGTGAGCTAAAGAATGGTGATGGATTAAACCCAGATCAGTTGACTGGGGGTGAGTGTTTGATTTGCTCAAACGCTCCGTCCATCATCCCCTTTTGTATCGCTTTGTTCGCCCTAAGTGTGGCAGGGTATGCTCAGACGTGAGTCCCTTGCTCACTTGGCCACTGGATTCAAGATAGCCTGGCTGATGAGGATTATGAATCCGAAACCGGTCCCAGGATGCTTGTTTCCGGTCCATGGAAGACATGGCTTGGCAGTTCGGGCTGGACTGTTCCCATGAGGCACAGGGTCAGACTGATTTGCATATAGCCATGTCTGAAATGGGGTGGCTGAGTGAGCTAAAGAATGGTGATGGATTAAACCCAGATCAGTTGACTGGGGGTGAGTGTTTGATTTGCTCAAACGCTCCGTCCATCATCCCCTTTTGTATCGCTTTGTTCGCCCTAAGTGTGGCAGGGTATGCTCAGACGTGAGTCCCTTGCTCACTTGGCCACTGGATTCAAGATAGCCTGGCTGATGAGGATTATGAATCCGAAACCGGTCCCAGGATGCTTGTTTCCGGTCCATGGAAGACATGGCTTGGCAGTTCGGGCTGGACTGTTCCCATGAGGCACAGGGTCAGACTGATTTGCATATAGCCATGTCTGAAATGGGGTGGCTGAGTGAGCTAAAGAATGGTGATGGATTAAACCCAGATCAGTTGACTGGGGGTGAGTGTTTGATTTGCTCAAACGCTCCGTCCATCATCCCCTTTTGTATCGCTTTGTTCGCCCTAAGTGTGGCAGGGTATGCTCAGACGTGAGTCCCTTGCTCACTTGGCCACTGGATTCAAGATAGCCTGGCTGATGAGGATTATGAATCCGAAACCGGTCCCAGGATGCTTGTTTCCGGTCCATGGAAGACATGGCTTGGCAGTTCGGGCTGGACTGTTCCCATGAGGCACAGGGTCAGACTGCTTTGCATATAGCCATGTCTGAAATGGGGTGGCTGAGTGAGCTAAAGAATGGTGATGGATTAAACCCAGATCAGTTGACTGGGGGTGAGTGTTTGATTTGCTCAAACGCTCCGTCCATCATCCCCTTTTGTATCGCTTTGTTCGCCCTAAGTGTGGCAGGGTATGCTCAGACGTGAGTCCCTTGCTCACTTGGCCACTGGATTCAAGATAGCCTGGCTGATGAGGATTATGAATCCGAAACCGGTCCCAGGATGCTTGTTTCCGGTCCATGGAAGACATGGCTTGGCAGTTCGGGCTGGACTGTTCCCATGAGGCACAGGGTCAGACTGATTTGCATATAGCCATGTCTGAAATGGGGTGGCTGAGTGAGCTAAAGAATGGTGATGGATTAAACCCAGATCAGTTGACTGGGGGTGAGTGTTTGATTTGCTCAAACGCTCCGTCCATCATCCCCTTTTGTATCGCTTTGTTCGCCCTAAGTGTGGCAGGGTATGCTCAGACGTGAGTCCCTTGCTCACTTGGCCACTGGATTCAAGATAGCCTGGCTGATGAGGATTATGAATCCGAAACCGGTCCCAGGATGCTTGTTTCCGGTCCATGGAAGACATGGCTTGGCAGTTCGGGCTGGACTGTTCCCATGAGGCACAGGGTCAGACTGATTTGCATATAGCCATGTCTGAAATGGGGTGGCTGAGTGAGCTAAAGAATGGTGATGGATTAAACCCAGATCAGTTGACTGGGGGTGAGTGTTTGATTTGCTCAAACGCTCCGTCCATCATCCCCTTTTGTATCGCTTTGTTCGCCCTAAGTGTGGCAGGGTATGCTAAGACGTGAGTCCCTTGCTCACTTGGCCACTGGATTCAAGATAGCCTGGCTGATGAGGATTATGAATCCGAAACCGGTCCCAGGATGCTTGTTTCCGGTCCATGGAAGACATGGCTTGGCAGTTCGGGCTGGACTGTTCCCATGAGGCACAGGGTCAGACTGATTTGCATATAGCCATGTCTGAAATGGGGTGGCTGAGTGAGCTAAAGAATGGTGATGGATTAAACCCAGATCAGTTGACTGGGGGTGAGTGTTTGATTTGCTCAAACGCTCCGTCCATCATCCCCTTTTGTATCGCTTTGTTCGCCCTAAGTGTGGCAGGGTATGCTCAGACGTGAGTCCCTTGCTCACTTGGCCACTGGATTCAAGATAGCCTGGCTGATGAGGATTATGAATCCGAAACCGGTCCCAGGATGCTTGTTTCCGGTCCATGGAAGACATGGCTTGGCAGTTCGGGCTGGACTGTTCCCATGAGGCACAGGGTCAGACTGCTTTGCATATAGCCATGTCTGAAATGGGGTGGCTGAGTGAGCTAAAGAATGGTGATGGATTAAACCCAGATCAGTTGACTGGGGGTGAGTGTTTGATTTGCTCAAACGCTCCGTCCATCATCCCCTTTTGTATCGCTTTGTTCGCCCTAAGTGTGGCAGGGTATGCTCAGACGTGAGTCCCTTGCTCACTTGGCCACTGGATTCAAGATAGCCTGGCTGATGAGGATTATGAATCCGAAACCGGTCCCAGGATGCTTGTTTCCGGTCCATGGAAGACATGGCTTGGCAGTTCGGGCTGGACTGTTCCCATGAGGCACAGGGTCAGACTGATTTGCATATAGCCATGTCTGAAATGGGGTGGCTGAGTGAGCTAAAGAATGGTGATGGATTAAACCCAGATCAGTTGACTGGGGGTGAGTGTTTGATTTGCTCAAACGCTCCGTCCATCATCCCCTTTTGTATAGCTTTGTTCGCCCTAAGTGTGGCAGGGTATGCTCAGACGTGAGTCCCTTGCTCACTTGGCCACTGGATTCAAGATAGCCTGGCTGATGAGGATTATGAATCCGAAACCGGTCCCAGGATGCTTGTTTCCGGTCCATGGAAGACATGGCTTGGCAGTTCGGGCTGGACTGTTCCCATGAGGCACAGGGTCAGACTGATTTGCATATAGCCATGTCTGAAATGGGGTGGCTGAGTGAGCTAAAGAATGGTGATGGATTAAACCCAGATCAGTTGACTGGGGGTGAGTGTTTGATTTGCTCAAACGCTCCGTCCATCATCCCCTTTTGTATCGCTTTGTTCGCCCTAAGTGTGGCAGGGTATGCTCAGACGTGAGTCCCTTGCTCACTTGGCCACTGGATTCAAGATAGCCTGGCTGATGAGGATTATGAATCCGAAACCGGTCCCAGGATGCTTGTTTCCGGTCCATGGAAGACATGGCTTGGCAGTTCGGGCTGGACTGTTCCCATGAGGCACAGGGTCAGACTGATTTGCATATAGCCATGTCTGAAATGGGGTGGCTGAGTGAGCTAAAGAATGGTGATGGATTAAACCCAGATCAGTTGACTGGGGGTGAGTGTTTGATTTGCTCAAACGCTCCGTCCATCATCCCCTTTTGTATCGCTTTGTTCGCCCTAAGTGTGGCAGGGTATGCTCAGACGTGAGTCCCTTGCTCACTTGGCCACTGGATTCAAGATAGCCTGGCTGATGAGGATTATGAATCCGAAACCGGTCCCAGGATGCTTGTTTCCGGTCCATGGAAGACATGGCTTGGCAGTTCGGGCTGGACTGTTCCCATGAGGCACAGGGTCAGACTGATTTGCATATAGCCATGTCTGAAATGGGGTGGCTGAGTGAGCTAAAGAATGGTGATGGATTAAACCCAGATCAGTTGACTGGGGGTGAGTGTTTGATTTGCTCAAACGCTCCGTCCATCATCCCCTTTTGTATCGCTTTGTTCGCCCTAAGTGTGGCAGGGTATGCTCAGACGTGAGTCCCTTGCTCACTTGGCCACTGGATTCAAGATAGCCTGGCTGATGAGGATTATGAATCCGAAACCGGTCCCAGGATGCTTGTTTCCGGTCCATGGAAGACATGGCTTGGCAGTTCGGGCTGGACTGTTCCCATGAGGCACAGGGTCAGACTGATTTGCATATAGCCATGTCTGAAATGGGGTGGCTGAGTGAGCTAAAGAATGGTGATGGATTAAACCCAGATCAGTTGACTGGGGGTGAGTGTTTGATTTGCTCAAACGCTCCGTCCATCATCCCCTTTTGTATCGCTTTGTTCGCCCTAAGTGTGGCAGGGTATGCTCAGACGTGAGTCCCTTGCTCACTTGGCCACTGGATTCAAGATAGCCTGGCTGATGAGGATTATGAATCCGAAACCGGTCCCAGGATGCTTGTTTCCGGTCCATGGAAGACATGGCTTGGCAGTTCGGGCTGGACTGTTCCCATGAGGCACAGGGTCAGACTGATTTGCATATAGCCATGTCTGAAATGGGGTGGCTGAGTGAGCTAAAGAATGGTGATGGATTAAACCCAGATCAGTTGACTGGGGGTGAGTGTTTGATTTGCTCAAACGCTCCGTCCATCATCCCCTTTTGTATCGCTTTGTTCGCCCTAAGTGTGGCAGGGTATGCTCAGACGTGAGTCCCTTGCTCACTTGGCCACTGGATTCAAGATAGCCTGGCTGATGAGGATTATGAATCCGAAACCGGTCCCAGGATGCTTGTTTCCGGTCCATGGAAGACATGGCTTGGCAGTTCGGGCTGGACTGTTCCCATGAGGCACAGGGTCAGACTGCTTTGCATATAGCCATGTCTGAAATGGGGTGGCTGAGTGAGCTAAAGAATGGTGATGGATTAAACCCAGATCAGTTGACTGGGGGTGAGTGTTTGATTTGCTCAAACGCTCCGTCCATCATCCCCTTTTGTATCGCTTTGTTCACCCTAAGTGTGGCAGGGTATGCTCAGACGTGAGTCCCTTGCTCACTTGGCCACTGGATTCAAGATAGCCTGGCTGATGAGGATTATGAATCCGAAACCGGTCCCAGGATGCTTGTTTCCGGTCCATGGAAGACATGGCTTGGCAGTTCGGGCTGGACTGTTCCCATGAGGCACAGGGTCAGACTGATTTGCATATAGCCATGTCTGAAATGGGGTGGCTGAGTGAGCTAAAGAATGGTGATGGATTAAACCCAGATCAGTTGACTGGGGGTGAGTGTTTGATTTGCTCAAACGCTCCGTCCATCATCCCCTTTTGTATCGCTTTGTTCGCCCTAAGTGTGGCAGGGTATGCTCAGACGTGAGTCCCTTGCTCACTTGGCCACTGGATTCAAGATAGCCTGGCTGATGAGGATTATGAATCCGAAACCGGTCCCAGGATGCTTGTTTCCGGTCCATGGAAGACATGGCTTGGCAGTTCGGGCTGGACTGTTCCCATGAGGCACAGGGTCAGACTGATTTGCATATAGCCATGTCTGAAATGGGGTGGCTGAGTGAGCTAAAGAATGGTGATGGATTAAACCCAGATCAGTTGACTGGGGGTGAGTGTTTGATTTGCTCAAACGCTCCGTCCATCATCCCCTTTTGTATCGCTTTGTTCGCCCTAAGTGTGGCAGGGTATGCTCAGACGTGAGTCCCTTGCTCACTTGGCCACTGGATTCAAGATAGCCTGGCTGATGAGGATTATGAATCCGAAACCGGTCCCAGGATGCTTGTTTCCGGTCCATGGAAGACATGGCTTGGCAGTTCGGGCTGGACTGTTCCCATGAGGCACAGGGTCAGACTGATTTGCATATAGCCATGTCTGAAATGGGGTGGCTGAGTGAGCTAAAGAATGGTGATGGATTAAACCCAGATCAGTTGACTGGGGGTGAGTGTTTGATTTGCTCAAACGCTCCGTCCATCATCCCCTTTTGTATCGCTTTGTTCGCCCTAAGTGTGGCAGGGTATGCTCAGACGTGAGTCCCTTGCTCACTTGGCCACTGGATTCAAGATAGCCTGGCTGATGAGGATTATGAATCCGAAACCGGTCCCAGGATGCTTGTTTCCGGTCCATGGAAGACATGGCTTGGCAGTTCGGGCTGGACTGTTCCCATGAGGCACAGGGTCAGACTGATTTGCATATAGCCATGTCTGAAATGGGGTGGCTGAGTGAGCTAAAGAATGGTGATGGATTAAACCCAGATCAGTTGACTGGGGGTGAGTGTTTGATTTGCTCAAACGCTCCGTCCATCATCCCCTTTTGTATCGCTTTGTTCGCCCTAAGTGTGGCAGGGTATGCTCAGACGTGAGTCCCTTGCTCACTTGGCCACTGGATTCAAGATAGCCTGGCTGATGAGGATTATGAATCCGAAACCGGTCCCAGGATGCTTGTTTCCGGTCCATGGAAGACATGGCTTGGCAGTTCGGGCTGGACTGTTCCCATGAGGCAAAGGGTCAGACTGATTTGCATATAGCCATGTCTGAAATGGGGTGGCTGAGTGAGCTAAAGAATGGTGATGGATTAAACCCAGATCAGTTGACTGGGGGTGAGTGTTTGATTTGCTCAAACGCTCCGTCCATCATCCCCTTTTGTAATTCTTACAGTACAGGCACTTATATACAACAAACTAAAAAGCTTGCATCTCCTAAGTACCTGTGAAGAGATAACAAGCTGTGTGCTTTTGTTTTCTCGCGGGTGCATTTGCATTTGTGAGGTTCCAGGAGGGCTCCAGTCCCATACTCGATCAAAATGAGGCCTGATGGCCCCTTCACTTTGGCCCAGGTGGAGGTGGGAAAAAAAGCCCCCACGCTGCCTGCATGTTGCTGCTGGGAATCGAAAGCAGACAACGTGCAGGAGCTGCTGAACGTGTCCCGGTGTTTCAAAATTACACTAGGACTAGTTCAACATATTTCTGTGGGCCCAACCTCTTAGCAGGGGTGTGGCGTCCACCCTGTGAAAAGAGTGGGTGGACGCCGTGTACCCGCGTGTACCCCCGACTCGTGCACTGGTGTTCGATTACCATGAAAATGACCTCACCCGGCACTGAAATGTATCCCGCAACGAAGAAAAATCTTAGCTTAGGCAAAGACAACAGTAAACTAGACTTCACAGAGTGTGAGAAGCGGAGGATTACATACAAGCACAAAAAAAATTTAATTTGCCAGTCCGTAACCACTAATTTGAAATAATTTCAAATGCTTTGCCACGGGGGCAGCCAGTGCATAAATAGACCTGCATAAACTGAGCAGAGCTTCTGAATTGAAACAGTCTCCAGAGAGTTGATACTCACAGATAGTGTGCAGAGGAGTTTAAAATCCAACCCACAGTTCTGCTACTCTGTGTGGGGTTATGTGGTAAATTTCACGGCTGGCTTTATGGCAACTCGCCTTAACTTTGGGGACTTTGTGTTCTTTTGGCACGGTTACTTGGAATCATATCTACCGCAAACCTTCAATCCTGGAAGCAGTACTATTTCTTCACAAAAACTAACTAGCATTTGCAATGCAATAAGTCTCACATTTACGCGAGTTTGAGCTATTGACATTGTAAATAACAATGCCTTTACTTATGTTTTAAAAACCAAAACATAAATAAAAGGCATTGTCAGTTCAATGCCAATAGCTCAAACCCACGTAAATGCGAGACCTATTGCATTGCAAATGCTTGTTTTACCTAGCTATGTTTCAGGGTGCAGTACCATATGTGGCCAAAAGAGGTCCCATGGGCCCTCTTTTGGCCACATATAGTACTGCACCCTGCAAAGTTGGAGTTAATGGCATTATAAATGCCAATGTTTTTTACCCAGCTATGGTACTGCACCCTGCAGATGATATGGTAAATCCACCCTACCCATAATGGGATGTATGACATTACAATGCATGCTTTTACCATGCATGCCTTTACAACGCGGTTTTTACAACGCAAACCTTTACAACGCATAGCGCTTTGGGGTGCTGGATAAAGAATAGTTTAATTTACTATTCCAACTCCAGTCCCCGTGGACACTAGGGAAGGTGTTGGATAGTAAATTAAACGTATTCCCTATCCTAGAGCGCCCCCCAGCGCAATGCGTTGTAATGGTTTGCGTTGTAAAAGTTGCGTCGTACAGGTACTGCGTGGTAAAAGTTGCGTTGTAAAGGATGTTTCCCCCATTATGCATTGCATGCAAGACAGTACCACGAGCACATTCAACTGGCTATCCTCTCATCGTAGTAGGAGGCTTTAGTGAGTTTCAGAGCAGATTTATATGCTCTCACCGACCCTCGGTAGGCTTCCTTATTAGAATGGAGTCAGTCCTTCCTCCACAGACGCTCCGCTTTTTTACATTCCTTGCGGAGGGTTCGGAGTTCCGGGCTGAACCAGGGGGCTGACCCTGTCTTTCCGCTTTTATCTTCGCGGGTTTTTATAGGGAGGATGGAATCGAGAGAGTTGGAGATCCACTTCCTGAAATTGCTGTCTGCTATGACAGGATCCTCTGAGGGAGCGGGGGTCGTTGATTCCAGGGCTCTGGCCCAGTCCTCTGTTGAGAGTCTGGGCCATGCCCTGTCTCGGATATACGTGACCGGCTTGTGGGGCTTCCTAAATTCTCCAGGCAAAAAGAGAGGGACCAAAAAGTGGTCCGTCCAGGGGAGGGGGCAAGAAGCTTTGGCCTGGAGGGTGTGAACATTCGTAAAGACTGGGTCTAGCAGGTGGCCCTTGATGTGGGTGGCTCCAGAGTTGGCCAGTTGGAGGCCATAGGCAGCCAAGTCTAGAATCAGGTCGGCAGCCCCTGTGTCTAGGGGATCGTCAAAGTGGATATTAAGGTCCCCTAGCACAGTGAAGTTAGGTGTGGAATGGGCCAGTGCTGATATAGATTCTAGTAGGGCGCTAGTAAAGGGGCCGGAATGCCCGGGGGGGCGATACACCAGGAGGCCTGCCAGTGAAGTTGTCGGGGCCAGCTGGATGGTAAAGTGGCAGCTCTCTGAGTCCATGATGTGTGCATCGCTGATTCTGCAGGAGAAGTGATCTCTGTGCAGGATGGCTAGTCCGCCTCCTCTGCCAGAGGGACGTAATTGGGACTGGATGAGAAACCCCGGGGGCAGGGCTAAGACCACATCCGAGTCCGAGTGTGTGGTGAGCCACGTTTCCGTGAGGAACAGAATGTCTAGCTTGTGGTCCACAAGCAGGTGATTGATAAGCAGGGCGTGCATGGGGAGGGACCTGCAATTCAGTTCTGCTAGTTTTAGGCCAGAGTGTGAGGTCGGTGCCTGGGTGAGTTGTAGGTGGACTGGGTGGCAGAGTGTACAATTTATAAAGAGTCCATCTGAGTCATGTACATAATTACACAATGTGTTATTTGTAGGTCTAAGACTTAGAAGGGCACGACGCGAGTAACTCACCCTCTTGGTGTCTGGATCCAGCATAGGGTCTGGCCCTGAGCCCGTTCGAGCGCGTACGGGCGCAGACGGGCTTGCCTTAGGCGCTCCCGCTGCGCTCGTCCGCTGCGCTTCCTGGCCAGGCACATTTTATGGATGGTTGCTGGAGGGAACGACCAGGGGGCGTGGCCTAAAGGGGGCGTGGCCACCGTCCTCGCGGTGCCGAGTTCGTTGGGGGCGTGGGAGAGGGTCAAGGCAGCGTGGTTGCGCTAGGGTCTGCTGCCCGTGCCGAGTGCCGCTCTACAGTGCCCAGGTAAGAATAGTGATTTTAAAACAGAGTAGTCTGAACACAAGTAATTTTTTTAAAAAAGAGTAAATCTGAACACAGGTACATTTTAAAAATAGCGAACAACAGTCCCGGCTTTCCGCCTCAGGACACAGCAAGATCTGAGCGCCAGACGCTAGTAATCAGCGGTTTAAACTGGTCGCTGGAAGGGGGCGTGGCCTAAAGGGGGCGTGGCCACCGTCCTCGTGGTGCCGAGTTCGTTGGGGGCGTGGGAGAGGGTCAAGGCAGCGTGGTCGCGCTAGGGTCTGCTGCCCGTGCCGAGTGCCGCTCTACAGTGCCCAGGTAAGAATAGTGATTTTAAAACAGAGTAGTCTGAACACAAGTAATTTTTTTTAAAAAGAGTAAATCTGAACACAGGTACATTTTAAAAATAGCGAACAACAGTCCCGGCTTTCCGCCTCAGGACACAGCAAGATCTGAGCGCCAGACGCTAGTAATCAGCGTTTTAAACTGGTCGCTGGAAGGGGGCGTGGCCACCGTCCTCGCGGTGCCGAGTTCGTTGGGGGCGTGGGAGAGGGTCAAGGCAGCGTGGTCGCGCTAGGGTCTGCTGCCCGTGCCGAGTGCCGCTCTACAGTGCCCAGGTAAGAATAGTGATTTTAAAACAGAGTAGTCTGAACACAAGTAATTTTTTTTAAAAAGAGTAAATCTGAACACAGGTAAATTTTAAAAATAGCGAACAACAGTCCCGGCTTTCCGCCTCAGGACACAGCAAGATCTGAGCGCCAGACGCTAGTAATCAGCGTTTTAAAGTGGTCGCTGGAAGGGGGCGTGGCCTAAAGGGGGCGTGGCCACCGTCCTCGCGGTGCCGAGTTCGTTAGGGGCGTGGGAGAGGGTCAAGGCAGCGTGGTCGCGCTAGGGTCTGCTGCCCGTGCCGAGTGCCGCTCTACAGTGCCCAGGTAAGAATAGTGATTTTAAAACAGAGTAGTCTGAACACAAGTAATTTTTTTTAAAAAGAGTAAATCTGAACACAGGTAAATTTTAAAAATAGCGAACAACAGTCCCGGCTTTCCGCCTCAGGTCACAGCAAGATCTGAGCGCCAGACGCTAGTAATCAGCGTTTTAAACTGGTCGCTGGGAGGGGGCGTGGCCTAAAGGGGGCGTGGCCACCGTCATCGCGGTGCCGAGTTCGTTGGGGGCGTGGGAGAGGGTCAAGGCAGCGTGGTCGCGCTAGGGTCTGCTGCCCGTGCCGAGTGCCGCTCTACAGTGCCCAGGTAAGAATAGTGATTTTAAAACAGAGTAGTCTGAACACAAGTAATTTTTTTTTAAAAGAGTAAATCTGAACACAGGTAAATTTTAAAAATAGCGAACAACAGTCCCGGCTTTTCGCCTCAGGACACAGCAAGATCAAGGAACCGTTCTCATCATATTACCCCCAAAAAATTCTTGCATTTCCGGATGGGCTGCTTTTCATCACTAGACCTACTACCTCCATGGACAACTAAAACCGAGGCTAAATATGTCGACTATGTAGTCGATTTCAGGAATCAATAAAAGATCTGCTCTGCATATGCCCGACACTCCTTGAGGATCGCAGAAGATTTCTTCGGCATCTGTGGATTAACGAGGGTTTCACGGACATTATCATCTGCCGTAGCCACTTAGGGGCTTATTTACAAGCCCCTTGCGCCGCCGGTACGTCACTTTTTCTCATATTAAAAAAGGCGCAGCTGCAAGCGATCTTCAAACTTATAACATTTCAGGACATTACACATGATACATTTCACACGGCTATGAAATATGTGATACACGCCCTATTTTACTCAAATCACAGATATTTATTAATGCAGCACGAACAGATATAGTTTTTTAAATTTTAAACCAAATAGCCGTAATCGGATGTATAACGGTACAACGCATACCGTTACAACACATACCATTACGACGCAGGTTTTACAACGCAAGTCGGTACAACAACTTACGTTGGGGGGCACTGGATAGTGAATAGTTTAATTTACTATTCCAACTCTAGTCCCGGTGGATAGTAGGGAAGGTCTTGGATAGTAAGTTAAACTATTCCCTATCCTAGAGCACCCTCCAGCGAAAGTCGTAACGACTTTCGTTGTAAATCCTGCGTTGTAACGGTACCGCGTTGTAACGGTTCCGTTGTAAAGGATGTTCCCCGCCGTAATCTGAAAAGCGCAATAAAACTACGCAATCTCCACATTACTAAGTCATAAGCTGCTTATCGAAATGTATTTTAAAATATTCACATTACTATCATTGATCGAACCTGTATGATTGACAATTTGGTCTTTTGATTAATCATCTACATAATACTGTCAAAAAATGAGGTATCGATCATTCTTATAACTTTAGTTGGCACTTTTGCACTTTAATGAACTTGACTGTCTAAATAAAGTATTTTTGATTTGACTTGATTTGCTGTCTAAAGTGGCAAAATTCCGCTCCACTGCTCAAACTCTTCAGCTATTTAAGACACAATTCTGCCCGAAACGAAAGAAGAAACCTGCCTTTAATTAGCACCCTCGGTGCTCACTTTATATAATAATTATCGCCCTACACATTTGAAACGCTAAGCTGCATATGGAAATTGACGAGGGCTTTTTTTTTCACACAACGGAACTATTTTTGGTGGTTTGAATTTTAACCCATGTTTGATAACATGTATAGGTTTATTTTTAATTCGATGGCTTCTATTTTTGCTCCTGGCGTTTTACCTGTACCTATCTACTTTGTTATTTGAATGTCAGGTTTAGTTTATTTGTCTATTTGTTGTTTAACTGTTCTACATTGTGAGCATTCATTTCTGCATCCCCACCATTCCTTGCAGAGTGAGGCCTTGAGTTTACCCTTCACTACTTACTTTTACTTACATTTGAGTCATGGGCATTTCAAGGAGTCGTTTGCTATGATTGCGCATATGTACAGTTTGGGTTTTGCAGAGGTTTAGTTGAATACTTTTATTATTATTTATTTGATTCTTCTATAGCATGATCTTGACCCTATCCAAGGGTGGCACTTCCCTTACATCATTCTAGGCAACATTATTTCTAAGCATTAGAGGAGGTGAGCAGAATTTGTGTAATCGCGTTACGCAAATCCCCGCGAAACGGTAAAAAATCTCAGCGAACACGCAGAAATTCCGCCAACACGCGGAATTGCTTGTTCTCGATGCTTTTTTACTGTTCGCAATCGCTGTTTGCGTGCTCGGGGGGAAATATCTCGCGAACACGCATTTTGAGAACGCGAACAAGCCAAAAATTTCACAAAGTCGCGGAACGCAGAATTTTGGGCAATTTTGCGTTCTCCGCGGAACGTGAAATTACCCAAATTCCGCGAGCGGGACGGAATTTGCCACCTAGGCCTACCATAAAGCAGACATGGCAGTAAATATTGCATAGGATAAAAAAACTGTTAAAAAGTTCAACAATAGAAGATAAAGGTTACCAAGTTCTAAGTAGGCAGTTCTTCAGGCTGTTTTAGAAGAATGAGCAGGAGGTTGCCAAGGGGATCTCTCAGCTGGGAGAGAGTTCCATATTTCAGGAACATTGGTAGTGGGGATGAGTTTCAAGGCAAAGCTCTTAAATTTAGGGTGGTTCAGTCTTGAAGAAGCCTTTCTTTCCTCTGATGTTTCTTTTCCCTTCTTCCACTGACAGTTTACTAGCCTGATAGTTTTGGTGTTCATATGAAGTGTCTTGTAGGTGATGCTGGAACCCTTGAATATGCTGGGAGCTTCAAGAAAGACAAGGGTGACATGATCATCCTTCCTGGCTTCTTGAAATGGCTCAGGAAGCAGAACTCAGAACTCTTTTAACCCTTTGCGTGCTGGTGACGGAAGCACTCCGTCACCAGCAACGGACGCGCTGTGCTAATGACGGAGTGGTTCCGTCACGGCCCGGCCGCCGCGCCTTCGCAGCATCAATTAAGCGCCTGCTCTGAGCGTTCTATTGAGCGGGCGGAGCCGCGACGGAACAACTCCGTCTCAAGCACAGCGCGCCTGTAACTCGTGACGGAGTGGTTCCGTCACGAGCAAGGGGGCGCTGTGCGCCCCCCTGCCCCCCCAGCGCCGCTGCAGGGTTAAAGGGGCCAAGTAGGCCTGGGCAAAATGTTTGCTACACTGGCGTAATCACATATACATTTCCAGCATTTTCCATGAATCTTGTTACTCAAAAATACAGACATTTTGCCTTTTAACCACGTTGTGCAATTTCAAGTCCACTAGAGTACAAATCCTTTCATGGGAACAACATGAACAAACAGAACACGAGTGTCTGATGTTTGCAGCGCTTGTGGTTTTTTGCGCAATGTTTTAGCAGAAGTGTCGGCCTGTCCAAAATGGATGCGAGGAAGCATTTTGCACTAAAATATAGCTCTAAATGCCAGATTTGCATTTCAAATAATTTCACATAATTTTTCTGGACTTTTACATGTTTATCCACAAGGAAATTATGTAAATCCTTTACACCTCTAGCTTCAAAGAGATCCATTTCTAGAGAGTTACAGTAGTCAATTTTACCGACAGCCATGGCTTCCATCTAGGTTCTCCATGTCTGCTTTTGGTAGGAAGTTGTTTTGCTTTGGGGCAGCAGGGCAATATGAGAGTCTCCAAACACCACTTTTAGAATCCATCTAAACACAGGTTTATCTTGTTCCTAACTGATTCCAGTCACATTATCTTGAGACCACACCACTTCCCCAGGGCTTGAACTCCTGCTCCAAGAAATGTCCTAATATTCTTAAAATGAGTTCAATCAATCAATCAATCAAGGGTTTATATAGCGCTCTACTCAACCGTGAGGGTCTCAAGGCGCTGGAGTTTCCCATGTAAAGTTACATCATCGAGACCCTGAAACGCCCCGGTCAGGACAACTCCCGCCCTTGTCACGGAGCCCAAATGTCAAGGCGAAAGTAACCAGGTCTTCGCTGTTCCTACAGATCCCATCATTCCAAGGGGCCGGGTAACTGCCCGACTGGCCCATTAGAATTAAGTGGCCACTCCTAATGAGAGCTCAATCAATATTGACCAGTACCAGCAGACATATCCTATCATGCTTATAAGTTTTGAGACCATAAATGGTAAAAAGACTGCAATGTTTTCAAATTTTTAAAAACCTTTAATGAAATGATGCACGAAATAGTGCATGCCAGAGTAGTGTCACTCATTTGAATCTATGTTGTTGCCACTTTTTAATTTTATGGAATCCAGTGCATGAAAAAGGTGCAAAATATCGGGATTGAGATGGTGTACACCCATCACATTAGACCCACAGGGGATTGGTTGCAACAAATGCAATAAGGCCCACATGCATCAACAATGCCATTTGCGATTCCTTATTAGCGAAAAATAAGGATTCGCTAATAAGGAATAGCAAAAGGCTATGCATGAAGAAATCGCTAAAAAAATTGCGATTTCTTAATATTCCTTAATTGCGACTCCCTAGAGGCCCATAGGAATGAATGGGAAGACATTCTCAATTTGCGAATCGCAATTAGCGAATTGCAAATTGCTCATGCAATTTCAAGGGTGCCAGGATGTCAAAAGGACACCCTGTTGCACCCCTGAAATGTATCTGTGCACATATGTTGCACACACCCATGCCCTTAGGGAAATGTGTGTGTGCAACATGAAACTTTGAAAAATGCACAAAAGTGCATTTTTCAAAGTTTTTGCAAATTACCATGAAGTTGAACTTCATGGTAATTTGCTACTCCTATTAGCGAAATCGCTAATTTGTTGACTTTGATGCATTGCATTTAAGGAATCTCAATTTGGGATTCCTTAAATTGCGATGTTTGCATTTTGGATGATGCATCCCAAATGCAAAAATACCGGTCGCAAAGGGGCAGATTCTGAGAATCTGCCCGTTTGCGACCGGTTTTTAGCTTGATGCATGTGGCTGTAAGTGTCTTTGGTGGTACCGGTTGTTTTGGGAGTACTTTCACAGTGCAGTTGCATTTTCATGATATTTCACTTACATTTCTCCTTGCACACATCCACATGTGCTCACCTGTTACTGGTGCCAGAACCCACCAGCTTGCCTTCTACTCACCCTAGTTCCTCAAGCTGGCACAAGGGACTGCTCAGCATAGGCCAGAGAAGCTCTGCACCCACATCTGTCAGTTCATTGAAGCCCAGTTTCAGGGTTTTCAGCGCTGGAACAGCAGCCACCAGCCCACAGATGGCAGGAACACTCGCTTTGGAGAGCAGGTTTTCTTCTAAGCTGGAAAGTGTGAAGGGGACAATACAAGAGAGTGTCGGTGATGGACAGAACTGATCACACTCAGAACACACTTTACTGTGGAGACAAACAGGGTACGAGAATTGACACTCAGACCAATGTATGCATTTTATGAGGATGTATGACGGTACGACGCGTACCGTCACAACGCGTGCTTTTACAACGCGTCTTTTACAACGCAAGTCGTAATCACGACTTGCATTGGGGGCACGGATAGTAAATAGTATAATTTACTATTCTAACACCAGTCCCCGTGGATACTAGGGAAGGTGTTGGAATAGTAAATTTACTATTCTTTATCCTCTAGCGCCCTCCAGTGCAAATCGTGGTTACGACTTGCGTTGTAAAGGACGCATTCTAAAAGTACTGCGGGGTAACATCCGCGTCGAAAAGGATGTTCCCCGTTTTAAGAACATGGAAGTAATATATCAGAGTGCATGCGCTCTCAGGTTGCTAACGCCCCTGAGCCGCATGGCAAAGAACAAAGTGGGTACAAGTGGGGTTCCAGGCATCTTTTAACATGGTATTGAAATATTTCATCCCATTCACAATGTGGTGTTGTAGTGGTGTGATATCTCGCAGTATGGAATACTTAATTCCCCCCACAATGTTTTCCTGTAGTGTTGTGATTTCTCAGTGTGTGAAATCTCTGGTTACTTACCGGTAATCTTCATTACTCTGAGTATTGTCTTCCTCGCAACATGATAAACAAAGTGGGCTTCAGCATCATTCCAGAACCCTCCAAAGCAAAAAGTCAGCATCCCATGCCTCCCATCCCTTCCCAACATGGCCGACCCTTATCACCCCTGACGTCTATAAGAGGCGAGTCGGTCCATTCCACAGCCGGAAGTACTACCAAGCCCCAAGAACAATGAAGCCGATAGCATACCAGGGAGGGAGGGATGGGAACTCATGTGGTGAGGAAGACAATACTCAGAGTAATGAAGATTACCGGTAAGTAACCAGGGCATTACCTCCTCGTAAGTCTTCCTCGCCACATGATAAACAAAGTGAGCACATACCCAAGCCAAGAGGCTTCACAGCAAACAAAGAAATCAATGACAAGGAGTAGATGCAACAGGAACTGGTTTAATCCAAAGTAGCAAAACAAATGGATCAAACCACATAGGCCACATGACAAAACACAACAATCACGAGCTGGAGGATCCAGCCCTGAGAACATAAAACCCCCAGCAGGAGGACCACCCAAAACCACCCGGTAATGCTCCTTGAACATGTGCGGAGAGGCCCAGGTCGCTGCCCGACAGATATCCTGGGTAGAGACACCCTTGAACAAAGCCCAAGACACAGAGAGTAGAAGACCAGTGGGAACCTAGTAGCAAATCCACCACCTTCACAGAACAACCCAGCAGCAGTAAGTTCACCCTATTAAGAGCCAGGTCTGAAGATGCAGCTGAAGCAACACCCCCACCGGGAGCAGGGGTAATGAAGATCCGGAATTGTCCAGCACTCCTGAACGGCCAGCTCGCTCAGAAGAGGAAACCAAGGACAGCGAACCCACCCAGAAACCACCAATAGGACAAACACCTTCTTCTTGCGAATCTTGCATAGGACGCCCGGAATCAAGGGAAATGGGGGAAATGCGTACAGAAGGGAGGATTGCCAAAGGAACGACAACGCATCCAACTGCCATGCCCCTGTGCATGGGGGAGAGCACAGAAGCGAGGTAGGAGAGCATTGGACTTGTCCGCGAACAAGTCTATCCCTGGATGCCCAAACCGGGCCAGAAGCTGCCGAAACACAGAGACCCTCAGAAAGAGGGCAGACATTGGTGGAAACACCCGGCTCAGGCGATCCGCCATGACATTCTTCCTCCCCAGGAGATACACCGCTCTGAGGGACAGGACTGAAGACTCCGCCCAGGACAGAAGATCTCGGGTCAGCAGCCAAAGGGAGCGAACCCTGCAACCCCCCTGATGATTGACGTACCCCATCACCACCTGATTGTCCGTCTGGACCAAAACATGTTGACCTCCGAGAGCCGGAACAAACTCCAGGCACGCCAGGTGACCAGCCCTCAACTCCCGAAAGTTGGAGGAGCAACTCACCTGAAGATGATCCCACTGACCCTGAACAGACCAGGAACCCAGGGTCGCTCTCAGCCCAGGAGACTGGCAGCGGTTGTGGCCACCTGGGACGGGGAGAACAGGAAGGGAAGACCCCTGGAGAGATGAGCTTCCACTAACCACCAACCCAGATCGGCACGGATCTGTGGAGACACTACCACCGGTAGGTCAAAATTTCCTGAGCAGAGATCCCACCAGGACAGGAGATGATTCACCATGGGGTATAAATGGAGGTGAGCCCAAGGTAGAACATTGATGGTAGCCGACATCAGCACCGGAACCCTCAACCATTGATGAACAGGGGCAGAAACCTGACCCAGGAGACAACCCAGATCCCTCCATCAGGTGTTCATCCATTCCAGAGGCAAGAAGACCATCCCTCGGACCATGTCCAGGTGACCCCCGATGAACACCAACTCCTGGGTAGGCAACAGGTGAGACTTCTTGAGGTTGATCAGGAACCCATGGGTGGAAAGAACTTTGCAGACCCTCTTGACGTGAAGAGTCCCCTTAGAAAAAGAAGAGGCAGATATCATCCAGTCATCTAGATAAGGAAAAACCCTGATCCCCTCCCTGTGGAGGATCCCGAGCAAAGGGGCCAACACCTTTGTAAAAACCCTTGGGGCAGCGGACAAACCAAAGGGAAGTACCTGGAACTGAAAGTGGTGGCCCCCCATTCAAAAACAAAGGGATTGCTGGGAGGACAGGTGGATGGGTACATGGAGGTAGGCATCCAGAAGGTCCAGAGACACAACCACCTCCCCCTGAACCAGCAGCGGTAGGATCTCCTGTAATGAGAGCATTTTTAATTTTACATGGGGAATGAAGGAATTACCAAGCTTCAAATCCAGAACTGGCGGGTGAAGCGACCATAGCGGGCCGGAGCCGGGAACCGATTAACCACTGACCCGGCCCCCGCACCGAAGCGCCACTGGGGCGGCTCCACAAGCAGGTAAATGACACAGCAAGCTCTGCACCGGGCACAACGGTGGAATCAGCGCACATTAGGCCACAGGCGGCAGGAAGAGTTGTTCTAGCCCGACTGCATAAGCGGCATGCTCCCTATTGACCCTTGGCTCGCTATAACAGAGCCTAACCGAAACCTGCCACATAGGGGAAACGGGGGAAGGAAAGGGGTAGACACCTTTGCATTCAGGCCCACAAGGGCAGGGCGTCCACCCAGGGGTCCATGATCCTGCTAGAGCAGGATCTCGAACTTACCTCAAAGTGCACTTGGATAGTCAGCACAGAACTAAACAAGCATTTGCAATGCAATAGGTCTTGCATTTACAACAATTATGAGCTATTGACGTTGTAAATGTTTTTTACTTATGTGTTTTGATTTGGAGTGGATGTATGTGGTGTGTAGTGGAATTATGTGGCACAGTGTGCAGTGAAATTATGTGGATAGTAATTATCTGGTATTTAGTGCACAGGAATTGAGTGTGGTGGTATTGCGTGTTATGGAGAGTAATTATGTTGTATGTTATTTTGTGTTGTGGAGTGTTATGTAGTGGAGTTTAATTTTGTGGTCGGCTGTTGAATTTTGTGGTGTGATATAGAATTATGTGGTGTTGATTGTATGTATGTGATGTGTTATGTACTTATGTTGTTGATTTGTGTTATGTTTTGTTGTTGTTGAATTATTTGGTGTGTAATTGAAACGTTTTTAGTTGATTTGTGTAGCGTAGAACTGTGCTGATTGGAATTATGTGGCTTGATGTGGCGTATATTCATGTGGATTGTTGCTAAGTGGTATCAATTGGTTTTATGTGGGGTGTATTTGTATGGTAGTCAGTAGAGTGTTAACCCCATTGCTGCTGCCGTTGCCACTGAACGTTCGGAGCACTACCTGGCTGGTGCTGCGAACGTTCAACGGCCGACGCAGCCCCGCCCACTCTTCAGAACGCCCGCACTGTGCCGAAATAACGGCCGCAGTTAAGGCGTTAATATGAAGAGTTGAATGAAGTTGTGCTGAGTGGTATTATGTATAGTGTAATTATGCTGGGTTGTTTTAAATTGTGTGGTGTGGAATTGTGTCTTCTGCTTTGAAGATGGAGCCATAAATATAAAATATAAGTGCACACATTAATACAAGCACAGAGTAAGAGCTTAAATACGTGGCAGCGGGTTTTATTAACTGAAATAGCATCTACTTCACAGAGATGACAGCACCTCTGGTCCCCGACTGCCTATATATTGTGAGAAAAGTTACCCAAAAAAAGCTGCAGCAAAGGAGCATTGCATTTCACAAATGTCGTTTCAATGCTGGCTGGACAATAATGAAATAGGTAGATTTCCAGGCAAGGGGATTTGTTTGGAATTCTGGTTGAGTCAGTCGCATGTGCAGCTGGCTATGTAGATGTTATTGACACAATAGCATTATATAGATGGGTCTTTGAATTGACCCTTCCAGTTTATGTTATCAAGCAAAGCTTTATTGAGGTACTGGCTGCAGTGTTTTAACCCTTTGGATGCAGGGGTTATTCCCCCGCTGTGCTGGGGGGCGTGGGGGGCACGCACAGCACCACGGTGCTCATGATGAACCCAGCTCGTCATGAGCCACGGCGCTCGTGTGCTCATGACGAGCTGAGCTCGTCACGGCCACACCCGTTTCCTTAGAACGCTCAGCACAGCAGGGGAATTAGCCCCGCGTGTAAGCGTTCTAACGCCCTGAGCACACGAGCACCGCCGGCTCATGATGAGCTGAGCTTGTCATGAGCATGGGAGGGGTTAAAATGCACTTTGCCATATCAAAACACGGCACAGCGCAGCTATCCAAATTGCTGCATTTTGAAGCTTCACTGCACTGTTTTATTAAATTCATCACGTAGCAAATGAAGAACCGTTTTAATTTGGGAGAAACAAATATATATATTAAAAAAACTATTTCCCGGAACGGAATGGTCAGACCCAATCATACCAGCAATAATGGGTAAATGTAGAGCCCTGCAAGACATAAGGAGCACCAATGAATCATCGCCTATTACAGCATGGGACACCATTTCCCGGGACCTGCTCAAAAACTTTTCCCGTACTTCAAGAAAAACCAAAAAATTTAACCCAGCAATAACAACAGATGAAATTAAGAAATTAAAATCAATACGCAATAGTACACTAAGACAAGCTCGTAGGCATCCAGGAGAAGATCAGATATTTAACAACTACAAGGTAGCCCAGAAAGCACTTCGACAAGCAATATTTCTAGAAAAAAAAAAACATTCTGAACAGTTTTGGCTAAAACTGACACAAGCAAGCAGAAGTCACAACCCAAAAGCTTTCTGGTCACTCGTCAACTCCAAAACACACAAGCAGGGAGGACAAAGTAGCGCCAACATCTCCGAAGCTGAATGGGTTCTCTATTTAACAACTCATTTCGAGGTACAAGAAAAAGAAGCTGGTCTCCCGGTAAAGTCCCTGGTATTGGCCCAACAACGCTACCGCTGCCAACCATTGGGCACAACGGATGCAGATTCACTAAAGAAAAAAGCTGAATCAAACATAAGGAGGCCACCGGCAACAAATATTACAACCCTCACAAATTTTGAAACCATCATGGATAAAACTGTTCGAATCATAACCGAGGGTCGCGGAGACGGAGCCCCAGGGCCAAATGGGCTACCACAGACGTTGTTTAAAAATGACACAGTATTCTGGGCCCATCAACTGGCACCCCTATTTTCCTATTGCTGGACCAATTCGACATTACCAGATTCGTGGCGAGGCGCAATTATACATCCAATTTACAAGGGAGGCAAGAGATCAGACCCGAAAACTATAGGATGATCACCCTATTGGATGTAGAATCAAAATATTATGCCAAACTGCTCCTTCAAGATCTGGGGTCTTGGGCATCAAAAAATAACCTAATACCCTTCAACCAGACAGGATTCGTGCAAAAATCAGGCACCATTACAAATTTGCTTACAATATCTGTCTTGTTGGACAAATCGGCTTCCTCAGGAATGTTATTGCATGGCTGCTTCGTGGACTTTAAGGCCGCCTTTGACCGCGTACCCCGTAGTCTACTATGGCTCAAATTGAAGAAACTAGGGATTACACCAATTCTTCTACGAGCAATAATTGCGCTACACACCAACACATGGATCCGCATAAAACTCGGGGACGGATCATATACCTCAAGGAAAATCCCAACATCACGCGAAGTGAAACAAGGATGTGTATTAGCGCCCCTTCTTTTCAATCTCTTCATCTCTGACCTGTCAGAGTTACTCGACGAAGTCAACTCCCATCCTCCAAAACTTGCCGGGGTAAGAGTCAGCAACCTACTGTACGCTGACGACTTAGTGCTGCTGAGCCACACCAGGGTAGGCCTGCAGAGATTCCTGGATCAATTGGCCCTTTACACCACCGGGAACAAACTGGAATTGAATCTAACAAAGACAAGGGCAATCACCTTTGGGTCAAGGAAATATCGAGGAGGCGGCTGGCTGTACAATGGCAAAAGTGTTGACAAAGCCATCTCTTATAAGTACCTGGGGGTCCACATGGATAAAAGGGGCTCATTCTCCAAACATAGAGACGAGGTAGAAGCCAAAGCTTTGACAATCCAGGTGGCATTTAAGTCGCTTGCCAGGCGACTGTCTGGGCCGAGTCTGACCCCACTCATAACAGTTATGAAGGCAAAAATCATCAATTTCCTCACTTACAGCCAGGAGATCATGCAAGGGAAGGACAACAACCTTGTGAATAAAATAATAACAAGAACATTCAAACAAGTGTTGAACCTCCCGAAATCCTCATCTCCCGCTCAAATACGTCTCTAGTTTGGCCTTCAAGACCATCAGCAGTAGGGGCCGAAGCCTTCATCAGGCTGTGTAACAAGTTGCGTACCTCCAGAGAAGGAACACTGGAGGCTCTTTTATGGCAGGAAATCTCAGCCGGACAACTTGGTAGATCATATTGGCGTTATCTACAACATTCCCTAAAACTTCTGGACTCAGAAGAAATCTGGAGCTCGAATCCACCGCAGCAGGCACTGAAAATCCACATTAAAAGGAACGTCCACCTTTGGTCCTTCCATTCAGACAGAGCCCAATTGGCCCAACGTAAGCATGCCTGGTCAGTTGTATCACGGTTCCAGCCAGGGACTATGGCCCCATATCTGTCATGTACTTATTCTGTGCAATGGAAAAAAAAATTCATAGCCCTCAGAATGGGCGAATGGCCATTCCTGTACCACCTGCCGAGATGGCAACGCGTAAACAATATTATAATGTGCAGGGGTTGCGGGAGTAGCAAGGAAACGATTGAGCATGTGGCATGTCTCTGCCCCACACTACTTGACGACCGAAAAATCATGTTAAAGAGTGAATGGAATAAACTTGGCATCCGCACGTGCCGACAAGCTAATATTGCTTCAATGAATCCGGACAATTCACTGCTCAATATTCGGTTCACTAAGTTCATGACACGAGCAGTAAGAACATTTATAACCAGAGAGAGCCAGCAAGTAAATAATAGTCAATTGTAAAAGGGCGGTCTAAGCCCTTTGCTACTCCAAATATCAGCCGACATTGGCCTTTTCTCACATGGATTACCTCTTGCCCCCCCCCCCGTGCGCTCGAAGAACATTTAAATCACTACATGTAGGGCCTCCACCATATTAATGGACCCACGCCATTAGCGCGACCAACCACTCATCCTTAACGACTAGGGTCTTGGCACGTGTTCTTAGCAGATGTTACATCAGTAGGGCCAACCTTGGTCCCCACTGTTTTTTAACTGCCCGTTATTAAGTTGCACTGATCAGATGAAGTTAATATTTCACTAACAAAGATGGATGGCCAGGACTTTTTAATCATTTAGGGATGAACCTTTCCTTTTAACCCACTGTGATGATACGAATGGACTAAATGGACACCCTTAGGTGGATCCCCAGAGAAAAAAAAAAAGAAAAAAAGAAAAAAACTAAAACAAATGGTTTAAAGCTAAGATGCAACTCCAAGACAAAATGCGTGTCTTTTCTACTATGTGTAAATATTTTAGTAATATGGATACACGTTTTTTAATTTTTTTTAAAAATCTTTGATAAATGTTTACTATTGTAATGATTTTCATTATTCAAACAATAAAGTTCTACTTACCATTATTTCCCGGAACGTTTTTTCTAATTTTGAACAGGTGAAACATTTATCGTAGAAACAGACAAAGAAAGAGTGATCGAGGCAGGAGCATTGCCAGTGTGGCGGCTTCAAATGCTGCAGTGTGGATTTTTGGAGGGGGCATTTTGCACGTATACTACTGGATAAGGTGTTTTATTGTGTAAAAGCAAGAACTGGTTTCCCGAGGCTCCACAACTTATTAGTGACAATTATTGGAGAAACACATTTTAATTAGGGACAACAGCATGGCTTTTCCAGGGGTAAATCCAGGCGAAATAACCTGTTTTACTAGAGTCTTTTTAACTATATTTTAGGATACATAACTGTCCAAGACTAAAAGCACTCTGTCCTCCTCCCTAGCACACAAGCTTTCAAAATAAATGGCGCTTTGCTGTTGGCATAAATCAATGTATAGCGGGGGCACGCTATTAAAGTATGTTTTTTTTGTGCTGGGTTGTAGCGTTAAGGGAAATACGGGCTTTCAGTGTATAATGCAAGCTCACTCGCCACGGGGCGAACTTATTGCGTTTGGCACATACATTATGGGGCTTGTCATGGAGTAGATAAAACACGTTGTGCGTGTGGTGGTGGCGTTTTTTTCTGTTTGTTAGAAATAGTCTGCCCGGTTGGCCTTTAGCTGGCGGCTGCTGCAAGTTCAATAGAAACGTTGTCCAAGCCGGAGTGACCCTTTGTGAGGGGGTTACGGAACACGGGCGAGAACGGCTGGCTCAAGACTGCAAGATGCGCTTACCTCAGGCGGGTTCATGGGTACACAGTCTAAATATTCCAGCATCGATGTTTCTGTAGGTCGATATTCTATTGGTCGATATTCTGTCAGTGATTCGGGTTCATGGTATCATATCGTGCTTGCTGGAGCAATGCTCTGGTAAGGAGCACATGAAGAGGGGAGAGGAGTTGACCTAACGGCTAGGGTGGTCTACCTCGAATCTGGGGAGCCGGTTTCGAGTCTTGGCAATGACCCTGAACATCCTGTGATTCTGTGCAAATCACTTAACTCCTTAACTGCGGCGCAAATTTCACCACGGTGCCGAAGTTCTAAAGAGTGGGCGGGGCTGCGTTGGCCAACGGTCGTGCGCAGCTCTGGGCCGGTAGTGGGAACAGTTTAATCTCCCAGTGCCTAAAAAAATGAATGTGTCCTCATGTAACGCAACTGGTGCTATGTAAAGCGCTCTGATACCCGATACTTTGGGTCAATTTCGCACTATATAAAACTCCATAAAATAAAATAAAAATACAAAATAAACACTCTTTGCATGCAAAAGAAATACTGCGTTTTATCTGTTTGCCGTATGGGTACATAGCAAAGACAACAAAACACAGATATACAAAATGAAGGCAATATAGATTGAGGAAATATACAAGCATTTGGCACCAGCGGGACCTGTTGAGGCGGTGCAACTTTTATAGCACTGCTGGCGTCTGCCGAGTTCCAGCACTTCATGGTAGAGTAGGGACTGGGAGACCCCTAGGAGCGAGGGAAGAGGTCTGGCAGAGCAGCAAATGCTGCATAGGAGGAGTACGCATTGAAGAGGCATTGCTGCCTTATGAAGGGTGAGGTTGCGTTTGTGCCAAGTGGGGGGTAGACAAATGCAAAAAGAACTATTGATGGACAGAATGCAGAACAATGTCATACATTCACCTCAGTACAGAGATCTGAGCCTAATTCCATCGTTTTTTTACACTCCATGCCATTCCAGTTCGGACACAGCCATATGCAAATCAGTCTTGACCCTGCGTCCAATGGGAACAGTCCAGCCCGAACTGTCAGGCCAGGTCCTCCTTGGACTGGAAACAAGCATCCTAGGACCGGTGGGGCGAGGGCTCAATGCGAAGAAGAGAGGGGGGGAGCAAGAACAGCTTCAAGGAGCATTCAGCAGCATGCAAAACAAAAGAAATGCAGCACCCAATTCATGCTCGGGTGACACTGCCACGCATAATGCACACCCAAGAGCCATCTCTCTCTCATGGGCTCCCTTCCCATACAGAGAGAGGCACCAGAGGAGGGGCAATTTAAGTTGTGCGAACCGCCCTGAAAGAAGAAAAAGCGCCCGTCATTGTTGTTGATCAGAGTGGTATACCGTGGTGCTTTATAAAAGTGGGCGCCTGCTAAAATATTAAGCTGGCGCCCATGTTGATATGAATATGAAAGCGGGCACCGTGCTGAAAACTAAAGCGCGGCGCCCGGGCGATGAGGAGCACAGATTACAGAGAGTTGAAAAGTGACCCTGTTGCAGGAAAGCATGTCTGTGTGCCGTAGGAGAAAGCCAGTTCCGAAAGTAGTGCTCACAGACTGTAAATAAATCATACGAGTAAGAACACACAGTAAAAGGACCAGTCCTCATGGGAGGTTACAAAATGGGAAAAGGCGGTACTAAGGAGGGACTACCAAACTTATTCACAAATCAAAAAGGGAAAGGACAGTAACTGGAGCCTTCAAGTACATACTCTAACATAGCATGCCTTGCAGAGTAGCGCATGTGATGCCCTGTCTCGACCTAAAAAACAGGCTGTGGAATGTACCGACTCGCCTCTTGTAGAGGTAAGAGGTGATAAGGGTTGGCCATGTTGGGAAGGGATTGGAGGCATGGGATGCTGACTTTTTGCTTTGGAGGGTTCTGGTGTGGAACTGAAGCTCACTTCATTTATCATGTGGCGAGGAAGACTTAGGAGGTAATGTTTAGCACACCCACACTGTTTTCCAGAAGTGTTGTGATATCTCAGACTGTAGGGATGTTTAATACACCTACAAGGATTACCTGCAGTGAGGTACCATCTCAGAGTCTTGGAGTTCAAGCTGTGTTATGACATCTCTGAGAGCTGAAATGTTTAATACGTCCACAATGACTTCTTACAGTGTTATTACATATAAGAGGGTAAGAATCTTTAATACATCCACAATTTTCTGCACCTTCGGATCTGACTTCTTCTCCTAGGGGCCGATTCCGATCTGGGTCGGAAAGCTCTCCGACCGAGCCGGATTCGAAGTGTTTTCCGACCGAGCCGGAGTCCTGCAGTCTAACCGAGCGAGTACGATGAGGCCGCATGCTGCATAATACCGGACTCGGTTCGGTCAGACTCCTGTAAAAGTCAATGGGAGCCGGTCGTACGATGCGTACATGGGCTCCCGTTGACTGAATTGGTACGTCTCGCACAAGGGAGCTCCCTACAGTGGGTAGGTGTCAGTACCCCACACCATACATGCCTGTGTTGGGGAGACCCTTGAGTTGTAAGGCTGCGGGTGACAAAGGGTCCGACGCGTACCCCCAAAGGCAACTTCTCGGACCGGCTGTCCGACGCGTGCATCGTACTGGCTCGGTCGTAAATTGCATCCATTGCACGGCACGGTTTATTTACGGACGAGATGTACGGAGCGGTTCGGACATGGAAATGACTCGGTCAGTGAATTTCACGTTGCTCGCATCATACTTGCTCGCTCGTATAGCTGTACGAGTCTGACGGGAAACACGCGTACGGCTTGTACTTTTTCCGACCGGATCGCGTTTGGTGCCCTTCCGAGCGAGAACGGAATCAGCCCCTAAGAGTCTTGGTTAACATAAAACACACCTACAATGTCTTTTGTTGTGACACCTAAACTTTTCGTAAGTTTATTGACGTTGGTACAACAATGATGTTTGAAAACCCTAACAACTCAAGACAACAAAATTACAACACAATACAATGCGAGTCTACAATCAAGAATTTAAATTCCAGTTAATCACCACTTTTACAACCAGCACATAGCCGCTTCAAATGTTTAAACAAGTCATTCAGACCAAATCTAAAAAATTATAGCCAATCTACAGATTTCATTTACTGTGCCTAGCACCTACCATGCGAAGCTTCCTAGTACCTCCCACTGGGTGAAACTTGTTCAGTCTGTACATTTCTTACATAAGCGCCTGCCCCGAGGGATGGTGGCCTGCTGGGGTCAGCAGACCATCATGTCTGGGACTGCTTTTAAATAAAGCAATTTTTATTTTATTTTAAATGCAGGCCCGTTTTCCTTAAAGGAAAACAGGATGCATTTAAAAAGAAAAATGAAACTTTTCAGTTTCATTTTTTCAACGGGCAGGCAGTGGTCCTTGGGACCACTGCCTGCTCTTAAAAATATTTTCTCACATACTGACAAAGGGGAAGGGGTCCCCTGGGGACCCCTTTCCGTTTGCGAGTGGTTTACCGCCTACTGAGAGTAGGTGGTAAACCACGAGTGTTTTGCGTCCACAACTGCGATCGCAAAACATTTGTACATGGCATGGTGACTCGCTATTAGGAAAGCATGCCCCTTGCTATTAGCGGGAGTAGCAAATGCTAATTTGCAAGTCAGTGACTCGAAAAATAGCATTTGTACATGCCATTACCTTTCTTTGCGGTCGCAAACGGGAGGATCGCCTGTTTCTGGCCGCAAAAAAGGGTCGTACATCTGGCCCTCAATCTTTTTCAGTCTGCACAAGAACAGATACAATATGTATGAATGTTTGTGTGTATGTATGCCTGTGTTATTAATATAGCACAACCCTTACCAAAAGGAAGCAAAGAGCTATACAGGGTCAAAGGCAAATATAAAAATCATAGTATGATTGGAGAGGTAGCTCGGTTCTGAGAGTGAAAGTCGACTATTCCTGCATTACTTGACCACATAGACAATATGGCTGCCTTGATCACCTTAGTCCAATCCAGTGTGGGTGCTCTCCACACCACTGGAGTCAAGCTATCCAGGCTGATGAAGGCTGATAGCCAGAAACCGGTCCTTGGATGCTTGATTCCGGTCTGGGAAAGACATGGCTTGGTAGTTCGGACTGGACTGTTCCCATGAGGCACAGGGTCAGAGCTGATTTGCATATAGCCAGTGTATAACCCAGGGTGGTGTGGAGTGCAAAAAAACGATGGATTTAGGCCCAGATCCTTGTACTGGGGTGAATGTATGACATTGTTCTACATTCTGTCCATCAACTGTGTTTTTTGCTGTCTACTTCAACAGACCTTGCCTTGGTTCTTTTTTTTGTGGGGGGTTGCCTGGCTACAACACTTTTGTAATTTCAACTTGTTATTTTAAATCACCCATCTGTGCAAGCCCATCTGTGCCCGTCCATGCAAAGGGTACAGGACAATTCCAGTTTTCAGGCAAGTAAGAGTCCCCTGGCTTACTACCACAGAAACTATCTCCTAAACATTTGCTATTCTCCTCGCACATGGGTCCCTCCACACAACATCCTCTCCTTCCCCCCGAGAGGATTGCTATCCATCCTCCCATCCTCTGGATTCTCTAAAAATGCCCTCTCTTTCACCCCCAATCCCGTTCCAGTCTTAGGCAGGTACAATACAGAAGATCGTACCTCACTCATGTTTTGATCAATGCTCAGTCTACGGCAAAGCACACCATTGAGTTTTTTGTTCTCCTCCTAGATAACCATATTTATATAGCATTTCTAATGTATACTTGACTAAAAGAACATAGTAATCCAGTCCCTGCTCAGTACTTACCAGTCGGATTTTAGATCATGAAGCAAGATCATCCTAACTGAGTTGGCGTCACGCTTATTTTCAAAGACAACCGTCTAATAAAGAGACTTTATTGTCCTACTTGTAGCAAGGCAGAACTCCTCCTAATAAGGCCTAGATGACACCCCTTTCAGGTGTTTAAATCCCTCCGGGCAAGCTGCCCGTCCCCAGCAAATTTGAAACCTACTACCACCATGATTGATTGCGTAGCGTCTCTTTTGGTGTCCTTCAATAAGCTACTAGTTCTAGGTTATATCAATGTACATGCAGACTTATCATTGGAAATGTTGTCTTGCGCCCTAATCAATGGATGCAACTTATCAAGACCCCTACCCGTTCCAAAGGCCAATCTCTTGATTTAATTTCCTCCAATCCAGTTACATTTAATGTGGGTCCTGGTGTCTCACAAGTTTGTGTAGACCATTTCTCCAAATGCTCTCCTCATGCCAACAGTTGCCTCCACCCATGCACATCACTGCACAACATTCCTAGCCTAACTTTTCTTATCCAGGAGGCAAAGCGTGTGGGTGCCAGCAATCAGAAACAGTAATCAATTTGGTTGAACCAATACTAGTGGACCCAGAATCATGACAACAACTATACTTAACTAATCTATTGCAAGAACAACATATAGAACCCATTCAAGGCACATAGATTTTATTACAGAAAGACGAGTGAGAATTGTCATCCTATTAAAAATAATCCTGGGCTATGAAGACATACACTTATGTAGAATGATAGAGACCTGAAAAAAGCTGTAGAACAATGCGAATCACATATTTGCTGGAGTCTGTAAAAGCAATTGTGTGTGAATAACTACAATTCAGAAATGAAAAGGAACGCCCTATGCTAATGGGGCGATCTACGTCCAATGACTATTGATCTATGAATGAATTAATGCGATGTTACTTGACGAGTTGTCTCTGTGACTCAAAGCAATTACAAAGTGCATTGTTATTTAAAAAAAAAAGATTTTTGAGAAAATTATTGTAAACACTGAAAACTTTCCAGATAGGTTGTTCTTCTCAAATATCTTTTGTATCTCCCTTTACTTATCACAGAGGCATTCTACCCTCTTCTAAACAATTTCAAACCTATGGACGAAACTTCTCTTATTTAAAAAATCTTCATTATAACTTGTGATTCCCCTCAGTTCACTGATGGAATATCAATGTTAAAAATTTCGATGTTCAAAATATCGAGCAAAAAATATATACTACAAAAATACCAACTCCCATACTTAAACAGGTAAGAACAAAAATATTGAATCAAAAATATAGATGTAAACATATAGATGTAAAAATATATATATAAAATACAACCATACATATTAAATATTAATATTAATGTTAACAAAATAAATTCAATTGAATTTACATTTTTACAAAATATAACGAATAAACTTAATTAAAAAAAAAATAATCATTTATACATATACATTTACTTTAAAATAATTAATAAACTATTATCTTACATTTATTTTAAAACTTTACAATTATATAAAAATAAAATATATAAATATACATAATTTAAAATATAAAAAAATATTCTAGAAAGATTAAAGAATGAAAACATTATTAAACTTAAAATGCCCAAAACAGCAGGGAAAGTCTTGATAGCAAAAAAATAAAATTTACTATTCCAACTCCAGTGAGTGCAACAGTAGGGAAAATGTTGGCTAGCAAAGGGGTAACAATTACTACTCACACTGCAAAGAGTGCAACAGTAGGGAAAGTGTTAGATAGCGGAGGGATCAAACTTACTATTCTCAATCCAGTGAGAGCAACAGTAAGGAAAGTGTTGGATACCGGAGGAAAAAAAATACTATTCACACTCAAACACTCAAATAAATATATATTAAATATTAAAAAATAAAATACAAATTAATAAACAATATGTAAATATATATATGTATATATATATATATATATATATTAAACATATAAAAAGAACACATATTATAATATTAATTACATATAACAATAACCTACAAATAGTATATCAAATAAATTAATAAATACATTTACAAAAAAATTATTGTCTTAGACTAGAAAATATGTACAAACAAAACAATTAATTAAAAAATAAATGTATTTATTTTATTTCCTACCCTATAACACCACACCAATAACAAAATACTTCAACATGTTTTATTAAATGTATTTACATAATTTACATAATTAAAGAAATATTATTATTACAAAAAACAAATAAAGATTAATTGACTACACACACTTTAACACTATAATATCCACAACACACAACTAAATTAAACTATAAAACAATAAAACAGAATTAAAACTTATTTTAAAATTAAAAACTATTACTATTAACAACTAATAAGTAAATAATAAATGGTATTTAATACCCACCCTTTACCCCTTTAAAAGTAAAAAAACACACACAAAAATAAACATTGACCAAAAATCAATATCAAATATTTAACATTAATTAACAACTATACATTAATTAATTAAACACAAATTACTTCCCACCATTTACTCCTATGAACACCATATCACACACCTAAATTTACTTTAATGAATTACCAATTAATTTATAAAAATTATTTAACAACCAATTATTTATTTATCAGTTAAAAATAATGTACTTTCCACCCTTTACACCTATAAAAACCACAACGCACAAATTGAATTAATTACACAATTACCAAAATAATGACAAATTAATTATTTAAAATTATTTAACAACAATTATTAATTCATAAATTTAAAATAAATTACTTCCCACCTTTCACACCTACAAACACCACAACATACACCTAACATTAATTACAAAAATTACTATAATTGATTACCGATGAATGAATTAAAATTAATTAACAACCAATTATTAATTAATTAATTATGAATTACTTTACACTATAATATCTCAACTAAACAAATATTAGGAAATACAAATTAATCAATAAATGTGATATAATTAAATTACTTCCCACCCTATTCCCATATATACCCACAACCTACTACGGAACTAAATGCGCAAAATAAAAATAAAAAACAATTATTAACTACTAAAAATTTAACATATATTAAAAATACAAACAAATCTTATGCAAAAAACATACATCACATACATATAAAATATGTATTAAAAAACATACCAATAACAAAAAAAAATTAACAACTATATTTTTACAAACGATATTAAACACTTCAATATTTTTGAAATCGATAAAGCTTACCTTAAGTCGATATTATTGACCACGATGTTCTTACTGTCGATATTTCTGACCCACGATATTAATGACTCGATATTTGTGCAACTTGATATTTTGTACTCGATATTCAGTCTCTGCACCGGAGGGCTTTACCTCAGTCAGATCTTTCAAAGGCAGTTGCCCTGAAGAAGGTCAAACCGTTTCTTACATTTTCATGAACACAAGTGCAATATATGGAATCAAACTTAGCTAAAAAATTCTGTTGAAGTAACTTGGGGGCATATCATCAAGGCACCGTGATAAAATTATCGCTGCTTTAGCGTCCATTTTCGGGCGAAAAGCGGCAATAATTTTATAGCATTATCAGCAAGGTCACGCTATCGCGTGAATCCTTGCCTTAGCGTCCTTTCCCTCAATGCCCAGCTTTGCATCTCTAATGAGATGCAAAGTGGGCGTTCTGCACAAAAATAACGTGAGAAATGGCGCTAACAGACATTTCTCCTATCAACAAACTTCCCGCTAACTTGCATGGCCATAAGAAAAGTAGCGCTAACAGTGCTTATCGCTACTTTTCTTACGCCTGCTTTCAATCTGACTTAACCATTATATCCAATGGAAGGTGTATATAATGGCTAAGTCTGCCCTGCCCTATCAACAACGTATCATCAATCGTTGTGCGATTATCGCTGGATTTCGAGCGATAATCGCACATTTGGCTGCTAACTCTGGCATTTTTATCGCTTTGAAGATAAGCGTAGCTGATAGCACGATAACTCCGCGATAAAATCCAGCGATAGCTGGGAATAATTATCCTAGCACTGAGCGCGCTTAGCGATAATTATCGCTTGTTGTTGCTCATATGCCCCGTGGAAAGACTGAACCTTAAGATGCATAAAACGAATGTATGAACACTTTCTCATGAGAACATTTGATAGACGGCAAATCTACCTGTACCACCAATGAGAGTTTATAATTTAATTTAATTCCCAAATATTCATGTTGATTAATGATAGCAATGGTAGAGGCATTAATGAACTAGGAATATGTTCACTTCCTTTATCAAAATCATAATTGAAGGTGTTTTACTTTATTATTGGATAATTATCCCGTATTATAAACACTGTCAGAAGGTGTGGTAGAACAATGTAAATAGTGTCTCCCAAGTTATATTTTTCCCCAAGGATGGTCACTTCAAGCCCGCTAACCTAGGGGACACTTAAGAAACTTCAAATAGGCCAAAAAAAGCAGATACCTTCAAATAAAGTGGGCAGAGTGCCGAAACGTGTCACTATCAATATTTAAAAATATATGTTTAAGACTTTTATAATTAGACAACCTTTTCAGATGGAGCAGCATATATACGCATCTGATAACCAGGCCAACATCTTCATGAAAAACAGAACTCTTTAAATAATATTCAATACATTTTCATAAAAACTCAGAAAAATATATTTCTACCATAAAGTTGGGTAATTCACCAATTTAAAATATCAATTACCAGTTTACCAGAGAGTACAACTAGCGTGCAATTGAAAATGAGTGGTTTGAAGTTAAATGGGCATTAAAGTGCCTCTGGTCAATATTGTCTGTAACCCAATCTACAGTCCAGATGGGCAACATCACATCATCATTTCCATCCCAAGAAAATGGAATACTGATTTAAGCTTGGGGCTCTCGCCATCATGGACATCAGCTACTTTGGTCACATGGCTGATGTGTATTATGGGGAGAGCCCAAGCTTCCTGCAGGGGTCCACTTTCTTGGAACGGTAATGAAATGCTGGAGGTTGGGTGCAGCTAGAATTTGGAAGGATGCACTGCTGATGTGTCTACCCTCTTAGACGCGATTCCCAAAATCCCCCCTCTCATTCCCCGCACCAATGCTAGGATTACGTTGACTCACTTGAGATACTGGAGTTGTGACGCAACGACCTGCAGCTCAGAACACAGGAGAGTCACAGCTTCGTCCCCCAAGTTGTTGCTGCCGAGGTCCAAGTAGGTCAACAGTGGGTTTCTGGCCACCATGGAGGAGAGGTCCGGGATGCACACTTTGGAGAGGCTGTTGCCGGAAACCCTTGGGGAATAAAGACAAAGCGTCCGTTGGCATTGAAGAAAAGGTGGAGCACCCTATTGCCTATTGGCTTACAGAGAGGCATTTATGGGGCTCTACATGACGTGTTGGTGGGGAGTGATAACCACGTCAACAGGTGCTAATAAACCCTTATTCATGAACGTATCACAGGTGTTGCTGGTGCTACTAGTTAACTAACATAAATGAAAGATTGAATTGCTTCATGCTCGGCTCACTATCGAATGGTCATTGAGTGACAACATAACCTCCCACTTAATAGGAAGCGCTTAATATTCTGCATACCTCTTAGATGCTCCTGGGTGCTTATTTAGAAAAATTCCATGGGCATAGGAAGTAAACCCTTTGACTCCCTGATGTCATCATAGTGTTGCCTCCTTACCACACCCTTAGGGGGTCATTAGGATGGCGGGCGGATCATGTCAGGGATTGGGACCGCCCGCCATAAGGGCGGGGGTCTCGTGGGGGGTATTAGGATGTGCCCGCCACAGTGGCGGGCACATCCTGTATTTTTAGCATTGTGGCGGGCGGTGCTCTCTGCACCACCCGCCACAATGCTAAAAATGCATTTCTGCATTTGCATTTACAAAGCGGCAGGCACCGCGTGGTTCCTGCCGCTTTGTAAATGCAAATGAAGGGGGGTACCACAGATACCCCCTGTGTGCACCCCCCACCTCTCCTTCACTCTGGGGGCCCGCAAGGGGCCCCCAGAGTGAAGACCGCATGCCTTTCCGTGGCAGCATTGCCGCCACGGAAAGGCATTGTTAAATGCCCATTGTAATATGGCTGGCGGTGTCTGATAGACACCGCCACCATATTATTCCTTTTCTGCCCCGGCCGCAAGGCGACTGGGGCGGAAGAGCGGCGGACGGTCTTTCCGTCCGCCGAGGTCCCCCCGCCATACTAATATGACGGGGGGAAACGAGTGAAGATGTCGGGCGGATTGCCCCCGCCAGGCTGGCGGTGGCTACCGCCAGCCTGGCAGGGGCAATCCGCCCGACATCATAATGGGCCCCTTAGCCTCTCAGCAACCTCCTACTTGCTGCTGAGGTGTTAGGGGGAGAGTTTTGTTTAATTCTGAACGCTGCCTTCATGACCTCCGAGACGAGTGGTATACACAGGCAGTCGCGAGAGTACTACAGAGCGCATACGCATCCCCCACCTGCCCCCAAATAACATCCACGTCTGAGCTGTACCAAGAAACCAATCTTCAATGTGCAGGGTATAGCAGTGAAATTTTGATTAATGTCCACATTTTAAAATTGTTGTGGAACACAGTGACAGCAAAATGCAGACTATGGGCTTCATTAGGATGTCGGGCGGATCGCCACCGGCATGCGCAGTGACGATTCGCCCGCCACCCATTTCCTCCTGCCATATTACTGTGGCGGGGGGGGGGGCGGGGGACGGAAAGACCGTCCGACGCTTTTCTGCCTGGTCAAGAAGTTGTCCGGGCGGAAAAGGGTTTCATATGGTGGC
This sequence comes from Lissotriton helveticus, assembly GCF_964261635.1. NCBI lineage: Eukaryota > Metazoa > Chordata > Amphibia > Caudata > Salamandridae > Lissotriton > Lissotriton helveticus. The sequence goes on along the minus strand of NC_136071.1, from coordinate 43,164,495 downwards.
GGTGTCTGTTAGACACCGCCATCCATATTAGGGTGAAAGCGGGGACATGCTCTGCCACCACGGAAAGGCATGCGGAAATGTCTTGTGGGGGCCTGTTGTGGGCCCCCAGGGACACCGGGGGGTGGGGTGTAAACATGGGGGGTAACTATGGTACCCCACTGCACTTCACTGTATAACGTGACAGGCACCACACGGTGCCTGTCACGTTGTGCACTGAAGTGCACAATGTGCATTTTTAGCATTGCGGCGGGCAGTTCTTTCAGCACCGCCCGTCGCAATGTTAAAAATGCGGGATGAGGGAGCATCCTAATGGCCCCCACGGGACCGCTGACCTTCTGGCGGGCGGCCCCGTTTTACGTCGGGATGGCATCCTAATGGGCCCCTTGATCTGGTAAGAGCTATTAGAACCCAGTCTACAGAAGGCCCTCTACATGGCAACAAACACATCCTGGTGCTACCTAAAGGGTTCAAAGCTCAAGGAACCTTGATCTTGGGAACCTTACCTCAAGGTCTGGAGATGATTCTTGGCAGAACGTAGAGCTGAGCAGATCCGCTGCAGACCGCCATCGGAGAGCTGCGTATTCAACAGAGTAATCGTGGTGGGATGGTGTTGAGGGATCGCCCATGAGCAGAATTGGACAGTCTCATCACTCAGGACATAGCGAATCACCAGGCTAGAAAAATAAGACACAAATGTAAAGGGACTCAGCTCATACATGGTCATGGAAGGTGCCAGGCAACCCTAGGGGTTATCTATCATTAATATCTGCAAAATATGAAAACAGACAACCTCATCCGAAGTGATGTGGTAAAGGGGCATCGGTAAAATTCTGGTAGATGTCTCTTTCGCAAATCTAGGGGTTCCCCTGCTTCATTTAGAGGTGGAGTGTCTGGAGAACTATTGCTATCTTGTCTGTTGGAAACCGCTAGACTGTGGCCCACCTGCAACATGGCCGCCCTATTAAAGGTGGTGTTTCCGCCACAGATTTTTCATTCCGCCACAAAGGCAGGGAATTCTAGGTTTGTCGAGCAGATTGCCTCTTTAGTACCTTACACCAAATCATAACTGAGGCCTCAAATATTTTTTTTATCCCTCAATAATATAGAATTTTATTGGTTTTATTTCTGTGTTTTATAGAGCACAAACTTGACCCGTTAGGGTATCAGAGCGCTTTACAGGAAAACATAGCATTGCATAGACAGGCTTAGAATCACCAGGTAACGGATCGAGTAGTAGGGGGGTGACAGGATACATACGAGAGAGAAGGGCGCGTATTTACAGATTACATTTACAATTACTCAAGACAAGTTCCCAAGGTTCTTGGTGGGGTGACTAGGTAATCCGAAGGGAGGCAGTAGACAGCCATAGATAAGGGCCAAAGTGGTGGTTGAGGCAAAGATTAAATGAGAAATTTACCCATAAGGAAGGTTTTGGCATCCTTTTTGAAGCGAGCCAGAGAGGGGATTCTTCTGATGAAAGTCAGGAGGGAGGATTATCTGTGTTCTCCTTACATTGAATTTAATTTAATGGGAGGTGAATTATTTCATTAGAAACTATGTTTAACGGACCCACATCACCCCCAACTCAGGAACTTCCACTGGCTCCCCAACCAGAAAAGATGCCAATGCAAGATGCTAATACATGTCTACAAGGCCCTCCACAACCATGAACCAGCATACATCAACCCCCGCCTGAACTTCCAACAACCCTCCAGACACCTCCACTGCCCACGCCCTCACTCACACACTGCACATCTACTGAAGCAACAGTGGAGGACCTTCTACTACCTCGCCGCCAAAGACTGGAACAACCTTCCTATGCACCTCCGAACATCATCCTCTCTCAGTGGCGGCTCGCATAGGGTGTGCTGCGTGGCTGTGGGGCGGGGGAGGGGCAGAGTGGGGGGGTAGTAAACTCAGACATACGACGGAGCCGAGGGACGTAATAATTACTTTCCTCCGTTCCGCCATATGTCAGTGTTATGTCTGCACTCAGCACCGCCCGCCACAATGGCAGGAAAGCATGCTGTGCATGGAACTGCTGGGGGGTACCATAGGTACCCCCCATGTGCACCCCCACCCCCCCGGAGTCCCTGGAGGCCCGCAATGGGGCCCCGCAGGGCTTCTCCGCATGCCTTTCTGTGGCGGCCAATGCCGCCACGGAAAGGCATTCCCAAATGACCATCATAATATGGCTGGCGGTGTCTGATAGACACCGCCACCATATTAATCGTTTACCGCCGACCGCGGCGGTAAAGCGGCAGATGGTCTTTCCGTCCGCCCCTGTCCCCTCCGCCATCCTAATCTGGCAGAGAAGAAAACAAGAGTGGTTGTCGGGCGGATTGCCTCCGCCAGGGAGGCAATCCGCCCGACATCCTAATGGAGCCCCTAGGTGTTACAATTAAATCATCATGCCTTCTTTAGGCAAAAAGGTTTTATTATTAAATGCCCTTTACCACTTGGCTTTATGGGGTGGTTCCAATCTGCCAACAGCAGGTGCTTGTTACCTGCATGTTAGTTATAGTTTGGCCACACTAGACGTCAACATTTGTAACCTCTTCTAACGATTACTGTTTGAGCTCAACGGAACGTTAAAATGGAAGTCTCGGATTAGTCTAAATGGGCTGACGCTCCACGGCTATGTACGAAATACGTATTACGCTAATTCTCCGCTGTCTTTCGTAGATGAGTCACCAGCATCTGTTGCCATCTGCCAGACCAGGAATATCCCAGACTCATCTGTTGCCGTCTGCCAGACCAGGAATATCCTATATCGCTACAGCGAGACTGGATCCATGCCATATTTTCATGATAACACCTGCCTCTTTAAATCACTGCCACATAGGTTCACCCAATAACTTCACTATAGATCATTGCTTCCCAAATTGTTTAGAACCACTATACACTTTTTAGAACAACACACTTTTGTGACCCACCTCACTTTAATGTAACTTAAGCTTCATGTGGTAGCGCAATGAAATTTAAAGACCACACATTTTCCATTGAAATGGTCACTAAATTTGCACAGACATATAGTTTTACTGATCATACTATATTGCACACAAATGATAACGTATGGAAATCGGGTTTCGGTGATACTTGATTGTTTCTCCATCACCAAGAAAAGAATCCTGATTTCTTCTAATCCTATTAAACATTTTGCTTCCATTACACTTCAGACTTACAAAAAAGTGTGCTTCAATGTTGCTTTCCTAACTGCTGAATGTGTACAGTTCGCTACACTCGGAGAGAGAATGTGGCCTAACGTCTAGGGCGGTCGACCTCAGAGCTGGGCAACCTAGTTCGAGTCTCGGCAGGGACGCTCAATATCCTGTGATTCTGGGCAAATCACTTAATCCCCCCGTGCCTCACAAAAATGAATGTGTCCGTCTGTAATGTAACCGGTGCTCTGATACCTTTGGGTCTAGGACGCTCTATATAAAACTCAACAAAATAAACCCAGGTATTTACATTTTGTTGTGTGTTAACAAAACAATGACACCCTCCAGCCTTTCCTTACACACTTTATGTACCCCAGCAAGATTGTCACAAAATTCCCTTTACTTTTCATCAGCCGCGGTCGGTAGTGGGAGTACCTGCAGGGCAGTAACGTGGGGAGGGGGAGGGGCAATGTATGGATTACGGAGATTTACAGGTAAGTAAACATATAAATAAATAAAACGAATTTTGTTGCGCGCACTGCATCGCATTTGGGAATGCAGTGCACGCAACAAAATTTGTTTTATATATTTATATGTTTACTTACCTGTAAATCTCAAGTGATTATCACAGACTGACAACGTGGTTATTCTTATAGGTAAACTGGCGCTTTGGGTTTAGATTCGCACTAAGTTATTTTTCAATTCGCAATTATTAACATAGTGCTCAAAGGAATGGAGAACCACATAAACTCCATCAATCAAAAGACTAATCTCTCACCAAAAAGATTCAAAGTTCCCAAGCACACGTATGTTCATAAAATTAAGTTCAACGTTTTCAAACTTTCACTATTATTAAATACAAAGAGATATAATCAACACTTTCAATTGTCAAATGTTGTTCTTGTATTTTAATTCAGATTTCTTCTCATCAGCAAACAACAGCCAACGCGTTTCGTCGCTACAGATAGTAGTTCTGCGACTTTCTCAAGGCTGCATAAAAATAGATATACAGAGTTGTATAGAATTTTTTCACAATAGTCAATTTCCATTTTACCCCAAAACACAGTGTTTTGTAGCGACGAAACGCGTTGGCTGTTGTTTGCTGATGAGAAGAAATCTCAAGTGATGTAATGCCTATTTGCCGAAAAATTGATCTTAAAGAATTCTTTCATAAACCCATAGCTGCTTTTACACTGGAGGGCCACTGGAAAGCATAGTTCACTGCGTGCTTTTAGAGTGATTACCGCCCTTGAAGTCGTAGAGCAGGAGTGGCGCCCTTTTACCACCTTTAACAGTGGTAATGTATGATTTTCTAAATTATCAGTCAGGACAAGAGAATCATATGTAGGAGCGTCCACTGTTTTTCAAATAATGCGTCGGGCGTGACTTCTGTTTGAGCCGGCATGCCAATTGGAAGAGGTGGACCATAAAGCTTAGTTCTAACAATACTGCTTGTACCTACCTTGAACCCCTTAATTAACTTGATGTTCGGGACCACCAACAGTTGGACACTGACTTTGATCGAATGTACGTCAGTACAACGCGATCAAAATGATCGCGGTACTTTACGACGCAGCCATTACAACGCAAGTCATTCAACGACTTGCTTTGGAGGGCCCTGGATTGTGGATTAGTTTAATTTTCTATTCCAACTGCAGCCCACGTAACAGTAGGGAAGGTGTTGGAATAGAAAATCAAACTATTCCTTTAACAAGAGCGCCCTCCAGCGCAAGTCGTAGTAACGACTTGCATTGTAATGGCTGCGTAGTAAAGGACGCGTGGTGTAAACACCGCGTTGTAAAGGATGTTTACCCTTGGATCTGATAGCCATTTCTGACATATATCCTCACTATTTTGAATTTGAGGATCTCTCTGTGAATTTTCCAGACATACCTACAGATTTGGCTTCTACTATTTCAAGTTTTAGAACCTGATGCACAACTTATGTTGATTCATTCGTCGTGTCTATTAAGATTTATTTGAAAAACAGTGGACGCTCCTACATATGATGCTCTTGTCCTGATGATGACCCTCTAAGTACTCTTGGGTTGAAACGTCATCGACGCCAGTAACGTGGCCTAAATGAAAGAGGATACAATTGTTGTATTGTGTATTTTTGTTTTATTTTGAGACCTGTTTTTGTGTATTTTTCCTCAGCCACTATCTTTTTAGTTTACACTTGTTATTGTCTATAATTATAACACTGTCTGTGTAACTGTATGAGCGCCATTATTAATGTGTATATATATTTGTAACATGTTTTTTGTTCAATTAACATTAAATATCAGTTTTTTGATACAATTACTGGTACATGGGTAATGAGGAATATTGATAGCATTTGTTCTTTCCTATTTTAGGTTCTTTCCTAAATTTTAAAACAACAAACTTTATCTTTAAGTTTGGCTCACGAACCATTGTTTGGACTATAGCGTCTATTACCCCAGGTTCTTGTTCTAGGGTTGCCCTTGTTGTGTGTAAATTATTACCCCCATACAATGACCGAGTTATTACAATGGCTAAAGAAGGCATTGCGTTCTTCGGTTTCAAAACCGCACCACCTCTGCTTTCCTGTGGAATCTGGTTTCCAGAAACTATCTCATCTCACAGCTTCAAGTAAGGCAATATTTAATGTCTGGAAAGACTCAGTGCCTTCAACAGGTCTACTGATGCGTAAACATCCAACTCCGTCTCTTGTACCAAAGCTGCCCTCGACAAGCAGTCGTGATGGTATGGATATATATCATGGCCTCACCTCACTTGGAGAAGATTTTGGCAGGAAGTTATAGCCTGGAGGACAGGACCTTGAAGTGGTCTTGACTGAAGTGTAGCTTAGCCTTGTTTGTTGTGTCAGGGAGTAGCCTGAAATATGGCTACAGGTGAAGGTGACACTAGTCTTATGCTTCATACTTGCATTGGACTGGAATTGTCTTGCTTCTGTAACATGTGCTCAAGGCATAACTACTCCTGACACTTGGATTTCATAGAAATAATGCCGTCACCTACAAGGACCAGCGGTTCAAACCTAGCAGACCAAATATAGCCAGCTCTAACGCCCTCCACCAATGGGGAGGAGATGTGGCCAACAGACTAGACTGCCAATTATGGAGCTGGGAAGCCAGGTTTGCATCCCGGATATGGCTCAATATCCTGTGATTGTGGGCAAATCACTTCATCTCCCCATGCCTAAAATTTTTTTTGCAATATTTGGTTCTATTGTTAAACCCTCTAATGCCCTCAGGCCAAGTGTGCGCTATGTAACACTGGAAAAATGCTCCTCTAGGAATAATATATCACTTCTAGATCCAAAATGGCGTATGCATCAAATGCTACTTCCTGTATGGTCACTGCTCACCACATGCCCCTCTCAGGGCGGGAAACTTGTTCATTTGATTCCTTTTTTTACTACTAATGGGATCAGGAGAGACCATGTGGTCTATGGTTGGGGCCCCCTTATGCTTGGAGATTGGGTTTCATATATTTGGAGATTCATGTTGTAAATTTACTGAGGTAGCACTTTGGTCTGTTCTGTCAATCTTCTGGAGGGAGGCGAGATCACTTACCTGCACTCCCCGGGACCCTCTATCGCTTTGCACCTGAAGACGCTCTCCTTCACACCAGCAGGATTGATGAGGCTGGTAAGGAGGAGGCTCGTCATTGTCTGTCGGTCAGAAAGGCTGGAGCTGACGTCCTTCCGGGCAGCGTCCGGGAGGTCACTAAACTCCAGTCTGTGAGAGAGAAGTAGGGAAAGTGAATCATTCTCACACACAGGAGAGATGTAAAGTTTTGCTGTATGGAAATCTTTATTTAATCCTACGCCTCCATGGGCTACTGGTTGCATGGCATTGATTGACAGGGTCTACATACCAACCCCCCCCCCAAGAAGGATCTGAGCCAAGGCAATCTCTTTCAGGGATGCTTGATGAATCAAAGTACTGACACAGGGTATATAGACTTTCACCTCAAGTCTTTCAGGAAGGGGCCTGTGTTGGATTGTGCAGAGAGTTTGTTTCCTGAACTGGACTATGGTGCATATGTTTTCCTTCTAGAGTTCTGCTTTCAGGGTATCTGGGTATATAATCATAGTGGTCCCTAATACATGAGACGATAAACGCAATTAACAACATTCTTTATTTAATTAAACATATATATGGACATAGATATATGAGGGGTGAAGGTGACAAAAGCGTGCTTGGTTAAAATTTGGGATGCCACAGATCGGTCGTCGACCGAGAGGATGTGGGTTACCTTGGGCTGTATGGTGGCGAAACACAACATAGCTAGAACATGAATGGGTGATGTAGAGTTCAGTTATAAAGATTGGGAGTGAGACATGGATTGGTGCATGCAAGCCGAGAGGGTGGTTTATGAAAGTAAGGGTTGCCCACCAAAATGGACCAAAATATGGGGCCCTTGGAACGAAAGTAGAGGTCTGTAACGCACTCCTGTTGTCCTCCCTCCCTCCCTAGTGGTGAACAATGAAGATATTTGAATGCTCTAAATATGGATCGATGATGAGGGCCCGATTCACAGAACTAACTTAAGACAAAATCCTAAACCGAGTGTCTTTTGTAACAGTGCCCAATGCCTATATATGTATCTGTACTGTTTATTGTGCTTTTTGGAAGTCTAGACTAATGTAAGGTATTGCTTTTTGGTTTTTGTTGATTTCGTTTTACAGGTTTTATTTTTGAATAAAAAGATTTATTGAAAAAACGTGCTTGGTGCTCTTTTTAGTGTGATACGCAATAGTGAATAAAGAGATCAACATGTATGTCATGTAAATAAGAACACGGCCCGTTTGATTCAAATTCAATAATGTAAATGGGATCCATGTGATAAGTCAACAGCATTTCGATCCCTTAACGAAATATGGCATCGTCACTAAGGGCCTCATTAGGATGGCGGGCGGGCTTTGCCCGCCCGCCTCCCTATCGGGAAACGGGACCACCCGCCTTAAGGGTGGGGGTCCCGGGGGTGCCATTAGGATGTGCCCACCACAGTGGCGGGCACATCCTGTATGTTCAGCATTGTGGCGGGCGGTGCTCTCTGCACCGCCCGCCACAATGCTGAAAATGCATTGCAGCATTTGCATAATGAAAGTGGCAGGCACCGCGCGGTGCCTGCCGCTTTCATTATGCAAATGTAGGGGGGTGCCATAGGTACCCCCCCGTGTGCACCCCCCTACTGTGCTTCACTCTGGGGGCCGCAGGGGGCCCCCAGAGTGAAGTCCGCCTGCCTAATGCCGCCACGGAAAGGCATTGAAAAATGCCCATTGTAATATGGCTGGCGGTGTCTGATAGACACCGCCACCATTTTATCCCTTTTCCGACCCGGCCGCAAGCCGACCGGCGTGGAAAACAGGCGGGCGGTGTTTCCCACCGCTGCGGTCCCCTCCGCCATCGTAATATGGTGGGGGGGAATGCAGGGAAAGATGTCGGGCGGATTACCTGCGCCAGGCTGGCGGTAGCCACTGCCAGCCTGGCGGAGGCAATCCGCCCAACATCCTAATGACCCCCTAAGCGTCTGAGAATGTCGAGCCCAATGGGGAAGCACACAGATCATTGAACCCCACAAGAAAGAGTGGGGAGAAAAGCGCCCCAGGCAACAGAAAGTGTCACGAATAATACCTGTACGGGATGGAGAAATAAACAGGTAAAATTGGACAAGGCAGGTGGATTGCTTAGGAAAAATAAAAATCACACAGATAGGTTAGCAAAGGGGTCTTGCCCCATTGGCTCCAATGTGTACGCCGTGCAGGCCACTCTTCTCCCGGAAATCCGATTCTCAAGGTCCCGGCAACAAGACATTCTCTGAGCCCTGATGATGATCCCACATAGCGTTAAGGGACCGAAACACATTGATTTATAACATCGACCCTATTTACATTGTGCTATTTGAATCAAACGGGCCGTGCTATTGATTAGTGTGTATCGTACTTAAAATGAAAATCAAGCACTTTATATCACTGTAACCCATTAAGGGCTTTGTTACTTTTGTCATCTCACGTATTAGGGACCATTGTGTTTATAGATACTTTAATACCCCGGGTCCCTAGTGATACTCTGGTCCCCTTGCTTCTTTTACCTTCAGGATAGCTGGGGGCAATGAATCAAGAATCAACACAGGAATAAGGAAAACAGAGCCTTTCTCTTCTATGATGTAGAGACCTTTCTTTGCAGGGTGTTCTGGATTGGAGCTGTTGAGTTGTGGATGGCATTCAGTGGCCTCACAGGATGAATGGTGGCAGGACATCACAAGAACATTGCCCTCTGCACCTCAAGTCTGCAGAGATGCATTGAGAGGCAGATCAGAGGTTTTGCTGCTTCTTTGGGCAATGGCAAGCCTGGCTGGCATTGCCTCACAGATCATGCTAGAGAAAGCGGAGTAAGGCTAAGGCAGAATCTAGATCTGAGTTGGAATCGTTTTCAGGTGGGTGCAAAGACTCTCTTTGCAAACTTTCGAAACTTGCAAAGTTTTTTTAAACAAAGATAAAGCATGCAACATCCTGTGCCGTAGCAGGAGAACCATCCTGCTGCTGGTCAGGCATTTGAGAGGTGTTGGGCGAAGTGCTTTGTACCCTGTACTTTCAGTCCCTTCCGATGTAACCCTGTCTATGGGGCGGGTCTTGCATTAATGGGGAGTTGCCAGTGTGTGGCTGTCAAAAAATGGTTGTTTCCTGTTCAGGAACATGGGCAGCCCTAAGTTTCAGCTGGTAAATTGCCTGTGCTCAGTGGTCAACATTGTCCTCATGGCTGGAGCTGTGCACCATGCACTGCCTGCAAAGAGATGCATTTTTTCTGGATGGGACTTATGTCTGCAGAAACTAGCTTTTACACAGCTACAGCCATGCACCAAATGGGCTGCAAGGAGGCCAGGCGCCCTATCTCCTAGGTTTTCTGTGGTTGAAGTCAGACTTTGACTATGAAGGAAAAGTTCTAAATGTTCTCCATCTCTGTTCATAAAATTTGCTCCCAGTATCTTTTGGAGAAAACACATCTTAATGAAGTGTTTCATTATAAAACAAACTTAGAGAAATAATAAACAGAAACATGAACATCATTTAAACTGAGATAATAAGGTGAAGGACAAAGTCAAAATTTTGGTTAGGGTTGGGGTTATGTTCAGGTTTAGAATCAAGGCGAATGTCATGTCAAAGTTTGAGGTTAACAAAACTGCAAAAAGCACAAATGGTTAGGGAGGGATTGATCTTATAGAAATTAAATAATAAGGGGCTCCAAATTCCCTTACACTCAGAACAAAAGTCTCAACATCAATTTTAATCTACATCAATGATTGCATACCTAATCATTAGCAAGATTGCCAATTTCATTTATAGTAATCCATCATACAAATAAATGCTTTTATATAAAGTTTGAGGTTAAGGTAAGGAAAGCGTAAGGCTTATGCACACATGACTAGGGTCAGGTTTTAAGAATGTGCCAAGTTTCAGGAATGAGTTGAGGTCAGAGTAAACACCAAAGAAAGGTGTTTTCAATGAAAATTTACAGCTTTAAGTTTCATTTCTCTGAAGTGCACAGAGAACAAAGATCATATATTTGTCAGATGAACCCTCACTACACATGCAACTTTCAGAGGCACATCATGCTTGAAAATGGCCAGTAGACTAGATGGCGTCCGATGCGTAGAGTCAAAGGCGGTAACAATACTGACTCTGTCAGCAAACACGAGACAGAGCCATCATGTGGGAAGAAGCTAGATCATTTTGAATTTGCGACTTTCCACTTACTCTAGCACTTGGCGACTTTCCACTTACTCTAGCACTTGGCGACTTTCCACTTACTCTAGCACTTGGCGACTTTCCACTTACTCTAGCACTTGGCGACTTTCCACTTACTCTAGCACTTGGTGACTTCCCACTTACTCTAGCACTTGGCATTTCTTCAACGCAGGTTGCAGCAGCTTCACCTCTTCCGCCCCCAGTCTGCAGCAGAAGAGGTACAGGTTCTGCACGGTGTTGCAGCACTGCATGCAGTAGGCCAAGGCCATGCAGTCATTCCTTTTCAGGGGGAAGACCATGAAGCGGATGTTGTCCAGCTCCGCCATGGCCTGCCTCACTAAGTCCTCCTGGTGAGCCTCATAGAGGCAATGCAGAAGCTCGAGGTGGAAGTTGGGGTCACTGAGTCTCGGGGAGCGGGCCGCCCTTTGAATCCAGCTGAGCAGCGAGGCATGAAGAATGGACGGCACGTACCGCGAGGAAGGTGACTTATCTTGGGTGAGCTGGGACAACATTTGCCAGGACTGGTGGTTGCTCAAGCCGAACAGGAAGCGGATGGTGAGAATCAAGTGGCCATTTTCTGCTTTCAGTCCTTCTTCAAGCAAATTGCTGATGTCTTTGTCCCACCCTTCCTTCTGGCTGGAAAAAAAATAAAAAAGGGCTGCGAAAAACTCCTGAAGAGTCACATGGCCAAAGCTGTAGACGGCTTCTACAGTGACGGTCTGCCGAAGCAAAGCGTTTAAGAAGGTTGATGGGATCTCAGAGGCCTCCAGGTCATGCGTCACCAGATCTCCAGCCTCGAAAATGACCTGCTGTCTTAGTATGCCACTTAGGGCCAAGGATCCAACTTTTTCCAACAGGTCCTGCATGGATGTCCTCTCTGCACTGCCCCTAGGAAGTCCACTGTGATGGTGCCTCAGCATGATCTGAGTAAAGTGTAGAAAGATGTGTGTTGTGGTCTGGATGTTGACTAGGCCATGGCCCATCTCCATCTGCTTTTTCAGAACCGTACAGACAATCCAGCACACCATGGGCACAAAGCACATGGTGGAGATGGTGTCATTCTCTTGGATGGCTTGGTATGCCTCAAAGGCCAAGTGGTTATCTTGAAAGTAGCTATAGAAGAAGGCCCTTCTCTCTTCCTCCAGGAAACCCAGGACCTCAAGGTAACAGTCTGCACTGAGATAGACCTCAAGCTTCTCCAAGGCTGATGGCCTTGTGGTGATCAGAAGACTGCATTCTGGGAGGAGTTGCCTTGTAAGGAGTAGGGCCACAGTGACAGGTGCAGGGTAGGGGGTTCGCGTGTTTGCAGACACGATCTCCTCTGCCTGGCCGTAGAGGTGCCTCACCTCATCAAAACCATCCATTAGAAAAAGGATCTTCTCCGGTCTGGAGAGTATTTGTTGAAGGGGTGGCTGAAGGCCTTTGAAGTTGGCCAATATTAGGTCTTCCAAGCTGACGGGTCGCTTCTCAATGCTAAGCTCCTTGAGGCTGAGGTGGAAGACATAGTCAAACTTTTCCGGATATAGGCGGCCGCATGCCCAGTCCAGCATCATCTTACTCAGAGTGTAGCTTTTCCCGATGCCTGCCGCTCCCTGCAGGATCAGGGTCAATGGATTTTGCCCATTCTGGATTTTATCCAGGATTGTTTCCAGGTGCACTCTGGCTGCTCCGCCATCTTGGAACCCTTTGAGCACTTCGAGGTGGGTATTGCCGCGGGACAGTATGGCCTGCTCTCTCTGTGTAGTGTTGCAGTGTTTTTTTATGATAAGTAGCCTTATGTAGCGTTGTTCCAGGTCCACCCACTCTCCAGGTAGGGAGTTGTAATCCTTCACTTTTGAAAATTTCTGTCTTATGGCAGCTTTGTACAGCACCTGGCAGTCTGCCCCTAAACAAAAATAGATAATTTCGTTACAGATTTTTAAAGGTTTCATTTACTATAGATACAGAGTTTGGCAATTTAACAGTACATTTTCAGTGTAAGTAGACTCACAAATACAAACTTCAAGCTGAACTTCAATGCAAGCTTTCTACACACACAATGCAGCTGCACAACAAGTGGCAGCAATGCAGCCTTCACTCATATGAAAAATAATTGGAGAAAGAGCAGTGGACCTGAAATCTGCCTGAACAGGTGGTTCGGAGAGTCAGACAAGCAACACGTTTCAGTCACAAAACAGTAACAGCATGGACTGCATCAGAAGATATAAAAAATTGGGAAATGAGAGTGCAAGCTTCCAAAGCTTGTCTCAGTCAGGATGCTCATTTGATGAAAAACAGTTGCCTGAAACTGAATTTAGATAAAACAGATATTTAGATATCTAGTGGCTCTCATTCAACATGGTTGTCCGTCTGGCAGCCTGAGGAATTAGGAGATTCCTCTGGCCCTACTGGTACAGCTAGACACTTGGGATAAAGCTTAACTTCAACCTAACCTTTGGTTCCCAGAGATCAGGAGGCACTAGCTCTTGCTTTTCTCTGCTGCACTCTCTAAAAAAATATTGATGTCCTCCCTGTTTCAGTATGTAAGACGGTGGTACATGATTTCATTTATACTTAGATCTGCCTAATCATTCAGTAATGTGTGGCCTCCTACTTAGGCAGCCCCTTGTGAGACTGCATGAGTAGGGGACACACTATACAAGTTAATTCATTCATTCATTCAAAGGTTCCTCTGCACAGCTGGAATGGGTACAGGAGGCTGCAGTGGTGGGAACATGTGCACACAGTCCAGGAACAAAATATGCTATATTAGAGCAAGAACAGAAGATGTATCTTCTCTGCCTGTGCAGAGTGGATGCTGAACAGGCAGTGCAAGCTTCTTTGGCACACACAGTGTAGATACCATAGAGGCAGTGGCAGTAAAAGCTTCACTATCCCTCAGTAATGGAACATCATGGTCAGCATCAATGCAAGATACCCTCACACATAGAGCAGGCACAGACCAAGCAGCAGTGCTATATTGATAGTGCCAAGACTTTCGCTGAGCTCTCACAATATCTCTTTATCGCAGTATTGTACTCACTATGCACTATATTGATAGTGCCAAGACTTTCGCTGAGCTCTCAGAATATCTCTTTATCGCAGTATTGTACTCACTATGCACTATATTGATAGTGCCAAGACATTCGCTGAGCTCTCACAATATCTCTTTATCGCAGTATTGTACTCACTATGCACTATATTGATAGTGCCAAGGCATTCGCGGAGCTCTCACAATATCTCTGTATCGCAGTATTGTACTCACTATGCACTATATTGATAGTGCCAAGACTTTCGCTGAGCTCTCACAATATCTCTTTATCGCAGTATTGTACTCACTATGCACTATATTGTTAGTGCCAAGACATTCGCGGAGCTCTCAAACAATCTCTTTATCGCAGTATTGTACTCTATGCACTATATTGATAGTGCCAAGACATTCGCGGAGCTCTCACAATATCTCTTTATCGCAGTATTGTACGCTCTATGCACTATATTAATGGTGCTGAGACATTCGCGGAGCTCTCACAATATCTCTTTATCACGGTATAGATATAGAACTCTCTATGCACTATATTAATGGTGCCAAGCCATTTACTGAGCTCTCAGAATGTAGCATTGCACCCACTATGCACTACTACAAATAGTTCTGAGACATCCACAGAGCTAACCCAATGATCATCACAGCACTTTTAGGTAACGCTGTGCGTAGTTCCCGAAGAGGCGCTATGCATAGCTACCTGAAGTGCACTTCGCACTACGTGAGCTACACGAACTACGTAGTGCACTGTGCAAAATGCTGTTTGCACTGATTGCACAGTGCCGGATGCTTGTCCGCCCTGTGAAATAAGTGAAAACTGCATCTTGCACAGTGCAAGCCGTCATTTTCTGCCGCTCGAGTAGATTTCTACTCGAGCTGCAGCTCTCTCAACGCGGACTGGTAGTTTCTCATCGTGAGCAGTCGCGAGCATGTGCGATGACTCGCAATGAGAAACCAGACCTCCCCGCATTGAGAATCTTGCCGGGAGGTTTATTTTCCACGCTCGCGATCGGCAACTTGATGTTGCTGATCGCGAACGAGGAAAAAGTCTTGCTGGGATGTCATTTTGCTTGCTTGCGGTCGCCAACTTGACGTTGAGGACCGCGAGCAAGCAAAAAATGACCGCTGCGCTACGCTACGCATGTTTGCACTGTGCTCCGTGCAATTCGAGTAGTGCACTCCAGGCACCAAAAAAAGAACTTTCTTCCTTATCTGAAGTTTGCACAGGTACCCCAGGAGAGCTCTGAATCTGCAGCCTGACCTGACCTCCACCATCACCAATGTGGTATCTCAGCACACAACCCCTGCACATCTAATGCAATGCACTCCTCTCCTGGAATGTGCACTGATGTGTCCACACTGATTCATCAGCCGTCCTCTCAGAAAGCACCTCTACCCTAGCCTACACTAAGCGCTGCTTACACAGTATTCAGACATTGAGACATTCATATAGTTCTCACAATGAACGTCTATCCTAATTTGTAGTGTGCAGAGGCATCTCTGAATGGAGGACCAGCTCCCACAAAGGACTAGATATTCTGCTAGGCAATGAATACACATCAAAGGAAATCCAGAAATTACTGTGCCCTGGAAAAGTAGTCCATTTGCACATGAAGTGACATCACTGGATTTCCCATCATCCATCTGCACATGAAGTGACATCATTGGATTTCCCATCATCCATCTGCCCAGGAAGTGACATCTCTGGTTTCCAGCCAAAACCATCTTTAAAAGGAGCCAGGCAAGAGGACTTTATTTCCCATTAACCATCTTGCAGAAGAAGTGACATCACTGGTTTCCCGCCCATGTCACCCTGCACTCTTCCCCCCACCCAGGATCTATCTAATAGCAGCTGCAGCACAGACATGCAGAGGATATGCCCAGAAGGGACACTACTGGTGCTCAGTGTGCCAGGGAAAAGTTCTTCTGCACCTGTCGGCGCCTGAACTCTGTCCAGTGCTGCGACCCTTGGGTGTAATCTTATCTACCTCTACCTTGCCATGCTCCTCCATGCTCTGAACCCCGGTCGCAGCTCACTGCACTGCTGCCCTACCGCACCATATAAAATAGTAGGAGCGTTCACATATGCCTCCTGAAAGTTCTCATGCACTTTCCCGCGCCCTGCACCCACCACTCTCACACCTACAGCACTAAACACCTCACTCGCTCACACAAACCAGCCATCCCCTCACACAGTCCAAACACCACCCAGACAACACGCTACGCTCGAATGCATGGTTTTCAACACCCACTCACTCACCAAACAAGCCACAGACCTACTGCACGCCATGCTCTGGATCTGCTTATCCTCATGGAAACATGGCTAAACGAGATATCTGCACCAGGCATCTCCATAGCCATCCCCACCAGCTGCAAGACTGTCAGCACAAGCCTGGAGGTGGAGTCGCCATCATGTTAAGATACCATCAGCTGCACCACCTACATGGCCTTCCCCACCAGTTACATAGAACACCTCACATTCAAGATATGTGGGGAACAACCTTTACAACGCAACTTTTACAACGCACTACCATTACAACGAAACTTTTACAACGCAACATCCATTACAACGCATGTTTTTACAACGCAACCATTACAACGCATGACACTACAACGCATACCACTACAACGAATGCCATTACAACGCAGTCATTACAACGCATACCATTACAACGCATAACATTACCATCCAACACTTACCCTACTGTTGCACCCCCTGGTGTTAGAATAGTAATTTTTACCCCTACACTATCCAACACTTACCCTACTGTTGCACCCCCTGGAGTTAGAATAGTAATTTTTACCCCTACACTATCCAATACTTACCAAACATGCAATGTAATGTTATGCGTTGTGATGGTATGCGTTGTAAAGGTAGTATGCATTGTAATGGAATGCGTTGTAAAGGTAGTTTAACAATATTCGTTGTAATGGCATGCGTTGTAATGGAATGCGTTGTAATGGATGTTGCGTTGTAAAAAATGCATTGTAAAGGTCTGCGTTGTAAAAGTATGCGTTGTAACATCATACATTCCCCTTTCCACTACCCTTTCCACTGTTGTAAAGGTATGCGTTGTAAAAGTATGCGTTGTAACATCATACAACCAGATATGTATCACCGCCAAATTCTCCATGGGCGGAACCCTCGTATACAGTCCACCAGGACCACACACCAATTTTGCCCGCAACATCACAGACTTCGTTGCAACCTTCATCAATGCCAGCATTTTCATCTTCCCTACAGAGCTACATTTTAGCTAGAAGAGAACACAGCCCAAACCCTACGCCCGTTCTAGAAATCCTTGAAACCTTGGCCTTATCCAGCACATTACCGAACCCAGCCACACCGCCGGAGATGTATTGAACACGATTTTCTCTTTAATCAGCAACATAACATTGCAGTTGACAAGCCATCAACTATGACCTAGACAAACCGTTGTCAGTGTTTAGCATACCCATCCTGTACCATCACAGACCTACCACCACCAGAACTGCCCACTGCGGCTGAAAAAGCATCACAGTGACGTAATAACTATAAGGCCCAACTCAATTTTAAGTAGGCAAAGGCTTAATTTTCTGTATTTTTGCAGAATCATCAACACGTCTGCCTTCGACACAGATGTCATCTATCCTCATCTGTCCCAGATCCTGTGAAAATGTCAAGTCACTCAGATATAGACATCAATAAGACACCTAATGTGACATCAGTCTGTAACAAATGCCTTGTTATCTCAATTCGGAGGTCAAACAAGGTCAATAGCCAAAATGGTAGTCTAAATTGTCATATTTGTTTGAAAGAATGCATCTTAGACTAGCATCTTGATGCTATTTGGTTATACAAGCGGTACAAAAGGGGGTTGTGATGGACGGAGCATCTGAACCAATCAAACACTCACACCCAGTCAAAAGATCTGGGTTTGATCCATCACCGTTCTTTAGCCCACTCTGCCATCCCAGTTCAGACATGGCTATATGCAAATCAGTCTGACCCTGTGCCTCATGGGAACAGTCCAGCCCGAACTGCCAGCCATGCCTTCCCTGGACCGGAAGCAAGCTTCCGAGGACCGGTTTCTGGCATTCCAGCCGTCTTCAGCCAGGCTTGCTTGAATCCAGTGGCAAAGTGAGCAAGGGACTCCCGTCTGAGCATACCCTGCCACACTTATGGCGGCCAAAGCGGTACAAAAAGAGGTGGTGATGGACGGAGCATCTGAACCAATCAAACACTCACACCCAGTCAAAAGATTTGGCCGGGCTGAAGACGGCTGGAATGCCAGAAACCGGTCCTCGGAAGCCTGTTTCCGGTCCAGGGAATGCATGGCTTGGCAGTTCGGGCTGGACTGTTCCCATGAGGCACAGGGTCAGACTGATTTGCATATAGCCATGTCTGAACTGGGGTGGCAGAGTGGGCTAAAGAACGGTGATGGATCAAACCTAGATCTTTTGACTGGGTTTGAGTGTTTGATTGGTTCAGATGCTCCGTCCATCACCACCCCCTTTTGTACCGATTTGGTTATACAAGGCATTACTACGAAAATGTTGAAAATTCCATGTTAGATAAGATATAGCGTAAAAGGACCGCCACTTGTCAGGAGATGTCCTTGGCTAGAGATTACCACGCGAGAGAAGATCTTGACTGCCAGAGATGCTGCCGTATTGCACTTTCTTCTGAAAGCTGAAATCTAACCCAAGTTCGGGAGAAGCTGGATGCTGATGCAACGTGTGTTTATCTTTCACAGAGAACACAGCAACCATGACTACTGATAATTACAGAGTTTGACTGTAAACAGGTTTGCAGTGCGCTGATTCTCCCTAAGAAAATCTTAGAGAAAGTTATACTCCCTAGCGTAGCACATAGAAGTAGATTTTAGGGTGTCAGATTTTTAGATGACATTTTAACCATGGTAGAAATGTTCATTTTATTTTTGCTGTTCCCAACATGCATTTCTGGTGTTTTGATTGTAGTCTGTGTGGTTATTTAAGGTGTGCTGAGCAATAGGGTCCAACTGGTGAAATAAACATGCTTTTTATTTAAAGTGTCTTTTTCTTAGTGCAGTTTGTGTCTTTGGTATTGAAGAGAACTAAATAGGTTTGTTTCCAATATCTACTGTGTCCCTGGATCCCTGTTAAGGGATTGTTAGTAACCCAAAAACATTGACGACCCTTCAACTATGTATTCGGTTGGGTTCTGTGAAGCTACAAAACCTGTCTTTCACATTCAGGTGTTGGTACATTAAATTACCCTCATTCATGTTACCTCTGGGTGTGAAAACAAACCTTGTAGAATTGAACAAGAGACTCGCTTTACTCAACAACAGAAGACAAGTGGTATTCCGCCTTCTCAAAGCACTAGCCCGAGCACAGCAGCAACTTGCCAAAAGCCATCAAGATTCTCAACAGCTGGATTAACGCATGCGCAACACTCTGGTTCTGCAACCCAACAGCAAGAGCCCAACCACAGGCCAGCTGGTACACAGAGGAGCTCAGACTGACAATACACCACTGCAAGCAACTGGAGCACAAAAGAATATATAGTCAAGACACCACAGATAAAGATCTCTTCAGATCAGTCCTAAGTTACTGCCTCCAGCAGTTACGGATCACCAAGTGCACAGCTCTTGCAGTTTGCACTGACACTGGCCCTAACAGCAGCAAAGACATCTGCTCCATCATCAAAGATTTCACCTCGCCTCTTGCCGCCTCTAACAACATCAACCCCTCACAAGACCTTTGCAGCAAGCTCACAAATGTCTGCAACAAAATCACAAGTCCTATCTACCTACTTACATTCATGATTTTTTTGTCCTCGATATTCTTGACACCATATTTTGTCCAAACAATATTTTTGTCCTGATATTTTGTCTAATCACTGATTAGAACTACTTAACCATGTATAAAAGCACTCATTTGCAAGCAAACATAAGCAAGCACACATACAATTGCATGCTCTAGTACAGTAACACCCAAATTCATACACACAAGTACATGCACGTGTACACACAATCATATGCACAGACACGCACACTCTCATACATGCACAGAAGCACACACAAAGCACACACAGAAACATCCACATGCACAAAATTAAGCAGATATAGAATCGCATGCACTAGTATAAAAACACCCAAGTGCATGCACACACCATCACATGCACAGACACGCACACACATGTGCATGCCCAAACACACACACACAAGCACACATACAGAAACATCCACATGCACAAACTCAAGCACATAAAGAATCACATGCACTAGTAGAAAAACACCCAAGTGCATACACACCAGTACATGCACACACCATCACACACACATGTGCATGCACACACTCATTCACACAAGCACACATACAGAAACATCCTCACACACAAACTCAAGCACATAAAGAATCACATGCACAAGGACAAAAATACCCAAATGCATACACAAAGTGCATGCACACACCATCACGTGCACAGCACAAGCACAGATGCACACATGCAAGCACACATACAGACACATCCACATGCAGGAACTCAAACACTCATAGAATCACATGAACTAGTACAAAAACACCCAAGTACATACACACAAGTACATTCACACACCAATACACTCACAAACACGCACACACACGTGCTTGAACACACTCTCATACATGCACAGATGCACACACAAGCACACCTACAGAAACATCCACACACACAAACTCAAGCATACATAGAATCACATGCACTAATCAAAAAAACAAGTACATACACACAAGTACATTCACACACCAACACATGCACAGACATGCACACACATGTGCATGTACACATTCTCATACATGCACAGACACACACACAAGCACACATACAGAAACATCCACACACACACCTCAAGCACACATAGAATCACATGCACTAATAAAAAAAACAAGTACATACCCACCAGTACATTCACACACCAACACATGCACAAACACGCACACACATGTGCTTGCACACACTCGCATACACGCACAGACACACACACAAACACACATACAGAAACATCCACACGTACAAACTCAAGCACATATAGAATTACATGCACTACTACAAAAACTCCCAAGTGCATACACACAAGAACATGCACACAGACATGCCCACACACGTGCATGCACACACTGTTATACATGCACAGACGCACACAAAAACACACATATAGAGACATCCGCATGCAAAAACTCAAGCACATATAGAATCACATGCACATACACCAAAGTACATATGCAGGCACATGCACACACGATCACATGCACAGAGATGTACATCACAATCACAGATGCACACACAAGCTCACATACAGAAACATCCACATACACAAACTCAAACACACATAGAATCACATGTAGTAGTAATAAAAAAACAAGTACATACACACAAGTGCATGCACATACCATCACAGGCACAGACACACCCACAAATGTGCATGCATACATTCTCATACACACAGACGCACACACACAAGCACACATACAGGAACATCCAAACACACAAACTCAAGCACACATAGAATCACATGCACTAGTACGAAAACACCCAAGTACATACACCCAAGTGCATGCACACACCACCACACGCACAGACACGAACACACACACACGTGCATACACATAGTCTCATACATGCACAGACGAACACACACACGAGCACACATACAGAAACATCCACACACACAAACTCAAGCACACATAGAATCACATGCACTAGTACAAAAACACCCACGTACTTACACACAAGTGTATGCACACACCATCACACACACACACACACACGTGCATGCACACATTCTCATACATGCACAGACACACACACAAGCACACATACAGAAACATCCACACACACAAACTCAAGCACACATAGAATCACATGCATTAGTACAAAAACACCCAAGTACATACACCCAAGTGCATGCACACACCACCACACGCACAGACATGAACACACACGTGCATACACAAAGTCTCATACATGCACAGACGAACACACACACGAGCACACATACAGAAAATTCTACACACACTAACTCAAGCACACATAGAATCACATGCACTAGTACAAAAACACCCACGTACATACACACAAGTATATGCACACACCATCAGACACACTCACATGTGCATGCACACATTATCATACATGCACAGACACACACACAAGCACACATACAGAAACATCCACACACACAAACTCAAGCACACATAGAATCACATGCACTAGTACAAAAACACCCACGTACATACACACAAGTGTATGCACACACCATCACACACACACACGTGCATGCACACATTCTCATACATGCACAGACACACACACAAGCACACATACAGAAACATCCACACACACAAACTCAAGCACACATAGAATCACATGCACTAGTACAAAAACACCCAAGTACATACACCCAAGTGCATGCACACACCACCACACGCACAGACACGAACACACACACGTGCATACACAAAGTCTCATACATGCACAGACGAACACACACACGAGCACACATACAGAAAATTCTACAAACACTAACTCAAGCACACATAGAATCACATGCACTAGTACAAAAACACCCACGTACATACACACAAGTGTATGCACACACCATCACACACACACACGTGCATGCACACATTCTCATACATGCACAGACACACACACAAGCACACATACAGAAACATCCACACACACAAACTCAAACACACATAGAATCACATGCACTAGTACAAAAACACCCATGTACATACACACAAGTGTATGCACACACCATCAGACACACACACACGAACACACACACGTGCATACACAAAGTCTCATACATGCACAGACGAACACACACACGAGCACACATACAGAAAATTCTACACACACTAACTCAAGCACACATAGAATCACATGCACTAGTACAAAAACACCCACGTACATACACACAAGTATATGCACACACCATCAGACACACTCACATGTGCATGCACACATTCTCATACATGCACAGACACACAGACAAGCACACATACAGAAACATCCACACACACAAACTCAAGCACACATAGAATCACATGCACTAGTACAAAAACACCCACGTACATACACACAAGTGTATGCACACACCATCACACACACACACGTGCATGCACACATTCTCATACATGCATAGACACACACACAAGCACACATACAGAAACATCCACACACACAAACTCAAGCACACATAGAATCACATGCACTAGTACAAAAACACCCAAGTACATACACCCAAGTGCATGCACACACCACCACACGCACAGACACGAACACACACACGTGCATACACAAAGTCTCATACATGCACAGACGAACACACACACGAGCACACATACAGAAAATTCTACAAACACTAACTCAAGCACACATAGAATCACATGCACTAGTACAAAAACACCCACGTACATACACACAAGTGTATGCACACAACATCACACACACACACACACGTGCATGCACACATTCTCATACATGCACAGACACACACACAAGCACACATACAGAAACATCCACACACACAAACTCAAACACACATAGAATCACATGCACTAGTACAAAAACACCCATGTACATACACACAAGTGTATGCACACACCATCAGACACACACACACACATGCACGCACACAGAAAATTCTACACACACTAACTCAAGCACACATAGAATCACATGCACTAGTACAAAACCACCCACGTACATACACACAAGTGTATGCACACACCATCAGACACACACACACACGTGCGTGCACACATTCTCATACATGCACAGACACACACACAAGCACACATACAGAAACATCCACACACACAAACTCAAACACACATAGAATCACATGCACTAGTACAAAAACACCCATGTACATACACACAAGTGTATGCACACACCATCAGACACACACACACACATGCACGCACACAGAAAATTCTACACACACTAACTCAAGCACACATAGAATCACATGCACTAGTACAAAACCACCCACGTACATACACACAAGTGTATGCACACACCATCAGACACACACACACACACGTGCGTGCACACATTCTCATACATGCACAGACACACACACAAGCACACATACAGAAACATCCACACACACAAACTCAAACACACATAGAATCACATGCACTAGTACAAAAACACCCATGTACATACACACAAGTGTATGCACACACCATCAGACACACACACACACATGCACGCACACAGAAAATTCTACACACACTAACTCAAGCACACATAGAATCACATGCACTAGTACAAAACCACCCACGTACATACACACAAGTGTATGCACACACCATCAGACACACACACACACGTGCATGCACACATTCTCATACATGCACAGACACACACACAAGCACACATACAGAAACATCCACACACACAAACTCAAGCACACATAGAATCACATGCACTAGTACAAAAACACCCAAGTACATACACCCAAGTGCATGCACACACCACCACACGCACAGACACGAACACACACATGTGCATACACAAAGTTTCATACATGCACAGACAAACACACAGACGAGCACGCATACAGAAAATTCTACATGCACAAACTCAAGCACACATAGAATCACATGCACTAGTACAAAAACACCCAAGTACATACACACAAGTGTATGCACACACCATCAGACACACACACACGTGCATGCACACATTCTTATACATGCACAGACACACACAAGCACACATACAGAAACATCCACACGCACAAACTCAAGCACACAGAATCACATGCACTAGTATAAAAAACACACAAGTGGTACACACAAGTACATGCACACACCATCACAAGCACAGACACGCACACACATGTGCATGCACACATTGTCATACATGCACAGACACACATACACATGGACACACACAGAAGCACACACAGGAGTCGACACATTTCTCGATGGCTGCAGCCGCATTGATGGCGCACAATGGCAGGTCTGCACAGACTAATGAAAGCAGCTGCTGCCGGTTCCGAAAGTGAAAGAGTTCTGAGATTATTACCAGATAGACGGGGGCGCGGGGTCACGCGCAGCGACAGCAGAGAGGAAGATGAAAGACGCGAGGCAATAATGCACTCCCGCCTGCACGCATCAGAGGACATTTCCTAGAACCGGCCCGCTGCAGTCGCGGCAGGGTGGGGAGGGGGGTCGCTGCTGCTGTTGTTTAACACCATCAGGGGGTTACTCTAAGCGCGGCCCGGAGAGGTTCTCTAGCACCCGCTCCGCGGGCTACTTCAAGGCGCTTCCCGCACCTTCTCTCATTGTGCTTTCATCTTTTATAAATCCTGGTCCACATCGCTGTAACTGACCCTCCCTTGCATTCCTAACTCTGGCCATCAAATGCTATTTTTCATTCAGCCGTGATGGAATTTTGTTGCGCGTGGTTTTTGTATCTAACATAATCCCTCCTTGCTGCGGAGATAATCTTTTACAACTCCAGGAGCAGCGCCGGTTCGCGTCTTCTAACTTGTGCTGCCCTCCAGTGGCTGTTTGTAAACATCACACACCTAATTGTACTGAATGCAGAGGTACTAACAGAAGTACTAAGTGGAGGTGGCGAGTAAACAAATAAACAGGGAGGGGCCGATTCACAGAACTAATCTGAGACAAAATCCTAAACTTACTACTTTTGGTATTCACAGAAGGCATTTAGTAGTTGTAAAGTTAGTATTTTGTCTTAAATTAGTATTTTGTCTTAAGTTAGGATTTTGTCTTAAGTTAGTATTTTGTCTTAAGTTAGGATTTTCTCGATCGGCTCTCCGGGGCCGATTCACAGAACTAATCTGAGACAATGTGAATTCCCATAGAAGGCCAGGTTCACACCAGAACCTGGGCTTCTATGGGAATTCACAAGGGCATATTATCAAGACCATTATCGCCGCTTTAGCGGCAGTCTCCTGCCGCTCAAGGGGCGATAATGTTATCACCATTCTTGATAATATGGCCCGTTGTAAGTTTAGGATTTTGTCTCAGATTAGTTCTGTGAATCGGCCCCGGAGAGCCGATCGAGAACCGAGCCACTGGTGTGGCTCGGCTCTTAAAGCCCATGCACGAGCCGAGCCCAGAAAACGTTTATGTGAGTCATACATCAAAGTGTATTTCTTTAACATATGAAAGCCTTGACATTATTACTTCACATTATAGCACTGCGCTGAGATTTACTTATTAAAAGTAATAGTTTTAAAACATGAACCAATAGTAAACTTCTAGGCAAAATAGTTGTCATGTAAACTCTGTACATGGCTCAGATTATTATAGAGCAACATTATAGTTTAAAAAATAAAACACAATACGTTTTTGCACAACTGGTAGTCTGAACTTACATATTTGAAAGAGATTTCATATGTGATGCAAAAGAAACATTAGTTTCGGTGAAATAATTTATATGCGTAAGGTCACACAATTTAAGTGGGGAAGCTGCGATATATATCCAGGTTTTCTGGTTTCACTTTGTAAAACTCAGCCACTAAATTGGTATCTACTTCTCTCTCCTTTTTATGTTAGTACTTTTTTTTTTATGTCTGTGTGCACTTTTCTGCGTTTTTTTCCCAGTGCAAACTAAACCCAAAGGGATTGGAACGCTTTAGGTGAGCCCCAGTTACATTACACAAAGTTACTTTCTTTATTTTTAGTCACGGGAAGAATAAGCGATTTGCCCAGAATCAAGGGATGTTGAGCGATGCAGAGACTGGAACTATGGGCCAGATGTACGACGGTTTTTGCATGTGCAAATGGGTTTGCAAACCCATTTGCACATGCAAAAACCAATAGGGGTATGGACCATTCCAAAACAGCGAGTCGTAATTTATTTGCGGACCGCTGTTTTGGAATTGCGAATCACTATTAGGAAGGGGCATGTACAAATGTTTTGCGACTAAAACACTTGCAAATTATCTCCCAAGGGGGTGGTAATGGGGTCGCAAAAAGGAAGGAGTCCCCAAGGGATTCCTTCATCTTTGCAAATGCAGGGAAAAATATTTTTTAAGGGCCGGCAATGGTTCCAGGGACAACTGCCACTGCCTGCCCTTAAAAAAGTTAACAAAAACGTTTCATTTTTTCCTTTTTTAAATGCAGCACATTTTCCTTTAAGGAAAACGGGCTGCATTTAAAAAAAAAAATCCTGCTTTATTGAAAAGCAGTCCCAGACATGGAGGTCTGCTGAGCCCAGCAGGCCACCATACTTGGGAGGGCCTGTCATTCCCAATGGGGTCGCAAATTGCAAGAGGTTCAT
Organism: Lissotriton helveticus; assembly: GCF_964261635.1. NCBI lineage: Eukaryota > Metazoa > Chordata > Amphibia > Caudata > Salamandridae > Lissotriton > Lissotriton helveticus. Next base: position 43,137,295 of record NC_136071.1, on the reverse strand, counting down.
TAATATTCATGAGCCTCTTTATTTGCGACCCCCAGTGGGAATCGCTAACAGTGTGTTACACACTGTTACACATCCAAAATAGCGCCTCGCGAATTGTGAGTCGTAAAAAACTCGCAATTTGCAAGGTGCTATTTTGGGCGTCGTACATCTGGCCCCTGGTTCCCCAGTACCAAAGTCAGCAGCTCCGGACGTAAAACCACATCCTGGGTAGAGGGAGGGTGGCAGGCAGAAGCCACTTAGAAGCTTGGCTCGTTATGGGCTCGAGGTTCCAACAGGACCCTGAGCTGAGCCCGAGCCCGGCATTGTGCTCGAGCCTGGCTTGAGTTTTCAGTGCCTCACCCACCTCTTCAAAGACGACCTACGTTAGTTTTGAAACCACTTAGATCACTGTATGTATGTAAATGTTGGTATTTGTAGAGCTATGACCTAGCTTAAGAGGAATAGATTGAATTTTCCTGGGGGACATTCCCCAGTACAGCAATCATTGAACTATTGCACCTTGAAGAGGTGTGCGACCATGCTTAATTTGAGCCGGTGGTTGCAGGTGGGGCCCACCGGCACTAATTTTTGGGGAAGGGCACTTACTATTCTTTATCAGACTTACAAGAGAGGTAAAGCACAAAGAGGAAGAGAGACTGAAAAACCGCGACAAACGTAGCAAGCAGGAATCTGAAAGAGTACTGTGAAGAGGAAGGGAGTAGTGTCTTGCGGTGCATTAAAGAGGCATGAGGTGGAATCAAGACTATGCAGTCTTGGTATTCGGCACGCTGATGCTCGACAGCGTCAGCCGCAGGCTTCTCAGCAGCGGATGTATGACGGTACGATGCGTACCGTCACAACGCGTGCTTTTACAACGTGTCTTTTACAACGCAAGTCGTAACCACGACTTGCGTTGGGGGCGTGGATAGTAAATAGTATAATTTACTATTCTAACACCAGTCCCCGTGGATACTAGGGAAGGTGTTGGAATAGTAAATGTACTATTCTTTATCCTCTAGCGCCCCGCAGCGCAAGTAGTAGTTACGACTTGCGTTGTAAAGAACGCGTTCTAAAAGTACTGCGGGGTAACATCCGTGTCGAAAAGGATGTTCCCCCTCAGCAGCACTTGTGACCACAGCACTTATTCTTTTACAAATTAAGGCCTTTCGTCTGCTTTGTAGTAGAGTTGGAACTTACCCGAAGGCGATAGGGATCACTTATTCATTGTTACACAGCGGAAGAAAAACTAAAAAGCGAAGGGTGGAATGGTTGAATTTATCACAAGACCCTAGTGATTACTCTGTGACAAATTCCAGCCCATTATGCTTCTGTTTACTGTGCCCCTGCTGACAGGTACCAACCACATCAATTTGTAACAAATTACATCAAAGTCTTGCTCATGTCATTTTTAACACAGTTGTAGACAACATACCAAAGAGGACATATCACAACAGATACTCACATGGGATTACTCACACTGAAACAAGGTTAACAAGAGCCGAGGACCTACATTACGACTTCTAACACCTGCAGTCTGAAATAAATTAGATAAATGGAGCTGCGTCCACAGCCTTTTATCAAGGATTTCACGATGATTTAAAAGATTATTTGTAACTAGTCGTTAATAGACTTAATACTACAGCTGCCCATATCTATCTAATGCTTCAAGTACATCATCATATACGAAACAATGGCTCCTAGTGGGACTCGGAAAACATCAACATGTTATTCATTATTTAAAACAAAGAATTGATCAACAGCAAACAACCAAATTAGCCTTGATAATTATTTATGGACATAAAATGAATACTCATAAAGAGTGCCCGGTGCTTACATGTGAGAGAAAAAGTGCCAAAATAATCAAAAAGTACAGTCCATTTGACAGAATGGCCTCAATGACGTTTCGGCCCATTATAAATTAAAGGGTCATCATCAGGACAACACTCATAGCAGTGTTTCTGTAATGAAAGGGGATGTATCAAGAGAGGTGTCAAACAATCTTTTGGTTGAATGGCCATGTTAGAAAAGAGTATCGATGTATATGGTCACACGCTGCACCTGTATATTGCAAACTTTGCAAAGGAGAGAAATAAGGGATGATGTATCAATGTAAATATGTACTAAGTGTTGCAATCAAAGGGCCATCACCAAAGGAAAGAAAACATTTCTTATGGTTATTGAAAAGACAGACACTTGGCTAATACAAGGAGAAAAAGTGACCAAAAGGTTCTGGCAAAATCAACATGTAGTCAGAAAAAAGTGGGTTATTATTACCATTGGAACATTGGAATTGTGGGAGATCCACTGAAGACAAGGGAGAGCTCTTGCTCTCTCTGTTCTTTGTACACAAGGGACCTTTTCACTACTGTTACCACTGGTGTATGTGTTTTGTGCGAGGAACCTTGCAGAGGCTACTGCGAGTACTCTTTTCTCCAGGTCTTGCACCTCTGCTCTTTCATGGAAACTGAGTTTTTGATTCCAAATTGGGAGAGCAACAAGTTTGGAAGTTGGATAGAATGGAATGTTGTAGTAGTAACTTGCAGTATTGGTTCAGATCATTGAGGTAAAATCCAAAGGTTTCTGTTCTCACTGAACCAATGTCATTGAGTTGGTTGACTAAGCTTCACTCTCAAAAACTTTATAGAAAAAGCTGAAATAAAGAAGTGAAGATGAAGTCTGATCACGACTGTCTCCACTTCGAAAGATAGTTGTAAAATCATGTGTAGTCACTGCAGGAGAGAATGTGTTAGTAGCATTTGTCTTAGGTTAAGAGCTAGTTGAGGCAGCAGATGTACTTTCTACTAGTGCAACTAGTATTAGGGCCAGTGGTAGGATTGTTGATGTACTCATGAACACAGTAGCTCCTGTGTAGCAGTGTCAGTAGTCCTTGGTGCACTAATCTTCTATTAAGACCTGGAGCAGTTCTATGCCTTGTGATGTTAGTAACAACTGTAAAGCAGTACCAGAAGCAACAGAAAACACAGTCTACATGGTGAACTGCTAATAACACCAACAGTCCTGGTGCTGTGTGTATCTATGGAGGTAATGTTCGTCCTACTAGGGAAAGTACAACTGGTCACAGCAGTAGATGTAGTATCAAGTTTGGTACTGGTAGAACTAAAGAGTACTAGGATGACTCACTGAACTGACCTGGATCCTAGGGCAGGGGTACTAGTCTGGCTGGAGGTTTAATGGGTTCATTATCTCACGGTGGAACAGAATTGATAACACATGTATGTTTTTTGGGCTCCCCGGTTGTGACCGGGTGATCACTGGGGGCAATCTCCTTTACCACTGGATCCTTGGTGACATTGACTCTTAGAACAGTTTCTGAAAATCTCACTTGAAACAGGAAGTTGCTATGAAGAGTTGACTTACCGCTGTCTTGGCTCCTGGTGGTGAAGTCGCGGCGTACAGATGCTGCAAGAGAAAACAGGAGAAATTGTGGAAGAAGCCATAGAGGACCAGACAGGTGGTATTTAATTTAACGTCCAATCCCTACTCTCCTTCCCAACTTCTACTTCTTCACACTGGCCTTTTCCTGATGGGTTACCTCACCTCTTGGACATCTGGGGTGGCTTAAGCTGTATTATCCTACAGATCAGGGAGCACTGCTTTCTCTCATTTTAGGGTGTATATTGCTATCTCGTGGTCAACCACCTCAAGATATAAATACATGTATGGTTCTACAGCGACAGCCACCTCATTCCCAGAGTATATTTTTGATGCATTTAACACTGTGTTATTCAACTACATCTACCCTAAAACAATATTGGTTTTTTTTTTTAAATGAAAGTGCTATTAACTTATATTTAATATAGCATGTATACCTAACCACAGCACAAACTACATTTCACTAAATGTATTTACTAATCATAGGGGTTGATTTATTTGTTGGCGATCAGCCCGTCCTCCACCAGGGCGATGGAGTAAACAACTCAGCCACCCTGACAGGTATCAACGCTTAAATTTAGAAATGTCCCCAGGCCCAGCAGCTCTGGCAGGAAGCCGTCATGGTGGTTCCTGTCAATTCATTAGAATTTTGACATGCGGCTCTATAAACATGACAGAGCCATATGACAACCTTACTAAGTTTCTCTTATTTCCAAAAAGAAAATCCCACCGGGTGATTTTCTTTTTGGAACTAAAAAAAAACAATGCCACCTCTTCATGGGAATTTTCTCCCATAGTGAGGGGGTCTTGAGCACTTTTTGATGCCCCTTCCTTACTGCAGGGGTTTTCCTGGCAGTGACGGGCATTGAAAAACGGCTTTAAGTCCACCCATCTGAATTAGGTAGGTGGACATACAGCCAAACATCCGACGGTCGTTACTCTGTCACGACATCAGAAAAGCTTGACCTGCAGTGGAGTAGCTTGTGCCATCGTCAAACTATGGTCTGCACGCATTTAAATTGGGAAATAGGATCATAGTTCTGGCAGGGAGGGTACTCTGTCTGGTTCCCTCTTTGCTAAGAAATAAATCGGCCCCTTGATATACAGCTGTTTTTCTAAACATGAATTTAGATTAATTAAATAAAATAATTGTCCTTATCCTAACTCTATTACTAACACTACCTTTTAATTGTTTAAAATTTATAAACAAAATAATTATCTTGAATCTAAACCTAATAGCCTAACCAAATTCAAATTAAATGAAATTAATTAAATGATGATGGTTAACCAAACCAAATTACTAATAATAATCTGTTCCATAACGTATTTAATTTAATAACATTAAGTTAAATGAATTAAATTAGGTTATAACAGACCAAAATAACTTAATCTACCATAGCTATTAACTTATTAAAAACAAAGTACAAATTATAACCCTTTCCATAATTTCTTTAATTATTTTAAATTACTTTAACATAATTAATTTAAATTTAAATTTGCTATAAGAAATTACAATATATACTTGGACAATTTATTTATTTTTAGTAATGCATTTTAATTTACAATAAACAAAGTTTCTAACCATTGTCTTTTTTTAAATAATGTATGTAAAATATGGCTTTAGCTTGAAATTACAATAAATACTATTCTACTTACCTCAATGGTGTTGTAGCCTCCTCTGTAGTCGTAAGCCCGTAGTGCAGGATGCATGGTATTTAAAAGTAGGACATGTATGTTTAAGTAATGCATGTCTTGACAGAGGAAAAACTCATAAAGTCATTTTTCACTGTTGTATGGCTATCTCTCCCATAGACTAACACTGGGTTATGTAATTACACTTAATACGTGCTAACTGCAGTTTGGGACCAGATAAAGAAATGGTGCTTACACTCAAATTAAATTCAGTTTAAATTCTTCTTTAGTGGTAACATTTAATTTTAACTTACTATTCTGAAAATGCCAATAAATGCCAATATTAGAAAGTTGATATTTTCTGCCTACACCAAAGATGCCTTTTCAGGAGTGTAAATTGCTCTGCTGTTGTGGGTTCTGTATATTGCTTCCAGACATGGGAACAAAGAAGGCCCAGATGAGTGGGGAGCGGGTCTTCCTGACAGGTGTCCCGAGTCATAATTGTAAATGGCTCTGCTGATGTAAGTGGTGTGTTGCTTCCAGACTGTAAGACAAAGGAAGCCTAGGTGTGAGGGGGCGGGTCTTCCTGAGCGGATGGCTGAGGAAGAACTGACCCCTGCCCTGTTTGCACTTCAAATGACCCTGCCTGCAGCACATACAAAGGAACCTGAGACTAGGTCTGCCCTTGCCTTTCTCACCCCAGACAGTATGGATCCAAGTCCGGGGGAAGAACTGCCCACAACTAGTTTTGGGGGTAGGACAGGAAATTTCCCCAAAACTAGGATGGCACCATGTATAATAGTGGCACCTTCAGAACCTCTTCAGAACACCTGGCGCAGTGCGACATAGACCGATGCAGAACCTCACATCGCAGCACCCCACTGCTGCTGATGGGTGGCTTCAACGGAACCGATTTAGTACACTGGAAAGAGGATGCACAGCTTGTGTTTGACAAATCGTTGTTTTACGTTGTTTAGTGATTTTCGAAGGTTGGGTGCTACAAACAGGTGGTGTGTCCGTCCAACACACTTTTGGCATACACGTCGTAAATGTGTCACCATGGGATTTGGTGACCTCACGGTATTCTGTGCACACCTTTTGGTGCTTGAAAAAACAAGCTTCCGTGAAGATTGATTAAAGAGGTTTATTCACATTCGTTTCAATGATTTCATGATGTTGTTCAGTATGTGTTATTTGAATCCATTCAATTAATTACACAATACTAAAGGTGGCTCCAATGCATTTCGGGTGCCGAACCCTTCATCGGGGAGCTCCTATGGGTGACATGAAGGAGGATATGGCTCAAAAAATGTGTAAAATGCTGGGATAAAAAGCGTGACATGCGGGAAGGGTTGGTGAGGAAAGTGGTCGAAATATCATGGAAGTGAATTCAACGTGCGACTGTGTGAGTTACATCGTGTTCTAAGTGCCGGCGTACAGGTGATGGGTTCAAAAATATGAAAGGTGGCGTGCTCGAAGCTGTGGTTAATGTGTCTAGATACGGTCGGAAAACGGGGTGAAAATGACTCACGTGTGTCCTATGATGCTTGGTGCCTGTGGGGGAGAAGTGGTCGCAAAATGTTACACTCGGTAGACAAATTTCATTGGGGGTTTGCGCCTACCGCGCCTATCAAGCTCCGTGGTATAAATGTCCATTACGACACTTACTTGAATATTAGTGATGTGGCGGTCTCTAACGGCTTCTCCGGTGCTCTTCTCCACTCCAGGGGAACCAGGAAGTGAGGGATAGCGTGGTGTGGGGGGATAGAAATAAAGAACAGACTGTTGCGGCGGCCATCTTAAGGGAGTGAAAAATCTGACGGCTGGTGGGGGGGGTATGAACGAACCGGTGCCGGTGCGTGAGAGGCTATATAAATGAACAGAGCTAGATTCATGACTTAGTAATGAAGAATAAAGGGTAGAAAATAAAAGAAAATGAAAATAAATATAAAAATGAAAATGAAAATAAACATCGCGTGAAAGTAAAACAGTTGCACTATAGAAATGCCTGCAGAAGACAAACACCATAAAGGTGAATTCACAGATAACATGCAAATTCCAAACGGTCATTCAGTCCCATTGGCTTCATGGACTGAAGTTTAAAAATCCATGCCATCTCATGGACAGCACGCATAATCATGCAGTATGATGAAATAGCGAGGTCCACTGAGGCCAAAGCTGACAGCCTAGTCTTCAACGAAGACGAAACGGCTCGCATTTACGCCTTGATCAATGAGGATATAGCCACCACTACATCCAGTCGCACTAAAGAACAATGCATTCGACAACTAATATATCTGTCCAAACGAGAAATAAACCAAAAGTTGCACGCCAGCACGCTACTTAAATACCATCGATCAATGCGGATCCCAAGAGTAGCACTGAAACCATCCCTGTGTAAGAATTCGAAAAGCTTCCAAGAAAAATGGAATGCCATCCTAAACAAGTGCAGCTTTCACAGACCTCAACAAAGAAATCAAAGAAGTAGAATCTGAATTATCGAAGATGGCAACCTCGGATGAGCTAAATAAAATCTTGGAAGATACGAAAGAGCAAATCGAGAAACACACGAGAGAAATCAACGACCGCAAACTCCGGAAGTTCAGACGAGACACACAAGATTACAAATTAGGGGAGGTATACACGTGGGCAGACGTGTATGCCCAAAGACGACGAAACAAACCGTTCAATCCCCAAACTGACACATCCTCCTCCGGCAGTGATACTAATCTCAGACCACCTAGACAAAACATCAATGAACAACCACAACATCAAGAAGGCTCATTGAGTGCCGACAAATCACCATCCACGGTCTCTTTTTTAGAGGAAGGCCAGGACAATCTAAACGACTCAGGAGGGTCCGCAGAAAAGGCAAAGGACCTACAAAAAGAGCAACAAACCTCGTATTCCAACACACGGAGTATGAAGAAGAACAAAAAGAGAAACAACTAGTGATCAACATATCAGACATCCTTATGTCACCACAATAAATAAGACTTTTATCTAAAGGTACATCCTTTATACCCACCACAAAGACGAACCAGCTGGAACTCCAAATCAGCACTTACAAATTTATAAGGAAACTCAAACTGAGATATTTCTTTGACCATGTAACTTCACCCAGTATCAGGAAATCGGATCAACTGATGGGACTGAGACCCGTAAGCTCTTTTGAAGCTCCAACCAGTCACAAAAGTATTGAGCTTTTCAAAACGCTTGTCAAACAGGACGTTGCAAAATTAAATTTCAACAAGTCACCTTGCAGCAACATGATTAAAAGGATTTTGACACCCTACTTAGAATCGCTATGAATGAACACATTAAGTGTATTAAGGCAGATAAAGGTGGCGCACTAGTAATAATGAACACCAGCATGTATAATCAAAAAATGGATGAACATATCAAGGACCAACAGACATACATGAAACTTCCGAACAATCCCACCAATGAATTTAAAGCGAGACTACTACTAATCGTCAACAAAGCTCATGAGAAAGCCATCATTGATGACAGAACAAAGAAATACCTGACAGTCCTGTTTCCAAAAAGCCCGACAATCAACCTAATCCCAAAGATTCACAAAGATTTGCTGAACCCACCATGCAGACCCATCGTCTCGACGAGAGGTTCTCTCCATGAACCAGTGGGTAAATTCATAGATCGCTATCTACAACCCATTGTGAAGAACATGAACAGTTATGTTCAAGATACGACTGATTTTTTGACCAAACTTTCACAAGTAACATTACACCCCAATCAACAAGTAATCTTATGCGCTGCGGACGTCCGATCGCTCTATACCTCAATTCCTCACCAAGGAGGAATTGACGCCATAGAAAAAGCCATCCTTGAAAGTGACATAGAGAAAGAGATGCAAACATTCCTAATGGAATTGATGATTTATACGCTCTATCACAGCTACTTTCGCCACGAAGACAACTGGTACCTGCAACTATCCGGGACCGCAATGGGAAATTGTGCCGCGCCAACCTATGCCAACATCTACATGAAACTCTTCGAAGAGGAGAACATTTACAACAACTCATTTTGGACCGAAAACTTGATTTTATACGTCAGGTACATAGACGACGTTTTTATTATCTGGAACAATTCAAAAGAGACTCTTACACAATCGCTCATGACATTGAATTCTGTAAATGACAGGATCCAATTTACGTGGGAAATTAACCACAAAACAATAACCTTCCTGGATGTGAGATTAACCATCACTGACACTGGCATTGAAACAGATTTATTCCGCAAGCCCACTGACAGAAATAACACACTGTTATACACCAGTTTTCATCAAGGTTCGTTAAAACAACATTTACCTACATCTCAGATGCTACGCATCAAAAGAATTGTCTCTAATCCATCCATGGTTGAAGCACGTTTGGAAGAAATGGGCAGAAGATTTCAAGAAAGAGGTTACCCTGAGGACACAATACAAAAGGCAAAAACAAGAGCATCAACAGTAACCAGAGAAGAAGTTCTCAAAAGAACCCCTAAAAACAGGGAGACAGACTAGTCCTGGTATCTAAATTTTCCACCCAAAGTGCATCCTACAAGAGAATTATTTTGAGACACTGGCCGATTCTGGCAGCTGAGATTGATTTTGGAACCACCTTCAAAGAACTTCCAATCTTCGCATACACACGTAATGCGAACATTAGAGAGATATTGAATAGACCTCAACCCGCAACCAAAAAGGAACACAAAGGTACTCAACCTTGCATGAACTGTGGGAACTGCAACTGTATAATGAAAGGCACCTCAATAAATCACCCAATGAAGGGACACAAAATCAATTTGAAAGTCAACGCAACCTGTGATACGCAGAACGTCATATACCTGATCAAATGCCCATGTGGCATGACATACATTGGAAAAACGGAAAGGAAGATCAAGACTCGCACCAACGAGCATAAATCCAACATTCGAACACATCATCAGAAATCCAATGTAGCAGTACATTTCACTGAATTTCGTCATAATGTCTCCCAACTAAAACTCCTGATACTGGAGGTTGTAGAAAAAATTGAAGGAAAAGACAACAACAAAGAACTTTTGAGAAGAGAGATGGCATGGATTTTTAAACTTCAGTCCATGAAGCCAATGGGACTGAATGACCGTTTGGAATTTGCATGTTATCTGTGAATTCACCTTTATGGTGTTTGTCTTCTGCAGGCATTTCTATAGTGCAACTGTTTTACTTTCACGCGATGTTTATTTTCATTTTCATTTTTATATTTATTTTCATTTTCTTTTATTTTCTACCCTTTATTCTTCATTACTAAGTCATGAATCTAGCTCTGTTCATTTATATAGCCTCTCACGCACCGGCACCGGTTCGTTCATACCCCCCCCACCAGCCGTCAGATTTTTCACTCACTTAAGATGGCCGCCGCAACAGTCTGTTCTTTATTTCTATCCCCCCACACCACGCTATCCCTCACTTCCTGGTTCCCCGGGAGTGGAGAAGAGCACCGGAGAAGCCGTTTGAGACCGCCACATCACTAATATTCAAGTAAGTGTCGTAATGGACATTTATACCACGGAGCTTGATAGGCGCGGTAGGCGCAAACCCCCAATGAAATTTGTCTACCGAGTGTAACATTTTGCGACCACTTCTCCCCCACAGGCACCAAGCATCATAGGACACACGTGAGTCATTTTCACCCCGTTTTCCGACCGTATCTAGACACATTAACCACAGCTTCGAGCACGCCACCTTTCATATTTTTGAACCCATCACCTGTACGCCGGCACTTAGAACACGATGTAACTCACACAGTCGCACGTTGAATTCACTTCCATGATATTTCGACCACTTTCCTCACCAACCCTTCCCGCATGTCACGCTTTTTATCCCAGCATTTTACACATTTTTTGAGCCATATCCTCCTTTATGTCACCCATAGGAGCTCCCCGATGAAGGGTTCGGCACCCGAAATGCATTGGAGCCACCTTTAGTATTGTGTAATTAATTGAATGGATTCAAATAACACATACTGAACAACATCATGAAATCATTGAAACGAATGTGAATAAACCTCTTTAATCAATCTTCACGGAAGCTTGTTTTTTCAAGCACCAAAAGGTGTGCACAGAATACAGGGAGGTCACCAAATCCCATTTTCAACGGAACCGACACAGCTTGACGCAAACCAGTGCAGGGCGTCGCATCTCAGCAGCATGAAGCTCCTGATCGCAGCTTGACGTGATAAGACGCAACATAGAGATTCTCATTGCAGGTTTATGCAGACCTTGCATTAACAATGTAAGGTGCAACCTTGAGCGGACCAAACTCTGTCTTATATCCCGCCAGCGATCCTTGCAGTCGGCCTGACTTTGTCCTGGTTCAGGACAGGTAGATACCAAGAGTTGGTGTTTCGTGACTCTCAATGCTATTTTTATAAAAACTTTAAAAACGAAAACTTTGGTTCTACTGACTAGATTTTTTATATTTTGATGTCATGTTATGTATTACATTATACTCAATTTTTCTAAATTAGTTAAAGATTTTTATTGTGTAAATACTTTACACATTTCCTCTAAGTTAAGTCAGAATGCTTTGTGCCAAGCTACCAGAGGGTTAAGTACTGGTTTATTTAATGACTTCTGTGGTTCACCCTGGCAAGGATTGCTACTTGAGTGGGGCTCTCACTCCCCTCAACTAATAACCCAATTTCTTACAGAGTCTATTCAATGTAGTGGTGGTGAACCATTCCTTGCCATGAGCACTATCATTTGGCTATGAGTCATTTTAACTCTCTCATACAACACATTGTAGTCTAACTGTAGGGGTTATGTTGACCATTTATTACAAGTCTATTTGTCCTCCAGCTGGTGAAACATTTTTTCCATCGTTTACCTTGCACATTATTCTAGATAAATACTATTTGATATGTTTTTACTGTCTATGTAGAGCAATTAAACATTAATCATACATAAAATATTCCATAGGCCGGACAGACTTCAAGGAAGGCCCACCATTGACAAGGCTTTACAATTACCTCAATTTCATGACTGTCATAGTTCAGATCCCCAAATGGAAGTGGATATGTGCTGAGCCCGTTTGTGAATAAGATCTCACCTACCGGTGGGAAGGAGAATATTGAGAAGGATGCAAAAAGTGATGGCAGTCCTTCAAGAATGACATGTGGATATCAAGATAACTGATCTGAGTAACACAATTATAACCTTTGAGAATGGAATGAGTTACATCCAGGTTTCCAAAAGTAATCTCAGTAGTAGAAACTTTAACAGTGGTTCCCAAACTTTTTCAACCCAGTGCTCCCTTGCCCTATTGGCCATTGGCTGCGGCTTCCCAATATGTTACTTTTCTTTTGGCGGAGGGGGGATGTAAACCCAGCCTTAGGAGTAATTCCATTTTTCTCCCTGAAAATAGTTGAGATGAAGCCGACAAAGGTATTATAATGATTGATGTGGGGCACATTCTTGGGAACCAAATGGGGGGAGATTGGCGGAGGATGAAAAAACGTATTCTCATTGGCACTTTTTGCATGATCGCTAGGTGTAAGAGTGCAGCTATTGTGTGTTTCATAATTTGTGGCGTCAAAGCACATTGGATTTGTGCAGAATAGAGTGGTGTATGGCTCCACTTTAACAAACCTGGGGCACTCAGATCATGCAGAGGGCAAAGCAGTCCTTATGTTCCATGGATGCACTTGAAGACCTGGCGTGTGCACTGGGGGCTCCTTGGCGTGCACTGGATAGCCATATGATTGGCAGTTCAACCCAGAAATGTGCTTTGGAAGCCTTCTCATATGTGCTCACAGATCTGGAATGTGCATTGTCAGTATTATGGTGTGCATGGACAGCCATGGAATCTGAAGCAAGCTTCTCCCCGCTGCCTAAGTGCTTAGGGCCTCATTTATGAAAAGTGACGCATCTCTGTGTGAAAACAGCGATGCGTCACTTTTCACTACACCCTCCTTGCGACACCAATGATGCGTCATATTTACAGTATGACGCATCATTGCGCAAGGAGTTACAGATACGTCAGTATTTCTGACGTATCTGTATGGCGCAAAAGTGACGCATTGCTGGAGTGTGTCACAAAGTGACGCAACTCCAGGAATGAGTCCTTTCACATGGGGCAAGCCCCATGTGAAAGGGCCTGCGTCAGTCTTACGCCTGCTGTGAGGCAGGCGTAAGAAATTTACGCATTTTTGTCCTAGAAGTGGCGCAGTGAAATCACATAGATTTCACTGCGTCACTTCTACGACCCTTTCTTGCGTCAGAACGCCCCCCCTGCATACATTATACCTGGCGCAGGTATAAAGTGGCGCAGGGGTTTACAAAGTGACGCATCTACCTAGATGCGTCACTTTGTAAATATGGCGCAACAAGGTGCATTTTTTACGCCACTGGTGCGTCACAAAGATTGACTTCTATATTCATGTGAGCACAGTGCTGCCTGCATCAAGGCCAACTCAGGACCAACAGATGCATGATTGGAGAGGTTGGTTTTAATGCTGGAAGCTATATTATGATACAGTAAGTAAACTACACAGTATTAATGTACATTTCAATTTACGGTGCTTTTGCAGCCCATTTGTTTTGCATCAGTCTAGTCCGGGAGGCATAAAAAGCATGGCTTGTTCGAACAGGACATTCAAAGCAGTGACATATATAAGACAAAAATGTCCTCGGACTATTACGGTGACATTGTGCATAATCTAACAATGGGGTTGTTTTAAAACAATCGGTGGCACATCAGGAGCGAAATGCTGGCTGTGTCTGAGTGCACAGGACTCATTTGAATATTGAAAGGCAATCACTGTCCTTGCACAACCCCATTGTGTTTAACCCCTTCGCCGCGGTGTTCACCGTGGGTTATCTCGGCCTCTTCCTTCAGCTCCTCAGGGATGTTGTTTCCTTACCTTGCTCTCTTCCATATACCTTTTAAGGCAATTGCAGTCTCTGTCTGTCCTTCCTCTCTTCCTGCTAGATCTTAGACAAGGTTCATCCTCTCCTCTTTATGTCTTCCCCCCACCCTCAGAGCACGCTTGGTCTCTTTGACCCTCTCTTTTACCTGGCACTCCTCCTTGCACGTCCCCTTGAAGATCCTATATTATGTACACACTCTTATCTTCTCTCCTCCTTACAGCTCTTAGATGATGTTCACACTCTTATCTTCTCTCCTCCTTGCAGCTCTTAGATGATGTTCACACTCTTATCTTCTCTCCTCCTTGCAGCTCTTAGATGATGTTTACACTCTTATCTTCTCTCCTCCTTGCAGCTCTTAGATGATGTTTACACTCTTATCTTCTCTCCTCCTTACAGCTCTTAGATGATGTTCACACTCTTATCTTCTCTCCTCCTTGCAGCTCTTAGATGATGTTCACACTCTTATCTTCTCTCCTCCTTGCAGCTCTTAGATGATGTTTACACTCTTATCTTCTCTCCTCCTTGCAGCTCTTAGATGATGCTTACACTCTTATCTTCTCTGCTCCTTCCAGCTCTTAGATGATGTTTACATTCTTATCTTCTCTCCTCCTTACAGCTCTTAGATGATGTTCACACTCTTATCTTCTCTCCTCCTTGCAGCTCTTGAGGTGATGTTTACACTCTTATCTTCTCTCCTCCTTGCAGCTCTTAGATGATGCTTACATTCTTATCTTCTCTGCTCCTTCCAGCTCTTAGATGATGTTTACATTCTTATCTTCTCTCCTCCTTACAGCTCTTAGATGATGTTCACACTCTTATCTTCTCTCCTCCTTGCAGCTCTTAGATGATGTTTACACTCTTATCTTCTCTCCTCCTTGCAGCTCTTAGATGTTTACATTCTTATCTTCTCTCCTCCTTCCAGCTCTTAGATGATGTTTACATTCTTATCTTCTCTCCTCCTTCTAGCTCTTAGATGATGTTTACATTCTTATCTTCTCTCCTCCTTCCAGCTCTTAGATGATGTTTACATTCTTATCTTCTCTCCTCCTTCCAGCTCTTAGATGATGTTTATATTCTTATCTTCTCTCCTCCTTCCAGCTCTTAGATGATGTTTACATTCTTATCTTCTCTGCTCCTTCCAGCTCTTAGATGATGTTTACATTCTTATCTTCTCTCCTCCTTCCAGCTCTTAGATGATGTTTACATTCTTATCTTCTCTCCTCCTTCCAGCTCTTAGATGATGTTTACATTCTTATCTTCTCTCCTCCATCCAGCTCTTAGATGATGTGTACATTCTTATCTTCTCTCCTCCTTCCAGCTCTTAGATGATGTTTACATTCTTATCTTCTCTCCTCCTTCCAGCTCTTAGATGATGTTTACATTCTTATCTTCTCTCCTCCTTCCAGCTCTTAGATGATGTTTACATTCTTATCTTCTCTCCTCCTTCCAGCTCTTAGATGATGTTTACATTCTTATCTTCTCTCCTCCTTCCAGCTCTTAGATGATGTTTACATTCTTATCTTCTCTGCTACTTCCAGCTCTTAGATGATGTTTACATTCTTATCTTCTCTCCTCCCCTCCAGCTCTTGGATGATGTTCACACTCTTATCTTCTCTCCTCCTTCCAGCTCTTAGATGATGTTCAACCTCTCATATTCTTCTCTTCTTCCAATGGTAAGTTGATGTTCAACCCCTCATCTTCTTTCCTCCTTCAAGTTCTTTGATTATGTTCACCCTCTTATATTCTCCCCTCTTTCAACCTCTAGACGATATTCAGCCTCTCTTTATCCCTTTCTTCCACCTCCCAAACACACTTGCTCTCTATTGTCGTCCTACCTTGCACTCTTTCCTGTGGTTCTTATAGTGTGTTCACTCATTCTTTTTTCACTCTCTTTACCCCCTCTAAGGCCACAGTTGTTTCTCTTATCTTGCTTTTCTTCGAGCAGCTCTTAACAAAAGTTTAGTTTGTATTATATCACTCACTTCCTTCTGGCTGTTAAGAAGAAACAGTGCCATGTCTTAATCAATATGGCACTTTTTTTTCGGTCTCTCTTTGTCGCAGCGCAGCACAAATAATTTGGTTGCTATACTGCATTGCAAAATAGCCTTTACAACGCTGCCATAAGCAAGCGTGACGTTTCCCCGTGAGCGGAACAATGCATGCCTTAACCACGCAAATGCCTTAACCACGTATATTCCTTAACCACACATATGCAGTCCGCGTTCTAGCTGCCTAAGCGGGCAGGGGGACGAACTGCAAGGATCGCTGCAGGAAGGACCGTGACTTGTCGAGGTAAGTTGGTCTGGGGCCGGGTAGGTTTTAGGAGAGGGGGCCAGTTTTAGGGATCACGGCAGGGGGGAGGTCTGGTTTTTGCGGCAGGAGATAGTTTTTCGGGCTCAGGGTGGGGGGACTAGGCTGTTTATTTAATGGGGGCAGGGTTTTAGGCCTCAGGGCCGTGGAAAGGGTTGTGCTAGTTTTAAGGACAGCACTGGGGTAAGATTTAGGGCTCACAGCGGGGGGGGGGGCTGGGGTCAGGATAATTTTGGGTAGGTGGCAGGGTTTTAGGCCTGTGGGCGGAGGGAGGGGAAGGGGTAGTTTTCAGGGCAGGGCGGGTAGGTTTTAGGACTCGGGGTGGGGGGCAAGGTAGGGGGATAGGATTTTAGGGCTTGGGCGGGGGCAGTCGAGGTAGTGTTAATCTTTACCATGCATATCCCTTTACCAATCATACCTTTACCACGAAATTGCTTGTTAAAGACGAACGTGATAAAGGAATGCATGGTTTAGACACGTTTGTGGTTAGGATGGCGTTGTAGAGGCATGCGTGGTTCAGCCATACGTGCCTCTGTAATACAACCACCTGCGTTGCTCCAGAAGTTAGCATATTTAGTCCCACCTTTCATCCCCCTTGCTTGTATACAGTGATCACATCTCCTCACTTGCTTCATTCCTTTTGGCTCTTGCACCGTGTATGGTCTTGTAAACCTTGTAATCTTCCTCCCAGCATTGGAGTCATGCTAGGCTGTACTTTGTACTTTGAGCATCTAGGGCCAGATGTAGGTAAATAGTATTTACTGATTTTAAAATACCGAATTTTACCGATTTTACCGATTCGGTATTTTAGAATGGGTAAATGCTATGTAGGTAATATTTCGGAAAAAATTACCGTATCGTTAAGATTTGGTATTTACCGAATCGGTATTTACCGATTCGGTAATTGCCATTCATTCCTATGGGCCTGGAGGCCCATAGGAATGCATGTCAATTACCGAATCGGTAATTACCGATTCGGTAAAATAGGGAAAGAGTCAAGGGCGGCAAGGTGTCACTTTGACACCCTGTTGCACCCCTGAATAGTGCTTGTGTGCACATGTGGCACACATACATACCCTAAGGGCATGTATGTCTGTCACATGGCACAGGTGTAAATGCACAGATTTGCATCGGTAAATACCGATTAGTTATTTACCGAATCCTCCCCTACATCCCAAATCGGTAATTTCGGCCGTTACCGACAGGTATTAGGCTTCCTGCATCTGGCCCCTTATGCTTTACCTGGGACTTAAGCTCCTGGGTCCTTTTGAAATTCTTGTTATTTGCCGCAGCCCTTACTATGCCTGACAAGCATGCAGATTTTACACAGAACTGAGTAGTAGTCAATGTATATTTTCTATAAACTTTTTCCATTCAGGGGTTCTACTTTTTAATAGATTGCCCATCATTTTTTAGCTTCACTTCTATCTTTCATGTAACCTTTATTCTTAGAACATGCTATTTGTTTATATTTAATTAGATATTCAATTAAAACAACAATTTTAACTGTATTTTGTGATCATCTAAATATATGTTTATTGCTGCGGCTATTGTCTTATTTTTAATTTATTGTAACTGTGTTTGCAGCTCTGGCTAATAGAATCAATAAAACACCTTCCATTCCACCTCCCCTTTTCCCTTCCCCCTTCCTCATTCCCTTGTCTCCCTCCCTTCACATTTGCATCCTTTATGCAGCTCTCTGAGCCTGAAAGGGCATTGTTTGGATTTATTCTCAGTGCTCCCTTGTGTCTGGACAAAGCTTTGTTTCGCTGATGAGCTCTAATTATAGGAAAACATGTGTCAGGAGATGTTTGTGTTCATTCCAGGTTGGCTTGGATGGTATTTTACCAATCTAACGCTGTAATACTGTGCCCTGAACGGCAAAATGCTTTTGTCAGTTATTTGCTTGGCGTGGATAGCAGTTGCTAATCTTGTGCTTGGAGACATTGCTTAAAAAAAATTGCAAAAGGCTTTGTCACTTTTCTGAGATCAGGATGGGTGGCTTTCGGCTTATCCTAGGCTTACAATTTCTGCTGGACAATCAAGCATTTGAGGTTAGCAGAGTTTGGCCAAGAGGGTACTTTGTTGCCACAGCGACGGAGTACCCTCTCTGCCAAAGCGAAGTTCCATCCCCTCTCATTTGGAGTTTGGCATAACATCAGTATGTAGACGGTAGAGGGCACTCTATCGCCACCACTGACATACACCTCCAATGGCCCGATGGAGTAACAGGCGTCAGAGATTTGGCCATGTGTTCGATCACCCTATTTAGAGTGGGCTAACACATGGCCAGTTTTCACTATCCATACCGGGCAGTAACAGGCAGTGAAAACTGCAGAATGACCCCCACGCCATGGGAGGAATCTCTCATGGTGAGAGAGTGGAGGGTGTCACTGATTTGTTTGAAAAAGAAAATCCAGCTTTGGGATTTTCATTTTGAAAATAAAAACAAATATTGAATATTTGACATACAGCTCCATCATGCTGACATAGCCATCCTTCACACTTTCAATGCTTTTATAGTAACCGCCGTGGCGGCTGTTCCTGAAAATGCCAGAGATGAACACTGGGCTTGGTTCTAATGGCACAGCACAGAATACCTGGCTGATGAGCCGTAATAAGGGCCAAACAGTCCTGGGTTGCTTGTGTCCCATGTACCAGTTGGTCGGTCTAGTTGCATAGTCCCATCTTCGCTGATCATGATTTTCGGGGCTGGGGGGAGAGTTAGGGCTGGTTACCCTCTACTGGGGTTGTCCAGAAGGTCCACAGGTGCGTGTACCCCATGTCCAAGGCTGGCACCCAATAGAGAGTCTGCAGTTTCACCTCTAATCTCAAGCCATTCCCAGACATCCTCTGGTCGCTCAAAGAAGTGGGACATCCCTTGGTGTAGGACTTTAGCTTCGCTGGGTATTGGAGTTTATCCCTAAGGTTGAGAGCCCTCATCTTCTGCTTGATGCTGAGATATGATTTACTTCTCTCCTGCACTTGCTTTGTGTAGTCTGGGTAGATGCTACTTTGGCACTACCAAACTGGGAGACCGACCACTTCCTTGCCACTCAAAGGATACAGTCTCTGTCACTGTAGTTCGGTATCTTGGTAATGATAGTCATAGGAGGTGCCCCCATGTGCAGGAACGGCACAGGGCCCTGTGCTCTCTTTCTATGACAAACAGTTCATAGAGGTCTTCTGGTCTAAGTTCTGTCCTCACCCTATTCTCCAGAAATTGCTCCATGGAGAGGCCTTCCTATTTCTCTGGGAAGCCCAAGAGTCTTATGTTACTTCAGCAAGAGCAGCCTTCTGGGTCTTCAGCCCGAAGCTCCAGGTCTACTGTGATGGTGTTCATTTGAGCAACTTGGCACTTCAGCGACTTTACCTCCCCCTGTATATCAGTGATATTACCTTCCACTGATTTGACTTTATCAGCTAACATCCGTAGGTCTGCACGAAGGAGGTTAATGTCGGTAGAGACGTTATGATTTTATGTTCAAGGGCTGTGCAAGATCCCTGTATGGCTGCCAAAAGTTCTTCTTTAGTTGGTTCAGAATCATCATGTGGTTGATCAGCAGCGTTTTGTGTGTCAGACTGCCGCATATTGTTTTGTGTAGGTCGGTGCGAGGTGGTGTATTGTGTTACTGTGTTGTTCGCTTGAGTTCTCGCTGCCTTGTTTTTACCCATGACTGCAGGCTCCCTCTGGGCCCCTACAACAGGGCCCTAGGTTGCTAGCAGTAGATTTGGTGCCATCCCACCACCTCAAGTCCTTATGTCAGGCCCAAGGACCCCCAAACACTTGGCCCCTGGCATGCAGATGAGTGGTGGCGAAGATGAAGTCCACAGTCCCAACCTCAAGAATCTGTATGGGACCACACATATCCAAACGCCAAGGCCAGTGGACAGTACGGGGACACTGCGACCGATCCCAACCTCAGAGATGATGCAGTGTGTAAGGTGGGATCAGCCCTCTGCAGGGCAAGCAGTGCAGGCCCAGGACGATGTATAGCAAGTTATTGCAGGTCCATTCACTCCCTATACCAGCTGAATCAGTAGTCCTGGTCTGAGGTGTCTGAGGGAGCAAGCACTCACCATGTACCCTCTGTGGTCACCGGACACACAGCGAGGCCCAGAGGTACAGTCAAACACTCTCCATGCCCCCCGCTGGTTGCTGTTGTGCCTGCTGCTCTGGCTGATGTGAAATGTGTCCGTAGGCCGGTTCCTAGGCTGGCCCCTTACTTAACTTAATTATTAGGTCCTCCTGGAGGGCCCATGCGGCCAAGCTCAGCAGTCCTGTGCAGATTCTCTGCTCTTTACAGGAGGGTCCCCTCCCGGGAGCCCCCCGGTTTGAGCACTCGTCTGATGTGGACTGGGGTCCGACCACTAAACAGGATCCGGGTTGGGCGAATCCCACCCCAAGCCATCTCACCTCCTCCCCGGGCTCATGCCACTTACAGGGACAGGCCTCAGCATCAACAGGGAAACAGGCATCCAACAGGTTCCTGCCCTTTCAGTGTTGGCATCTGCAGCCCAAGGCCCCACCGGTCGTCCATGATTACTCAAGACCGCGGCTCCGCCTCTCGCTGCTGGCCTCACATTGCAGCCACTCATTCCACTTTGGTTGAACAACTCAGGACTCCCTCTGAAGATTGCTGCCCAACACCCAACTGGGCTCGGGTTTCGTCAGACGTCTACTGCAGAGAGAGAGCCACAACCTGCTGGTATGGGACAGGATTTTGCCAGAGATTTATAGGATTCTTATGTAAGACTAGCCGGAAGTTTAATGGCTCAAGTACTACCACTCATGTTGCTTGGCACCGCCTCTGTCCATCACTGTTTTATATGCCGCAGTGTGATGCCCTAAGTAGGATGTGTATGCCCAGACATGAGTCCCGTGCACACTGAGCCACTGGAACCAAGCTATACCAGGCTAGTGAGCCCTAATAAAGATGAAACCAGTCCTTGGTTGCTTGTGGTACAATTTTGGGAGGACCTGACCTGACAGTTTGAACTGGACTGTTCCCATTGGAGCAGGGTCAAGACTGATTTGCACATGGCTGGGTCCAAACTCAATTGGGGTGGTGTGTAAAACTGGGATGCTGCCCTGAGTAACTACCAGTGGCTTAGATTAATCCAAGCATGCCAGCCATCACTTATTTGCTACTTCAATGTGATGCCATAAGTGGGAAGGTATGCCCAGGCGTGGGTCACGTACACACCCTACCACTGTAACCAAGCTACGCCCAACTGATGTGCCCAAATAAGAGCAAAATCAGTACTGGGTTGCTTATCTTCTGGTTCAGGGAAGATCTGGCCTGGCTGTTTGGGCAGGACTGTTCCCATGGAAGCAGGGTCAAGGCTGATTTGCATTTGACTGAGCCACAACTGAGGTGGCATATTGTGAACAATCCAATGACTGGGATGCAGTCCTGAGTAATTACCAGTGGCTTAGAATAATTTCATCGCTTTTTTTTTTCCCGAGCCTGGGCAGTGCATGCACTGCTCTGCAAAGCATGCTCAGTCAGTCAGTCAGTCAGTCAGTCAGTCATAAGCTTTTATTCGATACTCAGAGATATCTTATAAGCACATACATAATACAATCAATACAGTATACAAAAAAGTTTATGCCATAAGAAGTCAGTAAGAAATATTAGAATGTTTAAGAGTGATAAAAGGATATAAAGTCCATTAATAAATTAGCTAAAACAAGAATTAAACAGCTACTGACAATCTCTTACATCGAATATGCCAAAACTGCTTTAAAAATTTAGCTATTCCACAGACTATTGGGGGGGAAGTGTCCGTGCTTAGGATACGCAAGGCTACTAAATGACTGCGTGTGCCCATGTTACGGCAGAGTGGTTTCAGCCAAGAGCTCCTAGGCCTTGCATAATCCGGGCATTCAAATAAAACGTGCACAATAGACTCAATCTTAGTTGGGCAACATGCACAGTTGGGAGAAGTGCGATCCGCTGTTGACCATTTCGATACCAGGGCACCTATCGGGAGGGAACCAACTCTAAATTTAAAGTAAAGAGCACGGTCAAAGGGGAGAGTAATCAAGTCCAAATAAGGTTCAAAGGCCACAGTGTCTTTAATTTGTAAAAAGGTGGCAGTGGACCTGCAGTGATTTGGGCTAGAGATTAGACGCTCAGCAATCCATTTCCAAAAAAGCGCCTTGACAACTTCTTTTGGAGGGGCTGAGCGGGATGACCAACAATCCCCTAGTCCTATATTCTCCAACAGCTTTTTGGTGTCCTTTAGCCATTTTATTTTGGCCCAACCCCCCTGGCTCATTATGTCTCTCAGTGCATCAGCATAGGATTTTAATTCTTCGCACCTCCAAATCCGTGTCCACAACAGGAGCGGGCGAAGCTGGGCCTGATCTTTAATGTTTTTACATCCCGTGTCCATCCTCACAGGTACTGACGGTGTGCTCAGAGGGAGAGCGATGAAGGATTTTAATAGCTTGCTCTCAGCAGTAACTAGGGCATCCAGACGGCAGTGACCCCACAGTTCTGCCCCATACAAGGCTGATGTCGCTACTTTGGCCTTGTAGATGTCAAGTACTGGGGTAAGTGATCTCCTAGTTGAGGCCCTGTATTCCCTCATGAGAGCTCCTCCTACTCTCCTGTGGTTAAGGACCATTTTTTCAATGTGGTTTGCCCAAGTCATCCTGTCCGTAATCCGAATGCCAAGGTAGTCGAATTCGGCTACTTTCTCCAGGGGAATAGAGTTAAGTGTAGGTGGGCGGCCCAATTTTTTAGGTGGGTTAACAACTAGGTATTTGGTTTTGTCCACATTTATTGTTAGCCCTTTTGCAACACAGAACTCCTGGAATCGTGTTAGAAGTTTCTGTAGTCCTTGTGGGGTCTTCGAAATCAGGAGCGTGTCGTCCGCAAAAAGCAGGGTTGGGATGCGGACACCTCCAAGACAGGGGGCGTCAGCTGGTTCTTGTTGAAGGTGTTTTACCACCCCATTCAGATATAACGAGAATAGGGTGGGCGCCAGGACGCAACCCTGTCTTACGCCCCTAGACACTGGTATCTTCTCAGTGAGCTCTCCGTTTTTACCCCAGCGGACCTGTGCAAAAGTGTGGGCATGAAGGCTTATAAGAAGGGACAAAATGTATGGTGGTAGCCCCAACTCACAAAGGACCCTCCAAAGCTCTTCCCGGGGAACTAGATCAAAGGCAGTCTTCAAGTCTATAAAGGCTAAGTAAAGACTGCCCTTGCCCAGTTCCACCACCTTCCACCCCAAGAGGGACAACCTAAACACCTGCTCTATAGTCCCCATACCAGCCCTGAAACCTGCCTGAAAGTCTGATAGGATTTTATTCTCCTCCACCCAATGGAGGATCCTACCAAGGATAGCTTTGCCAGCTATCTTTTGGGTGGAGTCTATCAGACTTATTGGGCGATAGTTTCCCGGGGTTTCCCTGCACCCTTTTTTATAAATGGGGACTACCACCGCCCCTTTCCAGGATTCTGGTACTACTCCTCCCCTCATAATATCATTTAGGAGAGCTGCTATGATCCTTCCCCATTCCATTGGGTAAGCCCTCATCAAATCACCCGGAAGGCCATCCGGGCCCGGTGCCTTGCGTGGTGCCACCCAGCCTATAACCCCCTCAATCTCTAAGGGAGTGAAAAGGTCATAGGCATGAGGTTCGATAGCTAGTGTGAGATCCATCCCCACAGACAGTTCCCCGTCTGGTGGGAGGTATAAAGACCCAAAGTGTTTTGCCCAACTTTGAGGCGGGATGCTGCAGGGTCTCATGGCTGCATCGGATTTGGTCCGTTTCCTTATGAGATTCCAAAACACCCCTGAGTCCCTAATTTTGCTAGCCTGGAGTAGGTCCTCCCAGTATTTTTCTTCCCACTCCCTTCTAGCCGAACTAAGGATCTTTTTGTAAGCCTTCCTAGCCTCATGGATCATACTTTGGGATTTAGATTTAACTGCCTCAACTAGCTTTGCCTTATGGGTCCTGCAGGCTTGGGTATACCACCCCTCAAAAAATTTTTTAGTTCCTGTAATGCCCGGCTTTTTAGAGTACAGGATAAAGACATTGGTTAGGGCTTCAATCAGAGAGAGAAATAACCCACTCACTTTACCCACCCCTTCTAGCGAGGATTCCAAAGATGTTACCGCGCGGTTTAGATAGGATTGAATTTCCCCAACCTTCGCCTCGGATAGGACCAGTTTCGCCCATTTAATTCTTCTACCACATGGGGAGACTTCAGATTCATCTAGTGGTACGAGTGCCTCTTTAAAGTTGACCTTCCTTAGGGGTTGCCACCAATGTTCCATTTCTAGGGAGAGAGGGTTGTGATCGCTTTCTGTCGAAGGGACCACCTGCATGTCCTTCACATAAGGCCATAAGCACACGTCTATTAGGACATAATCCAGCCTAGAGGTGTGCCCTGGTCTGTTGTAGGTATGTGCACCCCCCCTATCCAAGGAAGTCCTCCCATTCGCTGCCCTTAAATTAAATTCAAGAGTAAGGGAGTATATTTGGAGCGCCACCTCTGTCCACTTTTTAATCGGTGCGATGTCCAAAGCCGGGATCCCCCACCTGGCATCCTCCTCATCCTGGTCGAGGGAAACATCCGAGCCCAAAGGCTCGAATGTGCAGTTCATATCACCAACAACCAGGGTGCGGGTCTTATGGGGGGTGTTGTTTAACAGGGTCTCGAGAAGAGCTATCACAGGAGACTTTCTCCCACCCCTTGTACCCCGAGCATACACATTAAAGATGTTTAAAACAATTCTTCCCCTTTGGTCTATAAGGGTAATATTTTGTATGTCCGGGGAACCTGTGGGATAGTCCACCACTCTACAGTTTAAAGATGCCGCGACCCATATAAGAAGGCCGCCCGCTGGGCGGCCTCTCCCAGATTCCGAGGCCCGCGCGGGAGAGGAGTATGAGGAAAAGCCCACCCTATGGACCGGTATCAAACTCCAGGTTTCCTGGAAAAGGCACAAGGAGTGCTTGTTGACCCACGCAGTAAAATCTGGGAGGGCCAGTTTTCCAGCAATCCCTGCGATGTTCCAGCTGAAAACCTTAAAGACTAGGTCCGTCACAGCTGGATAGTCGCTGGGCGCTTGAAAGCCCCTATCCATAGGGCTCCCCCTATATAACCGAGGAGAGCAGGGATCTTGTGGAGTTGTTATAGGGTCTCCCATTCCACTTACAAGGTTTATTTGGGTGGGTGGTGCTTCTACTTGTTCTGCTCTCCTCACTGATTCCAGTCAGCAGGGGCCAATTGCCCACATTTGTTTCTCCCTATCGCCTCCTACAACCCCGGCCCAGTTTTGGCCCGAATTAAGAGAACTTTCTCTTCCTCCAATTGGGCTCACAAGATGCCTAGGGTAAAAATACGAGAGGTCTACCAATTTCACCCCCGGGGCCCCCATATTTTTAATAGGAGTACAAATGGATGGCACCACTCTATAGTCTTGGAAGTTTATAATTACACAGTCTCCTTCCAGCATTTTTTTCCCTTTCCCTACCCATCCCACTCTACGGACACTTAAAATAATGGCGTCCATACCCGGGGGGATTGGTTTATTTGCCTTCAGCCAGTGTATACACTTGTTCTTGAGTGATTGATGGTTTTCCAACTGGCCATCCTTTAGGGGAGGCACATTAACCATGACTGCAACAAATGGTTGACAGTCTGGTGGGAGATTAATTGGGGGGATCCGTCGTGGGCGGATACTGGGGGCCTGTGGGAAGATTGTTGGGGCAGAACATTGTGTTGCAGGCCTGGGGGCTTTCCTAGTCGTTGGGCCGCTGGGTTTACTGCTACCTTCTAATTTTTGTTGGACTGCCTTTTTACCCTCAGTTGTCTGTTGCTGTTTTTGAGAAAGAGATTTTGGCTTATTTTTCTCAGGCTCTTTATTTGTTGGGAGTCCCTTGTGGCTTGGACCTGGTTTCAGATGGGGAGGAGATTTGGGAGTTGGGATTACAAAGCATGCTGTATTGTGGTATGGACTTGAAGCTCCGCATACTCTCCGCCCATATTTTTCATTGGTTTGTGTGATTGTCCTTTGGAAACTGTGGCTTTTCATTGGTCAATAGGCTTAGTAGTCCCTCCTTAGTAGCGCCTTGTCTCAATTTGTAACCTCCCATGACGACACTCCCTGTTACATGTGTCGGTACTCGGCAGGCTTTAATTTCAGCCTCATAGCACAATTTTGCTAAATTGTTTTCTGCTCTTGCAGGCAGGACAAGCTCTCTTGCAACACTTTCTTTTTTATTTTAAAATGGCGGCCACGCCCCTTTAACGACATTATTGTGAAAGCACGTCATGCGGCGGTTTTACAAAATAAGCATTTCTTTGTCAATTTAACAAACAAATGCTTTTTTGTGCACCCATTCAAAAAAGGGAAACAAGCTGGGAGCCCGCAGAAAGGAAGAAAACAGAAGGAAAACTTTACTGATGCTCTCCCCGGCTCAGCAGGGGAGCCAATACTATAATATTCAATGCACTAGGGAAACTCGCCCCATAATGCTTCGCAGGGCCCTTTATTGAAAACGCATTTTTGCCCAAAATTCAACCTGTGGTGGTCCTAGTATGATGGGACCACCACAAAATCATTCCGCGCTGCATGATTTTCTTTTCCAGGTCATCATCTGGGTCCTCATCTGGGCCCAAAAATAATCATCTTTCCCACTGCCAGATGAATTTTAAATCCACTCTCCCATAGTTGGAGCTAATGCTTTACAGCTGGTTGGATGTGTTTAGGGTAACTTTTTGGAAGCCTTACAAGGCATAAGGGAAGTGTAAAGCTTTATTAATGAGATTTTGTTT
Organism: Lissotriton helveticus; assembly: GCF_964261635.1. Classification (NCBI taxonomy): domain Eukaryota; kingdom Metazoa; phylum Chordata; class Amphibia; order Caudata; family Salamandridae; genus Lissotriton; species Lissotriton helveticus. The sequence goes on along the minus strand of NC_136071.1, from coordinate 43,110,260 downwards.
TCTAGGGGGTAATTGTATAGTTATGTCCTATTGCTTTTTATTAGCTGGTGAAATAAAATGAATGAGTTCCATTGCTGCAGGTGACAAATAAATGCGAGACTGATTGCATTTCTAATGCTTGTTTATACTCAGGAGTCTGCAACATTAGTTAATGTGTTTCTGTAGCATTCCACAAAATACCCTCACAACAGGGTGTTTCATAGTTCAAAGGATTTCATTTTGTTCATGCCATCAGAGTTAAATATCACATGAGGTCACTTCCTGAGGTGTCACAAAGATCAAAGTTGACATTGTATTGCTTCCTGGAAAGCGCAATGACATTTCAGCTACCTCTGACTGTTTCATGAATCTCCATCTTTTCTTCCCTTACTCTCTATTGATCATAGTTACCTTTTAGTGCCTCTCATTCTCACATCTATTTACTGAGCTAGGTTGGTCTTGCATTTTGCCCTAGAGGTTTTAATTTACTTTGCATTTGACCTCCAGTTCTCATGTTATGTTGACTCTTCCTTTATTTCTTCTTCTGTTCCATCTCTACAGCTTTTGTCTCTGTCTTGCCTTGTACTTTGTCCTGCTGGCCTTGGGTCAAGCTTGCTCTTTCTTGCCTTCACTTTAGGTGTCCATATAGTTGTGAAGGACCTCCCTAACCTTGAACAGTGAATAATGTCATATTATACTTCATGCCCCTGTTTCGGCTCAAGTTGCCCTGTTCCTTTACCTTGCATGTGGCTTCCATTCCTCCCATCCAGTAGCGTCTTGCTTACCTTGTAGCTTCCTCTCCAGGTCAGAAGCCAGCTCCCTTTTGTTGATGAGCTGTAGCACCACACTTGTGGTCCTGGTGGCCTCGCCTTCACCAAAGTAGTCAAGTAGTAAGTCAGCTGTACTGAGGGGATCTGCCTTTTCTAGTAGGCTCAGGGGTATGTGCTTCTTACTGTCGCTCGACTGGGTCTCTTGCAGCTTCCGCTTGAACCTTTTAAACTCCACCTCAAGCAGATCTTCGAGTATCTGGGTTAGGAGCTCCCGGGAGGTCATCGCCATAATGACCGTCCATCAGCTGTGAAAGAGATAGAGTGGAAAGAGGGAGAGAGAGAGGAGGAAAGAGACAGAGAAAGAAATACATTCAGTAATTTGTATCCATTCCCAAAGGCTAGTGTAACAAAGGCCTATGCTACTAGTACCAATTGCTCCGCTCTACACACCCATCAGTAGCGTATGATCAGTCAGCTTGCAGCTGATTCACCAACAAACCTTTAAATGTTAGAGGCATGAGGCAGAGCCTCTGCTATTCAGGGCCCCAGACTCTGGAATGTTTAGAACCTCAGCATTAAAGCCTAAACCAATCCCTTGCATTTCAGGAAACTCTTGAAAACAAGACTCTTTAGGAAAATGTTTTGTTGTAAGACACAGGGAATGAAGAATACTGTATTTTGGAATTGACAAGAACTGAGGCATTTACTGCCTGATTAGGGGTCACCTGTCCCACACACAGGGCTCCCTCACCTAACGATCCAGTGCATGTCACCCCTGTCCACCCAATTTATTTATTTATTTATTTATTTATTTCTGACATTTATTGAGCGCGAACGAATACCCGTAGGCATCTCGTACCCCCCCAGCATTACTGCTTTCCAACTGTAGACCCCATCTGTGTCCGAGCAACTTTGTAGCCCTTTACTGCACCCTGTTGGAGTCCCTGTTTAGTTGTTTCACCCGGTAGTACCCGCTTTCCCTCCTGCCATGATTCCTTTAGATTGGCCGGACTCACTCTTGAATCCTTTCTGCAGCTGGATTGGATTTTGTTGCTTGCTTTTGTCACCTTTTGGGTCACAAACTAGTAAAGCCGATATATGCTTTTTCTTACTGTGCGTTGCTGGCTACTCTGCAAGTGCATGCATTGATTATCACTGTGATTGTACCACATTCACAAGAAATGCTAACTCAGGGGCTGATTATGATGGCGGTCGGACATCGTTTCGGAGACGGGAACGCCCGACTTGCTGTCGCAAAAAACAACAAGTGATGGACTGAATGTGGATCAATGTCACACACTCCCCCAGTCAAAAGATCTGGGCCCAAATCCATCGTTTTTTTGCACTCCACACCACCCTGGGTCAGATAATGGCTTTATGCAAATCAGCTCTGACCCTGTTGCCCCATGGGAACAGTCCAGTCCGAACTACAACAGCCATATCTTTCCCAGACCGGAATCAAGCATCCGAGGACCGGACCGGTTTCGAGGTAACACCTCTCTTCAGCCCGGCTAGCTTGACTCCAAGTGGTGTGGAGTGCCTGGGACCCACGTCTGGGCATCCCCAGCGCACTTAGGGCGGCAATTGCAAAAAACAACAAGTGATGGACTGAATGTGGATCAATGTCACACACTCCCCCAGTCAAAAGATCTGGGCCCAAATCCATCGTTTTTTTGCACTCCACACCACCCTGGGTCAGATAATGGCTTTATGCAAATCAGCTCTGACCCTGTTGCCCCATGGGAACAGTCCAGTCCGAACTACAACAGCCATATCTTTCCCAGACCGGAATCAAGCATCCGAGGACCGGACCGGTTTCGAGGTAACACCTCTCTTCAGCCCGGCTAGCTTGACTCCAAGTGGTGTGGAGTGCCTGGGACCCACGTCTGGGCATCCCCAGCGCACTTAGGGCGGCAATTGCAAAAAACAACAGGTGATGGACTGAATGTGGATCAATGTCACACACTCCCCCAGTCAAAAGATCTGGGCCCAAATCCATCGTTTTTTTGCACTCCACACCACCCTGGGTCAGATAATGGCTTTATGCAAATCAGCTCTGACCCTGTTGCCCCATGGGAACAGTCCAGTCCGAACTACAACAGCCATATCTTTCCCAGACCGGAATCAAGCATCCGAGGACCGGACCGGTTTCGAGGTAACACCTCTCTTCAGCCCGGCTAGCTTGACTCCAAGTGGTGTGGAGTGCCTGGGACCCACGTCTGGGCATCCCCAGCGCACTTAGGGCGGCAATTGCAAAAAACAACAAGTGATGGACTGAATGTGGATCAATGTCACACACTCCCCCAGTCAAAAGATCTGGGCCCAAATCCATCGTTTTTTTGCACTCCACACCACCCTGGGTCAGATAATGGCTTTATGCAAATCAGCTCTGACCCTGTTGCCCCATGGGAACAGTCCAGTCCGAACTACAACAGCCATATCTTTCTTGCTGTCGGCAGTTCTGCCGTTGGTATTACAATGTGACCACCTTCAAGGCGGTCGCAAAGTGTATTTTTTTGTATTGTGACGTGTGCTGCTTGCTGCAGCACATGCCGCAGTACAAAAAATACACTTTTGGCATATCCCTGCACTATGTGGCAGGCACCATGCAGTGCCATGTCAGAGGGCCAGGGTGGAAGGAGGACCCGCTAGGAGGCCCCAATGTCATTTTCTGCCAGGCTTCTCATGGCGGGTTTACTACCATACAACGGCCGTCGGAAACTAACATTGTAATGCCTACGGCAGTGCCGCAGCAGGTACCGGCATTATTGTAGGTATTACAAACCATCCGACAGGCTCCTTCAGCCTGTCGGATTAGTGTCAGATTGTCTTTTTGCCCCGACCATCCGTCTGCCATCCTAATGTGGTGGGCGGTAAAAAGTATTACAATGGTGGACGGGCTGTCTGTGGCGGTCCCACCGTCATCGTAATCAATCCCAAAGTTTGTTAAAGAAAATAATTAATTTTGGAGTACACCTCACATTTGAATGCTCTCCCCTTGGGTGCCCATTTTTCAGGCTTTATTATCTTGACCAATGCCGGCAGTGGTTACAAGCAATATGCAATGTTTTATAAAAGCGACAAATCAAAAATGTGAGGAAAAGAGTGAGAGGGGAAAAGTCAGGAGAGAGAATAGGCCCTAGGCTATGGGGCTAATTGGCACATCTGGAGGAATAGAGTGTTGGCTTGAAAGAGACACTAGGATCAGTTAGCCTACATAATTTTTTCAAACATTTGCCATTTGTTGGCTTATATTCCTCGTTCTATTGAGTTTCTTCATTCATTGATTTCTTTGTATGTAATGTTGTGTTTTTGTAACGATTCTGTGTAGGATGATCTATGTTAGTTTGTAACTTTATGTAGTATGAACAATAGTGTAAATATCAGAGTGTATAGTGTGTTTTGTTTTTTTGCTATTTAATGTGTAGTAGAAATGTAAAGAAAAATTATTTAAAAAGTGGCATGAAATAATGATGCCAGGGTCTGGTCATAATAAATAGTCCTCTGACCCCAAAAGTCGTCTTTACTTTTAGTAAGTGTGGTTTAGGCAATTTCTTGTTGTATACTTTAAAAAGGGTCCAGCCTTCACCACGTCCTAAAGGACCTAACTGCTTGGGGTTCACACTAGGCTATGGGGCTGGCACAGAGGCAGACCTAGTCTCAATGTCGGCCCCTTCCTTTTCCAGTGATTGTTAGTCACAGCTTGTAACCACAACATTTTGATGCCTCCACTTTGTTCTACTGCTCACTTCCTCCATCTTCTAGTTCCAGCGGCAGCAGAGCTCTAGCAGAGTTTCGGCCGCATGAGTCGAGGCTTGGAGGACTGCCTCAGGCTGCAGCTGACAGCACACTCTTCAGACCCAGGAAGCTGGAGAGAGCTGGCAAAAAGTGCCATCTTATGGATTTTGAGGGCCTCTGCACAGAACAAATGTGAATTTCATCACCCATTTCCTTTTAATGCCAAACAATACTAAATTATATGTTAAACTCTAGCAGGGTCATACAAGAACAGCTGAAATGTCTTTCGCGGGACCCCAAAATCCTTAAAAGGACATAGGGTAGAAAGCCAGAGCCAGTGGTAGCATTAGGCAGACAAGGTGTGGGATTTTGAAATAGAAGAGACACATCAAATAGAGAGAAAGTTCACTTTCCTAGGGGGCCCCTTAGAAGGTGAGGCCCTGAGGAATGTATGACATTACAACGCATGCTTTTACCACGCATGCCTTTACAACGCGGTTTTTACAACGCATGCCATTACAACGCATAGCGCTTTTGGGTGCTGGATAGTGAATAGTTTAATTTACTATTCCAACTCCAGTCCCCGTGGATAGTAGGGAAGGTGTTGGATAGTAAATTAAATCTATTCACTATCCTAGAGCGCCCCCCAGCGCAATGCGTTGTAATGGTTTGCGTTGTAAAAGTTGTGTCGTAAAGGCACTGCGTGGTAAAATTTGCATTGTAAAGGATGTTTCCCGGCCCTGAGCAAATGCCCACTTTGCCATGCCTTAACCCCTTCGCTGCGGCGGCTATTCCGCCACAGCGCTAAGGGGGAGGCGGGGCCACGCGGCGCTCCCGTACTCGTGACGGAACCGCTCCGTCACGGCCCTCGGGTGAGCTGTGCTTGTGACGGAACGGTTCCATCACGGCCACGTCCGCTCTTTAGAACGTCAGCACAGGCGCGGAATTTGCGCCGCGTGGGCGCGGCGAGCGGGCCGTGACGGAACCGTTCTGTCACCAGCACAGCCCACCCGAAGCTCGTGACGGAACGGTTCCGTCACGAGCATGGGAGGGGTTAAAAAGTCTTTGCTGGTGTATTCATCAAGGTAAACAACACTACACATTGTGTAAGGTAGTAAGGGGACCCCCCCCCCCAGGTTAATTCTTGGCCTGGAACTGTCATTCCTGCTTTGCAAGGGGGCGCGTTACTAGGGCGTGGGAAAGGGTGCAGTAGTAGGGTACTGACATTACCTCCAACACGCTTCCTTCTATAACTGGGTGCAAAATGTGCCTTTACTATTCATGCATTAACTGGGGCAAATCCTGTCTCTACCGATTAGCTGGGTGGCAGCCAAGTGAGGGGTGGAAATGTCCAATAGCCAGGGAGGAAAGGGGCTTCACATACTCAGAAATCTATATAACCATGGATCAGACGTTATTCTATGACTGAAAGCTAGGGAGGTCCTGGAAGGCCACAGAGAAGACGCGGGTCACTGGCGCCAGCCGCCACTGTCCTTAATGGGCAGGGTGGTTCTTTATAGGATGGTACACTTGCCTATGTTCCTCCAAGCCCTACAAAACTCTGCTTTCAGGTTCCTGAGCATTTCCTTGGGATGGTGGAAGGCGAAACCAGGCTGCTGCTGTGGGATGGTGGAGAGTCGCGAATAGCACTCTAGACACAAATAATTCTTTCGATAGGGGCGTAGCCCTCCTGGACCTCTGTGCATGCCATTGGGTGACCCGATTGGTGAGCAGGGAGAGACCTCATTGAATGGGAAAGAAAGGCCAATACAGCACTGTACAAATTCCTATTAATACAATATATTACATGGGAGCCTGCAATCCCTGTATAAAAGACCCTGTAATAAGGATATGGTATAGTTGCTCAACTGGGATGTATGATGTTTAAACGCATGCTTTTACAACGCATGCCATTACGATGCAGGTTTTACAATGCAAGTCATTACAACGACTTGCGTTGGGGGGCGCTGGATAGTGAATAGTTTAATTTACTATTCCAACTCCAGTCCCCGTGGATAGTAGGGAAGGTGTTGGATAGTAATTAAACTATTCCCTATCCTAGAGCGCCCCCCAGCGCAATGCGTTGTAATAACTTGCGTTGCAAAAGTTCAGTCGTAATGGTAGTGCGTTGTAAAAGTTGCGTTGTAAAGGATGTTCCCCGCTCAACTGTAATAAGTTACTACTGGAGCCAAAGTCAGCATCTAAGGTGGAGGGCTGGTCACACAGCACACTTACAGCTGCAGTTTAAGCAAGGAAAAGGAAAACTACATGTTTGATCTTTTAATCTGTTTTGCAAAATTAACATTAATCGTCAGAAAGCTGTTTATGGCAATATGTTTATTTTTTCTTGCTGTAGGTCATTAAAAGGAAAATTGAATCTCTGCAGATTTTCTGCTCATTCTGAGCTGCACTGTTTTTAATTTGACATACCGATTCGGACATCTTTTGCAACATATTACTTAATGCTTTTCAATTAGTTTAATTTGGCAGAACAGATTTTGCTTTTATACTTCATGTCTGTAGCTATACTATCTCTTTCATATGAAAGAGCAAACCACCAGCGCTTGAAACATGTTTGGGAAGATGGTGGTGCAACCATGTATTACAAGGGATAAAGGGCCATATGTATCAAGCAAATTCGCATTCGCAAGCGCCGAAATTCTGCGAATGTTGGCGTTTGCGAATGCGAATTTGCAAAATGGTATGTATTAAGGAAACTTGGTGCAAAATAAGGAATCGCAAAATTTGCGATTCCTTATTTTGCAATTGCATTTAAGGAATCGCAATTTTTGCGATTCCTTAAATGCAATGTATGTAGCAAAAAAGAAATGCAAACTGTCCTTAAGAAATCGCAAATTGCCACCAACTTCAAGTTGGTGGTGATTTGCAAATTCCTTGAAAAATGCACATTTTTGCACTTTTCAAAGTGCCATGTGAAGCACATACATGCCCTTAGGGCATGTATTTTTGCCACATGTGCACCCATGCTTATTTCAGGGGTGCAACAGGGTGTCCTTTGGACACACCTGCACCCTTGAAATTATTCTCAATTTGCGATTCTCAAATTGCGAATCGCAAATTGAGATTAACTTTCCATTCATTCCTACGGGCCTCCTGGCCCATAGAAATGAATGGGAAAGTATTCCTTAATTGCGATTCGCAATATGCTAATCGCAATTAAGGAATACTAAGAATTTGCAAAAAAATTGCGAATTTGTACATACATCCCAATTTGCTATTCTGAAATAGCGATTTCTAAAAAATCGCTATTTCAGAATCGCAAATGTGTACCTTGATACATATGCCCCTAAATACCCTCTTTCGTTCATTAAAGTTTATTTCCAGTCACCTGGGAGTTTCATGACCTGGTGAAGGAACTCTGGCTTCGGCCTCTTTCCTTTATATGGCCATTGAAGTCTATTGTGGCTTTCAAAATCCTTATAATGTACAGCAGTGGGTACTTTATCCTGTATATATATATATGTTTACAATGGGTAAACATACAAATCGTGCAATAATAAAGCAAAAAAGGCCCAAAGTACTGTGTGTGTGCACTCATTCATTGCATGCCCCTTTTGCAGTGTGCATGCTTATTTACCCCATTCACTTACGCTACACAGTATGGGGCTGATATGACAACATTTTCCATGGCTGTTGGGTTCCCAGCCTGCTCTGGACGAAGGAGCAATAGTTTGCATGCCGGGCGTAGACAAGCTCGTTGAGACTCTGGCGTATATATGCTGCCAAGCACTTTACAGTCATTCTTGCTAATTACCCAGATGTGGCCTGCTGAAGGCCCAGGGACAATTTCAGCCCTGCTGCGAAACATGTCTGACATCTTGCAACTGGCCCCATGACTGTCTAAGAAACACTGTGATCACACCCTTGCATGTGGAACAAAAATGTGCCACAGCGTCCACAGTGACTCCCACAGGGTTTTCCAGTGTGTGCTGCAACAAGTGCCAAGTGGACCCTTCCTACTCGGAAGGAGGAGTGTGGCTCAATGGTTAGAGTGGCAGGCCCTGATGCAGAGTTCTGGCCAAGGACCAGGGTTTGATTCCCACCTCGGCGGGGTCTCGGGCTCAATTTCCTCGGACCAGATAATTCTCGCCTCGGTGCCTATTCTAATCACGGGCCCCACGCTGCAACTCTGGGCAATAGCTTGCTTAGCCTCCACACCGGCCCCAACAGTGCTAAGGATGCCTGGCTTCACCCTGGGGGTGCCCAGGAGTGGACAATTCACAGGGAAAGCCAGGAGGGGTTCCACAGCGGTATGAGTATCAGCGCCAGGAAGCCGAATAGGCAACACTGCAAGGTGACCGTCTGTTGACAGTGTGCTCTATAAGTACCATGACATTTACATTTACTCACCTTTGACCCGCAGTGATTTTGCACAGTGTCTGCTCATCGTCTTTTCGGATGACTGGGTATTTTCCCCTTTCTAAAAAAAATCTAAGTATAGATTGAGCCACCAGCCAGTTGCCTCGCCTTTAATGATCTTTACACAGCGCTAGCTAATCATTTTCTCTCGCTATTATTTCTGAAATCCTCCCAAATACAATTATAGACCTTTTTTACGCCCAGTTGAGGCTCCGAGTACCCGAATGCGGGGCCATATTATCAAGAAAGGGCAATACATTATCGCCGCTTTTATTGGCAGGTAACTGCCGCTAAAGCGGCGATAATGGGCTTGATAATATGCCCTTGTGAATTCCCATAGAAGCCCAGTTTCAGGTGTTAACCTGGGCTTCTATGGGAATTCACAAGGGCATATTATCGCCGCTTTAGCAGCAGTTTCCTGCCGATAAAAGCGGCGATAATGTATCGCCCTTGCTTGATAATATGGCCTGCGGAGTCTGCTAATTCCCAGTGCTAACTCAGACAGTGTTCTGAGACATGACGTACTCCCACCCTTTTGACCATGAGACCAGAGCTACTCCCCACACCTCACCCTGAGCCTGTGAGCTTCTCCCAACTCCTCACCTGCAGCCTGTGAGCTACCCACCCTGAGCCTGTGAGCTACTTTCCACGTCTCACCTTCGGGCTCTGTGCTACACCCTATTCAAGAGCTATGTTCTCTACCTCTCCTTCCCTTCTCTTAAGGTCTTATTACGTCTACGGCAGTCCATGGGACCGCCTTGCGTAATTGTGGAGGCGGTCTGACCACCGCCACACTGCAGGACCACCCGCAGTATTATAAGTGTGGAGGTCAGACCGCCACTGAACCACTGCTACCACCGCGGATCAAGTATCCTGTGGCGGTCTGGAAGTGCTTCGAAGCCAAAATATGCTGGCGGTGCAGCATCGGCACAGCCGAGCATATTTTGAGTTGCTTCTCCACCTGCTTTTTGATGGCGGTTGCACTGCCATGAAAAGGGTGGCGGTGAGACAACGAGGCCCCTGTGTATGGAGGTGCATGCAGGGGGGCATATGTTGTGCCCCCCTGTAGATTTGCACCTCGGTTCCTGCACTGGAAGGAACAACATGGTGCATTCATTCCCTTGCAGGAACGTGCACTGGTGGTCCTGCAGTGGTGCTGTTTAAAGCTCACAATGAGCCTTTAAACAGCACCGCCACTGGACCACCACCCACCCAGCAGATCACAAAATGACTTGTATTGAGGTGGGCGGTGAGTTTCGGCTCTCCTGGAGTGGGACAATGGCATGCTGCCTGCTGTAGGGCAGTCAAAACTCATAATCAGGCCCTTAGACTCAGATCTCTCCATCTCAATTTCTTACTGTGTGTGTGAACTCTTCGGATGTATGTCATTACCACGCATGCTTTTACAACGCATGCCTTTACCACGCAACTTTCACAACGCAAGTCGTTACAACGACTTGCGTTGGGGGGTGCTGGATAGTGAATAATTGAATTTACTATTCCAACTCCAGTCCCTGTGGATAGTAGGGAAGGTTTTGGATAGTAAATGAACTATTCCCTATCCTAGAGCGCCCCCCAGCGCAAGTCGTTGTAACGACCTGCGTTGTAAAAGTTGCATGATAAAGGTACTGCGTTGTAAAAGTTGCGTTGTAAACTCTGTTCCCCGAACTCTTCCACTAGTTCTGCTCTTCTCAGTTTATCTACACCGGAGCACTTTATGCTTGGGTGAGGTTGTACTTTTCCAGTCCTGTACATACATGTGGAAGTCAGTGTATGTCTTGCCCCTTGGAGATGCTTGGTTAGCACATGTCTCCAGTGATCACGCGAGGTGTGCTGCCTCCCACTGCCCTCAGATTTCAGGATCATTGCCCGATTTGTCTAATTGTGCCTCTCCATGCTTCCAAGCCTCAGTCAGCCGAAAGAGTTCAATAAAATCGAAATTAATCAAGAGGCGCGAAAAGTGGTGTGAAGAGAGAGCAGAGAAAAAGAGATAAAGGGGGAAAAAGAGACAAGGCGAGCAGAGATGAGAGTAGTGAGCAGAGAGCAAGAGAGAAAGAATTTGAACAAGACTAAGAAAAAGAGGTGCAAACACAGGTGTGGACAGAGAGAAGGCAGGGGCATATTAACAAGCACAAGGCGATTATAATCGCTAAACGAGCTTAGCGCGTTTTTGATTACTGCCTTGTATCGTTGGTTTACATCGCCCTGTTAGTGGCGTATTTACAATGCTTAGCGCACGGGCGATGTCAATTCCAGAGATACACGGCGATAATCATCATTAGCGTGTGAAATCCGGCGATGATTTCACACGCTAATGAAAAGCTTGTGAATATGGGAGTGTGGACTTATTTTATCAATCCACCTCCATTAAAAAGACAGCCAAGTCAGGATTTTACCTGACATTAGATGACAGCGATAAACGCGGTTGTTAATAGGGCGATGTTGCTTTTGGCAATGGATTCCATGTGGATTCGGTGAGGAACGCCTACTTTGCATGTGATTAGCGATAAATATCACTCACATGCAAAGTAGAAAAAAATGCAGCTACCTCAAGGAAACTCACGCTACAGCTTGTTTGCGAACCCTTTGTAATAGTGAGCTAAAAAAATCGCCGCTTTTCCGGCGCTATGTGCCGGAAATGCGGCGTTAGGTCTCTTGATAATATGCCCCCAAGACAGACTAAGGGAAGACAGGAAGGGAAAGCGAAAACAAAAGAAACATAAAAAGACAAAATATAAAGGTTGGGACTGCGTGGAAAATGTGTAAGAGGAGAGAGACAAGACCATAGATAGAGAAATTACAAAACTTGGAGGTAGTGTGAGAGAGAGGAGAACGATAATGGAGGGAATCCAAGCGAGTATGGTATAGTGGATTGCAGAGAGATAAAATAGATAATAAAGAGGTATGGAAAGAGGAATGGAAGTAAAAAAGGGAGAGAAAACGGAAAGTGCAGTGAGAAGAAGGCAGACAGAGGGATGGAATACAGAGAAAACGAGCAATAGAATGAACTATAAAGAGATAGAGAGAGACAGAGCGAGAGAAACAGAGTATGAGAGAGAGGACCTGAGGGAGAAAAGCACAACCAAGCAAAAAATACTCCTTAACCGCATGCGAGCTGCGGCTATTTTCGCGCTGCGCGGCTTTTTTCAAAAAGCCGCGTTACATGACGAGCTCAGCTCGTCAGCAGCGTGCGAGCGGCGCAACTGATGACGAGCTGTGCTTGTCATCAGCGCCGAAGTGGTTAACTAAACACAGCCAACAAAATACAGAAATCGACAAGACTTCAAAACAAACTGAAATAGAAAAAAAAGATTGCATCAATGCAACCCGAAATAGAAAAAATACTGCATCAATGCAACCCAAAATGGAAAAAATATTGCATCAATGCAAACCAAAATTAATGAAGTACTGCATCAATGCAACTCGAAAGGAAAGAAATACTGCAACAATACAAACCGAAATGGAAAAATTACTGCATCAATACAACCAGAAATGGAAATAAATACTGCATCAATTCAACCCGAAATGGTAATAAATACTGCATCGATGCAACCCGAAATGGTAATAAATACTGCATCGATGCAACCCGAAATGGAAAAAATACTGCATCAATGCAAACTAAAATGAAAAAAATACTGCATCAATGCTACCCGAAATGGAAATAAATACTGCATCAATGCAACCCGAAATGGCATGAAATACTGCATCAATGCAACCGGAAATGGAATGAAATACTGTATGAATGCAACCCGAAATGGAATGAAATACTGTATGAATGCAACCCAAAATGGAATGAAATACTGCATCAATGCAACCGGAAATGAAAATAAATACTGCATCAATGCTACCCGAAATGGAATGAAATACTGCATGAATGCAACCGGAAAGGAAAATAAATACTGCATCAATGCAACCCGAAATGGAAATAAATACTACACCAATGCAACCCAAAATGGAATGAAACACTGCATCAATTCAACCCAAAATGGAACGCAAACATTCTATTAAATAGTGCTAATGGTAAAACAAAGGGGCGATTTGCTGGAATAATTACATTTAGGTACCACTTCGGCAGCAATGTGATAGACCAAGATACATTATAAAGACGTTCATTATTAGCTATAACTCAACCTTCAGAATCACAACAATACAATCAACTGGATACATCCGCGGGAGATAAACTAGAATTCACAATACTAAAAACTATGCAAACTTCCAGTGAAGTCAAAAGGGGAGTCCAGAGCAGAGACTAATGTGAAAACAGTTAGCACAAAAAAGACAACAGCTGCTTTCAGCAGGCAGAAGTCACTCATGATGCAGGAAACCACTAGAACGCACAAGCGTCCTGAAGAAGGCCCCTAGCCCAGGAATAAATACAGCACCGCCACAGAGAGGAAACATGAGATACCACAGAAAACGTGGTTTGATTCAATTGCACAACCTGCACGCAGACCGGCGTAAGCAGTCTGAGCAGACGAAGAAAAGGCAACCAGGACTTACAAAATGAAGAGAAACGAACTGATTTTAAATTGCCTTTCGTATAACGTTTGTTACCATTGATTGATTGACTGTATATACTAATATGAATGTTTTTATACTGTCTTTTATGATTTTAAGTAATCGAATAAAGTATTTTGACTGACTGACTGAAGAGAAACACCTTCCATCAGCCACGTTCTAGAGTAAATGGAGACTAGAAAAACAAAGGAGAGGGGAAGGGGCGGGGTGTCACAGACAGGAACGTGAAGGTTAGGACATTTTTTAAATCCTAACAAAGTCTAGAAAATAACAGCTAGGACAGTGGCCAGATGAACACAGTAATGAAAGGGGCATCCAGTGAGAAGTAGAGCGCCTGCCCTCTTACCCAATCTTACATCATCATGAATGACCAGCAATAAAAAGGTCCCTGTTTATGACATTTGGTTGGGTTGTAAAACCTATTGTGACATCAGCACTAGATGGACCCTTAAAGAAATGCTCAAAAGCAACACCTTCGCATTACAGCCAACTTCAGTGGATCGATGGAATCTCCTTACTTCTTCACAGGCCATTGATGGAATTTAAAGCTATTTGGACAAGTTGTTACCCAGCTGCTGGTGAGCCATGGTATCCAGCTGGAATGTACTGTATATATATATATATATATATATATATATATATATATATATATATATATATATATATATATATATATATATATATATATATAGCTTCCAAACTTGCCCAGATATGAGGCCGCACTCGTTCAGAGGTGAGTCACAAACTGTTTATTTCAGACACAGTCAGCTTCTCTTCCCTAATAGTGTCCCCTGGCCTGACGCGTTTCAGGGAATCCTTTCCCTTTCTTCAGAGGCCCGCAAGAGCAGTCTTCATTGCGTGCAGTTGCACTGTCCCCTGCATCCTTCTCAATCTTCCATTTGCCTCCGGTGTGCCTTTAAATTAATTTGCTGCTCAAATGCATGCTGGGACCTGCAGTTTCTTTATGCATATTTTCTACCCTCCAGCGGGTTAGATGCTCCTGCGAAATATATATATATATATATATATATATATATATATATATATATATATATATATATATATATATATATATATATACGAACAAGTCCGGCTCTCAACCGGAAGGCAGGAAGAACACTCACTCAGGCAATGGTTTTGCTCATACCAACAGCTTTATTTTGCTTGTCTCGTCCTTAACCCAACGCGTTTCGCCTTCAGCCGGTGGCGAGGTGGTGAGTTGGTGAGTTCTCAATAGGACTAGAAACCTCATGGTGAGTTACTCAAGCTTTCTGCCAGGAAGTATTATTCTGACCCAGACAGGCTGTGTCTGGCATAGATTATGGCCTTGGCCCCTGTCCCATTAGGGACAGGAACAGTTAAGCGCCCCCTACATAATACCCCATCAAGCTGTTATATGATAAAATAAAAATCATTAAAAAAAATATTTATGAATATCACAGTTGAATAATTACACAGACACAAAGGCTCTTAGGACCACCAACAATGCTTTTCCCAAAAAGTGTGAAGTGTTTTCCCCAAACCATTTTAAGCTGGTCCAAAAAAACAAATTAGAATTGATTTTATTTTTAAATTACTTAAAAAGCTTTTTAGTCGATAAATACTAGCAGACGGTGGATTAAACATTAAAATTAACGCCTCGCCATATGTTGCTGGGGAGATTTTTTTCCAAATTGGTACAGATATTTGGATCTCAAACTTCCTACACCTGAACAAGAAAACATCACATGTGCTAAATCTTGTAAAATGAGGGTACAGAATAGGCAACCCTAGGCTCCCCTTTTTTATCCCATGGACTTATGCTTAATTAGAACAGGTCAAATATAAACCTCAGGTAAATAGATATCATATGGGGGTCGAAATTTGCTTTTTTTTTTAATTGTACTGCACCATGAGTAAAAAGGAAACAATTCAATTGTAATCTTGGGATGTGTTGTCAGTATGCTATTTCAGCTTGATAGCTTTTAAGCTTTGTCAATTTTTGAAATTTTGCTGAAAGGAGAGTTAGACCCAAAAATGTCTTCATTAGAAAGGTCTACTTGAGCCGCTGAATACTAAAATAATTTTGGGAAGGTAAATGTTCTTTCAAAATCATGCACAAATACACCCCAAATGATTTTTTAATAACATCTTCATGACTGCTAAACACCCTATATGCATAGTGGAGAATTTGACCAGTGGCCCTTTGGTTAATGCTGGGTAATGCCAACTCCAAACAAATCATTTCCATTGTAGATGACCGCCCCAAACCTAAGTAATATTTCCAAAGTTTACACTCAATGCCGGCGTAACTTTTCAAGGCAGTTATCGAATGATAGCCACTTATAGGATTATGGAAGGGATTTTTGAGACCTACATATTTGATAATAGTTAAATGTCTTTACCTTCTACTGAGTTAAAAACTTTCTTTGAGCCAAACCCAATTGCAGTGGCTTTTGAAATTTGCGCCTTGGAATGGTTAGACCATGAAAGATTGTTTGAAACGAGTGTCCATAGATAGTTATACACTCGCTCTGTTTCTAATTTGGCCCACTCTTAATACAATTTGCTTTAAGATTTCAAACCTGAGTCCCCCATAACCATAATGTTTGTTTTCCCTTTATTCACACTTAGGTTGTGGACAGAGGAGAAAACTGCCTGAGCATCTAATTGTCTTTGGAGGCACACAGGAATTAGAGACAACAAAATTATATCATCGGCATACATTAATACCGAAATTGGTTTCAACCCTAGTTTAGGAGGGTGAGCATTCAGTGTGTTTATAAACTTGGGAAACTCAGCCAAGTAAAGGGAGAATAACAGGGGCGACACAATTCACCCTTGTTTAAGGCCCTTTCGAACTGCATTATTGGAGATCTATACCGACCCGGAACCAAATAAAACCTCTTACAAATTTTCAGAATATAAAGATATCAGTGAACATACTAGGGAAGCTGAAATGCCACAATGTACTAATTCTTGCCAAGTAGGGGTCGGTCAACTTAATCAAAAGTGTTGCTAAAATCAACTAAAGTGACATAAGAGACTATGAAACAGGCATCTGATATGGAGACGGATGATTGGTAGCTTGTCCCCATGGGAGTTAGACACTACGGGCCCGATTCACAGAACTAACTTAAGACAAAATCCTAAACTTACTACTTTTGGTATTCACAGAAGGCATTTAGTAGTAGTAAAGTTAGGATTTTGTCTTCAGTCTGTCTTAAGTCTGTCCTAAGTTTGTCTTAAGTCTGTCTTAAGTCTGTCTTAAGTCTGTCCTAAGTGTGTCTTAAGTTTGTCTTAAGACTGTCTTAAGACTGTCTTAAGACTGCCTTAAGACTGTCTTAAGACTGTCTTAAGTCTGTCCTAAGTCTGTCTTAAGTCAAACTTAAGACAAAATCCTAACTTTACTACTACAAAATGCCTTCCGTGAATACCAAAAGTAGAAGGACAGACTTAAGACAGACTTAAGACAGACTTAAGACAACATCCTAACTTTACTCCTACTTAAATGCCTTCTGTGAATACCAAAAGTAGTAAGTTTAGGATTTTGTCTTAAGTTAGTTCGGTGAATCGGGCCCTGTCTCACCATGTGTCTCATGGCACAAAACCTTTTCCTTGAACTTCCATCAGGACTAGGGTCTTGCAGATGACCTTCTGCACAGACATGTCTTCATTTAGGGCTGGTGATTGGCTTTCTTCCAAGCAGGGAAACCTCAGCGTTGATCCTGGCTCTTGAGCCTTCCACTCCGCTTCTCTCCAATGAGGCATGCTTGCAGGAATTAAGGGTGCATCTCCAGGCTGTGGGTGTAATCAGGCACCACCCACATTGCACCAGAGGTTAGAGAATGTCATAAATATGGCGAAGGTGGTGCCGACAATACACTTTGATCTCACTACATGGCCAGAAAATTAGAAGACTGATCAATTCTGGTCAATTCTTGATTGTCTCACGAGGTGTCATTTAGTAGCCAGATGCAGAGATTTAAATATGCCATTTATGGGCAGTATACCTCTCCCATGCCAAAAGAGCCAGTCCCTTCAATGATTGCAGTGATAGGTGGCTCAGGTAGCCATGGGGCAAGTGTTTGCATAGGATGGCGATCTGGGAGAAATCGTTAATCCTCGCCATGGAGAGGTGTCCTCCACTTTCACTCAACTACCCACTATGGGGTGGGCAACGAACTTGGAGTACTGCTGAGAACGTGCAGCGGAAGGACACCCAAAAGGAAACGCTGTTGCAATAACCCTCCAGGACCTTCTTATTTGTTGTTCTCCTTGTTTTACAGTGTCCCCAATCCACAAAAGTTGGCAAAAGTCTCACCTACCTGAAGGAAGATGCCTTCAAGAGACAGAGCCGCCTGACCCTTAAGACGTGGGCGAAGGAGTCGGTCACACCATGAATGCCAGAGCCAACTTCTAGAAAGAGATCCACGTCTTATTTAGTTTGTAAACCAAGGAAAGGAGGGTGATTTTGCTCAGCAATGCGAAGCCTCTCCGGAAGGATGAAGCAACAAACCACAGAAGAGGAACTAGGAGAGGCGAAAGATTGTCTCACTTAGTGGGGGGGAAACTTATCAAAGAATCTGATTGATTCTTATTCACCTCTTGAATCTCATCTTCTGTTGCCCGTTCACTCTAGCAAAAAGACACCCCGCAGGCTGTATGAGTTCCCAGGCCAAACGCCACACCTAGATGGCTTCTCAAACATACTCTAATCTGCAAGCCTATTGTGCAATCCTGCCCACCGATTATGGGTGTAAGTAAAGAATATTCAAGGCAGCTTTAAATACTGATCCCTGAAGGAGTGTATCTGTCTCTAAAAGCACTGCTGCTATCCAGTAAAGGATTGTCTGGGTCCCCATAGCTATACAGAGTGATGCTGTGTACTGGAGGACACAGTGAGAAATACTTACATCCTGGTAAATCCCACCTGTGATTTTTAGTATTATATAACTGCCCCATAATTAAACCTCTACGCTGTTTGAGGTCTTTAATAATGGTAGTCTGTAGGAGAGTAGGATCTGCTTACTATGGTTACCCCCACTTTTTGCTGATGTTTCACTGTTTTGCGACTTAAGTCTGGCTGAGGCCATGCTATCCAGGACCCCAGCCTAGCTGCTTCCTCTCTAAAATGATTCCATGTACTTTAGGTACACTCCAGTTTGGTTACTGGGGTACCCTTATGAGTCCCTAGTATATGGTGCCTTAGGTACCAAGGGCATAGGTACCCCAGAGGCCTGCCAGGGGCTGCAGCATGTATCGTGCCACCCCTGCGAAGCCTTCCAAAATGACACCACAAGACTGCTACTGCAGCCTGGGTAAGGTGGTGCCTGCACCCCTTACTTAGCTAAATGTTACCTATATCTACCTTAAATCACTAAACATATAAACCTATCAGTCACCCCTAATGCAGGCCTTATCAATCCTGAAGGCAGGGTGCTGGGTTTTGTGAGAGAGGGTGCCCATGCATGAGCAGGGCACCTCTGCAGCCTTCGGAATCTATTTTCCAGGGTTGTTACGTGATGCAGCCAGACCATATACTCTTAAGTGCATTATAACCTAGCGGTTAATGCTAACTTTGTTATGGCTGCAAGGAAACATGTCGTGTTTGGTGTCAACCACTTTGGAATCATACCCCCCCGCCAGTCCTGGCGGCGGGGGTATGAGTCCATCCTTCTAAAGGGAGAGACATGTACACACCGGTACACCCGGTACCAGTTTAAAAGAACCCTGGCATCACAAAATGGATGCTGCAGCCACAGACACGAGTCTGGCCTCCTGCTGCCGGACGAAACTCCGGCAGGGGAGGCCTGGACAATAGGTTTCCTGTCACAGGGAGGTGTCAGCACCTCCCAGACAGGCTTTAGTGTATTGGGGCTGGGTGGGTGCACTCCAAGAGTGCTTTGAAGTCAGCACTGAGGGCACATATGGTATCCCTGTGCATAGCCCAGTTCAAACCGGTTGCAGGGGCTACCAGCCCCTGCTCTGGTGTGAAACTGGACAAAAGGAATGGGTGTAGCCACCCTCTTTCCTGACCCTCCCATAGGTGGGTCCCCAGAGTATGTCCAACCCCTTCCTTGGGTATAAGAAAGGAACTCCTGGCTACAGGACTTTAGATTACACCTGGACGGAACTCTGCTACAGAAATCCCGGAACTTCGACGATTTACACAACTTGATGACTGAAGAATCTCCCTTGGAGTAAAGGAGTTAATCTCCTGCGTGGCAGACACCAAAGACGCATCTGACCGGTTTGCATCTCTGAAGCTCCCGTGGGATTCTGAAGTATTTACAACACAGGAGGTAGGTTTCTAAAAATCCCAGACGCCACAACGAGTCCCCAGCAAAGCTGAGCCCTGTAGCCCTCGTGGGTACCATGGAACCGGAACCCCTGGACACCGTGCAGATTTGCAAGTGCATTAGCTTCTCGACATTCCTTGAGGCTGTGCATTGGGTAACATGTAGCCCAGACACCGAGCACCTTTTACACTGAAGATTGCTGGCCTACACACCACGAGTGTTCCGTGAGCTGGTGCTTTGTGTTATCGCTCAAGGTACCTTCGCGATCTCTGGTCCATTGACTGGTGGGTCCCTGAGAAGGCAACTTTGATTTTCCTTGGGTTTCCCTGATTGCTCAAGACGTGCCCTGACTCTCCTCCCCTTTGTGAGTCCCTCGGACTTTGCTGGTTCACACCAAAACCTTTTTCCTTTTCCTGCATGGGTTGCTGTTCAAACCTGAATCACCCGACATTGTTGGGCATTCATCTATCGTGCCCCTAGTCACTGGCAAGTGACCCAGACTCTGTCTCCTCTGCTTTCAGGTTCTTCACATCTTCGATCCAGGCTTGGATCACCCCGGACACTTTTTATTCTCGATGGCAGTAGCACTTTGCAGCAGATCGCCATTGAAATCAACGACGATTTCCGACACCAAAAGACACCTATGAACCCGGCTTCCCTGGGTGAGGTAACTTGAGTACTCTGGTGCTCTCGTGGGTGTTGGCCCTAGAACCCCTCAAGTCTAAAGGGGTTTGCTCAAGTCCTCTCCTAAGTGTCCTTAATCTTTAAATTTCCAACTTCGACTTTCCACATAGAAGATAACTGTGATTCGCGGCTGTGTTCTCACATTGCACACGTCCCCCATGGTTCCCTGAGTCACTACCTTGGGTGGTTCCTTGTGGCATACAATGCGGAGCATAGAGGGAAAGAAGGAGCCCTGGTCGCCCTCCACTCAAAAGTCATCAACAACAAAAATGACCAGGCTCCTGAGACTACTGAAATCTTATTCTATTGTATTTCTATTTGTAGTCCACGTGAAGCCTTGTAGTCTTCTACATAACCCTCACTCAACTTAAGTTTGTAAACACTTTCTGTATATTACATAAAATACCCTTTCTACACTTTGTTGACAGTTTTTAAGAAATCTGGGACTCATATAGCATAGAGATCATTCAAATCCTCTTTCTTACAGTCCCATACACACAAATGTTGTGCAAAAAATGTGAAAAGGCAAAAAGACCCCTCACGGGCGCACCACCAATAGGGTAACTGGTAGGTACTCACCAGATATGCCCATTTTTCTCATCATTGGCGGTCATTTTGCCCAAAGAAAAAGTGTCCAAAATAAAATATAAGTGTATAAAAGTGCGTGCAGTGAAGTGACAATGAATCACACTCCACGGTGTGGCAATAAGTGATTCAAATTGAGAGGATTCACTCAACTCGCAACAACTTTATTCTTTACTCAGTGAACCCAATCAAACATAAAAATACAAGCAAAGTAGGATGCTATTTTTGCATACCACTGCCAAAAGCCAACATGTTTCTCTGCTTCACATACTTTGGGCAGATTCCTCAGGGCCAGACTTTTCGCCACAGCACCTAGGTTGGACACGTCATTCTAAAAAACTGTCAACAAACATAAAAGTAAAAATAGACACACTGTGTAAGCATCTTGCTATTCTTTTTCATAATCTCTCTCTATGCCATATGTTCTCTTATGGACATATTTACCCTCAGTTAGCGACGTGTCGACTACCAGCTTAGAGGTTCACGAAATAATGGAAAGGCTCCTCATGTGAGGCATCCTACACGATTCAATACTACAGTCGTTAGGGAATCTAAAAAACAAGTAACCATCTGTTTAAAACTGTCACATAAGTGTGGTTATAGCGTGTCTCTCACACCCTACCTACAGCTACACTTTGTATCCCAAACTGTTTCAGGTGATTTAAAGCCTTTTGCAGCCTCTTAATGCCATGTGTTAAAACATTGCTGTCTTTCATCACACGTATGTTCCTGCAATTATCTATCTCGCAATCTACCATGAAAAATCATTCGGAAGCCACTGCCGTCTACCACTGTTATTTCATCAATATTTAGCTCCAAAGTTCACCTCTACAACTAAGGATGCCACGTTCTATAATGGCCGCGTCTCCACGCTGGTTTTACTCAAGGAACGACGTATCCCTTCAACTACCAGCAATAGTTTTACCTGCATATTAGCGAACCACAAACCCAGGTCTCCTTTGCTTCTTACTGACCCAGTCCTCACTGAGCGTATTGTCTCATCCTTTCTGTGTTTGTTCACGCCGATGCTGTTGTATTTCAACTAACGGGCCCTGATGGAGCGGGATAGAAAACAAAATTTTGTTTAAACTCGCAAAGTCACATTTCCATAACATGAATAAAATTATTAATGATTTGTGATATGTCGTGCTAATACAACTTAGATTAAACTTTACACGTGGGGGGACTAACATGTGTGCTCATAAACGTGCATATTTGTTGCATCTTTTTGTTCGTGCAAAATAATAAAATAATTTATTGTTTTCGTTTTTGTCATTACTAACTGCTGCAAACTTAAATTAAGCATGTGCTTGTTTTGCTTTTCCTTGTCTGTGTGATGTCATTTCTACTATTCTAGGTGCATATGGGTCTCATAGATAAACGGAGACTGGTAATTATAAACGCTGCTTTATTTGTTTGCAATGGCTAGATAACATTTTGATTAATTCGGGTGGGTTAATTAATTAGTAAACCATGGGGTGGATACAGAATCTACATTATTTCTTACATTAATACTTTTCTTGTGTTTGTTTTATACTAGAAAACATAAGTTGCCTGCTTTTGGGCCTAGCTAATTGAGCCGCACAAAAAGAGCTGATCCATAATTCTGCAGAAAGTCACGAGACGCCCATTCTGAATTAAAACGTTTATTGAAGCTGCATTCACAAAGCAAAAACTGATGAGCTGACATCATTCTGTCGGACATGGCCAAGGTCGAAAGTGAACTTTTTGTCAGTCCTTAACTTGGCATCCGCGGAAGTCGTGCTGAAAGACTATGGAAGCTGCGAGGATGACTT
Organism: Lissotriton helveticus; assembly: GCF_964261635.1. Classification (NCBI taxonomy): domain Eukaryota; kingdom Metazoa; phylum Chordata; class Amphibia; order Caudata; family Salamandridae; genus Lissotriton; species Lissotriton helveticus. Next base: position 43,087,529 of record NC_136071.1, on the reverse strand, counting down.
AATACAAAGTTGCAATCGCAGGAAGCCTCTGGCTTCACGTGGAAGAGACAATGGTCTTTGTAAGACATGATTTTGTGGAACTTTTTAAGAAACGGGTGACATGTCACTTGTCACTCTCAGCCAATGGGACGTCGTAGATTTCTGAAAACTTTCCTTTGCCAGTTTAGTTAGCGTAGAAAGGTATAAAAAGTCATGCCCTTAGGGTTGGGCTGACTGCTGCTTTCTGACTTTCCGATGAGGGTGATGTGCTGCTGGACTTTGCGTGGAGCACGTAAGAATCCTCAAAAATCTTTACTTTAATTTCTGTTTATTTAGCTCAGTTAGGGAAATAGGTTTTAGAAATGCTAAACTTTATATAATTTCTTTTAAACTGATTCAATTGCTTAAATTGTATTTTTCTCAATTTCCTTACCATCATGCTTGCTTTATTGCAAATAAATTTCATTTATAAAGCTTACAACTTAAATACCATAATTTAGAAAATAAAATCTTACTTTTGACAAACAAGCTGGTCTTGATTATTTAGAAGTATAGGTTACCATTAGCTAGATCATGTCGCCTATGGTGGTCGTTTAAATGATTAGGTTTTATTCTAATGACAATATTCTTTCTGCAAATGTATAAATATGTATATAGTGTGTAGATAATGTGTATATAGATTTATTCTGACCACCTGATTCAGTAGGCCCAAAATATATCAGGTTCATAAATGGGTCCATATTTAGTATAGAATTTTGTTTATAGGTTATGAAGTTGGGTAGCGTAGTTTATGATATATTTTCTATAGCCCGCTGGACCAATTCTCTGGTAGCAGAAATTGATGGTTGCTAAGGGGTAACCAAGGTAACATGTTGGTTGCTAAGGGTTGTGTCATGGTATGCAAATAGGATCAATGTTTTAACACTTGTTAAGTTCGTTTTTCGTGCCTATCTGTAAGCTATACCGGTATAGATTGTGTGGCGAGAAATTAGTCACGCAAGCCATCTGTTCAGTTTGTAGTGATATCGCCGAGTATCACAAGAGGTATCGCCGTGTACCATAGTGTTGTCGCCGAGCAGCACAGTTTTAGGGCTAGGTCTGAATCTTGTATAGTGAAGATTTTCTAAGAAATCAAAACAGCATGAGAATAGGGACAAAGCGCCTTCCATAAAACTCACTGTGATGAGAGTATTAGTTATATCCGAGCTTGAGTGAAGGGTAAATTTAGCGTCGGTACATGATTATCTATAAACAGGTTAGAGTCCTGTACGGGTACATGTTTCATATCTATAAACAGGTGAGAGCCCTGTACGGATAACGTCGTTATTTTGCTAACGGTACATGATTTCTATAAACAGGTGAGAGTCCTGTACGGATTTCATGTGTGTTTGAATTTAGGGAATTTTCCGTGTAAAAGTGTGAGTTTGAATTGTATTTTATGTTCAAGTGGAACTCTTAGAACTTTCACTTCGCGGTGGGTTCAGAGCAAAGCGAGTTCATAATTATACGTGTTAGAAGGGTGGGGTAAGGTTACTCTACTGACAATTGAATATTATCCTTAGTGTGAATAGCGCCGTCTATTCCGAAGTGTGGATACTTGAATGTATGTAAACTATCCTAATTAGTGAAACGAACAGATGTTGTCTTTATAAGTCATTGTTAAGAATTAATTTACACTGAAAAGTGTTCTTAAAATGGCGCTGTGAAAAGATTTTGTGAAGGAGGGGTAAGCGCCAAGAGTGAGAAGCGAGAAACCGCAGCTGCTGTGTACGTCACAGAGCCGCGCTGGGATTGGGTGACCTACGTCACAAACTGTATTCTGATTGGCTCTTGAGTCTCTGACGGCCTGTGAGCAGATTGGTCGTTGGGAAAATCTCCAAATTTATTGGTTGAGCAGGAAACTGACGTAGCTCAACTGCCATTGGTTTGTTGGTGTGTTTCGCGCACGGATTGGTTGTTTTGCGGAACATCCCGGAAATATTTTACGAACGATTTTGTGAATTAAATTTTACTTTTGAAAATGAGTTATCATTTTAAACATGTTGAGAAAAAGACAACATTATTTCAGAAATTTAAGAATTTATTTTCACCTGACAAGAAAATCGAAACGCGAGGTGGTAAACTACTTCATAAGTATAAAACACCTGCAGCGTACATGGAAGGTGAATACGGATATCATACTGTCTTATGGTTAGACAGTTGGAAACGCTATACTAAAAATGATGGTGTTTTGGCTTGGCCTGATGATGGTTCATTTAATGTAAGGGTTTTAAGAAATTTACGAGAGAAAATGAATGCTCTTGTTCCAAAACCGAGACCAACTCAATTTGAAGCTTTAGTTGAGTGGGAAGACGAGATGTATCAGTTACAAAGAGAAGCTAGTGGAATTAAAAGACCTTCTAAAAATCCATCATGGAAAAGAGAAACTCATGAAGATAGATTGCGAATGTGGAGACAGGGAAATATGAGTGAAGGATTGTATTTAATTCATGAAATGGTAATGGGTTCTCCTACAGGAAAATCTATGGAAAGTGAATCTGAGGATGCAATTATGGAAGAAATATATACAACTGCTAGAAATAAACAGCCTAATCAGCCTTTGAGACCTCCTAGATCATGGTCTACTCCGGTGGTTTCTACTGAAACTTCACCGAGTGCACCTCCAATTAGTGAAGCTCCTAAACTTTATCCAAATAATTGTGAAATCACTGAAACTCCTAGAAGACCAGAATTCGAGAATGCTCGAAATGAGGGTAGACATTTTTCAATGACTCCAAGAGCAAGGGAACCTCCAAAAGATTATGTAAGAGAGACAAGAAATGTTGAGGATGATGATTATAATGAATATTTAAGGTCTAAAGAAGAATTAATTAAAAGAATGACAAAAAGCATGGAAGCTGTCACAGTTCCAGTAACAATAGGTCCTGTTCAGCCTGTATTTGATCAAAGAAATACAAACAAAACTGGATTAACTATTCCTTTAAATACAGAAATTCAAAAGCCTGCTGAAAAATTTTATTCAGATTTGACTGAATTAAACATTTCTAGATCGAGAATGCCTGATTTAACGTTTAATGAGGATTTATCTCCAAAAACACCAATGGGTGCTATGTCAGATGTAGGAAGTCCTGAAGTTAGGGTAACCACACCAAAACTTGATGTGGCCAAATTAAAAGCGAATATAGAAGAATTAATAATTGGAACAATTGGCCCAGATAGTTTAAATTACTATCGAGATGATGAACTACTATTCATTTGCAAAAGTATTCAGTGGAAAACGAAAAATAAATATGATCAATTAGAGGATTTAGCTGCAGAACTTGAAATCGATGTAAGTAAACAAAAGAATTTTGCAAAGCATTACAGATTAGATTTCTCAGAAAGTGACATTGAGAGTTTGAACTCAATGTGAAGAATAGTTCACATTAAAGATTTGATTGTCTATATCAAAAAGCTAGGAGAACTGAACAAATGGAGAGTGAAATGGACCAAAAGGAAGGAAGATGAAAGATTAGAAAGAATGTCAAAACAATTTCCAATGAGAGAAGTTGCAGGTGGAGGATATGTTCATGTCCCATGGTCAAGACAAGACATTCTGTTATTCACAAATGACTTTCCTAAATTAAGAGAGAAACCTGTTGAGTGGTACAGGCAAGTCGATAGATTTATCAAAGTGTCAAAAGTTCTGTGGATTGATTTGGATGGATTTTTTGACATTGTTGTTCCATCTGATCTTTGGACGGAATGCAAAATATCTATTAGTTGGCCAAAAGCAGAACCTGAGCGAATTAAAGAAACAGGTGCCCCAAATCCACTTGTAATGGATTTTTATGAGAAAGTAATTGTTTGGATGAAAAACAAAATTCCACCCAAAGAAGTTGATTGGGTTAAAATAGAAAGAACAGAGCAGGAAACAAAAGAATCAGTTCATTCTTTTTATGAAAGACTACTGTTAATCTTTAAACAATACAGTGGTTATGAAAAATTAGATGAAAAAGACATGAGTCATTTTATCTATAGATTTGTTTATGGATTAAAACCTGAAATTGGAGAAATGATCAGAACTAGTATCGTCGGATGGCAAGCACTATCTATAGATGATATTCTGAGAAAAGCAAAATATTGTAGCGATGAATTAGAAGTAAAACAGAAGAAGCTGAAGGAGAAAGCCATGTGGGCTCAGGTAAAGGTGGCTGAGCAACAGATTGCCAGCATGGGAAACAAGAACACTAATTTTGTTCAAACTGGAAATACAAACCAGATACAAGGAAAGTTTAAAGGTAATAATTTCCCAAAGAAATTTAGCCCAAAGATAGAAGAGCTGAAACAAAGATTACCTTGTTTTAATTGTGGCGAAATTGGACATTGGAGGGACGAGTGTCCTCATCCTCCTAGAAACTCAAAGAATCCCTTATTGAATCCACAGATGCAGAATGGTGTTAACGTGCAGCAACAGCTACAGATGCAACAGGGGTTAAATGAATTTAATATTCAGCGACAGTTACAACAACAGCAACAACAACAGGTGAATAATCGTCAAGAACAGTTGCCACAACCACCTTTTCCGAATTGTGGGGGAGTTCAAAAATATAATCCAAACGTGGGATTTCAGGGATGTGAACAGGTAATAAAACCACAAAAACAGCAAAAGCAGCAAAAGGTTCAAATGCAAAATGCTTCACAACAATTTTTATTAACAGAAAGCCAAGACAGTGATTCTGATGATTATTGCTGACGGTACCCGAGAGAGGAGGAAGAGTGTGTTGTTGGAGCCACTCTTGAGGTTGACCAGTCCGGTCCTTATGTAAACGGGAAAGTTAATGATGTAGACATCACTTTTCTAGTGGACACTGGTGCTACCCGTTCTACTGTTAGATCAGTGGAAATTGAAAACCTACCTCTCTCTGGGGATACCATCCAAGTTGTCGGAGTAAGTAATCAGCAAATTAAAACAGACTTAACTGATCCAGTACCAGTTGAAATTGGAAATTACAGAGACAAACACAGATTTGTGGTTTGTAATAGTAGTCCAGTAAATCTATTAGGTAGAGACATCCTATGTAAAATGAATTGCAGAATATATTGTTCTCCTGAAGGAGTTGAGTTACAAACAATGGAGGAAGATGGTTTGTATAGAATGACAATGATGATGATGGAAGCAGAAGAAACAAAATTGTTTCCTGCATTTGAAGAAAAGGATTTACCTGAAGAGCTAAAGGAAACAGTGAAATCTGAAATATGGGATTTTACTGGGAATGAGATGGGTCTGATGAAAAACGTAGATCCTGTTAGAATTGCATTGAAGCAGGGAATAGAATTTCCAAACACTCCACAGTATAAAATGAAGACAGAGACAATTGAAGGTATTACACCTGTAATTGAAAAATTAATCAAGCAAGGTGTATTAGAGGAAATGAAGAGTAGCTCTTGTAATTCACCAATTATGGGAGTTAAAAAGGCTAACGGAACATTTAGGATCGTACAAGATTTGAGAAAGGTTAATCAAATTGTTATTCCATGTTGTCCTGTGGTTCCAAATCCAGCAGTAATTCTATTTCAGATTCCATATGATGCTGAATGGTACACAGTCATTGACCTTTGCAATGCATTCTTTACTGTTCCTTTACACCCAGACAGTTATGAAATCTTTGCTTTCAGATTCCAAGGTAAGACCCTTGGATGGACAAGAATCCCTCAGGGCTATACAGAAAGTCCTTCAATCTTTAACGAACTGTTAAAAAGATCATTAGAAGATTTAGACTTACCAGGTAGGTCTACACTGGTGCAGTATATTGATGATTTGTTAATAGCTGCAAAGACAAGAGAAAATTGTGTAACAGACACAATAATTCTGTTAAATCGCCTTGCAGAAGAAGGACATAAAGTGTCCCCAGCAAAACTACAGTTTTGCAAACAAGAAGTGAAATATCTTGGTCACAGAATTGCAAAAGGAAAAAGACAAGTAACTATAGAGAGAATAAAAATGATTCAAGCAATGTTACCGCCAAGAACACAAAGACAGGTCAGAATGTTCCTAGGAATGGTAGGTTACTGTCGACAATGGATAAGTGGATTTTCAGTGATTGCGAAACCACTACAAAGACTGACCAAATCAGATGTAAAGGATCCAATTATTCTCAATGATGTTGAGATGGAATCTTTTGAGAACCTGAAAAAGAGCTTATGCCAAGCTCCTGCTTTGGGTATGCCAAATTATGAGAAAGATTTTGAACTGTATTGTAGTGAGAGAGAAGGATGTGCATTATCTGTGTTAATTCAGAGACATGGAAATTTAAAGAAACCTATTGCATACTTCTCTGCAGTTCTTGATCCAATTGCAAAAGCATTACCAGGTTGTTTGAAAGCAGTTGCAGCTACAAGTATTAGCCTAGAACAAAGTGAAGGAATCATTATGGGATTTCCTGTGAAAGTTTTTGTGCCTCATTCAGTTGAAATATTACTGACAAGAGGTAAGACTCAACATTTAACAAGCAGCAGATTGACAAAGTATGAGAAAATCATACTGGGAGCAGATAATGTTTCGATTTCAAGATGTTTGAATCTGAATCCTTCTACATTACTGCCTGATTCAGAAATTGTTGATGACATTGAAACTGAACACGAATGTTTAGATGTCATGGAATTCTGCACTAAACCCAGAAAAGACATAAAAGACAGACCTTTGCCTGAATCGGATTTTGTCTACTTTGTAGATGGCTCATGCTTAAGATCCGAAGGTGGTGTCTTGAAAGCTTCATACTCAGTTTGTACAGTCGAAGATGTTGAAGAAGCATCATGTCTTGAAGGAGTTCGTTCAGCACAAGTGGCTGAATTGATTGCTTTAATTCGTGCATGTGAAATATCAAAAGATATAAGAGTTACCATCATTACTGATAGTCAGTATGGATACGGAGTTGTGCATGATTATGGACAACTCTGGTCACAGAGAGGATACATGACATCAACAGGATCACCAATTAAAAATGCAGTTTTCATTAGAAGATTAATTGAAGCAATACAATTGCCAAAAGAAATTGCTATAGTCAAGTGTGCAGCGCACACTAGAGGAACTGATTATATTTCCAAAGGAAATGCCTTCGCAGACGAAACAGCAAAGTACTGCGCAAGGAAAAATTATTCTTACAATCGGAATAGAAGTACAGAAACTGATTCAAATTCATTAATGCTAACAACTATTGTAGAAACATGGAATGAGATTAGAGATTTACAAAACGAAGCAGAAGATGAAGAAAAAGACCTATGGTTAAGATCAGATTGTAGACCACGTGATGAAGATGGAGTTTGGGTTTACAAAGATGGCAGAGTAGTTTTACCAAATTGTTTGATTTCTGACATGGCCAGATTATATCATGGTCCTGCACATTTAGGAAGAGATTCTATGGTCAGACTTTTTAGAGAAACATGGTTCAATACAAAATTTAGAACCATTGCAGAATCCTTTTGTCAAAGGTGTTTGTCATGCCAACAAATGAATCCAAACAGAAAATCAGTGGTGGGGACAGGAATAATTGGTCGAGAGGGTGGTCCCTTTACCAGGTTACAAATAGATTTCATTGAAATGCCCTTACACAACTGTTTGAAATATGTACTTGTAATTGTATGCTTATTCTCAAGATGGGTAGAAGCTTTCCCTACACGACATTGTGATTCAATTACAGTAGCAAAACTAATGCTCAGAGAAATCATCCCAAGGTACGGTTTTCCAGTCACTATTGAGAGTGATGGAGGAAGCCATTTTGATAACAAACTGTTGAAATTAATTTGTGAAGCTATGAGCATTGAGCAGAAAATACACTGTGCATACAGACCAGAGGCATCAGGTGTAGTTGAACAAATAAATGGAACCATCAAAAACAGAATTGGAAAAATGTGTCTTGAGACAGGTGTTAAGTGGACTGATGCTCTTCCACTTGTTTTGATGTCAATAAGAAGTACACCAGATAAAAAGACAGGTTTGAGTCCTCATGAAATCTTAATGGGAAGAGTTATGAGGCAAGCTTTTGTACCTGTAGGTAAATTGTTGAGCATAAATGACAGTGCGATTTTGGATTACTGTAAAAGGTTATCTGATATGGTAACTTCTGTGTCTAATCAGGTGGGAACTGAAGCTCAATCAAATGACAAAGTTTTGACACATGATCTGAGACCTGGAGACTGGGTCAGAACGAAAGTACATCGGAGGAGGAATTGTCTATCTCCTAGATGGCAGAAACCTAGGCAGGTAATCTTAATCACTACTAATGCTGTGAAGTGCAGAGGATTGAAGCGCTGGATTCATCCAAGTCATACTATTCCAATACCAACTCCTGAGAATTCTGATGTTGAAAGTGATACCACAGATGACTCTGATTCTGAGGCAGAAGACAGAACAGAAGGTGAAGTAATTCCAGATTCTGAAGATCGACAAGAAAGTCGACATCTGGAAACTGTGCCAGTGAATGGAAATTTGACAAGAAAAGACTTAGAAATAATTGAAATAGATTCTGAAGGTGAAGAGAATCTGTTAAAAGGAAAGATAACTGAGGATTCAGTTGTCTATATTGAAGACAAAGAAGCTGAACCGAAAGAAGTTTCAGACCAGGAGAGTATCGAAAGGCAGAGAACAAGCTCTGAAGTAAGGAACAAAAATCCGAAATCTGGGAAGCTAAAGGTAATTGAGGAAGAGGAGGAGAATGAATTACCGAGTACCAGTGATGGAAGACAAAGTGAAGTTCCTGAAGGAGTGAAATTGCCGAATAGAGAAGTTCCTGAGTCAATTGAAATTTCAGACTACGAAACTGAAGAAAGTGACGTGGAAGGTGGAAGTGAAAACGGAAAGAAAAGGACTTGGAAGTCAGAATCGAATAATTCTGAACCAAAGAAGAAGTACGTGAGAAAAGCAGACTACTGGCCTGGTGGAAGATTGAGAGTCAGATTGATTAAAAAGCCAATAGAACAAGTTGAAGAAATCAGTAGTCAAAAGAGTCCAGGAAAAGAAATTGGAGTTGGAAGAAAGATTGAAGTAATATCGAGAAAAGGGAAGAGAATAATTAGACCAAACCAGAAATACAAGTCTCCTGAGTGGACTTACTTAGTAATTCCACCCGTTATTGACATATATGATAGTAGTGAAGAAGAAAACGAAATCCAAGAAATTAGTGACAATGATTAAAGTACAGAATTATTAATTTGGCAAAAGGCTGAAGAAATCTTGTTAGTTGACACAAGGTCGAAGAAAAACTGATTAGTTGAAGAAAACTTATGTATGACATAAGGTCGAAGAAATCTTGTTTAGGGTTATAAAAGAAAAATATATTTTAAAAGGGGGGTGTATATAAATTTTAAAATTTATTTTTATTTTTGAGGCTAAAACTAACCTAAAAATGCCTTACGTTAAGGAGAGCACTTCAAAATGTTCTGTTTTTAAGAGATGCTGTAAGATGACTCTGGTATGTCTGCTCATTTTAGTTCTGCTCTGGTTGGTACTAGCTGTGATTATACCTTTAGAAATGAATAGAGAATTACACAAAGTTAACATAACAAGCAAAGCTCTGGTTAGCCAAACTAAACATAGTGCATCTGCAAGAGTAATTGATCATCAGCCTAACATTCATCAAGATAAATCAATAGGTGATTTTTCAAGCAATACATTCACAAAGCTTTTGAGTGAATATGTAAAGGTAATGGATGCAAAGGACTGTTACGTCTGTGTTAAGTTACCTGCTTCTGTTTCTGAGGGAGTAACATATAATATGCTTCCTCTCACTTATGCTGTTACATGTAGTGTATTAACTAGTTTATTTTATCAAACTGGTCGTTTAGAATATTACTATTCAAATTATGATGAAATTTTTGCTAATATTAAGATTGATAATGCTTTAAATAAGCATAAGAAAGCAAAACAAATGAGAGAATATTTCCTTGTTACTAACGAACTCACTTATGAGTATGCTTATAAGAATAATCTAACATGTAAATTAAGTGCTGAAGGAAAGAAATTTCTGAATATGGTTGAGGAGAGAAGAGCAATTTATAAGAGAAATGAATTAGTCAAGCAGACTAAGTCATCCTTCTGGCAAAAAGAGGATGAGAAATTAAATGGCAAAATGCTTGAAAATATTGCAATTCACATAGACAAGCCTGTTAGTGGAAAGCTTTGCATTAGAAGAGATAACACACTTTTTGATAATTATTTTGTAGGTGCAAGCAACTGTGAAGATACTTATCTGATAATGGGAGGTTGGGGATTTAAAGGTGGAAAAGATCCTATCTTTCCTGGAATTTATTTTGTTTGTGGTGACAAAGCCTACTACAACCTTCCAGACCATTGGTATGGAACTTGTTATGTGGGAATTGTTTTTCCTAAAGTGTTTCATGTTGACAGAGATTCAGAAGGATTATTTAAAATTCATAATTATGTAAATAGAGCTAAAAGAGAAACTTTTACTGAAGTTCTGGGAGATATTTTTCAAGCTGTAATACCTTTTGTTGGTATAACCCTAAATGCAGGGAGAATCAGAAAATTGTCCACTATAGTTGATAGATTATCAACTGACACTGCTGATGGATTTCAATTAGTGAATGTTGAAGTTATTGCTATTAGATCCATGGTAATTCAAGATCGTCTTGCTTTAGACATTCTCCTAGCAAAAGAGGGAGGAGTCTGTGGCATTTTACATGTCCAACATTGCTGTACATATATACCGGATGAAAGTAAGAATATTGAAATGTATATTAAGAATATTACACAAATGCATTCAGAAATAATTCCTTTAGAAGAAGAAGATTTTACAGAGAAACTTTCAAAAAGGTTTCAAGCAATTAAAAACTGGTTTCATAATATCGGAAGTTCAATTCTTGGCAAGATTCTGGCACCTTTGATTATAATAGTATTCATTTTTATATTGACTAAAATAGGTTGTTTGTTACATAAAAGAAAGAAACATTTGAAGGAAAAGAAGAGAATCTATAAACTCAGAAAAGAAGAGGAAAGGGAGATCGAGTTACAGGAGTTACATAGAGAGCGTCATGTTAATTGCAAAGATTATGCTGAGACAGATTTTTAGGTTTACTAATACAAATGAATTTGAATCGATTTCTTAAAATTTAATTTACCAAATTTTTGAGTGCTGGTGTGGTGATTTGTTAATCACCAGATGAGGGAGTTGATGGAGCGGGATAGAAAACAAAATTTTGTTTAAACTCGCAAAGTCACATTTCCATAACATGAATAAAATTATTAATGATTTGTGATATGTCGTGCTAATACAACTTAGATTAAACTTTACACGTGGGGGGACTAACATGTGTGCTCATAAACGTGCATATTTGTTGCATCTTTTTGTTCGTGCAAAATAATAAAATAATTTATTGTTTTCGTTTTTGTCATTACTAACTGCTGCAAACTTAAATTAAGCATGTGCTTGTTTTGCTTTTCCTTGTCTGTGTGATGTCATTTCTACTATTCTAGGTGCATATGGGTCTCATAGATAAACGGAGACTGGTAATTATAAACGCTGCTTTATTTGTTTGCAATGGCTAGATAACATTTTGATTAATTCGGGTGGGTTAATTAATTAGTAAACCATGGGGTGGATACAGAATCTACATTATTTCTTACATTAATACTTTTCTTGTGTTTGTTTTATACTAGAAAACATAAGTTGCCTGCTTTTGGGCCTAGCTAATTGAGCCGCACAAAAAGAGCTGATCCATAATTCTGCAGAAAGTCACGAGACGCCCATTCTGAATTAAAACGTTTATTGAAGCTGCATTCACAAAGCAAAAACTGATGAGCTGACATCATTCTGTCGGACATGGCCAAGGTCGAAAGTGAACTTTTTGTCAGTCCTTAACTTGGCATCCGCGGAAGTCGTGCTGAAAGACTATGGAAGCTGCGAGGATGACTTAATACAAAGTTGCAATCGCAGGAAGCCTCTGGCTTCACGTGGAAGAGACAATGGTCTTTGTAAGACATGATTTTGTGGAACTTTTTAAGAAACGGGTGACATGTCACTTGTCACTCTCAGCCAATGGGACGTCGTAGATTTCTGAAAACTTTCCTTTGCCAGTTTAGTTAGCGTAGAAAGGTATAAAAAGTCATGCCCTTAGGGTTGGGCTGACTGCTGCTTTCTGACTTTCCGATGAGGGTGATGTGCTGCTGGACTTTGCGTGGAGCACGTAAGAATCCTCAAAAATCTTTACTTTAATTTCTGTTTATTTAGCTCAGTTAGGGAAATAGGTTTTAGAAATGCTAAACTTTATATAATTTCTTTTAAACTGATTCAATTGCTTAAATTGTATTTTTCTCAATTTCCTTACCATCATGCTTGCTTTATTGCAAATAAATTTCATTTATAAAGCTTACAACTTAAATACCATAATTTAGAAAATAAAATCTTACTTTTGACAAACAAGCTGGTCTTGATTATTTAGAAGTATAGGTTACCATTAGCTAGATCATGTCGCCTATGGTGGTCGTTTAAATGATTAGGTTTTATTCTAATGACAATATTCTTTCTGCAAATGTATAAATATGTATATAGTGTGTAGATAATGTGTATATAGATTTATTCTGACCACCTGATTCAGTAGGCCCAAAATATATCAGGTTCATAAATGGGTCCATATTTAGTATAGAATTTTGTTTATAGGTTATGAAGTTGGGTAGCGTAGTTTATGATATATTTTCTATAGCCCGCTGACCTCGCGTAATCCCGCGAGATTTACGTCGCCATCTTGGATTGGCAGATACAAAAAACAACTTTTTAGCGGACATGCTCCTGATACAGAACTCATGGCCATCATGGATTGAGGTGAAGGAATGTCTCTTCTAACTACATCGTTTTTACTCATAGACCTGTTCTTTATTTAAAAGGATTTTTTCTATTCCGATTCCTTTTAACACAGAGACCTGGCTTTATTATCCATGGGGCACAGATCGCCTTTCATACATGCCCGCATTTTTTATGGGAAAACACAAAGAAATTTTATTCCACATCATATGGGTACACGGGTTGGTATAACTTTATCTGTCACTAATTCTGCATGTTCTTTTAAATTCAGGTGTTTTCTTTGTTATACCCTGTAGATATTTTCTTTATTATATCCCATAGACGGGACATGAATGCAAGCTATCGTGACGTGAGGTCATCGCTACTTAGTTCGCCTTCCAAGCGATCTTCCTCGTATCTTTTCTTGGAACTAGGACCGTGATCCAAAGGAAGAACATGATCAAACAAGATCATGCTTAAATGCTCTTTGGTATCAATGAGAGTGGTGTCTCTTTTTATACTCTCCTCCAACTCCAAAATCTCCTTCAACAGTTCTTCACCTAACCTCTTTGCAGTACTAATAATTAGGATGAGCCAATCACGCGTGCATTTATTCGCTATATAGCTCCAATCAAGCCTGAATTTAGCATCATCAAGAAAAATCCTAGGCTCAATCCTAACAAGCAAACTAGCGGGGGTTGCTCCAGCTCTATAGTACTCTGTCATCAGAGCCCCATGGAGGGCAACCCTGACCTGTTTCTTCTTTAAAGCACTCAGTTTCTCCCATTCCTCCCTCGCTGTCCCACTTAGGAGGGGGGTATCGGGAAATAATGAGGGACCAGCTAAAATGGCAGCTATTTGCTCATCTGTAAATGCTAGGCAATTGTTATCCATTAGGGAATTTTTCTAAAAAAAAATCAGGATATTGATTCCTATACTTCTCCTAATCAATGTATAGTGGTGGCGAGAGTGATATTCCCTAAAACAGTGTGTCTAAATAAAAGGAAGAAAAAGGGCTGACCTTGTGGCCCCAGCACTTCTACAAGCGCTAGGCCTTGTGTCTAGTCAAGTTATGATTCTTATACCACTTTCTTAATATATAGTTTGGTACGCCCCTAGAGCTCAACGTATATTGTGCTAATTTAATGGGGAAACATCCTTTACAACGCAACTTTTACAACGCACTACCATTACGACGCAACTTTTACAATGCAAGTTATTACAACTAATTGCGCTGGGGGGCGCTCTAGGATAGGGGATAGTTTAATTACTATCCAACACCTTCCCTACTATCCACGGGGACTGGAGTTGGAATAGTAAATTAAACTATTCACTATACAGCGCCCCCCAACGCAAGTCGTTGTAACGACTTGTGTTGTAAAACCTGCGTCGTAATGGCATGCGTTGTAAAAGCATGCGTTGTAGTGTCATACATCCAATTTACTGTGATATATTAAGCGTAACGTATGTGCTTTGACCTCTAGCCTCATAAAGAGACTAGTAGGGTGTGTTTAGAATAAATACATATATTATATATATATATATATACCTGTTGTGGCTTCCCTTTCACTTAGCCATTCAAGAGATTATAGACTGGTAAAACAAGCCAGGTAAAGATCCGAAGCAGTGTGGGTCGTATAGGCCGATCTCTCTGCTGAACATCGATCTGAAACTGTATACAGGGATCCTAGCCGCTAGATTGGCTCTCCACTTGCCCGGTCTCATTGATCCTGACCAGGCGGGTTTTGTCCCTGGTAGGCAGACAGTGGACAATACAAAACGGATTGTTCACCTACTGGAGAAAGCCTCCCGGACTCCGGGGGAACGAATGATGCTGGCGGTGGATGCGGAGAAGGCATTTGACCGGGTCCACTGGCCTTATTTGGAGCGGGTGCTTATGAAAGCGGGTATTGGAGAAAAATTCCGCTCCATGATTCTTAATTGTTACAGTCGCCCGTCGGCGGTAGTCCGTGTCAACGGGCTTGCATCTGACTCTTTTAGCATTGAGCGTGGCACCAGGCAGGGTTGCCCGCTCTCGCCCCTGCTTTTTGCGCTCTACATGGAGCCGTTTGCTCAGCAGATGCGTGATAACCCGATGGTAACCGGCGTCCGGATGGGAGGCTTCACGCACGCTATCAGCCTCTACGCTGACGATGTCATTTTATCCATTGACAGGCCCCGACTGGCTCTACCAGCGTGCATGGAGGAACTGGCTTCTTTTGGCGCGGTGTCAGGGTTTAAGATGAACTTGGGGAAGTCAGTGGCGCTGGATGTCTCCCTCGAGCCGGACACTAGAGCCTGTTTGCAACGGCGGTTTCCCATGCTCTGGTCATCGGGGGCAGTACCCTATCTGGGGATCCAGATTGCTCCTACCTTGCCGGCTATGGTCTTGGCACATTATCGAGCCCTGAGTGCCAAGATTAAGGAGGAGCTGGGCCGGTGGAACCGGGGCACCTTTTCCTGGCTCGGCAGGATAGCTGCTGTCAAAATTACGGTCTTGCCTCAGGTATTGTACCTGTTTCGGGCCCTGCCACTCCAACCGCCGGTGGGATGGATCTCGCAACTACAGGCAGACGTTTCTCGGTTTGTCTGGCAGGGTAAGAAGCCTAGAATGCGCAGAGCTCTCTCGCTGCTGGCTCCGGAGGCTGGAGGATTGGGTATCCCTGATTTTCGCAAGTACTTTCAAGCTACGCAGTTGCGTTATCTGGTGGAATGGAGTAGGTGGGAGTCTGATAAGCACTGGCTCTTTCAAGATCAGGCAGTAGCAGGGAGACCCCTGCAGGAGATCCCTTTCCTACGTCGCCCTCATCGGCCCAAGAACCTCTATGCCTCCTTTGTCACGAGGGTACCCCTGCGAGTGTGGGATGCTACTTGCGTTCTGCGCGGCCTCACCACGTTTCCGTCGCCACTTACCCCGCTGGCAGACAACCCGGACTTTACTCCGGGGATGGAGAGGGGAGCGTTTGCCGGATGGCGACGGGCGGGGTGTAGAGCCTTATGTCATCTTTATGGCCCGGAGGGGGTTGTCCCTTTTCCCCAGCTCCGTCAGGAGTTCTCACTCCCAGAGACGGCGCGACTTCATTACATGCAGGCTCGCCATTGGGCCCTCCAGCCGCAAGTAAGAGAGACGGCCGATCGGCCTTTTCTCCCCTATGAGCGCTGGCTCATGACGCGGACTTCGGACTCCAAACTGATTACAGATTTATACAAGCTGCTGCAACCACCGACGACACACCTCTATCACCCTGGGAGGGAGCGCTGGGAAAGGGAGTTGGGGAGGACACTGAGCCCTAAGGAATGGGAACACATATCTTATAGAGCGAGGCACTCAGCTTACCACATGGGGCTCACGGATACGTTGACTAAAGTCTCTACCTATTGGTACTATACACCTGTACGAGTGCGTGAGTTTGATCGTAGTAAAGATGACACATGTTGGCGGGGATGTGGGCACAGGGGTACACTCACACATATACTATGGGACTGCCCGCTTCTAGAACCCTACTGGAAAGAAGTGTTGGATGAAATTGATTCTCATTTCGAAATTGAACTGCCGCACTTCCCTGCCTATACCCTGTTGGGGCTCCCGAATGGTCTAATGTATCCTCTTCGATCTCGCAGGGGAAGGCAGATAGCGATAGCTCTAGGCTCCGCTGTCCAGAACATCTTGATTCACTGGCACACTGATACGGTACCGTCTATCACTGGCTGGGTCCACAGGTTGTGGCATGTGTTGGGTATGGAGAAGCTTTCCCTCACTGTGGCGGGGGATGTAGACCAGTTTAGGGAGCTTTGGCAACCATTTCATTCCTTATTGCTTACTGAGTTCAGAGAACTTACTTGCCCCAAATATCTCCGCCTCCTGCGGCTTCCGACCCCGGTGGAGTCGGCCCCGTGATCTCCTGTTGGACTTCTCCTCCTTGGTATTGTGACTCTGATGTGTATCGTGGTTAGGGACTGTGCACTGGACGTGGGGTGGGAATGGGGGGTGGGTGGTGGGACGTTGGGGGGGAATGTTGGGTGGGAGGGTTACACGGGAAATGTCATAACATGTTGAGGCGACAAGCGACCTTTGCTACTAAGCGGGCGTGACCCATGGAATGTCAACTGTTGGTAGCTCTCTTGGACACTAGCTTTTCCGCCCTGCTATACTCTCTTGAGATGTTTGTTGGTCTTTACATGTTGTGCTGAATAAAATACTTTAAACCTAAAATAAAGATCTATCTGCTTAAGATGACCTTTCAACTCTTCCCTATAAACAATGGCTAGATTAAGTGTTCAAACTTGGAATGTTGGAGGGTTGTTATCAGGGGATAAACGAAAACGCTTGGCTGAGCTGCTCAAACTTAATCCAGTCGACATACTTTGTCTTCAAGAAACCGATGTTCCATGGGTTAAGAAATCATGGCTAAAATTGAATGGGTATAATCTATTGGTGGCCTCTACACAATCCTCGAATATAAGGGGGGTTGCAATATTAGCCAAAACTTATCTTGGGTTCGGGCTACGTCATCTCTCAGACCCTCATGGCAGATGGGCAATTGCTAAACTTGCTTGTGGAGTAACAATATGTACCATATATGGTTCAAATCAAGATGATCCCACAATTTTTGAAACATTAGAGGCCGAATTGGCCACGTGGCAAGGCCCGTTAGTTTTGT
The DNA here is from genome assembly GCF_964261635.1 of Lissotriton helveticus. Lineage (NCBI taxonomy): Eukaryota > Metazoa > Chordata > Amphibia > Caudata > Salamandridae > Lissotriton > Lissotriton helveticus. The sequence continues at coordinate 43,070,116 of NC_136071.1, read as the reverse complement.
GTCGTGATTTTAATATTTCACTAATACCTCCACCGACCAATCTCTCCTCCAAATTTAAATACAATGGTCATAAACCTAGAGTGTATAAAGCCGTTAGGAGGCTTATAACTAGTTTTGGATTAATTGATGTTTGGCTACAAAATAATACCCATGATCCAGGATTTACCTACTTTTCTCATCCTCATCAAAAGCAAGTTCGAATCGATTACATGTTTGTTACTCGAGAACTTGCTTCAAAAGCAAGTATTAACAAAATCCCAAGAATAATATCAGACCACAACGCATTACTTCTTGGAGTCATAATCAACCCACAATTTATTCAACAGCGGTCCTGGTCATTTGATAGGAAACTCCTGTCTAATAATGAATTCATATCCTACATCAAAAATTGGACCGAAGAGTTTTTTAATATAAATCGGTTCAGTACTTCTAGAAATATAGTATGGGACACATATAAATCCGCTTTAAGAGGAGAGATCTCTAGCTTTCAATATGCTGCACGAACTAAAATAAGAAATCAGCATGAAGCAAAATTATCCGAGCTGGCCAAAGCTGAATCCGAGCACACATCTTTGATTGTACAGGGCAAAGACGCTAGTAATCAATGGCTTCAAGTAGCAGTGTTAAAAAATGAACTCAACACTAATCTCACCCAGAAAGCCGCTCAAACTTATAGAGCTTACAGAAAGAAAGCATATGAAAGTGGGGAGAAAGTAGGTAAACAGTTGGCACTTCGAACCTGTCAAAAAAATGCATCAAACAATATTTCAACAAATGTAGATGCTGGGCAGACCTATGTCCAACCTGCTGACATTATCTCTCAATTTCAACGATATTATCAAAAATTATATTCTGAAGAAGTAAACTCTTCTGAAGAAGATATCGATAATTTTCTGGCGGGCTTTCTTAACAATCCGACTGCCGCTAGTCTACTAGATGATATAGCAAGAGAAGAGCTTGAAGGCGAGATCACCTTGGCCGAAGTAGAGTCTGCTCTATCGCTGTTATCATCGGGTAAAGCAGCCGGCCCAGACAATCTGCCGATTGAAATATATAAAGCTCTTAGCCAACAATTAAGCCCCCTGCTATTGGATTTATTTTTGGGGGTTCAATATAATGGTATTCCTCCGTGCTCTTGGGATGAGGCTAGTGTTATAGTATTTCCTAAAAAGGGAAAATCACCCGAGCTACTGACTTCTTATCGCCCCATATCCTTGATTAATTCGGACTCCAAATTATATGCAAAAGTGATGGCTCTCAGACTCAGCAGGATCATTGGAGATCTGGTGTCGCCGTGGCAGCATGGCTTCGTTCCGGGAAAAGGGACCACCGATCATACCCGTCGGGCTATTGCCCTCTTTGACGCCATATCTGTCACGGGGAGCCAGATGTCTATGATCCTGCTTGATGCTGAGAAAGCCTTTGATCGTGTTTCATGGAACTTTTTGTGGGTAGCCATGACACGTCTCAATTTCGGCCCCAAATTTCTTAAATCCATAAAATCCATGTATCAACATCCCAAAGCAAAACTTTTATTGCTAGGCTCAGAGTCTGGCTATATTAATATTGCGAGAGGCACAAGACAGGGGTGTCCCTGCTCCCCCCTCCTCTTCGCTCTTTATATTAATCCCCTAATTCTTAAATTTTTGGAAAGTGACGATATTAAGCCAATTCTCTGTAACCAATATGAAACAAAAGTCTTAGCCTACGCCGACGACATCGCGGTGCTAACATCCCACCCGACCGAGGCGATGCACGAAATTGAACGACTATCTTTACAATTTGGTACCTACTCTGGTTATTCTCTCAATAGTGCTAAGACCATTATATTATGCACTGATAACACTCTCTGTTTAGACCATAGAAGGGCCAAAACGGCTACTTATCTCGGAGTGATTATCTCCACTAATATCAAGATCCTAGTTAAAAATAATTTTGATCCACTCATTGATAAGATCAAGACAGATTTGGATAGAGTAAATGGTTTGCACTTATCCATTATCGGCAGGGTGAATTTTCTGAAAATGAATATATTGCCGAGATGTTTATACCTTTTTCGAACAATTCCCTTATTAGTTGATCCTAAAATACTTATGTTGATTAACAAACTTATATCTAAATTTGTTTGGCAACACGGGAAAATTAGACGTTCACTTTCCTATTTATCCATGCCTTTAAATAGGGGCGGGCTTACTGCCCCAAACATTATGTTGTATCATTGGGCAACTTTCGTAAATCATTTAAAACCAATGGTTTTAGAGCCATCTCGTGGTACTGGAATAGATACCATCCCAATCCCCTCAATATATGAGCTTGTACTAGGCCAAGAAGCCATCGGTCTATTACTTAGAAAGACTGAAGTTAGTTATTATAAGAAATACAAGGGTGAAATTTTAAAAAGTGCCTGGATAATCTGGAATAAAGTACTAAAACATATGAAGATAGGTAAAATCACCCGGTATACACCCTTGTTTCAATCTACCATTACATCCGGTCTTGATTTCGACTACACTGCAAAGAAATGGCAAAGGGTGGGCATTAAAACAGTTAACGATATCTGGGTAAATGGCTCACACGCTGTTTTTCATGATGTAAAAACTAAATTCGGTCTTTCCGAAGGGTATTTTCTTAAATTTGCTCAATTGCATGCCAAACTTAAAGCAAAAAGTGATTCTATCAGTCTCTCAAAAATTGACTTAATTGAAGCATTCACCACTTCTAAAATTAGGATAGGAACATTCTATGATATACTTTTAACCAACATAAACGACGAAATTGAGCAAATAGAAACTAAATGGGCGTTGAAACTCAACAATCCTGATGTTGATATTGATAGAATCCTCGACATGAGTAATAATTTGTTTATGGCCAGCAATTTAAAGGCTCAATTGTTTAAAACAATATTCGATCTTTACTTTACCCCGGCCAAACTCTTTGCGTGGGGTAAAAGAGAGACCGATCAATGCCCACGTTGCTCACAGGGCCCAGCCACTCTAATCCATATGTTTAGCAACTGTTCGGAACTTCTTGTTATAAAAAGTATGATTGCTTCATTTTGGGAGAAGATCTTCTTTCACAAACTTCCAGAGTCTGACACCCTATTTGTTCTAGGCTTTGATGACTCTTTGAAACTTTCTAAACCTGAACAAAGATTAATTTTTATTGGTACAGCTGTACTGAGATTAATTTTGTCTGCCCGTTGGAAGGAAGGCTCATCCCCTAGTTTCCAAATGTGGCTAGCTCGCTTTCTTGTGGTCTATAGTTATGAATCGGCAATATTCGCCACTAGAGGTATTAAAGCAAAGTTGCGCGGCGAAGAGCTATGGCGCCCAGTCTCTACTTGGAAAGCAGGTTTAGTCCCCAGTGGAATTGGCTGAGACTAATGAAACTCTTGGATACAATTTATTGTTGTCATTTTTCTATATTATTGTATAATGTATTTATAAGGTATATTGCCGAACTTGGGATTAATTGGTTTTTATGTTATTGTGTTTTTCTTTACCTTTTGTTTTCACTATCTCTTATCATTCCTATATTATTGTTTCTAAGATTCTTTCATCATATCATTTGTCCCCCTGGTATATATCCTATTCAATGATTCAAACTTGATTGGATTGTCTTATGCTGATACTGGTTCTTTAATAAAAATAAAAAAAATATTGACTGTCAGAATATCGAGTCTAAGGTAAGTAATATCGTTTTTAACAATATAGAAGTCATTAATATTGTTAGCAAAAATATCAAAGTCATTAATATCGTTTGCAAATATATAGTTGTTAAAAATATTGTTTTTTTTGTTAGTGTTATGTATTTTAGCATGTATTATAAATGTATGTGTTCTATTTTTGTTGGCTAAGTATTGCATTTGTTTTTTAATATATGTATTACATTTTTAGAAGTTATAAATTTTATTTTAAGCAAATTTTGCGTTTTAGGTCTGTAGCGGGTTGTGGGTTTATAGGGGAATAGGGTGGGAAGTAATTTAATTATAATAAATCCATTAATAATTTTTAGAAGTTATTCATTTTATTTTAATAACATTTTGGGGCCCATTACGATGTCGGTCAGATTGCCCCCGCCAGGCTGGTGGGGGCAATCCGCACGACATCGTTGCACTAAAGACCCCCCGCCTATATTAGGATGGCGGGGGGGACCTCGGCGGACGGAAAGACCGTCGGCCGGGGCGGAAAAGGAATAATATGGTGGCGGTGTCTATCAGACACCGCCAGCCATATTAGGATGCCCTTCCTGACATGCTTTTGCATGGTGGCATGTGGAGACTCCCTGCGGGGGCCCGTTGCGGGCCCCCTGGGAGTCCGTCGGGGGTGCACATGGGGGGTACCTATGGTACCCCCCTGCATTTCAAAGTGCCACATGGCAGGCACCGCGCGGTACCTGTCATGTTGTGCTTTGAAATGCACAACGTGCATTTTTACCATTGCGGCGGGCGGCGTTTTCTGCACTGCTCGCCGCAATGGTAAAAATACAGGATGCGCCCGCCTGTGTGGCGGGCGCATCCTAATGCTCAAGGCGAGACCGCCGCTCCTATGGCTGGCGGTCCCGTTTTACACAAGGATGGAGGGCGGGCAAAGTCCGCCCGCCATCCTAATGACCCCCTTTGTGTTCTAGTTTCGTAGCGGGTTGTGGGTTTATAAGGGAATATGGTAGGGAGTAAGCATGGGCGGATCTAGCGGATCTCGCGTACGCGAATTTGCGTATTTACGGATTCGTAATCCGCAAAAATACGCGAACTCTCGCGGATTTGCGGATTTTTACGTTTTTTGTGTTGGCGTGCGTTCGCGAGGATTTGTGGACCATTTCGCAATTGCGAACTTACTTTTCGGCTCGCAACGGCCGCGACTATGTTGTTTCTACGTCTGGTTTATCATCACAGGTTCACAGCACCCTCTGTTTCACCACTGCCACCCTCTGGTACACCCATGCCACTCTCTGGTACATCCTCACTGCCACCCATTAGGTTTGTTTATCACTGTATATTATGGGGGTGAAAAAAAGCAACCACACCTGCCCTGCTTCAACTGCCATGATAATTTGGTGTTGATTAATGTGTCAGTAATTTTGAAACTTCCAGTCTGGCTGGCACCTGCTTCCTTCCTTATCTGTAATTTGCTTTCTGTTGCAGTGAAAGCAAGCACACCTGCCCTTCTTCAACTGCCATGAATTAATTTGGGGGTGATTAATGTGTCAGTAATTTTGAAACTTTCAGTCTGGCTGGCACCTGCTTCCTTCCTTATCTGTAATTTGCTTTCTGTTGCAGTGCTATTTTTTTTCACAGGACCTTTATGGTCTACTTGTAGCTATTCTATGAGCCTGCTGTTTGGGTCATAGCAGGGTCATAGAATAGTTGCAAATAGGCAACTGAACTCTGGAGGGGCCCCTCAGGAAGCACTAGAGTGAATGGTTACTAATGTTAAGTTTGAACTTTTGCACCTGGTGATTGCTTTCAGTTTAGCAAAAATCGTTTTTCTGCAATTTCGTGCTATTCGCGGGGCGCGAATCCGTGCGAGATCGATTTCGGAAGCCGCGAATGCGTGCGAATACATTAATTTTTTGTTTGCGGCGTGTATGTTCGCGTGATTTTTTGCATGTTCGCAAGGCGCTTGTAGTGATACGTTTGCGAACTTACCCACGCGGTCGTACACGGGCGCGGCCATCTTGTTTGCGTGACGTAATTCCGTTTCCGGCCGCTATGTGTAATCTCGCAAAGTGTGCTGCTCGCTAGTACAATTTCGCACGTGATCGCGAGGAAAATCTCGCGCGAACTTACCCACGCGGTCGTGAATGGGCGCGGCCATCTTGTTTCTCATTCATTGCTATGGTTCTGGGCATGCTTTCTGTATCCTCTCTGAATCTCTGCCATCCTTTGCTTGTTTGAAGTTTATTTGATCTATTTTACTTATTATCTATCCCTCTATTTTTCTAGCTCTATATTTTTGTGTTTTCTGCTACTTTTAGTTAATTTTAAACTACTTTTTTAAACTCTTTTCTTTTCTTCTTCACTATTCTATTTCTTCTTTATCATTTAACTTTATTTCTGCCCAGACCATGGTAAAGGGAGCCGGGAAGCACCCTGAGAAGGGGAAGGGTCCCGCACCCCGTGCCCGGCTCCCGTGCGGGCGTTTGAGGGGGGAGCAAGTGGTGCCACGGGAGATCTTTAGCGCGGAGCAGGTGGCCGCACTAATCTTCTACGTCCAACGCCGCCTCCCCAAGACCATCCTGGGAGGCGGCAAGATCGCAACCGGCTATGGCATCCGGGAGCGCCGGAAGCGGTGGGAGAAGGTGTGCCGGGCCATGTTTAAGCTCTCTGGGGTCCGGCGCACCTATAACCAGGCCACCCACCGCTGGACGGATGTCATGGACCGGGAACGGGACTTGCTGGACGCGCTCGGCGTAGAGGTCCCCGGGCTTGGAGAGTAGTAGTAGCTATTCATCACTACTCTGTTTTATCCGGCTCTGTTATTTGCAAATCTTTGTTCTTTACCAAGAGCAATAATGCTGCCGATTACATTGTAGGTAAATTATATTTCAAAATCTTCTATGCATTTCAGGTGCACTGCTCTCCTTCTCAGTAGCCTTGCTTGCTACTATGCTTATTTGTTTTGTATTTTGTGTTCATTTCATTGGCCTGAGAAATTATGTATGAGTGTAGTGTAAAGATAAGAACTGCGTAATGCTAGACACTAAGGGTCATATTTTCAATTACCGGCGCATCCCTGCAAAGTAGCAGGGATGCAGCAGTAATTGTGCGCCATGCCACCACCACCCATTGGCCCAAAACGTCACAGAAGCCTTACGCATCTGTGCTGTAAAGGCGGCGCATTGCTGGAGTTGCGTGCCAACGATGGCGCAGCTCCAGCAATGCTCTGGGGTGCCCTATCTCCCCAATGCTGCATCAAGCCGTACGTCGGCTTCAAGCAGGCGCAGGGTTTGAGTCACGCATCATTGTCCTAAAAGTGACTGATTGACATCTTGTAGATTTCCCTCACCCACTTTTAGGATTCGTTCCTGCGCAGGAACGCCCTCCCTTGCGCCGGAACGCCCCCTGATGGCGCAGGGCTTTACAACGTGATGCATCTCCCATATGCGTTTTTTTTAATATATACGTCGCACCATGGCGACTCTTTTGTTCTGCCGCTGCGTCACAAAAGTCACGCAACAATGGAGGAAAATGAGCCGCAAGGGACTTCTAAATCAGCCCCAACAGACTGAAGTCCAGTCCTTCCTTTAGACACATGGCTATAAGAAGAAATAGTGGTGGTGGTCGGTGGATTGATAGTTTGAGTATTCACTGATCTGCAAGCAGGATGGACTTTGTCTGTCACTTTGCGTGCTGCGGACTGCTGCCTGCCAGGCCTAGGCAAACCTTTTTAGTAGTCTGTTTATTGAGTTACATAGGAACTTTGAAAGTCAACGGTCCGCAAATCAGGCAATACGAATAACGTAGTATACCACATGAGATAGGTCAATATATCCCGTGGAATAGTTGTCTATCTATTTGCTATTTCTCAAAAATATTTTGTTATAGTTCTTTTGAAATGTTTGATTTGGTTGACAAATCTCATCCATGTTTTCTGGTCTTTCTTTCTTTCATGTTGTACATCAGCTCCCCCCAAGGGCAAGAGGACACAGGAGGAGGGTGCTGTTCAGGAGGATGCAGGCCAGGATCGGGCAGGCGAGGGCTCCTTTGCTGGCCCCAGTAAGTTTTAATTTTAATAAAGAGTACCTATTTTTTCCTAGCGTTCCTCATTCGATTTTTTCTAAATCGTCTTTGATCTTCTTGTAGACTGGATCTAAATTCTTATCCTGCCTCGACTATGACTCCCTGTGGTATTACTAGATTATTCTTATTAGTCTGTCTGTGTAGCTAACTAAGATTGCACATTTGGCAATTCCATTGGACTCCCATTCTAGTCAGCAATAGCTCTATGCACTGAGTGCAGTCCTCTGGGATTGTCCATAATGTCTTTTCAAGTCTTCTAAATGTTTATGCTTTGACAATTGCCAACAATAAAAAGGTGAATGACCACCAAGAAAGAATAAGATACTACTTTACTTTTGTTTTGGATAGAAGGACAATCCATTCTACCACTGTTGCAGGGACAAATCTGCACAAACCGAACTATGAACACTAAATAGTGCATTGTTTATCAATTATAATAGGCGCAGGTAGACTTTCTTTCCACATACCTCAGTGATATCAGACTTTGAAGAACCCCCAATCTCCTTACTGACTAGATAGTTTGGCAGAGTCATTTAGCTCCCTAAGTCACCGATAATTGATCCCCAATGATCATTAGATTATCCTACGCAGGGCAAGAGTACGGAGTCACAGTCAAGAAGTGTCAGAGGCACTCATGCTTGCAAAAATTCCAAAACCTTTAGCTCATCCACTCTAGTCTGGAGGACCAAAAACCACAGAGTCTATTTAAGTTTAAAAGCTTTATTAAAACTAAACACATTTATTAAAATCAACTTTGTCATAAAAGTAAACGTTTAACTGAAAATGGAAAAGTGCTTAGTGCTAACGATTAATTGGACACATTTCTTGTGGTCGAGCTGAGCTCTCACCTGGTTTGAACTTGAGCTTGACCCTGATCGTGTTCTTAGAAGTCAAGCTTCTGTTAGGAGAAAAAGTGTTGTGTGTTAAAAATAAAAAGCAAGCATTCATCAGTTGTGACAAAAAGTGCAGCAAGACAACAGCCTTCCCTGAAAAAAGGGACATTTTTACTGTAGAGTATACAGTTACAAATTATTACATTGTATTTTGTTTTTTTTTACTTTCTTTATTCCTCCTCGACCAAATATTATACAGTAGTGAGTGGTGTATTCTAACATTCTAAAAATTTACTTTGTAGGTGGAACATCTGGTGGCGGGGCCAGCGCGGAGGTGGTGGATGAGGAGGACAACTCTTCTGGGGAGGAGGCGGTGCGAGTGCTGGACAACACCAATGTGCCTGTGAGGGTTGACACGGTGGTGGCGGGCACAGGTAAGCTATATATTCGAAAAGCGAAAGAAGGGTGTAAGTAAGTGTGGAAGGACGAGAAATTTTATGATGGCTGGCAAAGAAGAATGATATGTGTTTGCTTGGCCCCCGAGGTGGCTGGGAAGGAAAGAATATGGTATGGTGCATGGCTGGGTCAATGATGAAGCAAGGATGGGTGGAAGGACAACAGCCTGGGTGGGTGAAACATAAACTGTATGTGTGCATATACTTTGAATGGATGGATGCCTGGAGCATGGTATTATCTGACTCTTAGATAGCACATGTGTATCTAGAGAGAGTAGATGGTCACTGGATGAACTAAGTGTTACCTTGAAGAGCATGTAACACCGCACCCGCACATCCGTTCCAGTGTAGGGAAGGCAAGGAAAAGAAATTGTAAATTTGTCCAATACTACCATGAATAGTAGCAATAGTTTGTATTGCAACTGCAAGCACAGCATATATCCGGTTATTACGGTGGACACTCCGTACCTCTCTTAATAACTTTAGTTTAGTAGTAGTACGTCATTCATGTGTGGGTGTATCACTGTTCACTCAATAATAAGCAAAGCACCTAAAGTCATCCCATATGTCATCAAATACATCCCATGTGAAGTGATAGATAATCTAATTATTTAGCTTCTTCATTTTCCTTTTCTAGTACTTATTTGCACTGTAGGGTGAAAGGTAAATTAATTAAGCAGTAGCCCTTGTAACAGAGTATTCTCAGTGCCACCCGTAATAGAAAAGTAATAGCTTCACCACCTGCATGTACTGGACCGGTACAGTAACGCAAGTTTGTCTCACTCATCATGGTGTGCGTCTGTTTTTCTCGGGTGCAAGTTCACTGCGCTGGCATTCTGCCGGCTTGCATAAGATAACGTACCAATTTTCCGAAACAAGAGAGAAGAAGAAGAATAAAACTGGTGTACTGTCATAGTCGACTGTAATGGAAGTCCATAGTGGTCGTAGAATTTGTTCATTAAACTACCACTAATGTTAGAGCAAGGATGCAGAAGTGGGAGGTTAGATAGATACTGTCCTCAATAGTTATGTACTGTGCTTTCAATTTGCTACTTGTACTGTGACACAACTTTCGGCTCAATCACTTTGTGTTATTAATGTTAAGGAGCAATGGTTACAGACTATGTCTTTCTTTCTTCATATAGTTGCTCCTTCCAAATCGACATCACGGAGGGAGCAGGCTCGAATGACCCGGCAACGGAGGCTGGATGCCACTGTCGCGGAATATCGGCGGCTGGAGGCCCTGGAGGAGTCGGAGGACACGCAGTCGACCGGTGCAACCACAACATCCTCGACTGGGACAGCTGCATCCTCCTCCGTGAACCCACGGGCTGCCAGCCAGTGCAGTGCTCCAGCGGTACGGAGCCGGGCTAACAAAGCCAACCGCCACCGCCAAGCAGCAAAAAGACCAGCTGCCCCCCACAGGAGCTGCAAGGCACGCCAGCGCCGCCTAGGAGTGAGAATGTCCTACCTGGAGCAGGAGGTCCATAGGTACAAGAACTTGGTGGAGGGCCTCCGCTTCGAGCATGCCACCCTCCGCAAGGAGTATGATGCCCTGGCCGCAAAATTCACCAGCACCCTCCAGTAGTGGAGTGTCCCTTGCCCTTTTTTTAGAGACTTTTGGGGGGTGGGATTTGGGAGTTGGGTGCTTTTTGGGACTTTTCAAAGACAATCGTTGGGGTTAGGGAGGGTCTTGAGGGAGATTATTTTGTTAGGGCTACATAAATATACTTTTTTAAACTTTATCTGACCATACCTGTTTTTACTGCTTTTCAGTCTGGTGGGTGGGGGTGTAACAGTAAGTTTGTTTTCCTGAAGAGTCCTAGGACTTTAGTAGTACTACCGTCAATCTCTCGTCTAGTCCTAATACTCCATTATACTACCTCCCACCAAACGCTTATCTTACCTGTAATTTGTGTTAGAAATTAGGGCTAGGCCCAGGGCTGGCTCCACGTGAAATGGGGATTAAGGTTGGCAATCCTGGGCGGATGAAATTTCCTCATTGCGGTGGTACTAGTGGTGTGACACAGTGGCAGTTGCATGCCTATGGAAAAAAATCAAACGAAACCTGGTTTGTCCTTACTGTAGCATTACAACGGTTACGGCACGATCGAGAATATAGCAGGTGACAGTACACTAGAACAGTGCCACAATGTAGCCTAACAAATGGTAAAGTATTGCAAGTATAACTAGTACTTGCGTTGAATTTATTTGACATTGGCTCCTACTACAACAAGAAATAGTACTGAAGCTGAGTAAGGCTAGAATATATCCTCGGATTCCTTCACCAGCCTGTTGCTATGACCTTATCCTCCCCAGCAAGTGTGTGGAATTATTGATGTCATTTAGTCAGTCATCAAGCAAAACCACACAGCCCGGGGGAAGAGGGTTAGGGTTTGGAAAATGGATGGGCATGGGGGTTTCTTTTTGGGTAGGTTTTGTTGAGAGAAGAAAAAAAAAGCACAGCATGGACAAACAATAATTGAAGATAAAGAAATCTTTGGGTACAAACTAAAGCTAACCACATGCAGTCACACTCATAGAAGAAAACAATGGATACTGTATCTGTATTCTGTATGTTGCTGGAGTTGTCCTGTTGAATTTGGTAAGTAAGTTGCATGCAGCAAACAATTCCTCTTATTAGCGGCACTCCTCCATTCCAGCTGATGCTTCGTCCATCAATGTTGGTGACCACTGACAGAAGACACCCTGTCCACTGCCTGCCTGGCGGATGTTGACTGAAACCCGGCCTGTAATTATTGAACGTAAAACAGGAAGTGCTATTACAATACCACTGATAAATAAATATAAGGTATGTACGCTGTGTGGTGCAAAAAGTCACACTTTGATTTCCCTAAGACAGTACAATATTGTTGAAATTGCATACTCTGTCTGAGTCACCTTTTTAAGGATAAATAAGTATGGCCAAAATAATAGTTAGCTAACCCTAACGAACCCTAAGTTACAAAAAGTGCCAAAAGGTTTTTCCTTATGGATTTTGTCCTAAACACTTCTATCCCTTATTATTAGACCTTCACAGGAATGCCCCAAGAGACCCGCCAACCCACCTGCCAAAAAGCACACGACAACACCCCCAAACAGCCAAAAAGCAAAATCTCATACTTACAATATCTCTCGGCCTTCGGTCCAAACGCGCTGTGCAGCTAGGTCATCATCATAACTCCTGTTTTCCACCACGGATTTCCTGAAAAGCAAATGCAATCAAGTTTAGACTGTCCCAGCAGTGCTCCGACAGAGACACCAAAACCCACCAACAAACACCAGGAAGCCCCTCAAACAGGTCCCCGCAAACGCTACATTGAGCAAGATGTCAGAAGAAATAGCAAAAAAAAATCTGCATGGATATTGTCCTAGACACTTCTATCCGTTATTAGACCTTCACAGGAATGCCCCAAGAGACCCGCCAACCCACCCGCCAAAAAGCACACGACAACACCCCCAAACAGCCAAAAAGCAAAATCTCATACTTACAATATTTCTCGGCCTTCGGTCCAAACGCGCTGTGCAGCTAGGTCATCATCATAACTCCTGTTTTCCACCACGAATTTCCTGAAAAGCAAATGCAATCAAGTTTAGACTGTCGCAGCAGTGCTCCGACAGAGACACCAAAACCCACCAACAAACACCAGGAAGCCCCTCAAACAGGTCCCCGCAAACGCTGCATTGAGCAAGATGTCAGAAGAAATAGCAAAAAAAAATCTGCATGGATTTTGTCCTAGACACTTCTATCCGTTATTAGACCTTCACAGGAATGCCCCAAGAGACCCGCCAACCCACCCGCCAAAAAGCACACGACAACACCCCCAAACAGCCAAAAAGCAAGATCTCATACTTACAATATCTCTCGGCCTTCGGTCCAAACGCGCTGTGCAGCTAGGTCATCATCATAACTCCTGTTTTCCACCACGGATTTCCTGAAAAGCAAATGCAATCAAGTTTAGACTGTCGCAGCAGTGCTCCGACAGAGACACCAAAACCCACCAACAAACACCAGGAAGCCCCTCAAACAGGTCCCCGCAAACGCTACATTGAGCAAGATGTCAGAAGAAATAGCAAAAAAAAAATCTGCATGGATTTTGTCCTAGACACTTCTATCCGTTATTAGACCTTCACAGGAATGCCCCAAGAGACCCGCCAACCCACCCGCCAAAAAGCACACGACAACACCCCCAAACAGCCAAAAAGCAAAATCTCATACTTACAATATCTCTCGGCCTTCGGTCCAAACGCGCTGTGCAGCTAGGTCATCATCATAACTCCTCTTTTCCACCACGGATTTCCTGAAAAGCAAATGCAATCAAGATTAGACTGTCGCAGCAGTGCTCCCAGACCCCAAAACTCACCCACAAACACCCGGAACCCCGCCAAAGAGCACCTCAAAGGCAAGCAAGTCAGCAAAAACGGCAAGAAATTTCCGCGTCATATTTGGTCCAAAACACTTTTATCCGTTGTTAGAGCTTCACAGCAATGGGCCCAGAGCCGTCAACTCACCCGCAAAGAAGTAGAACACCTCCAAAAGTGCTGAGTCTTTCTTCATTGGGCGTAATCCAGCCCTCTGCTTTGAGGGAAATAGGAGTCTGGAGGAGGAGGATAGAGGAGCATGTTCTTCAGAACTTATGAACCTGAGGAATGTAGACTGCGGCACCTTCAAATCAATAAGCAAACAAGTGAAGACAGTTCTGCTGATGGGCTTGCTTTTGGGATTAGGTGATTAAAGTTTGAATTAAATTAACTGTGCAAAACAAAGAAAGACAGACACACAGGAATAAAAGTGAATAAGGACGAAAAAGAAAGTTATTGATTCATTGTCTCATTTTCAGGGCTCGGTGTCAGGGAATAAGAAGAAGATTTCGTCATCATACTCTGCGAATTCAGGCAGGATGAGGTCAGTGTGACCGAACAGAGAACAAATCCCCTCATCTACGTTGCCGTCCTCCTGGTCTTCATGCGGCGTGCTTTCTCGTACTTTGTAATCTGGTGGTATGAGGTGCTGATTCATCTTGATCATTGTCAGCCGCTCCACATTTTTGGGCGAGAGGCGGCTCCGTTTGGGAGTTACAATGCCACCAGCAGCACTGAAAACCCGTTCAGAAGACACACTTGCGAGTGGGCAAGACAAATAGTTTATAGCCAGGTTGGAGAGCTGTGGCCACAATTGTTTTTTCCCATGCCAATACTGCAATGGCTCATCATTAAGAAAGACCTCTGTTGAGTCATTCAGATAGTCCTGCACTATCGACTCAAGGTCCTCAGCGGTTCCTCCACTTTGCTTACTTTTTGCTGTGCCTGTGACATTTTTTGGAGAACCATACCCAAGCAAAGTTAGCCAATCCTCTACAGCAGCCACTGTTACTGTTGTGTCTAGTGCAGATGATCCGGTTGCCGGTGTCTTTAACGGCTGAGAGGTCACTTGTGTCACAGCCACAGGTGCAGAAGTGGATTTTTTTGACTGGGGATGGCCTGCTGATGCTGATGCTGATGTACTGCCTTCTTCTCCTTCAATATCCTGCCGTTCTTTTTCAAACCTCTTGGCTGACCAGGCTAGCCAACGTTTGTACTTTTTAACATCTTCATCAGCAAAAGGAAAGAATGCTTGGCCTGCCAGCGCCTTTTTGTAGCGTGGATCCAGAATAGTAGCACAAATGTAATGCTGTTCTGAGTTGATCTTTTTAAGACGTTCATCACCACGTAGGCGCTCTAATAATTTCTCCGACAAAATAAAAGGGTCTTTTTTTTGGGATCTTTTTCAAACTCAGAAGACACCGCCTTCAGTTGGTGCTCCAGCATGCACAACAATGGGATAGCTTTTCCCAAATTACAGTCCTCCTGGCTGACTGCACGCGTGAAGAACTCAAAAGGACGAAGCATGTCTGTCAGGCTTTTAACTATGTCCCATTGCGCCGCACCCATCCACAGGTCCATCTGAGCTGTACCCTCTGTTAAGAAATAGTGATCGAGTACCGTATACTGCTCATACAGACGCTCAAGCATGTAGAAGGTTGAGTTCCAACGTGTTGCCACCTCCTGGATGAGTGCTTTCACTGGCATTAGACGTTCAAGTAGCAGCCTCCTCAGATGCTTCCGGGCCTTAAAAGAATGGCTGAAATGGTTGCACATTTTGCGGCAGGTGGCCATCACCTCAAACGCTGTACTGTCTCTATCACTCAAGAATTTTTGAACTACCAGGTTGATACAGTGCGCCAAACACGGCACTCTGAAATAGTCACCCAGCGCCATGGCCTTAACTACATTGGCGCCATTATCCGTGGAAACATAACCAATCCGGCGTTTTTTGGGGGACAGCCAGTGAAAGACCTTTTTGTTAAACTCGTCCAAAATGTTTTGTGCTGTGTGACTTTTCTCCAAGCCAAACATGGCTAGTGTTGCATGTTTCCGAGCAGCTTTAAAAACTTGGTCCGGGTCAACACCTGCGTTTAGCTTTGCTTTAACACCTGAAAAAGAGACCCAGTGTGCAGTGATGCACATGTAATCAGCGCCTGCGCCACTGGTCCACATGTCTGTTGTCAGATGGATTGTGTGAACAGCACTCTTCTGCAAAGCTGCCCCAATCGCCTCCAGCACATCTTCATGTAGTGCTGGAACCGCAACTCTGGCAAAATAGAACCGGCTAGGAACCTTCCATTTAGGGCAGAGCGTTGCCACTAATTCTAGAAAACCTACCGCTTCTACAAAAGAAAAAGGGAGAAGGTCCACAGCTAGCATTTTAGCCAGCTTAGTGTTATACAGACGCGTCAGTGGGTGGTTGCGTTCATATGGCGCGTCTGAAGAAAACATGGTTCTAATGTTGCCCTGGACCAAGCATTTACGGGATGATAATGACTTCGTTGACGCAATTATGCTCGCTGGTGAACTTTTGCGCTTTGGTGTCTCACTCGCTCCAACACTCTAAGTGTGCCTCTCATGGGGTGTGCTGCTGACAGGGGTACTGGGTGTAAGTGAAGTGTTTGACACGTCTTCTTCCTCCTCGTCATCATCAGATGAAACATCAACGTTTTCTTGACTTCCAATTCGGGCTTCCTTGATCGCCTTTAGGTGCGCAAACCATTGGACAGTGTGCTGTCTCTTAAGATGACCTCTCTGGCCTCCGGTACCATAGTTGGTACCTGACTTACCACGACTAACTGCAACCTTACAAAGGGTACAAATGGCGAACTTTTCCCTTTTTGGGCAAACAGTAAAGAAGTCCCAAACTGGTGACTTGAAGTGTCTGTGGGGCCTAGAGGAGGTGGCGATACTGGTGGTGGTGGTCATGCTGCTAATGCCAGATGAAGTGGAGGATCTGGATTGCCCAACTTTTGTACGTTGTGCACTTTCACCGCCACTAATTAAGGTCGAGGTGGATGGAGGTCCCTTCTTGCCAGAAAGAAATATGGAAGCGGTACGAGTTGGTGTACTACTTAACTCCAATGATTGTGGTGGTGTTTCCACTGCCTCCTCGTCGACAACATCATCATCATCATCACGCTCAGCAGCTTTTCGGGCTAGGGTCAAAATGTCTGTTTGCTGCATGCCCGCTGGGGCTGCAGTTACCTTTATGATGACTGGGTCGTCGTTGTCAGAGTCTTCATCAGCAGCAGTATCCGCCACTTCTTGCTGAGCCTCATCACACTCCATAACTCTGAGACTTTGGACGAGCTTCCTTTTACGCTTAACTACCTTTGTCAGATCATGGTGTGCCTCACTCTCAGACGGCAGTGGTGCTGGTTCCCAATTATGATCCGTATCATCGGAAGGAGGTGTGCTTGAAGAAGATGTAGACACCACCCTTGATCTCTTCCTTGCTAGGGGTGTGGAAGACAATGAATGATCATCAGGAGGAGTGTCTTCCTCAAATGATACCTCGCCTTGATTGTCGATTTCCTGATGTGCCCCTACTTCGGGAGGAACAACTATTGTGGGCACTTGTGACCCTCCATGCACCTCTGCTTGCGCATCTCCTTGCGCTGCCTCTCCTTCCACATGTACTTGGGCTTGTACTTGCACATGTGATAGTTGTTGCGGCTGTGGTTGTTCAACACTCGTCAGATGAGCTACAACAACCTGTGTTGATTGAGGGACATTGCTGCTGCTTTCTTGCGATGAGCCAACATCACTGGTCGATGGTGATTGAACAACTATACTGGCTGCCTCTGCAGCACTCAAGGGCTTGGACTTAAGTTGGCGTGGTGGTGGTGGTGGCACTGAGCCTAATGGAGCGGGGGTGCTGCTCCCAGCTTGGTCCCCAGCAGATCCCGCTGCAGGCATACTTTTTTTTTACTCCCAAAAAAAGGGGCGGCCGGCACACCAGTCTCCTTGGTAACTTGCTTCTTCTGCTCCTTACTGGCACCTTTCTTGCTAGAGGAGCTACGGGTAACTTTTTTTGGGGCCATCTTCTTCAGAGCAGGTCAGAACAGCAGGCAGCAGTTGCACGAGTTGCATAGTTGTCTGTGTCCAGACGTGACGTCCCGTGACGTTATGCTGCACACACACACCGCTGCAGGACTTCTTCCTGGCACTGGTGGTTCTCTTGAGTCTTGTGCACCTAAAAGCAATGGAAGACAGAGGAACATCAGTTCAGTTATACACCCCAAAAAATCGACAAAACACAGAAAAATCAGCACAATCCCATGCCATCCATGATGTTTACATTGCAGACACCCCACAGAAAGACTAGGGCCATGCAAGTATGCAACACTCACTACCCCTGGGCATAATGGATGAAAAGTAGGCAAAATAAGTGCAGGCCTCAGACACTGCCTCTCTTCAAAATGGCCCCTTACACCCCAAGCCAGTCCACATCAACAGTACACCCCAAAAAAACAGAAAAACAGCCAAAAATCACCACAATCCAATGCCATCCAGGATGTTTACATTAAAGAGAGTGAGACCCCACAGGCACACTCAGTCCATGCATCACTACCCCTTGGCAAAAGGCCACACCAGCAGCCCCAAAAAAACGACAAAAAACACAAAAAACAGCACAATCCCAGCCCATCCATGGCCTCAATGGTGTTTAACGTCAAGAGGACACCCCACAGAAAGACTAGGCCCATGCAACACTCACCACCCATGGTCAGAGGGCCCCACCAGCAGCCCCAAAAAACAACAAAAACGACAAAATTCAGCACAATCCCAGCCCATCCATGGCCTCAATGGTGTTTAAATTCAAGAAGACACCCCACAGAAAGACTAGGCCCATGCAACACTCACTACCCCTGGGCATAATGGATGAAAAGTAGGCAAAATAAGTGCAGGCCTCAGACACTGCCTCTCTTAAAAATGGCCCCTTACACCCCAAGCCAGTCCACATCAACAGTACACCCCAAAAAAACAGAAAAACAGCCAAAAATCACCACAATCCAATGCCATCCAGAATGTTTGCATTAAAGAGAGTGAGACCCCACAGGCACACTCAGTCCATGCATCACTACCCCTTGGCAAAAGGCCACACCAGCAGCCCCAAAAAAACGACAAAAACACAAAAAACAGCACAATCCCAGCCCATCCATGGCCTCAATGGTGTTTAACTTCAAGAGGACACCCCACAGAAAGACTAGGCCCATGCAACACTCACCACCCCTGGTCAAAGGGCCCCACCAGCAGCCCCAAAAAAACGACAAAAACGACAAAATTCAGCACAATCCCAGCCCATCCATGGCCTCAATGGTGTTTAAATTCAAGAAGACACCCCACAGAAAGACTAGGCCCATGCAACACTCACTACCCCTGGGCATAATGGATGAAAAGTAGGCAAAATAAGTGCAGGCCTCAGACACTGCCTCTCTTCAAAATGGCCCCTTACACCCCAAGCCAGTCCACATCAACAGTACACCCCAAAAAAACAGAAAAACATCCAAAAATCACCACAATCCAATGCCATCCAGGATGTTTACATTAAAGAGAGTGAGACCACACTACAGGCACACTCAGTCCATGCACCACTACCCCTAGGCAAAAGGCCACACCAGCAGCCCCAAAAAAAAGACAAAAACAACCAAAAACAGCATAATCCCAGCCCATCCATGGCCTCAATGGTGTTTAAATTCAAGAGGACACCCCACAGAAAGACTAGGCCCATGCAACACTCAACCACCCCTGGGCAAAGGGCCCCACCAGCAGCCCCAAAAAAACGACAAAAAACAATAAAATCAGCACAATCCCAGCCCATCCATGGCCTCAATGGTGTTTAAATTCAAGAAGACACCCCTCAGAAACACTAGGCCCATGCAACACTCACTACCCCTGGGCATAATGGATGAAAAGTAGGCAAAATAAGTGCAGGCCTCAGACACTGCCTCTCTTCAAAATGGCCCCCTGCACCCCAAGCACATGTTGCTTGTACCAGCCAGCACTCAAGATGGCCACCACCACCACCCACATGGCCAGTCCACATCAACAGTACACCCCCAAAAAACAGAAAAACAGCCAGAAATCACCACAATCCAATGCCATCCATGATGTTTACATTAAAGAGAGTGAGACCACACCACAGGCACACTCAGTCCATGCACCACCACCCCTGGGCAAAAGGCCACACCAGCAGCCCCCAAAAAACGACAAAAACAATAAAATAAGCACAATCCCAGCCCATCCATGGCCTCAATGATGTTTAAATTCAAGAAGACACCCCACAGAAAGACAAGGCCCATGCAACACTCACCACCCCTGGGCAAAGGGCCCCACCAGCAGCCCCAAAAAAACAACAAAAACAACAAAAATCAGCACAATCCCAGCCCATCCATGGCCTCAATGGTGTTTAAATTCAACAAAACAGTTGTATCATGCACCCATAACCAACCCTGGTCCTACTGGATACTGTGGCTACCCACAATATAATTTATTTAATGTTCTGAAAAAGTTCAAAAAATGTAGTTGCAGCAACTGTAATGCCCCAAACAAACTTACTTGTGAAAGTTGATTTCTAATCCAAAAGTGATCCAAAGAAAGTCAAAAAGGCCTCAAATCCAAATATCCAGCAGCACCCACAAAAAGTAATCCTTCCAGCTCCAGATCCAAATGAAAGTGACCAGGAGATGGACAAAGCACTGGGAGGAGCCTGCTGGACAGGAACAGGAAGTTGGAGACTGTGGGGCACTTCCTTCCCTCCCCCCCCAAAAAATGGACTCCTTGCAAAAAAAAAGGCCATGCAAATGTCAACCTGAGGAGTGATTCTGATAAAAATCATCATTTTCTGAAGGTTTATCCTGTTTGCTGGTGGATTTCTTGTGCAGAATTGCAAAATCTCTATTTCGCGAGTGCGAGATTGTTCCTTTCCGCCGCAACTACGTGTTCGCAATTGCGAACTCTCGCGAGGTGTGCTGTGCAAGGTGGCAAGCCGCGATTACGTATTCGCGGGCGCCAAACTCCCGCGGGATCACGCAGCAAGATCCAAAATGGCGCGGCACTCGCAAAATATGATCGAGAAAAACAACTCGGCAAACGCTTAATGACGGAAAGTGAACGCCGTGCACCACGCCGCGCGCCGCAAACAAGCAAAAAATCCGCCGCGAGCGGTTTTACGGATTTTTGACAAATTCGCGAGAGTTTGCGGATTGCGAATTTGCCGAAAATCCGAAAAATCCACGAGCGGAGCGGATTTTACGCCCATACTTAGTAGGGAGTCATTTAATTATAATTAACTAATTAATAATTTTTATTATTTAATATTTGTTTATACTATGTTATATTGTTAATTGTGGTAATTAATGTATTAGCAATTATTTATTCTTTGGTTGTTAGTTATTAGTAATTAATTGGTAATTATGTTAATTGTGTCCTTTTTTTAGAAGCAGGTTTTGGGTTGATAGGGGAGTAGGGTGGGAATTAATTTAATTTGTATTAATTAATTAATGTTTTTAATTACATAATATTTATGTATTTCATATTGTATTGTTAATTGTGGTAATAATTTATTATTGCTTATTTATTGGTTGTTAATTATTATTAATTAATTGGTAATTGTGTTAATTGTGAGAAAACAATTAGGAGCTGGTTGTTATTAATTAATATTTATGTATTTAATATTTGCTTTTGTTACTTGTGGTAATGAATGTATTTCTTAATTATGCATTAATTGGTTATTAATTATTATTAATTATCTGCTAATTGTGTTCATTGTGTAATTGTTTTTGGAGTGGGTTGAGAGTTGATAGGGGAGGAGGGTGGGAAGTAATTTAATTTTAATAAATGTTTTAAGTTCTTTTAAATATAATTTTTACTTAGGGGCCGATTCCGAGTCGGGAAAAAAAGCGTCCGTCCGAATCGTATCCGGTGCCCTCTCCGTACGAATCGTACACGTCCGTCTGAATCACGTAGTATGTTCCGTATCGCGTAATTCCGTCCGAATCATCGCGAACCGTACGAATTGCAAGGCTGAAACCGTACGACATGGACCCTCACAGTGAACCGTATGATCCGTAAACATGCCGTGCGACCCGACGAGTACGATCCGGACGGTCCACGTCAGGTAAGGGCGATTCGTACGGACAACCACACAATCACATACACACCGTATGGTGCGTACACCCCATGATCGTGGGGTACGGTGCGTACACCCCATGATCGCAGGGGTACGCACTGTCCCCCTGCAGACATGGGGTGTTCGCACCGTACCCGGGGGGGCGTTCCGTACCTGTTTCGAGGCGTACTCTGCTTCTCCATACGTTTTGGGCTCCCGTAAAAAAAGCGTCGTACGGTGCTTACCCGACACAAATCGTACTTGCTGGCTCGGGAAAACCTGCTTCGAACCGTACGGATGTCGCGTACAGCGGGTTCCGAGGGAGAATCGTGCGGAGAATAGAGTCGTACGGCTTTGTACGATTCGTACGGAGTCCTGCTCCTGGTACGAATCGTACTTCATCGTATCTAAGGGGGAGGTTGCAGGGTACGATTTGTAAGGGAAAACGCTCTGTACAGCTATTCGGAGCGGATTTTCCTAAATCGGAATCGACCCCTTAATGTTATTTTATAGTTTATTGTGTGAATTAATTTGGTATTAATTGTTTTTATTTTGATTGTTAATTGTTATTAATTAATTATTTAATTGTTAATTAATTGTGTCATGTTTTACAACATTGGTAGTGTCATTTATAGGAGAATATGGTGGTGGGTTAAGTTTTTTATAATGAATTCATTATTTGTTGATTCATGTTAATTAATTAATTAAATATTAAATATCCTAATTGTTGAATACTTTTTATGTGTGAGTTGTGGGGTTTATAGTTGTAAATGTTGGGAAGAATTTTATTTTAAATTAAATAATATTTTGTTGTTAATTGTTATTAATTTATTTATGTAAAATCAGTTATGGAATTTGTGTAAATATTTTTAGGTGTGTGTTTTGGTGTTTGTTGGGGTAGAGGGTGGAAAGTAATTTAGTTTAAATCAACTAATCAATAGTTGATTATTAATATTGCATTATTAATTCATACATCATTTGGGTAATAGTTTACAACCAGATGCATCAACCTAAAAACCGAATCTGCCCCTTTGCGACCGGTATTTTTGCATTTGGGATGCATCATCCCAAATGCAAAAATCGTAATTTAAGGAATCTCTAAATTGAGATTCCTTAAATTGCGATTGCATTTAAGGAATCCCAAATTGAGATTCCTTAAATGCAATGCATAAAAGTCAAAAAATTAGCGATTTCGCTAATAGGAGTAGCAAATTACCATGAAGCTGACCTTCATGGTAATTTGAAAAAACTTAGAAAAATGCACTTTTGTGCATATTTCAAAGTTTCATGTTGCGCACACACATGCCCTGAGGGCATGTGTGTGTGCAACATATGTGTACAGATCAATTTCAGGGGTGCAACAGGGTGTCATTTTGACACCCTTGCACCCTTGAAATTGCATGAGCAATTTGCGAGTTCCTACTGGTACTCGCACATTGCTCATGCAATCTCCAATTCATTCCTATGGGCCTGGAGGAATGAATGGTACAGCATTCCTTAATTGCGACTCGCAATTTGCGAGTCGCAATTAAGGAAAGTGTAGGAATCGCTATTTTATAGCGATGCCTACATGCATAGGCTTTTGCGATTCCTAAATAGCGAATCCGTAAAAATCGCTATTTAGGAATCACAATTCCATCTGTTGATGCATCTGGCTGTTTGTTTTTATTTTGTTTGTGGTTTTAGGTTGGATAGATGTAATCTTTGGTATTATCCCCTCCCCTAGCCAACACGTTCCCTACTGTTGCACTCGGTGGAGTGGGATTAGTAATTTTTACCCCTCCACAATCCAACACTTTTCCTACTGTTGCAGCTCCTTACTTTTGCACACGCTGGAGTAGGAATAGAAAATTATTCCCCTCCGCTATCCAACACTTTCCCTACTGTTGCACTCTTTGGAGTGGGAATAGTAATTTTTACCCCTACGCTATCCAACACTTTCCCTACTGTTGCAGTTAATGTAGTGTAAATGTAATTTTAAAAATTAATAAATATTTTAACTTATAATATACATATATTTTGTTTTTTATGTTACACGTGTATGTATATATACTTTTAATACATTTGTAACATTTTATAATTTCATAAAATAATTATGTATTAATTATTATTAAGTAAATATATATATTAAATGGTATATATGTATGTTTAATGTATTTTTATATTACATTTATTATTTATATTTAACAATTTCTAATCATTTTAAATATTTTTTTATTCTGTTATATGTATTATTTAATTTATTTTGCATTATTTTTAACAACTATGGGGCCGATTCCGATTCCGATGTTCGGAGCCCTTCCGACTGAATCGGTCAGTGCCGGCCAGATTCCATTCCGACCGAGCCATTCCGATGGGCTCGGTCGGAATAGAATCCGACTCAGATTTCCGGGTGGCCCACATCAGGTAGGACAGCCCATCTGCCATCCGGAAATCTTCAGTACTCCCCCGGTCGCCTCTTTACGACCGAGGGAGTACGATGACAGTTTTTCACTGCCTTTTCGCGCCGTTCTGTCCGGCACGAAAAGGCAGTCGGAAACTGTGTTTTGGGGCCCCCAGCAGGGCTCCCATGGGTGCAAGGCTGCCTAATGGTAGCCTGGGGGCACCTATGGTGCCCTTCTGTGGATCCCTGCACCCGGTGGCAGGCACCATGGGGTGCCGGCCACAGGGTGCAGGGCTACAGTGCACCCCTGCTTTTCTAAATGCAGGCATGCATTCCGCTCAGAATGCATGCCTGCATTGTGAAGTATACGAGTGCGAACGAACCCTGTTCGGTCGCATCGTATTAGCAGGGACATAACCGACGACAGCAGGTTGGTCGGTTACTGCTCCTGACCGATGTCGGACGGACCTGAGTCCATCCGATATCGGAATAGGCCCCTATATATATTTCCAATATTTTAGTACTTACCATTATGTAGCTAGGATGTTGATATTTTTGACATCGATATTTATGTCCCGATATTTTGGGAACACAATATTTTGTCCATCGATATTTTGTCAGTGATTCGCTGCTGCCATACTGTAACTTTGTCACACAAGCTTCTCTCCCTCACAGACACCAGCAGTGCAAGCTTCTCTTCCTCACAGAGCCAGTACAGCTCAAACACGAGCAGTGCAAGCTTCTCTCCCTCACAGAGCACAGACAGCAGCAGTGCAAGCTTCTCTTCCTTACAGAGCTGGTACAGCGCAAACATGAGCAGTGCAAGCTGAAGCTTCTCTCCCTCACAGATCCCAGATCCTAGCAGTGCAATCTTCTCTACCTCACGGAGCACAGACACCAGCAGTGCAAGCTTTTCTCCCTCACAGAGCTGATACAGCTCAGACACTAGCACTGCAAGCTTCTCTACCTCACAGATTCAGTACAGCTCAAGCACGGGCAGTGCAAACCCCTCTCCCTACAGAGCTGGTACAGCTCAAACACAAGCAGTGCAAGATGTTCTACCTCACAAAGCATGTACAGGTCAGACACGAACAGTGCAAGCTTCTCTCCCTAACAGAGGCTGTCCAGCTCAGACCTGGCCAGTACAAGATTCTCTGCCTCAAGGAGCTGGTACAACTCAGACACGAGCAGTTCAAGCTTCTCTCCATCACAGAACCGGTACAGCTCAAACACAAGCAGTGCAAGCTTCTCTCCCTCACAGAACCGGTACAGCTCAAACACAAGCAGTGCAAGCTTCTCTCCCTCACAGAGCCGGTACAGCTCAAGCGTAAGCAGTGCAAGCTTCTCTCCATCACAGAACCGGTACAGCTCAAACACTAGCAGTGCAAGCTTCTCTCCCTCACAGAGCCGGTACAGCTCAAGCGTAAGCAGTGCAAGCTTCTCTCCATCACAGAACCGGTACAGCTCAAGCGTAAGCAATGCAAGCTTCTCTCCATCACAGAACCGGTACAGCTCAAACACAAGCAGTGCAAGCTACTCCCCCTCACAGAGTCGGTACAGCTCAAACACTAGCAGTGCAAGCTTCTCTCCCTCACAGAGTCGGTACAGCTCAAACACAAGCAGTGCAAGCTTCTCTCCCTCACAGAGTCGGTACAGCTCAAACACTAGCAGTGCAAGCTTCTCTCCCTCACAGAGTCGGTACAGCTCAAACACAAGCAGTGCAAGCTTCTCTCCCTCACAGAGCCGGTACAGCTCAAGCGTAAGCAGTGCAAGCTTCTCTCCATCACAGAACCGGTACAGCTCAGCGTAAGCAATGCAAGCTTCTCTCCATCACAGAACCGGTACAGCTCAAACACAAGCAGTGCAAGCTTCTCTCCATCACAGAGTCAGTACAGTTCAAACACGAGCAGGGCAAGCTACTCTCCCTCACAGAGTCGGTACAGCTCAAACACAAGCAGTGCAAGCTTCTCTCCATCACAGAACCGGTACAGCTCACACACAAGCACAAGCAAGCTTCTCTCCCTCACAGAGTCGGTACAGTTCAAATACAAGCAGTGCAAGCTTCTCTCCCTCACAGAGCCGGTACAGCTCAAACACAAGCAGTGCAAGCTTCTCTCCCTCACAGAGCCGGTACAGCTCAAGCATAAGCAGTGCAAGCTTCTCTCCATCACAGAACTGGTACAGCTCAAACACAAGCAGTGCAAGCTTCTCTCCCTCACAGAGCCGGTACAGCTCAAGCGTAAGCAGTGCAAGCTTCTCTCCATCACAGAACCGGTACAGCTCAAACACAAGCAGTGCAAGCTTCTCTCCCTCACAGAGTCGGTACAGCTCAAACACAAGCAGTGCAAGCTTCTCTCCATCACAGAGTCGGTACAGCTCAAACACAAGCAGTGCAAGCTTCTCTCCCTCACAGAGCACATACACGAGCAGTGCAAGCTTCTCTACCTCACAGAACCGGTACAGCTCAAACACAAGCAGTGCAAGCTTCTCTCCCTCACAGAGCCGGTACAGCTCAAGCGTAAGCAGTGCAAGCTTCTCTCCATCACAGAACCGGTACAGCTCAAACACCAGCAGTGCAAGCTTCTCTCCCTCACAGAACCGGTACAGCTCAAACACAAGCACATGCAAGCTTCTCTCCCTCACAGAGTCGGTACAGCTCAAACACAAGCAGTGCAAGCTTCTCTCCCTCACAGAGTTGGTACAGCTCAAACACAAGCAGTGCAAGCTTCTCTCCCTCACAGAGCCGGTACAGCTCAAGCATAAGCAGTGCAAGCTTCTCTCCATCACAGAACCGGTACAGTTCAAATACAAGCAGTGCAAGCTTCTCTCCATCACAGAACTGGTGCAGCTCAAACACAAGCAGTGCAAGCTTCTCTCCATCACAGAACTGGTACAGCTCAAACACAAGCAGTGCAAGCTTCTCTTCATCACAGAGTCGGTACAGCTCAAACACAAGCACATTCAAGCTTCTCTCCCTCACAGAGTCAGTACAGTTCAAACACAAGCAGTGCAAGCTTCTCTACCTCACAGAACCGGTACAGCTCAAACACAAGCAATGCAAGCTTGTCTCCCTCACAGAGCCGGTACAGCTCAAGCGTAAGTAGTGCAAGCTTCTCTCCATCACAGAACCGGTACAGCTCAAATACAAGCAGTGCAAGCTTCTCTCCATCACAGAACTGGTACAGCTCAAACACAAGCAGTGCAATCTTCTCTTCCTCACTGTCGGTATTGCTCAAATACAAGCAGTGCAAGCTTCTCTCCCTCACAGAGCCGGTACAGCTCAAACACAAACAGTGCAAGCTTCTCTCCCTCACAGAGTCGGTACAGCTCAAACACAAGCAGGGCAAGCTTCTCTACCTCACAGAACCGGTACAGCTCAAACACAAGCAGTGCAAGCTACTCACCCTCACAGAGCCGGTACAGCTCAAGCGTAAGCAGTGCAAGCTTCTCTCCATCACAGAACCGGTACAGCTCAAACACAAGCAGTGCAAGCTTCTCTCCATCACAGAACTGGTACAGCTCAAACACAAGCAGTGCAAGCTTCTCTCCCTCACAGAGCCGGTACAGCTCAAGCGTAAGCAGTGCAAGCTTCTCTACCTCACAGAACCGGTACAGCTCAAACACAAGCAGTGCAAGCTCCTCTCCCTCACAGAGTCGGTACAGCTCAAACACAAGCACATGCAAGCTTCTCTCCCTCACAGAACCGGTACAGTTCAAATACAAGCAGTGCAAGCTTCTCTCCATCACAGAACTGGTGCAGCTCAAACACAAGCAGTGCAAGCTTCTCTCCATCACAGAACTGGTACAGCTCAAACACAAGCAGTGCAAGCTTCTCTTCATCACAGAGTCGGTACAGCTCAAACACAAGCACATTCAAGCTTCTCTCCCTCACAGAGTCAGTACAGTTCAAACACAAGCAGTGCAAGCTTCTCTACCTCACAGAACCGGTACAGCTCAAACACAAGCAATGCAAGCTTGTCTCCCTCACAGAGCCGGTACAGCTCAAGCGTAAGCAGTGCAAGCTTCTCTCCATCACAGAACCGGTACAGCTCAAATACAAGCAGTGCAAGCTTCTCTCCATCACAGAACTGGTACAGCTCAAACACAAGCAGTGCAATCTTCTCTTCCTCACTGTCGGTATTGCTCAAATACAAGCAGTGCAAGCTTCTCTCCCTCACAGAGCCGGTACAGCTCAAACACAAACAGTGCAAGCTTCTCTCCCTCACAGAGTCGGTACAGCTCAAACACAAGCAGGGCAAGCTTCTCTACCTCACAGAACCGGTACAGCTCAAACACAAGCAGTGCAAGCTTCTCACCCTCACAGAGCCGGTACAGCTCAAGCGTAAGCAGTGCAAGCTTCTCTCCATCACAGAACCGGTACAGCTCAAACACAAGCAGTGCAAGCTTCTCTCCATCACAGAACTGGTACAGCTCAAACACAAGCAGTGCAAGCTTCTCTCCCTCACAGAGCCGGTACAGCTCAAGCGTAAGCAGTGCAAGCTTCTCTACCTCACAGAACCGGTACAGCTCAAACACAAGCAGTGCAAGCTCCTCTCCCTCACAGAGTCAGTACAGCTCAAACACAAGCAGGGCAAGCTTCTCTCCACCACAGAACCGGTACAGCTCAAACACAAGCAGTGCAAGCTTCTCTCCCTCACAGAGTCGGTACAGCTCCAACACAAGCAGTGAAAGCTTCTCTCCCTCACAGAGTCGGTACAGCTCAAACACAAGCAGTGCAAGCTCCTCTCTCTCACAGAGTCGGTACAGCTCAAACACAAGCAGTGCAAGCTTCTCTACCTCACAAAGTTGGTACAGCTCAAACACAAACAGTGCAAGCTTCTCTCCCTCACAGAGTCGGTACAGCTCAAACACAAGCAGTGCAAGCTTCTCTACCTCACAGAGTCGGTACAGCTCAAACACAAGCAGTGCAAGCTCCTCTCCCTCACAGAGTCAGTACAGCTCAAACACAAGCAGGGCAAGCTTCTCTCCATCACAGAACCGGTACAGCTCAAACACAAGCAGTGCAAGCTTCTCTCCCTCACAGAGTCGGTACAGCTCCAACACAAGCAGTGCAAGCTTCTCTCCCTCACAGAGCCGGTACAGCTCAAACACAAGCAGTGCAAGCTCCTCTCCCTCACAGAGTCGGTACAGCTCAAACACAAGCAGTGCAAGCTTCTCTACCTCACAAAGTTGGTACAGCTCAAACACAAACAGTGCAAGCTTCTCTCCCTCACAGAGTCGGTACAGCTCAAACACAAGCAGTGCAAGCTTCTCTACCTCACAGAGTCGGTACAGCTCAAACACAAGCAGTGCAAGCTCCTCTCCCTCACAGAGTCAGTACAGCTCAAACACAAGCAGGGCAAGCTTCTCTCCATCACAGAACCGGTACAGCTCAAACACAAGCAGTGCAAGCTTCTCTCCCTCACAGAGTCGGTACAGCTCAAACACAAGCAGTGCAAGCTTCTCTCCCTCACAGAGCCGGTACAGCTCAAACACAAGCAGGGCAAGCTCCTCTCCCTCACAGAGTCAGTACAGCTCAAACACAAGCAGGGCAAGCTTCTCTCCATCACAGAACCGGTACAGCTCAAACACAAGCAGTGCAAGCTTCTCTATCTCACAAAGCCGGTACAGCTCAAACACAAGCAGTGCAAGCTTCTCTCCTTCACAGAGTCGGTACAGCTCAAAGACAAGCACATGCAAGCTTCTCTCCCTCACAGAGTCGGTACAGCTCAAACACAAGCAGTGCAAGCTTCTCTCCCTCACAGAGTCAGTACAGCTCAAACACAAGCAGGGCAAGCTTCTCTCCATCACAGAACCGGTACAGCTCAAACACAAGCAGTGCAAGCTTCTCTACCTCACAAAGCCGGCACAGCTCAAACACAAGCAGTGCAAGCTTCTCTCCTTCACAGAGTCGGTACAGCTCAAACACAAGCACATGCAAGCTTCTCTCCCTCACAGAGTCGGTACAGCTCAAACACAAGCAGTGCAAGCTTCTCTCCCTCACAGAGTCGGTACAGCTCAAACACAAGCAGTGCAAGCTTCTCTCCCTCACAGAGCCGGTACAGCTCAAACACAAGCAGGGCAAGCTCGTCTCCCTCACAGAGTCAGTACAGCTCAAACACAAGCAGGGCAAGCTTCTCTCCATCAAAGAACCGGTACAGCTCAAACACAAGCAGTGCAAGCTTCTCTACCTCACAAAGCCGGTACAGCTCAAACACAAGCAGTGCAAGCTTCTCTCCTTCACAGAGTCGGTACAGCTCAAACACAAGCACATGCAAGCTTCTCTCCCTCACAGAGTCGGTACAGCTCAAACACAAGCAGTGCAAGCTTCTCTCCCTCACAGAGTCAGTACAGCTCAAACACAAGCAGGGCAAGCTTCTCTCCATCACAGAACCGGTACAGCTCAAACACAAGCAGTGCAAGCTTCTCTACCTCACAAAGCCGGTACAGCTCAAACACAAGCAGTGCAAGCTTCTCTCCTTCACAGAGTCGGTACAGCTCAAACACAAGCACATGCAAGCTTCTCTCCCTCACAGAGTCGGTATAGCTCAAACACAAGCAGTGCAAGCTTCTCTCCCTCACTGAGCCGGTACAGCTCAAGCGTAAGCAGTGCAAGCTTCTCTCCCTCACAGAGTCAGTACAGCTCAAACACAAGCAGGGCAAGCTTCTCTCCATCACAGAACCGGTACAGCTCAAACACAAGCAGTGCAAGCTTCTCTATCTCACAAAGCCGGTACAGCTCAAACACAAGCAGTGCAAGCTTCTCTCCTTCACAGAGTCGGTACAGCTCAAAGACAAGCACATGCAAGCTTCTCTCCCTCACAGAGTCGGTACAGCTCAAACACAAGCAGTGCAAGCTTCTCTCCCTCACAGAGTCAGTACAGCTCAAACACAAGCAGGGCAAGCTTCTCTCCATCACAGAACCGGTACAGCTCAAACACAAGCAGTGCAAGCTTCTCTACCTCACAAAGCCGGCACAGCTCAAACACAAGCAGTGCAAGCTTCTCTCCTTCACAGAGTCGGTACAGCTCAAACACAAGCACATGCAAGCTTCTCTCCCTCACAGAGTCGGTACAGCTCAAACACAAGCAGTGCAAGCTTCTCTCCCTCACAGAGTCGGTACAGCTCAAACACAAGCAGTGCAAGCTTCTCTCCCTCACAGAGCCGGTACAGCTCAAACACAAGCAGGGCAAGCTCGTCTCCCTCACAGAGTCAGTACAGCTCAAACACAAGCAGGGCAAGCTTCTCTCCATCAAAGAACCGGTACAGCTCAAACACAAGCAGTGCAAGCTTCTCTACCTCACAAAGCCGGTACAGCTCAAACACAAGCAGTGCAAGCTTCTCTCCTTCACAGAGTCGGTACAGCTCAAACACAAGCACATGCAAGCTTCTCTCCCTCACAGAGTCGGTACAGCTCAAACACAAGCAGTGCAAGCTTCTCTCCCTCACAGAGTCAGTACAGCTCAAACACAAGCAGGGCAAGCTTCTCTCCATCACAGAACCGGTACAGCTCAAACACAAGCAGTGCAAGCTTCTCTACCTCACAAAGCCGGTACAGCTCAAACACAAGCAGTGCAAGCTTCTCTCCATCACAGAACTGGTACAGCTCAAACACAAGCAGTGCAAGCTTCTCTCCCTCACAGAGCCGGTACAGCTCAAGCGTAAGCAGTGCAAGCTTCTCTACCTCACAGAACCGGTACAGCTCAAACACAAGCAGTGCAAGCTCCTCTCCCTCACAGAGTCGGTACAGCTCAAACACAAGCACATGCAAGCTTCTCTCCCTCACAGAACCGGTTCAGTTCAAATACAAGCAGTGCAAGCTTCTCTCCATCACAGAACTGGTGCAGCTCAAACACAAGCAGTGCAAGCTTCTCTCCATCACAGAACTGGTACAGCTCAAACACAAGCAGTGCAAGCTTCTCTTCATCACAGAGTCGGTACAGCTCAAACACAAGCACATTCAAGCTTCTCTCCCTCACAGAGTCAGTACAGTTCAAACACAAGCAGTGCAAGCTTCTCTACCTCACAGAACCGGTACAGCTCAAACACAAGCAATGCAAGCTTGTCTCCCTCACAGAGCCGGTACAGCTCAAGCGTAAGCAGTGCAAGCTTCTCTCCATCACAGAACCGGTACAGCTCAAATACAAGCAGTGCAAGCTTCTCTCCATCACAGAACTGGTACAGCTCAAACACAAGCAGTGCAATCTTCTCTTCCTCACTGTCGGTATTGCTCAAATACAAGCAGTGCAAGCTTCTCTCCCTCACAGAGCCGGTACAGCTCAAACACAAACAGTGCAAGCTTCTCTCCCTCACAGAGTCGGTACAGCTCAAACACAAGCAGGGCAAGCTTCTCTACCTCACAGAACCGGTACAGCTCAAACACAAGCAGTGCAAGCTTCTCACCCTCACAGAGCCGGTACAGCTCAAGCGTAAGCAGTGCAAGCTTCTCTCCATCACAGAACCGGTACAGCTCAAACACAAGCAGTGCAAGCTTCTCTCCATCACAGAACTGGTACAGCTCAAACACAAGCAGTGCAAGCTTCTCTCCCTCACAGAGCCGGTACAGCTCAAGCGTAAGCAGTGCAAGCTTCTCTACCTCACAGAACCGGTACAGCTCAAACACAAGCAGTGCAAGCTCCTCTCCCTCACAGAGTCAGTACAGCTCAAACACAAGCAGGGCAAGCTTCTCTCCACCACAGAACCGGTACAGCTCAAACACAAGCAGTGCAAGCTTCTCTCCCTCACAGAGTCGGTACAGCTCCAACACAAGCAGTGAAAGCTTCTCTCCCTCACAGAGTCGGTACAGCTCAAACACAAGCAGTGCAAGCTCCTCTCTCTCACAGAGTCGGTACAGCTCAAACACAAGCAGTGCAAGCTTCTCTACCTCACAAAGTTGGTACAGCTCAAACACAAACAGTGCAAGCTTCTCTCCCTCACAGAGTCGGTACAGCTCAAACACAAGCAGTGCAAGCTTCTCTACCTCACAGAGTCGGTACAGCTCAAACACAAGCAGTGCAAGCTCCTCTCCCTCACAGAGTCAGTACAGCTCAAACACAAGCAGGGCAAGCTTCTCTCCATCACAGAACCGGTACAGCTCAAACACAAGCAGTGCAAGCTTCTCTCCCTCACAGAGTCGGTACAGCTCCAACACAAGCAGTGCAAGCTTCTCTCCCTCACAGAGCCGGTACAGCTCAAACACAAGCAGTGCAAGCTCCTCTCCCTCACAGAGTCGGTACAGCTCAAACACAAGCAGTGCAAGCTTCTCTACCTCACAAAGTTGGTACAGCTCAAACACAAACAGTGCAAGCTTCTCTCCCTCACAGAGTCGGTACAGCTCAAACACAAGCAGTGCAAGCTTCTCTACCTCACAGAGTCGGTACAGCTCAAACACAAGCAGTGCAAGCTCCTCTCCCTCACAGAGTCAGTACAGCTCAAACACAAGCAGGGCAAGCTTCTCTCCATCACAGAACCGGTACAGCTCAAACACAAGCAGTGCAAGCTTCTCTCCCTCACAGAGTCGGTACAGCTCAAACACAAGCAGTGCAAGCTTCTCTCCCTCACAGAGCCGGTACAGCTCAAACACAAGCAGGGCAAGCTCCTCTCCCTCACAGAGTCAGTACAGCTCAAACACAAGCAGGGCAAGCTTCTCTCCATCACAGAACCGGTACAGCTCAAACACAAGCAGTGCAAGCTTCTCTATCTCACAAAGCCGGTACAGCTCAAACACAAGCAGTGCAAGCTTCTCTCCTTCACAGAGTCGGTACAGCTCAAAGACAAGCACATGCAAGCTTCTCTCCCTCACAGAGTCGGTACAGCTCAAACACAAGCAGTGCAAGCTTCTCTCCCTCACAGAGTCAGTACAGCTCAAACACAAGCAGGGCAAGCTTCTCTCCATCACAGAACCGGTACAGCTCAAACACAAGCAGTGCAAGCTTCTCTACCTCACAAAGCCGGCACAGCTCAAACACAAGCAGTGCAAGCTTCTCTCCTTCACAGAGTCGGTACAGCTCAAACACAAGCACATGCAAGCTTCTCTCCCTCACAGAGTCGGTACAGCTCAAACACAAGCAGTGCAAGCTTCTCTCCCTCACAGAGTCGGTACAGCTCAAACACAAGCAGTGCAAGCTTCTCTCCCTCACAGAGCCGGTACAGCTCAAACACAAGCAGGGCAAGCTCGTCTCCCTCACAGAGTCAGTACAGCTCAAACACAAGCAGGGCAAGCTTCTCTCCATCAAAGAACCGGTACAGCTCAAACACAAGCAGTGCAAGCTTCTCTACCTCACAAAGCCGGTACAGCTCAAACACAAGCAGTGCAAGCTTCTCTCCTTCACAGAGTCGGTACAGCTCAAACACAAGCACATGCAAGCTTCTCTCCCTCACAGAGTCGGTACAGCTCAAACACAAGCAGTGCAAGCTTCTCTCCCTCACAGAGTCAGTACAGCTCAAACACAAGCAGGGCAAGCTTCTCTCCATCACAGAACCGGTACAGCTCAAACACAAGCAGTGCAAGCTTCTCTACCTCACAAAGCCGGTACAGCTCAAACACAAGCAGTGCAAGCTTCTCTCCTTCACAGAGTCGGTACAGCTCAAACACAAGCACATGCAAGCTTCTCTCCCTCACAGAGTCGGTATAGCTCAAACACAAGCAGTGCAAGCTTCTCTCCCTCACTGAGCCGGTACAGCTCAAGCGTAAGCAGTGCAAGCTTCTCTCCCTCACAGAGTCGGTACAGCTCAAACACAAGCAGTGCAAGCTTCTCTCCCTCACAGAGTCAGTACAGCTCAAACACAAGCAGGGCAAGCTTCTCTCCATCACAGAACCGGTACAGCTCAAACACAAGCAGTGCAAGCTTCTCTACCTCACAAAGCCGGTACAGCTCAAACACAAGCAGTGCAAGCTTCTCTCCTTCACAGAGTCGGTACAGCTCAAACACAAGCACATGCAAGCTTCTCTCCCTCACAGAGTCGGTATAGCTCAAACACAAGCAGTGCAAGCTTCTCTCCCTCACAGAGTCGGTACAGCTCAAACACAAGCACATGCGAGCTTCTCTCCCTCACAGAGTCGGTACCGCTTAAACACAAGCACATGCAAGCTTCTCTCCCTCACAGAGTCGGTACAGCTCAAACACAAGCAGTGCAAGCTTCTCTTGTTGAAAATGACAATGTATGTGTACATAAGCGGCGTTCATTTGTGTTCACTGTACCCCTTGTTGTAAGCAGAACGAATAATTGCGAAACACTGACTGTGTTATCCCGCCAGCATAGACCTATGCACACACGTACACGACAGCCATTTTAGGCACCATGGCCTCTCTGACCGTTTGCTAAACCCCCGACACCCCTCCCCGCGCGCACTGCTCATGCATCGGCCACAAGACCCTCTCCCTCTGCGTGACCCTGCTCTAAAAGTAGCCCTCCTGCTTGACCCACACCCCCCCCATTTCCTCCCAAGAACACCCTTCCCCTCAGCTGACAACCCCCCCCCGGCTACACTTGACCTTTCGACCCGGTCCCAAGTCCTAAGACCAAGCCTCGTGGATGTGCATCCCCCTTTTCCCTGCCCAGCATAACAAAACCGTGATACACCAACCGAAGTGTCCGACCTTATCACCTGACCAACCTTTGACCTGGTCATCCCCGCCTGCCCTCGTGTCCTGTAGGAATGTCCAGCTGAGAGATCACAATCTCTTGTTACATTCAGGAGGGGAGGATGACATCTGAGCGATTGGTATGGGAATAGGCCTGAAGCGGGGATTCCAAGCATGCTTTTCCTACTTCAAAGCGTCTTTATTGTAATAAGGAATGTTTGTGCATCATAAACATGTGTATAAAAGACGAAGCCTCAGAGAACTTGTTAGAGCACCTCCTGAAGACACTATGCGAGTGTCCGAAATGACAGGCTCTCCTCACGAGAAATAAAACTCTATTCTTGTCTTCCTGCTTCCAGCGCCCGTCTCTTTATTTGGTAATTGTTCAAGATGGGAACTAAGAGGCGTCCTGCGCCAGCAGCCTGGGCATCAGGTGCGATATGGGTTGACTTTTCCACAATTGGCGCCCCAACGCGGGGTCCATCAGCGACATAAGGTCCGGTAAGAGAGGTCCAGACGATGGGGTGAACATCTAAACGATTGGAGTATACCTGCCTTGAGAGGGCCCTCGTCCGGCTGCCGATTGAATGAACTTCACCGATTCTGAACGGACCTCTCTCTCAAGTGACCTACTGTCCTGACTGGAATCCCACAGGAATGCTGCGGTAAAAACATGGAGAAAGAGAACGATGGGGCGCTGGAAAAAGGAAGGCGAAGAATTGCCCACATGGTCCGGTCCGGGTAAGGTTAAGTAGGATGTCTTTACGTCCGATTGGTAGGATGGCTTTATCCATCTGATTGATTGATTGATTGTTTTGGAATCAGTATTTAAAATACTGGTATTGTTCATTGATTGGTTCATTTAGCCTCGGTTGCTACTTGAAGTATTGGATCTCTTTGAGACATTCTCTGTTTGCAAACAGCGACGAATAGGAACGTTCCTCTCTCTTTGCAAATAGTGAAGGATAGGTAATGCGGACTTTTGTCCCCCGTTGTAATCCGTCATGCCTATTTTTCTCCCCACTGATTGATTGGTTGCTCTGTTGCTCTTTGAGACATTCGCTGTCTACAAACGGGGAAGAATAGGAATATTCTGTCTCCCTTTGCAGATAGTGAAGGGTAGGTAATGCAGACTTTTGTCCCCGTTGTAATCCGTCATGCCTATCTTTCTCCCCATTGATTGTTTGTTATCGATTTTTATCGATTATTGCTCTTTGAGATATTCCCTGTCTACAAACAGGGAGGAATAGAAATATTCTGCCACCCCCTTTGCAGATAGTGAAGGATAGGTAATGCAGACTTTTGTCCCCGTTGTAATCCGTCATGCCTGTTTTTCTCCCCACTGATTGATTGATTGTCTGGACATTTATTGTTCAAGGAATAGTTCTTTTGAGGCATTCTCTGTTTGCAAATAACGTGGAATAGAAATGTTCTGTCTAGTCTTTGCAAGTAATGAAGGGTAGGTAATGCGGACCTTTGTCCCCCGTTGTAATCTGTCATGCCTATCTACTCCCCACTGATTGGTAAACCAGTTCCACCCGGACCATTTATTAGAGGTAGGTCATCTGGCTCGGCCAGGAGGGCACCCCTAATACAAAAGGACAAATATAAAGAAAAAAAAATGCGGATTAACCGCTGTATCGTGCTAGCAAAATAAGAGAAAAAAAATATATATATAAAAATCGTTAGGGAAAAGAAAAGGAATGGAGTGAAATCAGTAGGCCGCTGATGAGATCTCTTTTCAACCTCGCTGAAATGGAAACATAGGGAACAACCCCTCAGGAAATATGAAACTGGTAAGGAAAGCCGAACTCAACGCTATGACTTCGAGACAGCTTGGCTCCACCACCCACCCCGCCCAATTAACGACAAACCTTAGGCGAATAATAGAAAATATACAACACTATAGCGAAGTAACAGGTGAACACGTTTTATTTTTTAACAAACAAAAAAAACATTTAAGCAACTATTTACATGACAAACGGCTGCAACGGCAAACGAAACCCACAATGCATTTCGCCGTCTGCCTGACGCCGTTCCAGTCCTTCCTTCCCCAAAGTAGCAATGTTGGGCTACTTTGGGCTACTTTCTAGTAGTTTTTGGGCGTTTCAAAGTCTACAAAAATCGTCAGGGGCGGTGGGGTGGAAGGACCACTACGCGAATAGCCCGAAGGCGGCACCACGCGCCAAGGCCTGTCCCCCGGATGAACCAAGGGACCCGTTCCTGGGGCCGGGGCGAAGAAGCGTCCGGCCGCCATCGGCTGAAGGCCCGGCCTGAAACGTGCCAGGCGTCCCCACTTCTTCAATAATGGCTGCGACAACACTGGGGGGGGATGTCTTGCCCGTGCCACCGACCCCCCCCCCCCCCTCGCATCTGCTGGTCCAGCAACGCCTTGATAGAAGCTCCCCGGTCGGCCCTGGAGCGGCGCCTTGCAGGCCACCGGGGGGGGATGTCTTGCACATGCCTCCGACCCCCCCCCCTCGTCCTCATCGCCTGGTCCGGCCATAACAAATGTCAAGCGAGACGCCGTGGGGTGCACCGGGAGGGAGAGGCGGCGCGAACGAGCCTCTCCCACCTCCCCAGGTGAAGGCTCCCCAGCTGCACCCCCAACGCTCCTCGCACCCGGCAAAGGGTTCGTCCACTCTTACGGTGCAGCGACGCTCCACTCACCCAGCAGGGTCTCGTCCACTGTGGGGGTGCTGCGACGCCTCGCCCGACAGGTTGGAGCCCGTCTGCTCATTTGACCCCGCGATTGCCGGTAGCTGCCGAACTCTCAAAATGGCGGTCGACCCTGCAAGAGCGGGCCCAGCATGAAGGAATGGCCCGGTTGCTTGTTGATTAAGAAACGAGTCCCACCATCATAAAAATTCTCCTCGACCTTGAAGATTCTATAGGAGCCGCGGGGGCCTCCGACCCCCGCAGACACCCCCCGATGGGGAATGACTGCCATGATCGCCCACGGAACGATGAAAATATAGCCGCGGGACGTCGGCGCTCCCATGCTGACGCCAGCCTCAATTTGAATGACTAAAATCCTGCAGACTACAGTTCGGATCAGTTCCGGTGAAAACTCAGTATGACCCGGTAGAAAAAATGTTGCCTCCCTCCCCCCTTTGACTGATGGTTCATACTGCCGATCCCTTTCTGTTGTCCTTTAACGGAACCTTTTGGACTGCCGAAAGAGGCTCTGGGCCAACCACGAGTTGGTAGAGGTTTTCACTAGGCCTGGATCTGCCTGGCTGCACCCAAAATGGCGCTGGTACAAATGAAACTTTCAACTCCTTGTTGTACCCCGATTGCTCAACCTTGGTGTCATGAAATATGCATACAGTTTTTAAAACAATGAATTGATATGGGATGGGTACTGATTATGTGTTCGGACAATGAATTGAAGTGAGATGGGTGCTGATTGAACATTCGGACAATGAATTGTTGTTAAGTTTGGCGCATCATGATTGTTGAAAGTTCAAATTTCAACACTTATGATACTTGCTCACACTGAAGTTTCGATATGATTTTGTTGCACTTGTCGCACTTTTAGTATAAAATCAACGACCACCGACTCCATTAGGTTTTCCACTAATAAGTATCCCCACATGTACAGTTCTGGCCGGCCCACGGGGTTGTAGGCCCGTATTTATGCACCGACATTTTTTATTAAAGATTTTTGGAGAAAAACGTACGAAGTTGTCACGTGTCAATTGGTAAGTTTCGAATAAACGACCACTGTTTCTGATATAACTGAATTACAGGTGAAATGGCTCAGCTCGATTAGTTAAGGGTTAAAAAGTATAGTACGCAGAAATATTGCAAATATGAATGGTCCAGGTTTTTGTTGTATGTACTTTGCACATTTTTGTACAGCCTAAAGCAACCGCTAAAAGACCCTGGAATTCAGCCTATACTTTATATGCTACCTGTATCAGGAAAATTGTGCTAAAAATACCCCTAAGTCGCCCCGAAGGAGTGCCATCTGGCCTCCCTACATACGATCCGTAATACCACACTTGGGTGACCTATGCTATCCACCGGCTCCCGATAATCATCTCTCCCACACTAAAAGATCCATCTGGGCTTAAATGCCGAGTTGGCAAGGACTGCGTTCCGTGGAGATAGGCCGAGTATGTAGTAAGTAAAAGCCTTTTCGGGTTTATGCGCGCTGATGTGTTTTTAAATGCTGCCCCCGCCCACCTTCTTTTTCCCTCTTTCTGCAGGTCACATTGGAACATCGATTAAAATACGAAAAAGAAAATGGTGATCTAGCGGACGAAGAGATGGGAAAAAGGGGTTCGATTATGGTGCCTACGCACGATGAGCGAGCAATGCCCTGAACTTAGCGCTTGAGAGGACAGCCTGAAGCGAAAAATACAAAATGTGACTTCGCTTGGCACCCCGAATAATACAACCAAAAATGACGTGCGCTTATGATTAAGCATTCTACACTTAACTAAATAGGGAAAGTTTAAAGAATATTCTGAGGTGAGGTTTACTCTAGTACCCTCCGTTTGGAGGACTAGGAATGTTGTCAGTGTTTAGAAATTACTACATCCTTTCCACACCCTCATGGACCGGAAACTCAAAGCTGCCCTATTGTTCTCCCAACTGACACCCACTGTTGCCTCAGCCTGGAAACACATTAGCCCGACCAGGTTAGTTCTTGACCGGTTGCCAAAGGCGTAAGTGTGTACAACCACAAAGACCAGTGAAGGCAGCCGAGGATAAAAGAAGAGAAAAAGGGTAAAAAGAGCTTAGGATGCTAAGGATGCGCAGCATACAGGAAGAGATCATTATGGCCAATAACGGTTATATGTCTTGTCTTGGATTTTTTGTATATAATACATGTACTGTCTCCCCCGCCTGAGTTTGTGTGTACGTAATGTATGGATCTACGGCATCCCTCCGCCTGTGTTTCTGTATTACTTAACTCCTGCCGTTCTGTGTTGTGTGTGCACTGAATGGCCCATTATTGTACACGTCTCTCTCTCTTTCTCTCTCCTTGTCATACGTGTACAGAATGGACCATTTAGAGTGCGATCTCTCTCTCTCTCTCTCTCTCTCTCACTCTCTCTCTCTCTCTCAAGTCCCCCTGTTCCCTCCTTCCTTATATGGTAACGTTGTGCCCCCCGGCACAAAACATAATTGGGTCTCCTCGAACACAGAGGTGTCCGGCAAAATTGACAGGAACTAAAACGATTGTGACTTGCCATATTACTACCTCTCCTTTCTGCAAAACGATAGAACTCGAGTTGGTAATGAAGGAAAGGACAGGTAAGACGACTGATGTCCCCTAATCTGGCCTTTTATAGGAGGACTATAACGTCAATGGCCTTCTGTTTTTCAGTTCGCTAGAAATGCAATTCCCAATGCACAGATTACCTCACCCCTCTGCACTTAAGTGCGGATGTCCAAAGTGCCCCCGCTTCTCCCGATTAACCCCAGCTCCCTGTCCAAAGCGTCCCCGCTTCTCCCGATTAACCCCAGCTTCATGAAGCGTAATTTATGACCTTGATTAACGGTCGCTCCCCAAGAAAAGCATGTTTTACATCTGCCCCCCCTCCCCCTTCTTCATGACGATAACGCCCCTGCTTGCAAGAGTTAGCCGACCCCGAAGGGAAATGTAAGATTGTCAGTACTTGGGTTAAAGAGAAAGGCAAGTCTCTACATAAGGACTCGATTTTGAGTTTGATATAATACGTCACGAATGAACGCCAAACGGGTTTTATGAATTCAATTGTAATGCCCTCCTACATACTCCATAAGTGATGACTTCTGACTGTGACCGATGAACTTATCCCCCACCTACATAGGATTGGGGACGGAATTGAGATGTATAAATGTCTTCTCCTGCCAGTTTTTCTAAAACTTATTTTGTACCCATTCAAAGATACAATCACCGGAGGAGAGGAGCTGGACGTGACGCACAGCCTGGCCACAGATCATGAAGCACGTGTGACCGCGACCAAAGGTGGAGTCACAGAGCAACGAGACGCGGGACGAGGCACCACTCTCAAACTCGGCAGATTAAGGAATGAAGGGCTACCTTGAAGCCCTCGGTTTGCTGACCCACTCGTGCCTGAAGTCCCCGTCCCTTTTTTGAGCCCGACTGATGGGCCTGCCTGCTCGTCATCCTTTGCTCCTTTGGTCCCTTGGTGTGCTCACAGATCTGATCTCACTTCTCTCTCTCTCCCCTTGATTATTCAACAACATCACCCTTTTCGCATAAACTTTTGACTATAGAATAAGGTTTTGCCACGGAAAAAGAAAGACACGCAGGTGCCCAGCATGAGGCACCCCAAAGAAAATCAGTTAGGAAACAGGACTGTGATCTAACAGCAGAGGACTGATCGCACCCTGCAACATGTAAGGATGAATCCGAGCTGGACCTATAGCTCCACCGCCGGTGCTCAACAGCGCCAACAAAAGAAGACGGACTCTGTTAAAAAGACATTGTGACAAAGACCCCCCCTTTTTCCTGAACTTTCCACTCAACCCCTTCACTAATTGCTTGTATCGAACTGAATCCCTCCCTCAGCCATTTTGTATTGCTTTCTAAAAAGTTTCATCGATCACTCATGTATTTAGTTTACCAAAAGTCTCTTATAGCACTGACAAGACCCGAAGGTATCAGAGCACTTTCTACTGTATTTTGTTGTCACCGGAGAGAAAGTCAGAACATGATTCTATAATGTGTCTGAACTTTTTTCTTGATTAACCCCGACTAAGTATTATATCGATCTCTAGACTTGTATGAAGAACCCAACAAATGTAAATTCACATGTATTGCATTCTGCCTATCGTATCGACTATATAGAACTGAACTCGCTTATGTAAAAAAGCGGCGACTGTTGAAAATGACAATGTATGTGTACATAAGCGGCGTTCATTTGTGTTCACTGTACCCCTTGTTGTAAGCGGAACGAATAATTGCGAAACACTGACTGTGTTATCCCGCCAGCATAGACCCATGCACACACGTACACGACAGCCATTTTAGGCACCATGGCCTCTCTGACCGTTTGCTAAACCCCCGACACCCCTCCCCGCGCGCACTGCTCATGCATCGGCCACAAGACCCTCTCCCTCTGCGTGACCCTGCTCTAAAAGTAGCCCTCCTGCTTGACCCACACCCCCCATTTCCTCCCAAGAACACCCTTCCCCTCAGCTGACAACCCCCCCCCCCCGGCTACACTTGACCTTTCGACCCGGTCCCAAGGACATTTATTGTTCAAGGAATAGTTCTTTTGAGGCATTCTCTGTTTGCAAATAACGTGGAATAGAAATGTTCTGTCTAGTCTTTGCAAGTAATGAAGGGTAGGTAATGCGGACCTTTGCCCCCTGTTGTAATCTGTCATGCCTATCTACTCCCCACTGATTGGTAAACCAGTTCCACCCGGACCATTTATTAGAGGTAGGTCATCTGGCTCGGCCAGGAGGGCACCCCTAATACAAAAGGACAAATATAAAGAAAAAAAAATGCGGATTAACCGCTGTATCGTGCTAGCAAAATAAGAGAAAAAAAAATGTATATAAAAATCGTTAGGGAAAAGAAAA
Organism: Lissotriton helveticus; assembly: GCF_964261635.1. NCBI lineage: Eukaryota > Metazoa > Chordata > Amphibia > Caudata > Salamandridae > Lissotriton > Lissotriton helveticus. The sequence goes on along the minus strand of NC_136071.1, from coordinate 43,027,090 downwards.
GGAATGGAGTGAAATCAGTAGGCCGCTGATGAGATCTCTTTTCAACCTCGCTGAAATGGAAACATAGGGAACAACCCCTCAGGAAATATGAAACTGGTGAGGAAAGCCGAACTCAACGCTATGACTTCGAGACAGCTTGGCTCCACCACCCACCCCGCCCAATTAACGACAAACCTTAGGCGAATAATAGAAAATATACAACACTATAGCGAAGTAACAGGTGAACACGTTTTATTTTTTAACAAACAAAAAAAACATTTAAGCAACTATTTACATGACAAACGGCTGCAACGGCAAACGAAACCCACAATGCATTTCGCCGTCTGCCTGACGCCGTTCCAGTCCTTCCTTCCCCAAAGTAGCAATGTTGGGCTACTTTGGGCTACTTTCTAGTAGTTTTTGGGCGTTTCAAAGTCTACAAAAATCGTCAGGGGCGGTGGGGTGGAAGGCCCACTACGCGAATAGCCCGAAGGCGGCACCACGCGCCAAGGCCTGTCCCCCGGATGAACCAAGGGACCCGTTCCTGGGGCCGGGGCGAAGAAGCGTCCGGCCGCCATCGGCTGAAGGCCCGGCCTGAAACGTGCCAGGCGTCCCCACTTCTTCAATAATGGCTGCGACAACACTGGGGGGGATGTCTTGCCCGTGCCACCGACCCCCCCCTCGCATCTGCTGGTCCAGCAACGCCTTGATAGAAGCTCCCCGGTCGGCCCTGGAGCGGCGCCTTGCAGGCCACCAGGGGGGGGGGATGTCTTGCACATGCCTCCGACCCCCCCCCTCGTTCTCATCGCCTGGTCCGGCCATAACAAATGTCAAGCGAGACGCCGTGGGGTGCACCGGGAGGGAGAGGCGGCGCGAACGAGCCTCTCTCACCTCCCCAGGTGAAGGCTCCCCAGCTGCACCCCCAACGCTCCTCGCACCCGGCAAAGGGTTCGTCCACTCTTACGGTGCAGCGACGCTCCACTCACCCAGCAGGGTCTCGTCCACTGTGGCGGTGCTGCGACGCCTCGCCCGACAGGTTGGAGCCCGTCTGCTCATTTGACCCCGCGATTGCCGGTAGCTGCCGAACTCTCAAAATGGCGGTCGACCCTGCAAGAGCGGGCCCAGCATGAAGGAATGGCCCGGTTGCTTGTTGATTAAGAAACGAGTCCCACCATCATAAAAATTCTCCTCGACCTTGAAGATTCTATAGGAGCCGCGGGGGCCTCCGACCCCCGCAGACACCCCCCGATGGGGAATGACTGCCATGATCGCCCACGGAACGATGAAAATATAGCCGCGGGACGTCGGCGCTCCCATGCTGACGCCAGCCTCAATTTGAATGACTAAAATCCTGCAGACTACAGTTCGGATCAGTTCCGGTGAAAACCCAGTATGACCCGGTAGAAAAAATGTTGCCTCCCTCCCCCCTTTGACTGATGGTTCATACTGCCGATCTCTTTCTGTTGTCCTTTAACGGAACTTTTTGGACTGCCGAAAGAGGCTCTGGGCCAACCACGAGTTGGTAGAGGTTTTGACTATGCCTGGATCTGCCTGGCTGCACCCAAAATGGTGCTGGTACAAATGAAACTTTCAACTCCTTGTTGTACCCCGATTGCTCAACCTTGGTGTCATGAAATATGCATACAGTTTTTAAAACAATGAATTGATATGGGATGGGTACTGATTATGTGTTCGGACAATGAATTGAAGTGAGATGGGTGCTGATTGAACATTCGGACAATGAATTGTTGTTAAGTTTGGCGCATCATGATTGTTGAAAGTTCAAATTTCAACACTTATGATACTTGCTCACACTGAAGTTTCGATATGATTTTGTTGCACTTGTCGCACTTTTAGTATAAAATCAACGACCACCGACTCCATTAGGTTTTCCACTAATAAGTATCCCCACATGTACAGTTCTGGCCGGCCCACGGGGTTGTAGGCCCGTATTTATGCACCGACATTTTTTATTAAAGATTTTTGGAGAAAAACGTACGAAGTTGTCACGTGTCAATTGGTAAGTTTCGAATAAACGACCACTGTTTCTGATATAACTGAATTACAGGTGAAATGGCTCAGCTCGATTAGTTAAGGGTTAAAAAGTATAGTACGCAGAAATATTGCAAATATGAATGGTCCAGGTTTTTGTTGTATGTACTTTGCACATTTTTGTACAGCCTAAAGCAACCGCTAAAAGACCCTGGAATTCAGCCTATACTTTATATGCTACCTGTATCAGGAAAATTGTGCTAAAAATACCCCTAAGTCGCCCCGAAGGAGTGCCATCTGGCCTCCCTACATACGATCCGTAATACCACACTTGGGTGACCTATGCTATCCACCGGCTCCCGATAATCATCTCTCCCACACTAAAAGGTCCATCTGGGCTTAAATGCCGAGTTGGCAAGGACTGCGTTCCGTGGAGATAGGCCGAGTATGTAGTAAGTAAAAGCCTTTTCGGGTTTATGCACGCTGATGTGTTTTTAAATGCTGCCCCCGCCCCCCTTCTTTTTCCCTCTTTCTGCAGGTCACATTGGAACGTCGATTAAAATACGAAAAAGAAAATGGTGATCTAGCGGACGAAGAGATGGGAAAAAGGGGTTCGATTATGGTGCCTACGCACGATGAGCGAGCAATGCCCTGAACTTAGCGCTTGAGAGGACAGCCTGAAGCGAAAAATACAAAATGTGACTTCGCTTGGCACCCCGAATAATACAACCAAAAATGACGTGCGCTTATGTTTAAGCATTCTACACTTAACTAAATAGGGAAAGTTTAAAGAATATTCTGAGGTGAGGTTTACTCTAGTACCCTCCGTTTGGAGGACTAGGAATGTTGTCAGTGTTTAGAAATTACTACATCCTTTCCACACCCTCATGGACCGGAAACTCAAAGCTGCCCTATTGTTCTCCCAACTGACACCCACTGTTGCCTCAGCCTGGAAACACATTAGCCCGACCAGGTTAGTTCTTGACCGGTTGCCAAAGGCGTAAGTGTGTACAACCACAAAGACCAGTGAAGGCAGCCGAGGATAAAAGAAGAGAAAAAGGGTAAAAAGAGCTTAGGATGCTAAGGATGCGCAGCATACAGGAAGAGATCATTATGGCCAATAACGGTTATATGTCTTGTCTTGGATTTTTTGTATATAATACATGTACTGTCTCCCCCGCCTGAGTTTGTGTGTACGTAATGTATGGATCTACGGCATCCCTCTGCCTGTGTTTCTGTATTACTTAACTCCTGCCGTTCTGTGTTGTGTGTGCACTGAATGGCCCATTATTGTACACGTCTCTCTCTCTTTCTCTCTCCTTGTCATACGTGTACAGAATGGACCATTTAGAGTGCGATCTCTCTCTCTCTCTCTCTCTCTCTCTCTCTCTCTCTCTCTCTCTCTCTCTCTCTCTCTCTCTCTCTCTCTCTCAAGTCCCCCTGTTCCCTCCTTCCTTATATGGTAACGTTGTGCCCCCCCCGGCACAAAACATAATTGGGTCTCCTCGAACACAGAGGTGTCCGGCCGGCAAAATTGACAGGAACTAAAACGATTGTGACTTGCCATATTACTATCTCTCCTTTCTGCAAAACGATAGAACTCGAGTTGGTAATGAAGGAAAGGACAGGTAAGACGACTGATGTCCCCTAATCTGGCCTTTTATAGGAGGACTATAACGTCAATGGCCTTCTGTTTTTCAGTTCGCTAGAAATGCAATTCCCAATGCACAGATTACCTCACCCCTCTGCACTTAAGTGCGGATGTCCAAAGTGCCCCCGCTTCTCCCGATTCACCCCAGCTCCCTGTCCAAAGCGTCCCCGCTTCTCCCGATTAACCCCAGCTTCATGAAGCGTAATTTATGACCTTGATTAACGGTCGCTCCCCAAGAAAAGCATGTTTTACATCTGCCCCCCTCCCCCTTCTTCATGACGATAACGCCCCTGCTTGCAAGAGTTAGCCGACCCCGAAGGGAAATGTAAGATTGTCAGTACTTGGGTTAAAGAGAAGGGCGAGTCTCTACATAAGGACTCGATTTTGAGTTTGATATAATACGTCACGAACGAACGCCAAACGGGTTTTATGAATTCAATTGTAATGCCCTCCTACATACTCCATAAGTGATGACTTCTGACTGTGACCGATGAACTTATCCCCCACCTACATAGGATTGGGGACGGAATTGAGATGTATAAATGTCTTCTCCTGCCAGTTTTTCTAAAACTTATTTTGTACCCATTCAAAGATACAATCACCGGAGGAGAGGAGCTGGACGTGACGCACAGCCTGGCCACAGATCATGAAGCACGTGTGACCGCGACCAAAGGTGGAGTCACAGAGCAACGAGACGCGGGACGAGGCACCACTCTCAAACTCGGCAGATTAAGGAATGAAGGGCTACCTTGAAGCCCTCGGTTTGCTGACCCACTCGTGCCTGAAGTCCCCGTCCCTTTTTTGAGCCCGACTGATGGGCCTGCCTGCTCGTCATCCTTTGCTCCTTTGGTCCCTTGGTGTGCTCACAGATCTGATCTCACTTCTCTCTCTCTCCCCTTGATTATTCAACAACATCACCCTTTTCGCATAAACTTTTGACTATAGAATAAGGTTTTGCCACGGAAAAAGAAAGACACGCAGGTGCCCAGCATGAGGCACCCCAAAGAAAATCAGTTAGGAAACAGGACTGTGATCTAACAGCAGAGGACTGATCGCACCCTGCAACATGTAAGGATGAATCCGAACTGGACCTATAGCTCCACCGCCGGTGCTCAACAGCGCCAACAAAAGAAGACGGACTCTGTTAAAAAGACATTGTGACAAAGACCCCCCCTTTTTCCTGAACTTTCCACTCAACCCCTTGACTAATTGCTTGTATCGAATTGAATCCCTCCCTCAGCCATTTTGTATTGCTTTCTAAAAAGTTTCATCGATCACTCATGTATTTAGTTTACCAAAAGTCTCTTATAGCACTGACAAGACCCGAAGGTATCAGAGCACTTTCTACTGTATTTTGATGTCACCGGAGAGAAAGTCAGAACATGATTCTATAATGTGTCTGAACGTTTTTCTTGATTAACCCCGACTAAGTATTATATCGATCTCTAGACTTGTATGAAGAACCCAACAAATGTAAATTCACATGTATTGCATTCTGCCTATCGTATCGACTATATAGAACTGAACTCGCTTATGTAAAAAAGCGGCGACTGTTGAAAATGACAATGTATGTGTACATAAGCGGCGTTCATTTGTGTTCACTGTACCCCTTGTTGTAAGCGGAACGAATAATTGCGAAACACTGACTGTGTTATCCCGCCAGCATAGACCCATGCACACACGTACACGACAGCCATTTTAGACACCATGGCCTCTCTGACCGTTTGCTAAACCCCCGACACCCCTCCCCGCGCGCACTGCTCATGCATCGGCCACAAGACCCTCTCCCTCTGCGTGACCCTGCTCTAAAAGTAGCCCTCCTGCTTGACCCACACCCCCCCATTTCCTCCCAAGAACACCCTTCCCCTCAGCTGACAACCCCCCCCCGGCTACACTTGACCTTTCGACCCGGTCCCAAGTCCTAAGACCAAGCCTCGTGGATGTGCATCCCCCTTTTCCCTGCCCAGCATAACAAAACCGTGATACACCAACCGAAGTGTCCGACCTTATCACCTGACCAACCTTTGACCTGATCATCCCCTCCTGCCCTCGTGTCCTGTAGGAATGTCCAGCTGAGAGATCACAATCTCTTGTTACATTCAGGAGGGGAGGATGACATCTGAGCGATTGGTATGGGAATAGGCCTGAAGCGGGGATTGCAAGCATGCTTTTCCTACTTCAAAGCGTCTTTATTGTAATAAGGAATGTTTGTGCATCATAAACATGTGTATAAAAGACGAAGCCTCAGAGAACTTGTTAGAGCACCTCCTGAAGACACTATGCGAGTGTCCGAAATGACAGGCTCTCCTCATGAGAAATAAAACTCTATTCTTGTCTTCCTGCTGCCAGCGCCCGTCTCTTTATTTGGTAATTGTTCAAGATAGGAAATAAGAGGCGTCCTGCGCCAGCAGCCTGGGCATCAGGTGCGATATGGGTTGACTTTTCCACACTCTCCTTCACAGAGTCGGTACAGCTCAAACACAAGCACATGCAAGTTTCTCTCCCTCACAGAGTCGGTACAGCTCAAACACAAGCAGTGCAAGCTTCTCTCCCTCACAGAGTCGGTACAGCTCAAACACAAGCAGTGCAAGCTTCTCTCCCTCACAGAGTCGGTACAGCTCAAACACAAGCACATGCGAGCTTCTCTCCCTCATAGAGTCGGTACCGCTCAAACACAAGCACATGCAAGCTTCTCTCCCTCACAGAGTCGGTACAGCTCAAACACAAGCAGTGCAAGCTTCTCTCCTTCACAGAGTCGGTACAGCTCAAACACAAGCACATGCAAGCTTCTCTCCCTCACAGAGTCGGTACAGCTCAAACACAAGCAGTGCAAGCTTCTCTCCCTCACAGAGTCGGTACAGCTCAAACACAAGCAGTGCAAGCTTCTCTACCTCACAAAGCCGGTACAGCTCAAACACAAACAGTGCAAGCTTCTCACCCTCACAGAGCCGGTACAGCTCAAACACAGCAGGGCAGTGCATTTATGAAACTATGCTGGACTCTTTACGCATCTGAAAGAGGATCCATCAACCATTTGTGCTTGCAGGAAATAGAGGAGCAAAAACAGGACAATAAAACAGATTCCTGGGAACAACACTTAAACCAGGCTATTGAGGAGTTGGGAGTACAAAAAGCCTGGAGTGCAAACATTGGGACACGGGCTTTTTACCAAGTAATAAAGGTCACAATAAAGCAGCTTTCATATTTAACAGACAAGAACATCTTTACACTAAGACGACACACCTGGACAGTGATTAATTCATATACAAAAACTCCTGCCCCAGGAGTATCTCACAGCACACTTCTCACTGTCAATAAAACATCAGTTCATGCTGTTCAGATTTGGAAAATGGGAAACAAAAGATCTCATCCCAACCTGGAAGGACCAGTCACCAAACCAAGAATGCAGACTGTGTACATATAAGGAAGAAACCTTGGTGCATATTTTCTGCGTTTGCCCGAAGTTCTTGAAAGAACTAAACAAATGCTGAAAGACATTTTTTGAGATCTAAAAATTCGACCCTCAGGCAAGCGGTAATCACAAGGCTTGCTGGCTCCTCTATACCCCTCATTTGCCAGGGTGTAAAATGTGTTAAAGCAAACATGAAAGTAATGGAACAACTATCATGAGGCACTTGCACTCGAGCCCTGCCAATGACAGAACCAACATAAGTACAAACTACCACAATCTTACAAGTGTGACAATCAAATCTATTCAAGGCCCCCAAAGCTATAACAATGGCTTAAATAAATGTTGCTGTGCTAATCTCTCGATTAGGCATACAGCGCCACCATGTGGCAGACTATAATAACAATACCTCCCATTTAAGAGTGCTAAGAATGATGTAGCATCTGCTGATTGGATAGCCACTTCCACCTGCACTCCTCAACACTGAAGAAAGACTATGATGGGAACAACTCCAGCACCACCTTTATTAGTCAATCAAATGGCTACTGTTCCAAGTGATGTTGAGGAAATATTTGCATAAAGAAGATTAATGTGTCTCATTACTTATAGGAGTATCACTTCCTGCAGAGGAGCGGAAGCACTCCTTTGTCAGAGGAAGAGTATGGACTGAACATGGGCACTTCCTGCCACGTGGCCCATTTCTTGCGCTGTACCGCTCCCAGGGGTTTCCTAATGAGTCACACTGCCAAAATATATGTGTGTGTGTGGCTAATGAGTGAGACTGGGAGGTAATCCACAATGTTCCTAGAAGTCCATGGACATTTATGTGCCAGTCATTGGGAGACTTGTGGGAACTCTGTGAGTGGCTGCGACCTCTGGGAAACATCGTTTACAACGCAGTGTTTACACCGCACTACCTTTACCATGCTGCCATTACAACGCAAGTCGTTACTACGACTTGCGCTGGATGGCGCTGTTGGTTAAGGGATATTGTAATTTTATATTCCTACACCTTCCCTACTGTTACGTGGGCTGGTGTTGGAATATAAAATTATATTAATCCTCAATCCGTGCCCTCCAACGCAAGTCGTTGTAACGACTTGCGTTGTAGAAACCGCGTTGTAAAGTACCGCGATCTAAAAGATCGCATTGTACTGACATACATCCCGACCTCTTAGAGCTAATAAACATTTATTGATAGTCAAGGACGTCTGTGGTTTTTCGGTGGAACAAGAGGATAATCCAGGCCATCTTAATATGTTCACTGTGGTTTGTAGGTCTGAGAGGAGTTTCTTCAATCCTATAAAACTAATAGATGCTGACAGATGTCTGTGGGTATGTGGAGACGTGTTGGCAGTTGTGAAAATATTGTGTCCATACAAGAGATTTAGGGATGACGCTTTGAGGGTGTTATTGTCCCAAATGAATGCCTTCTTGGGATGGTGGTTGGGGCTGGAGCCTCCCAGTCAGGTGTGCAGAGTTTGTGTTGAGTTTCACTTGAACTGGAAGCACTGTTAGCAGTTCATGCTTCCTTCTTGTGTCCATTCAGGAGACCCCCACCCCTCACCTCACAGGGAGCAAGTAATAGACACTGAGGTCTGGAGGCTCCTTACATACCTGACCCCAGGGACTTATTGCATGGTAACCCCTGCTTCTCGCACTTAGGCCCCCATTAGGATGATGGACGGACTTTGTCCGCCCGCCATCCCATCGGAAAAATGGACCGCCCGCCTTTAGGGCGGGGGTCCCGATTGGTGGCATTAGGATGCCCCTGCCACAGTGGCGGGCGCATCCCTCATTTTTAACATTGTGGCGGGGGATGCTCTCTGCACCGCCCGCCACAATGTTAAAAATGCATGCATGCATTTGCATACATGAAGCGGCAGACACCACGTGGTGCCTGCTGCTTCGTTTATGTAAATGCTGGGGGGCACCACAGGTACCCCCCGTGAGCACCCCCCACCTCTCCTTCACTCTGGGAGCCCGCAGGAAGGTCCTCGGAAGCTTGTTGCTCATACCGGCCGCCCAGGGGTTGAAAGGGATGCAGGAGAACTCCAAACGTGAGTTCTCACTGTCACTTAGCTTGTAGCATTCTGACAATATAAACAAAATTTCAAAGTGTCAGAAACATTTCCAGCCTATATCGCTAATTCAAAGGCTAAACAGACAGTATTGCGCCCATTAAATGTCAAACAATATAAACAAATAAAATGTCATCGTGTCAGAGACATTTCCGGCCTATATCGATAATTCAAAGGCTAAACGGACAGTATTGCGCCCATTAAGTGTCAAACATTCATACATACTTTGTGGCATTGTTACATATTTGCGCAGCTGTAAATTCCAAATGTGGAACAGTAGCGCACAACCATACTCAGCGTTCGATATACATAAATGCTGCTTCCAAGATAGCGTGGAGCTCCGGAAATAGCCTCTATCCCTCACGTGTGCATACTCAAAAGGGGCATGCAAATGTCACACAGATATACTTATAGCGTTGGAGTACTCCTGCATCCCTTTCAACCCCTGGGCGGCCGGTATGAGCAACTAGGCTGGCTCTGGGTAAACAATGGTTATTTATGGCACTACATATACGGTCTCCCCATTTGTTTGTTTACATGCTTTTAACTTTGTATGCGCCTGTTTCCTTGGTAGTTAACACAGAACAAGTGTCCAAGAGTGGAGTGGCAGCATATAGTGCAGCCCTGATGAAACTACCAAAATTGATGTGGCAGTGAAACATGTCGGCATTGGCAATAGGTAATGGTGTGCATGAATAGCTACCAGCCTTTTTATATGTACAGCATACATTCATTTCCCTATGAATAAAGTTGGACAAGGGAACTGGATGCTGTGTTTTATGCACTTATTTGTGTTGTGTGTTTGTCACTAGCAGATGTTTTCTGCTTTCCACTGTTTGTTACACGTTTTTGGTTGTTTGTTTTGGACACTTTCCTTCTTCTTTCTTTGAGACTCAGGTGACTACCGATGATGAGACAGGGGCTTGTCTGGAAATTACATACCAGTTACCCCGTTGGTGGTGTTTCCGTGAGGTGTCACTTGTTTCTCGCACATTTTTTCTAAATAGACTTTGGTCCAACATTATTGAGGTGGATCCCTGGTATTGACCTCGGTGGGTCAGACAATCTGAAATTGTTCTTTGTTTCTACCAAGGAAGATGGGTTTGTTTTAACGTAAACTTGGGCGCAGTGCAGTGAATTGTCCCCTCATAAATTGTAGGGGCGGGGAATAGGTATCAGTACACATAGACTGTTCTATTTTCTTTAGTAACTGACACACGTTGACGTCCGTTGGATGGGGTCTTTTTTGTTGGTCTATATTTGAGTGGAGGGCGACCCAGTCCGATTTTCCCTCTTAGCTTCCATTGAGAGTTTGAATGGTCCTGTACGAAACTGGGGCCGTATTGGTTTGAGGTGGGGGAGGTGCTGAATGAAGTAACTGATAGACAGGTAGAATACGACATAGCAACCTGCCTTTTGCTCTGGTTCCCTCACACGAAGAAAACGAAAGTCACTAGTAAATGTATTGATTTAGGTCCTATTGTAGCCCAGAGGGAGATCACATGGCACTGGAAGTCGGCGGAGGGGCCATCTAGCAGACGATGGGCTACAGAGTTTTATAAATGGGCTCATAGTGAAAGTACTGTAAGAATCAGGCCGGCCTCTCGCACAGCTAATGAGAAAAGTATGGAAATGGCACGAGCATGGGAGGGACTGGTACAGACACTGAGAGACTCCCAAGATAGCGAAGGGGACTAGAGTGTGGTAATCTTGCGCGGGGTTCCATGTGATGTATGGATAGACGAACATGGATCCTTCGGCGCCCGTCCGGCCGAGATGGCCCTGTAGGCCGACACCAGCAGTAGACGGGGGGAGGGGGGGGGAGGGTAGATAGGGGTCCTATCGTTGACGAGAGAATTACTGACCACAGAGTGCCGAGGATGAGGGTACTTGAAGAGTGCATATGTGTACAGGGATTACCCGATTTGGGATTGACGTGGAGTAATGGCCTTAGATAAAACGTGTGAGAGGAGATTCATTGGTGAGAGAGGGCTACTACAGAATGATGGCACTGTGTGTCTGCAATTGTCATTCGTGTGATGGGACAAGTTTTTTGTTGCGGTTAGGGGTTGGGCAGATATAGAAAAGCAGATACTAGAACACCTACCGAGCGGAGGTCATGGTCTCCGTTGTAATATTACTCTTCAATGCTCACTATTGACCGCCGCCCAACCTCCGGGATGTGGGCTAATTGGCTGTGTAATGGCGCTTTTGCGACCTGTGTACAACCTATGATGGGAGTAGGGGAGCTGAACCAAACAATTGTAATTTGTTTTTTGAATCTGCAATAAAAATTATTTTAAAAAAAAAATGAGGCACAGGTGGCCCCACCCCCTTTTGTACAGCCCGCAGGGGGCCCCCATAGTGAAGACCGCATGGCTTTCCGTGGCGGCATCGCCGCCACGGAAAGGCATCTTACAAGCCCATCATAATATGGCTGGCGGTGTCCAATAGACACCGCCACCATATTAATCCTTTTCCGCCCGGGCCGCAAGGCGACCGGGGCGGAAAAGCGGCGGACAGTATTTCCGTCTGCCACGGTCCCCCCAGCCATACTAATATGGCGGGGGGGAATTCAGGTGCGGATGGTGGGGGGATTGTCCCCGCCAGGCCGGCGGTGGCTACCGCCAGCCTGGCAGGGGCAATCCGCCCTCCATCCTAATGGGCCCCTTACTGTACAGAGAAGTGTTTTGTTGTTCAGCAGCTTGGAGGGAGTCTCCCTGCAAAAAGGCAAATTTTCTAATTTGTTTTTATATGGGAAAATGGGGAGGAGGGGGAAAGCCAGTGTTACCCTGTTTAACAGCTCTTCTCTTTCTCTTTGTGGGAGGGGAGGGACATAGAGTGTTGGAGCAGGGCAAAAGTGCACACCATCCTTCCTTGCAATTTCTTGCTTTAGTAAAAAGAAATAGGGAATGCACTTACTGATACCCTGCTTAAGCAAGCCAGGCCTAACTTTCACCCCTACATTTGACAATTCTGTATATCTTTAACTTCTATTTCTTCTAAAAGATCCATTCCATTAACATTTCAAAAGCACATCTTGGAGGGGTGGAAGAAGTAAGTGGACAGTGACCTCTGACTGTACTTCATAATGGAGAGTTGTTCCTGCCCTGGGCTTTCATCTGACAATTCAATGCATCCTGGGAGGTGTAGTTGTGTTGTGTTAACATGACTGATAACACTGGCTTGTAGTCTGGAAACCAAGGACTGGAAACACTTTTCATTATTATATGGAGTGAGGTGGCAACTTTAAGGTGCACATTAATTATTTGTAGGATCCTAAAGGCCACACCCTTAATTCCATAACATTGGAGCCCTCAAACCTGCTTTCTAATCCCATTTTTGTCATGTGATCAAAAATCATGTGATAATGAGGACATCATTTTATGTCTGGGTACCCCAAACTGTAAATGTGTGCATTTTAACAACTAACAAGATCAGTTAGACCCTGGCTGGCAGCCTCCAGGTCAGTGGGACCCAGGACTCTGACCCCCGGCGATGAACATTCTTCATATGGGGAAATCGTCTTCAACGTGGCGGGAGTCTTGATGCTGAAGTGCTCCGCCAGTGTATTTTGGTTTTTTCAACAATCCTTTAAACTGAGTGATTGTTTGTGAAAAACAGACTCAGTGGCCCTGACTTAAATTCCCACATCCCACTAAACTCTTAATAGACACCAGTGTTTCTATGCCATCACACTTAAGTGGTTGTAATCTACCTACCCAGACTCAGTAACTTTCAGGCGATGTCTTGACTTTAATAGTCTTTCTTCTCTTGCAGGTCTCCGAGTGCAGTTCTATATTTTGCAGTTACTTCACAACTGCATCCAATCCTTGGCCTAGTAGCCTCAATGCTCAAGTCCCACCCAATTATGGCCATTGTAGTTTTTCATGTGGTAATTCCTCACATTCTTCTGCAATGCAACTTGTTACTATAATAGTAACTATCCATGTGTTAACAGAGGTGGGCGATCCACTGTAAGCTCGAGCCAGACTTGAGCATGAAGCCTGGCTATGGTTCAGCTTGAGGTGCTGCTGGAATCTTGAACCCATAACAAGCCGAGCTTTCATGTAGTTTCTGCCTATCTCCCTCTATCCAGGAGGATGCGGCATCAGGGTTAGAGCTGCCAACTGGGAAACCATGGTTAAGTCTCGGCGTCAGCTCAACATCCTATGATTCTGGGCAAATCACGTGGTCTCCCATACATATAAACAATGCATGTGACCGTGTGTATTGCAATTGATGCTCATAGAAAGTGCTCCAATACCTTCGGGTGGAGTTTGTGCTATGTTTTGCAAAGTCCACTAAGTTGTAAAAACAAAGCCTTAACATAAGGGAAGACAAATAGATACCCACTTATAGCCTGGTTTGTACAAAGTAAAACCAGAAAACCTGATAAATCATGGTTAGGCAAACATTTCATTTCACCAAAAGTCTTTTTTTCTTCTTTATCGCGTATGAAGGCACTTTCAAATATGTAAGTTCAGGCTGCCAGCCGTACAGAAGATGTCACTTTTAATTAGTACTTTTCAATGCAGTTTCTATAATGTGCCCTATTAATGTCTAGGCTTCCATATGTAAAAGAAATACACTTTTTTAGTTTTGAATAGACTTTAGTATATTTTACGTGCTGTTTGTTGTATGGTTACACAGCAAATATTTTCAGGGCTTGGTTCGTGCACGGGCTCTAAGATCCAAACCAGAAACTTGGCTTGGCTCTGGCTTGGAGCTCTCTGTTAACCTGTTGGATCACCCAACTCTAGCTAACATTGTCTCATAGTTACAGGTTTATACTGGCACTTCGCACCCCTCATCTATTTTTATACAACATGAACGCTTTGATAGGTTTAAAGGGCTTCCACAATGTCATCTACTTCTGAGAATGTCATCCAGCCTCCCACAGGCACCCTGAGACTTCTCATCCCACTTAAGTTAGGATTTTGTCTTATGTCTGTCTTAAGTCTGTCTTAAGACAAGCTTAAGACAAAATCCTAACTTCTGTGAATACTAAAAGTAGTAAGTTTAGGATTTTGTCTTAAGTTAGTTCTGTGAATCGGGCCCTAAATATTCTTCAACAACCCCCCTTCCCCCGTATTTCTAATCATCAGACTGTGGATACTTGTATACGTTAAGTAGGCCTGCCTGACCAGAATAGTATGTTTGGCAATCATGTATTCTATTGCATTTTTAGATGGGTACAGAACTTAACTGCAATCTTTCAAAACATCTAGACATATTTAAACATTGGCAGTTGTATAGAATACTTGTGAAAAAAAAATTGGGGGGGGGGGGCAGGGATTTTTATTTTCCAAGGGGGGGCAGGGAGGAGCAGCATCAACAAGTTTGAAGATCACTGAATTACTGAATTAGCAGGACACACACCAGTGCTTGTCAAGGAATCTCAGAAGTGTACCTGGGAGCCCTGGTGGCATTTGTGAAGAAGCCACAAGAGGCGAGGATGGTGTTATGAAACCTGCATGACATTATGCAGCTTTAAGGCACTACAAAGGATGCACGAATGATTGGGATAGTTTGCAGGAGCTTTAAGGGGCAGCAAAATAGACAAGTGAGTAATTCAGATATAATTGTGGGCTCCTACTGGGGGACACAACAAGAGACTTGTGGTTAATTTGGAACCTTGCAAGCAGTAGTAGAGCTATCCATGGAGCGAGGCTCGTTTATCACTGTCACCCCTGAACAGTACACTTACTTTGACACAAGAGGGCGCCATTGCCATGCAGTACAACGAGTTTGTATATCTACGCCGACTGCAGTGTATTGCTGAGAAGGAAGTCTCAAACTGTATTCCTTGCTTCACACCAGTCCTATCTCCTCTTTCTTAAGGACAAAACATCAAAACAATTTCCAAAATTCGGGGACGGAGGTTTGCCTCAGTGTGTTTAAAATATTACTTCCGGTCAGACGCGCTAAAACAAAGTTTGACTTGCAGTTGTCTTCCCCCTTGTGTGATTTACCACATTCTATACCTAATATGTAAAATTTAAAGCTGTGCATTGAATCAAGCCCCAGCATAAACAAACTTTATTAGGAAAATATAGTATTGAGTGATGTTGCACTGTAGTGGTTCTAACTGTTAAATTTCATTTCTAGTCATCCAAATCATTAACTTTCAAGATTCTGAATAAAGGAGACTTTAAACTTTCAATAAAAATGTCCCCTCAGGACCTGCAATACCTAGAACGTGTTTCGCCCCCTTACATGGCCTTTGGGCCTGGGGCTTCCTCAGGGCGTTTAAGGAAGGTTGGGTATAAATTACCCCTTTGTGGTCGAAAAAGCCCTAGGATTTTATTTATGAGCGCATAATGCCGGTCCGAGTCGCGGTTGTGGTTAGTAGTCGACTAACACGTTTTGGCTGTTTCTCCACTCACTCTTAAGGATAGAGGGAAAGTTCTTTCATAAATAATTCACACCACAAAAATCAGTGCGTGATTGGAATGTTTTCCTGCAAAGAATCATAAAACCATCCTTGCCCAGACAATCCTGTGAAACAGATTTTTCACCATGATTCCTGGCAAGTTTCAGTAAATTGCATACGAATTTAGACAGGTCCTGTGGCTCAGTGGACTAATGCATCCACTGGAGGAACCTGTGTTTGACTTCAAGGTCACAAGTTCAAATCCCAGTGGGTCCACTCAGCCTTTCACCCATTTGAGGTAGATAAAATGAGTGCCATTCAACTTGATAGCAATAAACTTCTGTTATTCAGAGCCAAGATGCCTAAGGGTGAACGTGCGCTTTACAAATACATGTGTTATATTATGTTACATGTCCTGGTTTTCAAAGAGAGTCGAAAGATTGACAGTCAGAGGCAGGTTTTATTGATTCCCAGTGCAGAATTAGAGATCAGACCTTATCAGGAAGCAATTTAATCAACACAGTTGATACAGTGTTCAAAAGTTGTTTTTAATCCCCCTTACTGCCTCCTTATGAGTGTTTTCCATTGGTAAGAAGGTCAATTAAGTGAGCCTGTATAGCTTTGTCCATGCAGAATTGTATTAATTCTACTTCTGTGTTTGAGGAATGTCCCATGTTTGAGTTCTCAAAAGCTGCTCACCCTAACTGCAACAAATTAACAAGGACAGCCAGGCCAGAGTCTAGTAAAGGGTCAGCTTTAGCTGTAAGAGGTCATGCACGAGCTGAGCCGTGAAAATATTTGGCATGTAAATCAAGGAACAAACATCATGTCGAAATATGATCAAATCTCTTCAAAATTCACATAACTGCATTCCTTTAATTTGTCTACGTTTCATCTTAGTACATCAGATTATATCACCACATTTATTAATTTAAAATTTAGCTAGTAGTTTTTTTTTAAGTATGTTAATGCATTATTTTACTGTAATTTTACATTTTACTTTAGTCACAATAATTACTTTCGAGTTGGTCTTTTTTTGTATTTCCAAGTTTTGGTTTCCGTAACTTTGTTTTCTTTTTCTTTTAGCATATTGTTTCTTGTAGAGAGTGCACTTGTATTTTTGAAGAAAGAAAGATGTAGCACAATTTTGATTATTAGTTATTTCAACATAGTTTTACTATTTTATTAATTTTCTTAGCTATCATTTATTATTAAACTTGCTTAGTCAGTAGTATTTAGTGTTACTTTGAAGTCTACTTTTGTAGAGTTGCATTCCATTAGAGTGATGCTGTCCTATGGTAATTGTTCTTCTGGAAGCAATTTGTTATACATTTTCGTGACCTGTTTATGTAGTTTTCAAATGGAAAAGCGTTTCTATTTGTGAACTATTTTTAAGTCTACTTTAATAAGTTGGTTGGAGACTAGTTTTATTATAAAAAAAAATGTGCACTATTAATGGTAAATGCTATGCTTAATAGTGTTTTTCTTATATATTTAATGTATATTAGTTTTATTTTTTACCTATTTTTACATATTTATAGATATGTATTATATGTAATATAATTCGGGTTTTTTAGAATTTTATTTTCAGGTATTCTATATTTTGATTTTTTGATCCATGTTATGTTTCCTTAGTTTTAATGTTTACGCAATATTTTGCATTTCTTTAATTTTGATTTCAATATTGTTATATTTTACATATTTTTTCCACAGTATCTTTGTCAATTCCCAATTTTTTTAACAAGATTTGTGTATGTTGATATTGTTTTTCTCGATTTAGTGTCATACAACTACTCTCATAAGTCATAATGAAGAAAAAGGAGTTTTGGTGAAATAAATTATTTAGCTAGAATCACACAATTTGGCCAAGTGTGGAAGCCAGGATTGATCACGGGATTTTCGGTCGCACATCGTGCAATTCAGCCACTAGCTGCATCTTTCTATCTCTTCTTTTACATCAAAGTTTAACGCTTTGATTTTAACTCTTGCTGCATGAGGTTCGAGTGTGGGTGGCTGGCGGAAGCCAAATGAAAAGGCGGCCTGTTTTGGGCTCGTGGATCCAAGAGGCCCTCGAGCTCTGCCAGAGCCACACGTCTGGCTCGAGCCTTCAGTGGCTCGCCCGCCTCTAACACTTGCGCTCTCACAATTGCGCCCCAACAAAATGCCTGTGTAGCTACAGTTGCCGCCTAACCCATTTCATGAAGGTTTGTCAAACTTTTTACAGAACACAAGGGGTCTGATTCACAGAACTAACTTAAGACAAAATCCTAAACTTACTACTTTTGGTATTCACAGAAGTTAAGATTTTGTCCTAAGTTTGTCTTAAGACAATCTTAAAACAGACATAAGACAGACTTAAGTTAGGATTTTGTCTTAAGTCTGTCTTAAGTCTGTCTTAAATCTGTCTTAAGACAAACTTAAGACAAAATCCTAACTTCTGTGAATACCAAAAGTAGTAAGTTTAGGATTTTGTAAAAGTTAGGTCTGTGAATCGGGCCCAAGAAGTGGCCAGGCCTTTGCCCAACTCTCACTCTTTCTGCCCAGTATGAGCTGTAAACAGATGTTTGTTGGTGGCGGCGGGGTGGGGGTGGCGGAGTGGCAGCACAGGACCACGCACAATGAAGCTTCAGGAGCACAGACAGACCTCATTTTTTAACCCCTTAAGTGCGGCGCACGTTCAGCGGACGTCGCGTGCACTACCTTGGTAGTGCTGCGCACGTACGCTGAACGGTCCGGCCCCGCCCGCGCAATAGAATGTTCCGCACCAGCGCTGAACGTTCAGCGCAGCAAAGGTGTTAAAGAAAACCATGCCGGGTGCAGTAATGGGACTATGCCTTAGGTTTTTGGTTCTTCCATTAAGCCTGTTCTAAGGTCACACATGCTATCAGATTGGTTGACAGAGGAACAGGCAGAGTATGATTTGCACAAGATCAAACAGTTTGTTAAAATTATGAGAACCTAGATTGCAACATACTACTGCTTGCTGCAAAGACTATGAACTTATTAGCAGCTTTGGGTTGATTCTAAATACCCACAAACTTGGAAAAAAAGGGAGCAGAGGAACATACTCAAAAAGTGAGTGCCCAAGAGCACACAATTCAGCCAAGCGGAAATGCGGGGATTAGAAACCATGTAATGGTGATGTAATACATATGTTTCTAAACCCCCCAAAATGTTTACACAATTGGAAAAGGCCTAGGTGGGCTGCAACCTGCAAAACCCTTCCTTTGGGCCCTGCAGAGGTATGTGGTTAATGTCTGTGAGCATCTGAGCGCTCCCAACCTTCCTGACAGAAAGTTTGAGGGGCAGATTTATAAGCCCCTTGCGCCACTTTTGCGTCACTTTTTCCATGTTTAAAGTGACGTAAAAGTGGCGCAAGGAGCTTGTAAATCTGCCCGAGTGTTTTGAGTTCTGCGCCGCACGCACTCCTCGCCCTCTGTCTGCTGCTCCTGTTTCCGTCAGGGTTCCTTCCTCTAAATCGGTGACATCACGGATAGAAGTTTCTAAACCTCTCCAAGGAGTTATATTTGTATCACGTTTGTAAAAATATTCTAATATATCTGTTCTCCAACACAAAAGTAGACGGTTATGAACTCCAGAAGGATGACTGGCTGGTTCATTACTCAAGGTTTTTAATCTGTGACGTCACCTTTCTCTAAGATTTTTCCAGCAGGTGCATTAACCCCCGGAGCTGTCTTACTGAAAGAGAATGCCAGCAGGTGCATTAACCCACGGAGCTATCTCTCTGAAAGAGAATGCCAGCAGGGCATTGATGGGCTCTGGGCCCAGCCCACACAGGTCATCCTGTCACTCACCTGGCAATCCTTCCTCAGGGGGATGTCCTTAGTGCCGGAAGTGGCTGTCCCCAGGCCCGGAAGTGTCTCATCAGAGCTGACCCTGCGCCCCAGGCTTGCACCCGCTCCTGGGCTGCGTCCTCGGTGCCCAGCAGCCCACGGTGCCAGGGCTCGCTGTCAATAACACCGGAAGCTCGCAGTCCGAGGCGGAAGTGGGCAGGGACGGCGCTGGTAAACACGGATTGCAGCTGTGACGTCCCAGGAGCACAGGAGAGGACTTTGTTGCACAGACCCTTTAGGAGCACGTGCAAACACAGAGGCGCCTTGACAACAATAATACAACTACAGGAGCTGTGAAAATGGTAAACAATAGCAGTGGGATTATTGGTAGGTAAAAAAAAATATTAAAACATCCTGATTTCCTGCCGATCCCTCTGACTTCGACCTCTGGTCACACCAGGTGGGTCTGATGCAATAACAATGTGTGCATTATCTTGATTGCACTGTAATTACCCTGTCACGTGCTCCAGACCCTTTGAAGATACAGACCGCGATGCAGGTGACATCAGGCGCGCGCTGCACTATCAAGGCTATCAAGGGTAGGGCCCTGGTGAACTTTGACCTTAATCGATTGGGGCAGCACACATCTTACCTTCTATCTGACTCATCGTAGCCTCTGATTGGACCCGGGACTGACTATAGTACGGGTAGCGCCCTGATACCCTCGCGGGTGATTAACCGCGCTTTATAAATCCTGATTGGATGTATGTCAGTACAACGCGATCTTTTAGATCGCGGTACTTGACATCGCAGATTTTACAACGCAAGTCGTTACAACGACTTGCGTTGGAGGGCGCAGATTTAGGAATTTTATAATTTTATATTCCAACACCAGTCCCCGTAACAGTAGGGAAGGTGTTGGAATATAAAATTACAACATTCCTTATCCCACAGCGCCATCCAGCGCAAGTCGTAGTAACGACTTGCGTTGTAATAGCTGCGTGGAAAAGGTCGTGCGGTGTAAACACCGCGTTGTAAACAACCTTTCCCATCCTGATTGGTTCATTAACTGATGGTGCCCCGCTTCACCTCCTTCTCAACATATACCCTCACTACCACCCTCTGAGGGTGCCCCTAATCTCCTCTCCCAGACTTATTCCATTCCTTTTATAGCACTACTTAACCCGTTCGCTGCGGGTGTCGGCTAACAGCCGTCGCGAGCACCACCTTGGTGGTGCTGCGCACGTCCGTTGGCCGACACGGCCCCGCCCGCTTAATAGAACGTTCCGCACTGGCACGGAAAGTTCGAAGCAGCAAACGGGTTAATCAATGTATGATGTCGAGGCAATTTTCTTGACGATCAATGTACCGATCAATGAATACAACACAAAGACAGCAGCAGACATCCCAACTCCATATGCAGACAAATGGAGAAGATAGACCTCCTCGCCCTTTATTCCCACTCCAAAAGAAATCCAATCCATACCTGACTTCAGGACACTCTCGCCTTCAACAACTAGATTTCAACTGGAATGGCCAACCAGATACCTCTTGAGACCTCATCTCGGATTACCCTCAAGAAAAGACCTCATGGACCAAAAACAAGATCAAACGATGAAAACGGAACACTGCACCGTGGTATATAAATGGAGGGAATCAAACGATGAGAAGACTAAATCCTACTGTGTTGCTACAAGAGAGTCGAGAAACCCATCCATAAGAACTACAAAATGGCGTCACTACTCCAAATGCATACTTGACGCAGACTGCTCATCGAAAGCGCTCTACACGATTCTAGCAGAATTCAGCAATCCAAGGTGCAAATCCTGGACACTTCATGACCTCAATCCTTTAGCAACAAATTCTCCACAGAACTCACCTCAAAAATTGAAAAGCTAGAAAACAATGTTAAGGCCAAAAAACTTGCCACATATGTCTGAATCACTGCAAAGATTGACACCACCAGTCTTCTCATGTCTCACCATCTTCAAATACTCTCTCCAAAAATAGTTCTTCAACTTTAGCAATGCAAGCCGGCCTTCAGGATCACCGTCTCATCCTCAGAGCCAGCCGCCCCTCAGAAATCTTCAAAGATGTCACTGGGACAACCTGTGTAGGACAAGTAGCTGAAACATTACATAGGGGCAGATGTATAAAGCTCAAGTGGGTTAGCAAACGCTGAAATTCGCAGAATTTCGGCGTTTGCGAACTCATTTTCGCTAAATGGTATGTATGTAGCAAATTTGAGTGCAAAATAAGGAATCGCAAATTTGTGATTCCTTGTTTTGAGATTGCATTTAAGGAATCGCAAATTTTGCGATTCCTTAAATGCAATGTATGAAGCACCCAAGTTGTGTGATTTCTCATTAAGAAATCGCAAATTACCACCAACTTGAAGTTGGTGGTAATTTGCGATTTCTTTCACAAAAGCACTTTTTTGCATTTGTGAAGGTGCCATGTGGCGCACATACATGCCCTTAGGGCACACATGTGAATTTCAGGGGTGCATCAGGGTGTCCTAATGACACCCTTGCACCCTTGAAATTATTCTCAATTTGCGATTCTCAAATTGCGAATCGCAAATTGAGAATAACTTCACATTCATTGCTATGGGCCTCCTGGCCCATAGAAATGAATGATAAATTATTCCTTAATTGCGATTCGCAATTTTCTAATCGCAATTAAGGAATTTTAAGAAATCACAAAAAAAATGTGATTTTCTACATACATACCAATTTGCAAATCTCAAATAACGATTTCTAAAAAATCGCTATTTGAGATTCGTAAATCTGGATGTTGATACATCTGGCCCTAAGTCATTTGAGCTAATATTTTTCCAAGTGGATTTGAAGACTTCATACATCAGACCACTCCTCAAGAAAAAGAATCTTGAGCTGTCAAACCTGCAACAACAGCGCTATATCTAACATCTATTCTTGGGTAAATTATGCGAAAGAGCAGTTTTCCTTCAATTCTCCAGTTTTACTGAGGAAAATAACCTGATGTCAGATCAGCAATCTGGGTTCGACCCACATAGGAGCGCAGGGTTAGCTCGTGTTTCCATAGGGGATGATCCGAAATGTGCAGTGGACTTGAACTGAGTGCCGCCTACTGGGTTGTATGATGTTACAACGCGTGTTATTACAACACGTGCTGTTACATCGCAGTTGTTACAACGACTGCATGTTACCACGCTATGCCTTTTCAACGCAAGTCTTTACATCGACTTGTGCTAGGTAGCGTGCTAACATTAGAAAAGTGTAATTTACTATTCCAACTCCAGCCCACTTATCAGTAGGGAAGGTGTTGGGATAGTAAACTACACTATTTTTAATGTTAGCACGCCATCTAGCGCAAGGCGATGTAAAGACTTGCGTCGAAATGGCACATCGTGGTAACATTGTGGTCGTTGTAACAACTGCGATGTAACAGCATCGCGGTGTATTATCCGCGTTGTTAATGATGTTTCCCCGCCTACTGCTACTAGACCTATTGGTAGTGTATGACACAGTCCAAAATCAGGTGTTACTACTACAGGCTCCATTATCTCAAGATACTCTAAAATGTTCTTGGCTCACCAAAAAACAGAAGAAGACTGATATTAATACTGTCTTTCATCTCTGCCCTCCACGCCCAATACTGTGGCTTCGCTCAGAGGTCCACCTTCTCCCTTCTCATACTCAACATCTACCTAACTCCATTACCAGACCTAAACAGATTGTTTATTCTGACTTGCAACCACAATAGATTATTACACAAATCATCCTTAAAATAGATGGCCCAGACACCTCTACAAGTCAAAACCTGGTGACTGCCTTCACAGATGCCGGGGTGATACATACCCACCTTAGGTGCAAAACCACAAACACAGAGATCATGACCTGTGGGTAATGGATCAAACACTAGCCTACACCCACATGGCCCAAGAAACTTGTTGGCCCGCTAGACATAACGGGAAATAACCTTTACTACGCGGTCAAAACACTGCAGTGCCATCACAACGCATATTTTACAACGCAAGTCGTTACCACGACTTGCACTGGAGGGCGCTCTAGACTAAGGAATAGTGTGATTTACTATTCCAACACCTTCTCTACTGTACGCAGGCTGGAGTTGGATTAGTAAATCATACTATTTCTAAGTCCAGCACCCTACAGCGCAAGTCGTAGTAACGACTTGCGTTGTAAAAGCTGCGTTGTGATGTACAGCGTCGTGATGTACCGCGTGGTAACGTCATACATCCGACATAACAAGGTAACTACTGGTCAGGGGAACTGCTCTCCCCTCGTGCAGCTCCGTCATTAAGGCACTGCCCCCAGCGCCTTCTGGTGACCCAGGTAGGTGTTTGAGGCCCTCCTCCACCCGCAGGCTCCTGCCTGAGCCTCATCCATGGTGGTCCAGTGGAAGAGCCTTCTCTTCTGCTGATCTGCTCTGTGGATGCCAGCCTATTTCTGTCTTTGCCTTTTTTCTTGTGCCTTTTTTCCCCGTTGCCTTTTTCTCTGTTTGCCTCCATTTCCTTGCCTTTCGCTTGCCTTTTTTTCCCTGCTGTGCTGCCCCCGTGGGACCTCCCCCAGCATGTTCCTGCTCACTTCCCTCCGACCCTACTTAATGGCGACCGCTGCGTCCCAAGGAGAGCAAGACCTCTGATCTCCTGTCCAGGGTAACTGCTCTCCCCTCGCACAGCTCAGTCGTTAAGGCACGGTCCCTAGCACATTCTGGTGACCGAGGTAGGTGTTTGGGGCCCTCCTCCACACGGACGGTGGTCCAGTGGAAGTGCATGCTCTTCTGCTGGTTTCCCTTTTGTTGCCTTTTTCTCTGTTTGTCTCAGTTTTTTTACCTTTTGCTTGCCTTTTTTCCTGCTGCTGCTGCCCCCACAGCTCTTCCCTCCAGCGTGTTCCCGCTTCTCAGCGGCTCACCGTCCCTCTGACCCATACTTAATGGCGACTAATGCTCGGACGAAGTCGCACCAAAGGTAAGCCCATCTGCCCCCTCCTGCGAACCGACCGCAACCATTGTCAGGGACCCTGGTCCCCCGCCACTTCTACCCCAGCACTCTCCATGTTCTCAACCCTTGATGCACAACAACTGCCAGCTCTCAACACCGAGCAACTCTCAAGTCCCGTTCTCCTGCTGACAATGCCGCCGCACCTTCACCCATCTTCGGACCCAGACAGCGAACCCCAACCCACCAGACGCCACTGTACACAGGCCCCTGAGCTGCATCCTCCTCAAAGTGCGCTCCCTGCACAGACATGCCATAGAAATCTTGGACCTCCTCGACACCAACTCACCTGACGTCGACTTCCTCACAGAGACCTGGACAAATGCCAGCTCCACACTCGACATGAGAACCGCCATCCCCGATGTATACAAGATCCTGAGGAAAGACCACCTCAGAGGAGGCCTCACTGTTGTCCACAAAAACCCCCTCCAACTAACCAACACCAACTCAGACAATGCCTCGCCCCTCATGGAACACATCCACTTCCAGATCCAGCCTAACCCCAGAACGACGTTCCGGAACACTCGCCTACAGACTGCCTGGACCCCTCTCCCCATTCACCAATGCCATCACACACTACATCGCTCCCTACGGCCTTGCCGCCACGGACTACATACTGTTCGGAGACCTGAACTTCCATCTAGACAACCCCAGCGATCCCAACGCCACCGCCTTCCTAGAGAATCTCACCAACATTGGACTAAAGCAACTTGCCTCTATCCTCACTCTTACGGCAGGACACATTCTCGACTCCATCTTCACCGGAGGAAACAACATTCACTTCCGTCACACAACAGAACCACTCTGGACGGACAACCACTGGGTTAATTTCTCCTTTTCAAAAGCCATGTCACACAAGTGGACGCCAGACCTCCCTTGTAGAAACTGGAACAAAATCACTGAAGAACAACTCACCTCTGCCCTCAGCTGCACTCCACCCTATCATGACAGATGCCAACATAGCAGCAAATAACCTCCACCAAAGGCTTGCCAACTGTGCCAAAACTCTCACCCTCCTCCAGAACTCCACCAGACAACACAACGTGAAAGCCTCCTGGTTCATCATGGACCTCCTTGAATCTAAGCTCTCTTGCCGGCGGCTGGAAACATGGGGAAAGAGGAAACCCGGAAGCACACTCCTCCTACAAGGCCACAACCACAGCACACCACCAACTCATCAAATCAACTAAGAGAAAATTAATCCAAGACAGAATCCTCTCCAACTCCCACAACACCAATGAACTCTTCACCATCATACAAGAATTCACCAGACCCAACAGCGAAACTACCGGCGTCGCTCCCTTCCAAGAACTCTGCAACAAACTCAGCTCCTTCTTCCACCACAAGATCAAAACGCTCTACGACAACTTCGACAACCAAGACCACAGTACCGACCCAACACCCCTCACCAGCGATGCCATCCAGACGACCCTCCTCACCTGGATCCCTCTTACCACAGACGTCACCGCAAAGACTATGAAAAGCATCCACTCTGGATCACCCACTTACCCCTGCATGCCGCACATCTGCCACAGGGCTGCAACCACCATCGTACCCAAACTACGATGAACGATCAACTGCTCCCTCAAGACTGCCACATTTCCCAATGACTGGAAACATGCCAAAGTCAAACCCCTACTCAAGAAGCCCTCCGCAGACCCGACAGACCTCAAAAACTTCAGGCCCATCTCTCTTCTCCCCTTCGCCGCCAAAGTCATCGAGAAAGTTGTCAACACCCAGCTATCACACTTCATAGAAACCAACAACACCCTCAACACCTCTCAATCCAGATTCTGCAGCAACCACAGCACATCCTACTAGACCTCTCGGCAGCCTTTGATCACCGTCTCCCACCGAACACTAACCGCCAGACTCCATGACGCCGGCATCCAGGGAAGTGCCTTAGACTGGATTTGATCTTTCCTCTCAGCCAGAACACAAAGAATAAGACTCCCGCCCTTCCTCTCCGAACCTACAGAAATCATATGTGGAGTACCACAAGGATCCTCCCTCAGCCCCACGCTCTTCAACATCTACATGGCCCCCATCGCATCATCGTCAGAAAAAACAGACTCAATATAGTCTCATATGCCGACGACACCAAGCTCATCCTTTTCCTCACCAAGGAACCCGACATTACGAGGCACAGTTTCCAAGAAGGGATGAAGGAAGTCGCAACCTGGATGAGCAGCAGCTGCCAGAAGCTAAACTCGGTGGAAACAGAATTCCTCATCCTTGGCTTCATCCCCTCCACATTGGACAACACCTGGTGGCCCTCCGCCCCCGTAAACCCACCCACCCCTATTTACCACGCTCGCAACCATGGCATCATACTCGGCTGTTCGCTCACCATAAATTGCTAGATCAACGCCGTGTCTTCTACATACTTCAACCGCCTCCACATACTCCGCAAGACCCTCAAATGGATCGCCCCCGACTCTAGGAAGACTGTCACCCATGCACTCATCACCAGAAGTTTGGACTACGGAAAAGGGCTCTACGCCAGAATCAACAAAACACTCCTCCGCAAACTCCAGACCGTCCAGAATGCCACAGCCAGACTCTTCCTCGACATCCCACAACATGACCACATCACACAATTCCTCCGCGACCTCCGCTGGCTCCCCCATAGAAATAAGAATGACCTTCAAACTTCTCACACACACCTACAAAGCTCTCTACAACACTGGACCCCAATATCTCAACGAAAGAATCTCCTTCCACGCCTCCAAGAGGAACCTCGGCTCTGCCAACCAAGCCCTGGCCACAGTCCCCTGCATCCACAGGACCAGAGCAGGTGGCAGGTCCTTCTCCTACATTGCAGCCAGGACCTGCAACAAACCCCCCTCCGGATCAGACAAAACCCGACACTGCACCTATTCAGAAAGGATCTCAAGACCTGGCTCTTCGGAAGACTATGGAGCTGCTCAAACCCACCTCCACCCCCCTCCTTCAGTGCCTTGAGACCCTCACGGGTGAATAGCGTGCTTCAAAATCCCTGATTGATTGTTTGAAGGAACCTAGGGATAGCCATGGATTCAGATCTATCCTTGATGCCATATGTCAACAAGGTACTATGAGCACCTCCACAAACTGCAAGCTAACTGCATCCTTGTGCGCTCTAACCAGGGCTGTACTGGCCGTAGGGGGCACTGGGTTTTTCCCAGGTGGGCCGCCAGGGGGATGTACCATGTTACAATGCATGCTTTTACCATGCAAGATGTTACAACGCAAGTTTTACAACGCAAGCCTTTACAACGCATTGCTTTGGGGGGTGCTGGATAGTGAATAGTTTAATTTACTATTCCAACTCCAGTCCCCGTGGATAGTAGGGAAGGTGTTGGATAGTAAATTAAAACTATTCCCTATCCTAGAGCGCCCCCCAGTGCAATGCGTTGTAATGGTTTTCGTTGTAAAACCTGCGTTGTAAAGGCACTGCGTGGTAAAAGTTGCGTGGTAAAGGATGTTTTCCCCGCCAGGGTGGGGGTCAGTTTTCGGCCCCTGGGGGGCTGTTCTTGTTACCGTGGGTCGGCAATATCGGCCCCTGTAACAAAACGGGCCCTAGCAAACAGCTCGGCCGCACCCCCTCCCTTCCCAGGGCAGCCGGCCAAGCAGTTTGCCAGGGCCGGTTTCTTTTTCCAGTCTGCCCCTGGCTCTAACCTTGATCATGCCAAAAGACCATGCCTTGGCCGTCTGTGTTTATTCACGCACAAACTACAATGGATCCAGGAGAGACTCCTCCTTCACCCCAGAGAACACAGGATAGCAATCCTGCATGCAATAACTGGGTACCGGTAGTAAGATGAACATGTTTCAAGGCTCCCAGCATCATCCACAGGACCGCTCAAGGAAAAGCACACTGTTCTGATGTACACAAATTAAGCAATACTAATAAGACAGGACTCTGTGGTTTAGGCTAGACCGACTTAAGACAAAATCCTACCTTAAGTCTGTCTCAAGTCTGTCTTAAGTCTGTCTCAAGACAAACTTAAGACAAAATCCTAACTTCTGTGAATACCAAAAGTAGTAAGTTTAGGATTTTGTCTTAAGTTAGTTCTGTGAATCGGCCCCATACCCACTAACACTCAGCGCCTGAAATTCGCTTCCTGAATGGTAAAATGGAGGATTATAAATAAAAATCCCTGCCCACAGCTCAGTAGAACAGGAAATAATGTTTGTCTGTTTCCTACTTCCAACCACAAGAAGATCAACTTTAGTCATTCAAATGCACCTCCCGGTCAAAATATGATATAAACTCTGTGTTATCATAAGATACTATAAAGCAACGCGCTACTTGACCGCTATCATTAACGGGACGGGCATGTAATACATGACTGGACACGTTTCACTCTGATGGCAATTGGAGGACACTGATGCAGTAAGCAACCCAGTGTGAATCGGATAGGTCGGCTACGACTGAAGAGATATGGTACCATGCTGGTCATCGGAGGACTCTGAAATTCGCCACCTGTTGGTCCCAATAGTCACATACGCTCAGGGCCTCCTTTATATGGTTATGGCATATGGCAGCGGTGCAAGTCACCTTGATGCGCTGCCCTATGTCAAAGTGAAAGGACAAGAATGACCATATTTATTCAATACAGTGCATTCCTGTCCTTTCCCCCTTCCTTCGTTCCATTTCGGCAGCCTAGCGCCAACATGAGCGACCTTGCACCATGGTGTAAGTTTGACTGCGTTGCATACAGGATTGTTTTTGTGCAGGGAGCAGCATCTTCCTGCATAAAAACAATCCATGGAGACTTTTTCCTCCTTCTATGTGATTTTAACCATGTCAGGCTGACCACTGAATAAAGTTTTTCTTCTGGTACAGCTCTTTGACATTTTTAAACCACTGTTTTTTCACATCACTGTCACAAAAACCAGCTCCACTGTATTCTGGCATTGTAGCACACCAGGGAGGCATTCGGCTTCTCCTGGTGGGCCCGATGATGAAGCATGCCACCACCCAGGGTGGTGAGTGAGGGCTTCTAAAAATATCCCTAATGACTTCCAGTGTGAATAATTTAGGTGGATTCCTTCCCTGTTCCTGTGCTTACATTTAGCTTGACACTCTTTTGTTGTTTAACACATACTGACCTGGGGGACTGAGAGTGTCCCTGTGTTTCCCTCTCTCTCTAATTGTTACTACTGGCTTACCAGAGGCTTCACAAATCTGACTCAAGCATACACCCCTGCAAAGTTTTAGAGGCTCTGGTCCCCTTCTAACCTTACGCATGGATTTACTCCAACCCTCACATAGTGTGAAAGGGTAAGAGAGGAGTTTGAAAATGCTCCTGCGGCGCTTTCAGAATTCAGAGCATGTCCTTGGGAGCCGTATTAAATCACAGATTATTAGTCTCTTTCACAATAATGCCATGTCTCTCAATTTCTGAATTGCTGCAGGTCTCCATGGGTCCAATTCACAGAACTAACTGAAGACAAAATCCTAAACTTACTACTTTTGGTATTCACAGAAGTTAGGATTTTGTCTTAAATTTGTCTTAAGACAAACTTAAGACAGACTTAAGACAAACTTAAGACAAAATCCACACTTCTATGAACACCAAAAGTGGTAAGTTTAGGATTTTGTCTTAATTTAACTCTGTGAATCGGGTCCCATGTGTTAGGATCATATACGCAATATTAACCTTTGTCTCAAAATCAAATTTTTAGAAATTGACCGAGCAGAGAAGGGGTCAGGGACCCGAGTTAATGTGAGCTCTGTCTGAGCCCCACCCCCACAAACTACACAAGGCACCCCACACAGTATCAGTGAGGCTGTATGGGATGAGTGAAAGGGGGTTCTCAGAGAAAATCTGTTAATGGGGCGTGTATAGAATAACCAAATAACTATTGGAAGGAAGCTACTAAGGTTTCCTTTTCTGCTTGGTGGAACCTTCTTTGCTATCATCACAGACTGGATAGCGCTTCTGCTATCACTTCTCAGCAGCGTCTTCGAAAAGAAGCCTTCTGGTCTCCACTCACCAATTATCTATCCGCATCTACATTGCGCAACAAGGACAATTCCTTTGTTTATCAGCCACCATGAGTATTTTGTTTCTTGTTTCTTAAATGTTTTTTTATACGTCACTGTATAGTTCCTTCCCTGTTTTGTGAGACATAATATAGTGATTGTACTTTGGTTGTCTTACATAAGATACCTGATAAGGATGTTGCTTTCTTTTCTTTCCTTTTCCTCTCTTTTCTTTTCTTTTCTTTTTTTTCTGAAAAAGTATAAAATGCTATTTTGTTTTAAGGTACAATCTACCACTAATGCTTTCTTTCTTTGGTCTATTTGTTTGGCATTGGTAGTTATTATAAGTTCTCATTCCTTCATATTATACATTTTGCTTGTTCGTTTTTGCCCTTTCTTTATAATTATTGCTGTAAGGTTGTACCCGTGTTCTTATTTGCTTCAATAAAGCTCTTTAAACACAGAATAACCAAATATCAGCACAGCAGCAAATAAACCTCTTATAAGGTCCTGGCTAAACTTAAGTGAAAGATAAAAAACTGACAATGGAGAAACTTGGCTCAGGTGTTCAAAAATGATGCTGGAGACGGAAGATATAATGGAATTGAAGGGAGAACAAAATACCCCACCAGCAACAATCTGAACGGAAATGTTTATATTCAAAAAGTCCACGAGAGGGCAGCAGCACCTTAGGAAAGGTCCATAGACAGACTCAGGTCTGCTTCACTGTCTGAGGAAAGAAGGAAGGAAAGGTTGGACACGTCAGTTACAGTACATGGGTCCTTTTATAGGCATTGTGCAGGCCTTGTGCAGACTGGCACCTCAGCAGTGTTTTTAGTTTTCAATCTGATGGCTTCTTGATTGATTGACAATGGTTTAATTTCCATTAAAAAGCTGTAGTGGAATCCTGTAATCCAGTTGCGGTTCGTGCAGGTAAGCGAGGCGGGGCAGGACAGGGTGGGGAGGGGGGTGGAAGTGACAAATGACGCAATAGGGAAAATAAAATAAATAAAACCACTTACCTCGCGCTCGCAGCATCAACCCCTTCCCGCGCCATCGCACTTACCTGCACGAGCCGTGACTGCTTATTCGGGGTAACTTTTTTTGCAGCGTATCCAGCAGCCTACCAATAACAACAGCCATTGTATTAACGTTCAATCTAAAATGTATTTTTGAATGGTCCTGTGGTGCGTTTTTCTGACTTGTACAGCATCCGTTTTGCTCTAATTTAACCCCTTCGCTGCGGCGGCAATTCCGCCGCAGTGCTAAGGAGGTGGGGGGGCCGCACGGCGCTCGCGTACTCATGACGGAACCGCTCTGTCACGAGTCACGGTTGCGCTGTGCTTATGACGGAGAGGTTCCGTCACGGCCCCGCCTGCTCTTAAGAACGCTCAGCGCAGGCGCGGAATCGCTGCCGTACAGGCGCTCCGAGCGGGCCGTGACGGAACCGCACCGTCATCAGCACAGCGCGCCCGTGTCTGAAGACGGAGCGGTTCCGTCAACAGCAGGGGAGGGGTTAAGGCTTTTTATGGTAATGCTTAGGCCCCAATTGTGAGGGCCTCTGTAAAGTGTGAGGTGTTTACCTCATCCTATAAATGCCATTACGTAGGTTCAGGTATTTACCCACAGTGGTAAATGACTCTTTTTAGGATTTCTGCATGAAAACAGCGATTTACTTGCAGGATCAATATTACAGAACAAAATTATGCGTGTTTCTGATTTATTTTTTTCTTTCAAATGTTCTCTCAATATATTTCAGATGGTTGACAACATTTGTCATGTGAAAATTGAGGAAGTGCATTGTTTACGGCAAAACTGGAATGCTGATCCTTGAGCAAACACACATTTTCACCCTTAGTGGAATGTTTATTATGTTAGGAACGTTTTAAGATTCTAAGTTCTAGAAGCTTTAAAGATGCTGCTGAGTGGTGGCAGTAAAGGACCTACTGCATAATATTGGCCTCTGTGTCTTTAATAAAATACAGATTTTCAGCCCACCATGGCCGTGGAAAATCTACATTTTTTTCTCGGCTCAGAGGGCCCGTTTCACAGAACTAACTTAAGACAAAATCCTAAACTTACTACCATTTTGGTATTCACAGAAGTCATTTACTCATTTTGATATTCACAGAAGGCACTTACTCATTTCGGTATTCACAGAAGTTAGGAGTCCTAACTTTAAGACTCCTAAATGCCTTCTGTGAATACCGAAAGTCTTAAAGTTAGGATTTTTACCTCAGTTTAAGAGTTGTAAAGTTAGGACTCCTAACTTTAGGACTCCTAAACTGAGAAAAATCCTAACTTTAAGACTTTCGGTATTCACAGAAGGCATTTAGGAGTCTTAAAGTTAGGACTCCTAACTTCTGTGAATACCGAAATGAGTAAGTGCCTTCTGTGAATACCGAAATGAGTAAGTGCCTTCTGTGAATACCAAAATGGTAGTAGGTTTAGGATTTTGTCTTAAGTTAGTTCTGTGAATCTGGCCCAGAGTCAGGGCCTGAGTTGTTGTGTGTTCATCAGTCTGTGTGTTTAGAGCTCAACTATTATCCATTAGTCTTTTGGACGAATGCACCTAAAATGTACCTTTTCTGACAATGCTTCGGACAATTCCGTAAGGGATGTATTGAAACCCTGCATTAAGTTGTATTTAAATTCGGTCTAGTTTTTACTTATGGTCCTTGCACAATGTGCTTGAAGCCCATCCGATGGCAGGGATTTTGGCAACTATTTAATGTGATAGAACTCCCAAACTCTTCAGAAAAACATTTTTATGCAGTGTCTACCAAAGTGTTAAGCTTGATGTGCTTCTATAAAGGAACTCACTCTGGTGCTTATTTTACTAATAAGAAACTCCCAAAGCAGAACATGCTGTAAAGCCATCTTTAAACAGAAACATCCTGTAAAGCTGCCTCCAAACAGAAACCTCCTGTAGAGCCTCTTGCAAAGCTGCCTCCAAACAGAAACCTCCTGTAAAGCTGCCTTCAAACAGAAACCTCCCGCAAAGCTGCCTCCAAACAGAAACCTCATGTAAAGCTGCCTTCAAACAGAAACCTCCAGTAGAGCCTCTTGTAAAGCTGCCTTCAAACAGAAACCTCCTGTAAAGCTGCCTTCAAACAGAAACCTCCTATAAAGCTGCCTCCAAACAGAAACCTCCTGTAGAGCCTCCTGTAAAGCTGCCTTCAAACAGAAACCTCCAGTAGAGCCTCCTGTAAAGCTGCCTTCAAACAGAAACCTCCTGTAGAGCCTCTTGTAAAGCTGCCTCCAAACAGAAACCTCCTGTAGAGCCTCTTGTAAAGCTGCCTCCAAACAGAAACCTCCTGTAGAGCCTCTTGTAAAGCTGCCTCCAAACAGAAACCTCATGTAAAGCTTCCTCCAAACAGAAACCTCATGTAAAGCTTCCTCCAAACAGAAACCTCATGTAAAGCTGCCTTTAAACAGAAACCTCATGTAAAGCTGCCTCCAAACAGAAACCTCCTGTAGAGCCTCCTGTAAAGCTGCCTTCAAACAGAAACCTCCAGTAGAGCCTCCTGTAAAGCTGCCTTCAAACAGAAACCTCCTGTAGAGCCTCTTGTAAAGCTGCCTCCAAACAGAAACCTCCTGTAGAGCCTCTTGTAAAGCTGCCTCCAAACAGAAACCTCCTGTAGAGCCTCTTGCAAAGCTGCCTCCAAACAGAAACCTCCTGTAGAGCCTCTTGTAAAGCTGCCTCCAAACAGAAACCTCATGTAAAGCTTCCTCCAAACAGAAACCTCACGTAAAGCTTCCTCCAAACAGAAACCTCATGTAAAGCTTCCTCCAAACAGAAACCTCATGTAAAGCTGCCTTCAAACAGAAACCTCATGTAAAGCTGCCTTTAAACAGAAACCTCATGTAAAGCTGCCTCCAAACAGAAACCTCCTGTAGAGCCTCCTGTAAAGCTGCCTCCAAACAGAAACCTCCTGTAGAGCCTCCTGTAAAGCTGCCTTCAAACAGAAACCTCCAGTAGAGCCTCCTGTAAAGCTGCCTTCAAACAGAAACCTCCTGTAAAGCTGCCTTCAAACAGAAACCTCCTGTAGAGCCTCCTGTAAAGCTGCCTTCAAACAGAAACCTCCTGTAGAGCCTCCTGTAAAGCTGCCTTCAAACAGAAACCTCCTGTAAAGCTGCCTTCAAACAGAAACCTCTTGTAAAGCTGCCTTCAAACAGAAACCTCCTGTAAAGCTGCCTTCAAACAGAAACCTCCTGTAAAGCTGCCTTCAAACAGAAACCTCCTGTAAAGCTGCCTTCAAACAGAAACCTCCTGTAGAGCCTCCTGTAAAGCTGCCTTCAAACAGAAACCTCCAGTAGAGCCTCCTGTATAGCTGCCTTCAAACAGAAACCTCCTGTAAAGCTGCCTTCAAACAGAAACCTCCTGTAAAGCTGCCTTCAAACAGAAACCTCCTGTAGAGCCTCCTGTAAAGCTGCCTTCAAACAGAAACCTCCTGTAGAGCCTCCTGTAAAGCTGCCTTCAAACAGAAACCTCCTGTAAAGCTGCCTTCAAACAGAAACCTCCTGTAAAGCTGCCTTCAAACAGAAACCTCCTGTAAAGCCGCCTTTAAACAGAAACCTCCTGTAATGCCACCTTTAAACAGAACCCTCCTGTAAAGCCACCTTTAAACAGAACCCACCTGTAAAGCCACCTTTAAACAGAAACATCTTTGTTACAACTGACCGAACGATTTTTTACCAAAGATTTGCTACCCCAACTGCATAGACTAAAAAGTGATGTCAGTAACCGGAGATCCCTGCTGTTGTCGCTCCTTGGTAGAGCCACCGTATTTAAGATGATGTCCCTGCCCCACTTCCTGTACACTTTGCACAATACCCCTTACCTGGTACAAAACAAATACTTCAAGTCCCTAGAAAGGGAACTTCGAACGCTGCTCTGGGAGGGGGTCAAGCACGAATAGCACTACATAAACTAACAAGGATATGGTATGACGGTGGAATCACCTTTCCTGACATCAAAAAATATTACCGGGCGGCAAAGCTGACTACTGTAAACAGCTGGATCTTTCAGTCCCCAGATGAACCAGCATATCGAATGGAGAGACTGAGGATGAACCCAAGGGGACACCTTCAATCAATCAATCAAGCATTTGTAGAGCACAATACTCACCCGCGAGGTTCTCAAGATGCTAAAGGGGGGGCTGCTTCTGCTTGAACGGCCAGGTCTTGAGAAGTCTCCTGAAGGTCAGCAGGTCCTGGGTCTGTTGCAGGTGGATGGGTAGGGTGCTCCATGTCTTGGCGGCGAGGTAGGAGAAGGATTTGCCACCGGTGGTTGTTCGGTGGATGCGTGGGACGGTGACGAGGGCGAGATCAGCGGAGCGAAGCTGGCGGTTGGGAGTGTAGAAGGTAAGTCGTTTGTTGAGGTATGTTGGTCCGGCGTCGTGGAGTGCTTTGTGAGCGTGGGTGAGGAGTTTGAAGGTGAACCTTACTGCTCTCTATGGTACTGTCTGAAAATACAAAGTCCACAACCCAACAACTGTGGTGGTACACATCTGGCACACAACTGGGAATGCATTGGGCTGGAAGGGCAAAATCACGCAAGTGACATCCTTTTGGCATACAGCAGAATCGGGCTAGTTAGGAACACAAGGAGGGATTGACAGGTGGGATTTCATTGGTCTCTCCTGGGGTGCAGATCTATGGACTAGAGGGAATGTCATTTCCTTTGTGGATTTGCAGCATGAGTATGAACCGGCCCCCTCGGAGGCCTTCCAGTACCTACAAATACAACATGCACTTAGAACAGCGCTGCCGAAAGGGGCGGAACTCCCTGAATCTTCGCTCTTGGAAGACAGATTGCCAGACAAATTTAGGCCACGCAAAGCCATATCCCTGAAATACAACAAACTGATCAACAATGTCCCTGACGCATTGACACACCTTCGGGAAAAATTTACTCAAGACTTTGATGGCCTGTAGGATGATGAGTGGATGTTGGCCTTTGCGTCCCCAAGAGAGGTGGCCATATGTTTGGGGTTTCGTCTTGTCCATGTAAAGATTTTGCACTGGTCCTACTATGCACGGCACACTATGTTCAAAATGGATAGGGCAATAGTTGAAAGTTGTAGGCGTGGATGTGGTACCTTCTACCACATACTATGGGACTGCCCGCTAATACAACAATTCTGGGACTTGATTGTGAGATGTGTGCTACTATCTCTGCTAAATGGTGTTGGCTTAACATCAGGAGAGAGTCTGACCTTAATCTTATGGAACGAATATGGATGAAATTGGTAATGGGAGTGGCCAAAAGAAACATTGCACGCCTCTGGGGGGCAGAGCAAATGCAGCAACTATTTGAATTGAGAAGTGATATGGACTGGTCTATGTTAGTTGAGAAAGTGGCGTACGAGGGTCGGGAATATGCCCAGAAATGGACTAAAGTTTGGGGACGCTGAAAAATATATCAAGGTTATATCTGTGGCCAGTATGGTTCAAACACTGGGGAAAGATCTCTGCAAATGTAGGATTAAATTAACTAAATTCAGTAGATGAAAGAATGTTTTTAGTGATGTACGCTGAGATATTAGTATTGTTTTTAAATATGCCAATACACGACCAGATTTACTTTTGCTTTTTGCAATGATATCAATAAAAAGATTTATAATAAAAAAAGAAAGAGTTTAAAGAGAGTGGGGGTGGAACATAGAGTCATGAGGTGGACGCAAGACTAGGCAATCTTGCCATTCAGCAACCCCAACATTCAACAGTGCTAAAGGCAGGCTCCAAAGAAAACGTTTAGTTCCCTGCAAACCTCTTTTTAATTTTTTTAACAAATTCAAGTGTGATGAAAACAATTTAAGAACTCAGAGTGATTAAAAATGCTGTGTGTGCATTACATACCTGGCAAATGTTGGCGAATTCTCTTTGAGGCTATTATTTTAATTTACACTCTATTTTTGTACTTGCCCACAATCTTGAGACATTTTAAGAAATACTATTTCTATTAAACACAAGTTAGAGTAATTTAAATGACTAAAGATATGAGCTAGAATTTGGCGTGAATGGGAGGATGTGCTCTCCTCTACTTTTGGTCCCCCCAGTTTTCCGCCCGGTGACCCCCTATTCTGACTATAAGATTTGACTCCCCTAAACAATACCACTGCCACGCCTTGCAACTTTAGGACATTTAAGAACTTTTTCTTTCCTCTTTTTTTAAATAGAGTAACAGTCGGTAAACAGTTTAAAAAGCCATAACTGCTTGTCTGTCTTTCTGTATGTTATTGTAATGTACAAAGCACTTGTTTTAAAAAAAAAATTGTTTACATGTGAGTTTGTAATTGTTGTATTTTTGTTGTAAATATCTATTTAAGTACATATATATGTATTTGTTTGTTCAACAGCCCTGAAGAAGTCCTAAAATAGGACGAAACGCGTCGGCTGTATTGTTTTTTCTACACAACAAGAAAATGGAATAAAGAAATTAAATTGAAGACCTCTGCCTTTGCTATCCATTGTTTTTTTAACCCTATAACCAGTCCTATTTTGAATTATTGTTTAAGTGGTGCACCTGTGCTTTTTTGTTACAAGTTAGAGTCATTTTTCAACCAAAAGTGTATTTTTAAAAGTAAGCATTATAAAATGATTTAAAATTTCAATAGCTCAATTTTTTATAAATGTATCAGGCCTTTATTTACTCAAAGAGAAACAGAAAAAGAGGTATGTTATTTATTGTGTAATATTAAAACATACTTGTAAAGAACATGTTGTGAATAAACTATAGCACATGCACATTCTAGCTATCACAAATGTTATTGCACTGGGTCCTGCGGCATCACAAGTAACAACATTACATAGTGGTTGGTAGCAGTTAAAAGTTTGGAGATTCACATACATTAACGAAACAGGCATTAGCCAAGCCACTAGGTTTGAATTTAAAAACTGTAGCGTTAGTGCACTGGAGCAGGACATAAGGGAGGGAGCCAGCAGAACTGGCAGAGAGAGATAATGTTGTTAAGTATCCAGTCATGGACTTCAATGCAAGAAACTCAAGTGGAGGTGGAATGAAGGTGTTTGGATAGAATATCGGAAATAAAAATACATTGGGATAAAATGTTGTGCCAAGAATATCGAGGACAAAGATATAATGAAGGTAAGCTTCTATAGGTAGGCAAAGTTTCCCTGTACATAACTCCACATATAAGTACCGTTTTATATATATATATATATATATATATATATATATATATATATATATATATATATATATATATGTAAATATATATAAGTAAATATATATATATATATATATATATATATATAATTTTTTTTTTTCAAGGTATGTAGGTGTGGAGTTAAGAATAGTAAATCTATACTGACCTAATTGCACTGACTTTCCGATATTTTAGTCTTCAATATTTTTGACACAATAGTTTGTCCACAGAATATTTTTGCTTCGGCTATTCTGTGGGTGATCCGGGAGGATACATCCAAACAGTCAATAAAATAATGCAAGTGATGAATTCTCCACTGTGCTGAGCCAAGACGTGACTGACACAGTTTCAAGCCAATGGCTGAAAGAGGCTGGTAAGAGAAGGTCAGTGGTTGAAAGGGGTGGGACCAAAATCATTCTATGAATATTGAAGGCCACATGATTGTTTTGACTTCTACACTGTGAAAGTCCAGACCTAAACAATTAATAGAAAAGTCTGAATGTCTGTAGTACCTCAAAGCAACTGCAGGGGGAGAGCTTGTATCAGCAATGGAAAACAAATATGAACCCTCAAGCCCTGCACTTTCCATTTGCAATAAGACCCATCACGGTTCCCCAGGGCAGTGAGATGGTCCAGGGAAGGGAAGCAAGGGGCAGGAGCTACAATAGCCCAGGGACCCGTGGAGTCAGGATTAATAAGTGTAGATAAGTGCTGTCCTCATTCCACCTCTCTTATGCCTTGTGAATGCGGGACCCGGAGAGCTGATTGGATACGAATCAGTGCGCGCGTGCAGTGGTCGCGCTCGCGGGCGGCTCATGCAGACCGTGCTGCACCTGCTTTTTTTACAAGGCGGAGTACGGATCAGAACAGAGCTGCCGATGTGGGGGGATCAGACTGTTTGCTCTGGACCCATTGTGGCCAACTTTGAACCATTGTCTTTCCTAAACCTGGAACACCCTCCCCATCCTCCTACGGCAGACCCAGGACCTGCTGACCTTCAGAAGACTCCTCAAGACCTGGCTATTCGAGCAGTAGCAGCATCCACCCTTCCCCCCAAGCGCCTTAAGACCCTTGCAGTTAAGTAGTGCGCTTTACAAATGTTCTGATTGATTGAGTGAAACAAAAGCCTGGGCGGCAACACAGCCCTACCCATGGTCGGAGATGGTCAGAAAATAGGCCCACGCATCAAAGCAAAAGTGACCCCCATTAGCGAATCAAATAGCTAAAAAAAATAGGAGCCCCCCATATGCCAATCAGGGTCGTTTTGAACTTGTAAAGACAAGCTGTACGTGTGTTTTGTAGGATACGGGTAACGGGATGCATTTGTGCTTGCTGCAGACAGGGCTTGTGGTAATATCAGAGAAATAAAAATTGGCCCAGTGGACCATAAAACAGGTTCTCAAACCAAACAGCCAAAAAAGACCCACGCACTACCGTGTCAGACCAGCCCTTCGGGCACTGCCTGATTGCCCTATAGGCTAGGCCCATCCGACCGTACCCAGGGCTTAATTTGTAAAACAATAAGTGCTGGATCCCAAGAAGCCCCCGGACAGCACTAACACAGATCGGGGTGCTGAATACCAAGGCTGGGTAGTCTTGATTCCACCTCCTGCCTCTTTTATGCACCCCCAGACACTACCCGGCTCTTTATAACACTAATACAGGTTCTATATAATCCCTGCGTTCCTGCTTTCTCCCTTTGTCACTGTTTTCCCATCTTTTTATTCCCCCTTCTTCCCCCTTGTGTGTTTTCCCGTCTTGCTCTGGATCAAAGTCTGATGAAGAAAAGTAAGTGCCGGTCCCAAAAATCGAGTGCCTGTGGCCCCACCTACAAACACCGGCTCAAATTAAACCATTACCCTACCTCATTTCTCCAAAGACACAGTTTGCTGCTGCTACTGCAGACGATACCACATCAGTGGGTGTGTGGGGGGTGGCTTTGTTTTTGGACCCAAACATCAATAATGGGCAGAATGGTTGTCTCCTGTTGAGATCCAAATACTTTGTTTGGGGCAGTAACCGAACCTGCCCCATGTTGTAAATGGCTGTAAACTCCTGCCCAATAGCAGTGTTCTCTTCAAATGCAATCTCTGGTTCCCCTACTACCAACACACACTTTTTTATGGTTACATTTCACAAAATGCTATAATCCAATTAAAAAAATAGTTTTTTTCTCCTCTCACAAACAAAACCAATCATAAACCCCGTAACCGAAAGGGCTCCGCCTCATACTTTGCACTTTCACATTCCACTCAGTTCAGGATGTATTAGCTAACAGCGCGGTGCACTCTGGGATTTGGAGCTACAAAGCCCTGTTCATAGTGTGTAAGGATTTGCCGTTTCACTCACAGGGCCGGTTTTAGCGCTGGTTGCGCCCAGTGTGACAATGTTGGTTGCCCCCCCCCCATGACCATATTCACCACAGATTCTC
The DNA here is from genome assembly GCF_964261635.1 of Lissotriton helveticus. Classification (NCBI taxonomy): domain Eukaryota; kingdom Metazoa; phylum Chordata; class Amphibia; order Caudata; family Salamandridae; genus Lissotriton; species Lissotriton helveticus. The sequence continues at coordinate 42,986,227 of NC_136071.1, read as the reverse complement.
TCACTAGCACCCTTTAACAGTGACCAAGTCTCCATAACCACTCTTTCTCAGATGCATTGAATTAGTTATATAGCGCCATTCATACCAGTAGAGGATGTCCAAGCGCTTTGCATCACACACATATTACACAGAGACAATAAAACATTCATGTGTAAATCAGTGTATAGGAAATGTTACATAAGCCAATGGACTAAAAGCGTAGGAGTCACATGTCATCCATACTGGTAGGCCCTATAGTTTAGGAGTGCTTGGTGTGGCGAAGCACAAACCCAGATTTGAAAAAGAAACAGCATAGTTCTGAGTTTTCATTAATAATAAGAATCAGTTTCTACCCAAATGAACCCTTTTTGCAACATTAATCTATGCTCTAATGTGTACTTTGCAGTGTGTATGCAGCTCTTCGATGAAAGTTAACACCTCGCTGTTCTATATTAGGACTTTAAGTTATAAATTGCAAGTAATAAATGGATGGCTCTTTTATAAGCAGTAACCTGCTGATCTATTTACATTATATGGGGAAACATCGTTTAGAACGCGGTGTTTACACCGCAGTGCCTTTCAAACGCCGCCATTACAACGCAAGTCGTTACTACGACTTGCGCTGGATGGCGCTGTTGGGCAAGGAATGTTGTAATTTTATATTACAACACCTTCCCTACTGTTACGTGGACTGGTGTTGGAATATAAAATTATAAGATTCCAAAATCCGCGCCCTCCAACGCAAGTCGTTGTAACGACTTGCGTTGTAATGCCCGCGTTGTCAAGTACCGCGATCTTTTAGATCGCGTTGTACTGACATACAACCCATTATATGCACTCTGTAATCTACATGGTACACGTTCTTTGCAGCAGGCATATTAACCCTCTGCACTACCTTCACATAAGTCAAAACATCAACTATGAAAAACTCCAATCTCTCCAGGAGGAACATAAATCACAGGAGTGAACTTGACATTTTTGTGAGGACTCGCCAGAGGAAAGGAATGCGGCAGCAGGTACTGTAAAAACATAATAAACTTGCAAACACGGCGCCCCCAGGAAGCCAGCACCCGGTGCGGTGGCACCGGTCACACCGCCCTAGAGCTGGCCCTGTTTACTCACCTCATGCACACAAATACTCACAGTGCCCGAGGCTTTGGATTCTATATTGTAAACAGATCAGTTTTAGGAACACACACAACGGTGCACAGCGGGCACAGCGGGCGCAGTGCAAGCTTCCCTAAAACGAAGACATAGTACATCATAGAAGGCAGTAGCTGCCACCATCCCCTGCCCTTCTCTGTCTGTTCCTACTGAATCTAGCTGTCACTGAAACCTGCTGTCACTGAAACCTGCTCAATGCAGCTGTTACTGAGTCCTGCTGTCACTGAATCCTGTTGTTACTGAATCGAGCTGTCACTGAATCAAGCTGTCACTCAACCTGCTGTCACTGAATCCTGCTCAATCCAGCTGCCACTGAATCCTGCTCAATCCAGCTGTCACTGTATCCTGCTGTTACTGAATTCAGCTGTCACTGAATCCTGCTGTCACTGAATCCTGCTGTCACTGAATCCTACTGTATACAGCGGTCACTGAATCCTGCTGCCACTGAATCCTACTGAAGCCAGGTGTCACTGAATCCTGCTGTCACTGAATCCAGCTGTCACTGAACCTGCTGTCACTGAAACCTGCTGAATCCACCTGCCACTGAATCCTGCTCAATGCATCTGTCACTGAATCCTGCTGTCACTGAATCCTGCTGAATCCTGCTGTTACGGAATCCTACTGAATCCAGCTGTCACTGAATCCTGCTGTCACTAAATCCTGCTGTCACTAAATCCTGCTGTCACTGAAACCTGCTGAATCCAGCTGTCAATGAATCCTGCTGCCACTCAATCCTGCTGACTCCAGCTGTCACTGAACCATGCTGAATTTGTCTGTCACTGAATACTGCTGAATCCATCTGTCACTGAATCCATCTGTCACTGAATCCTGCTCAATCCAGCTGTCACTGAATCCAGCTGTCACTGAACCTGCTGTCACTGAAACCTGCTGAATCCACCTGCCACTGAATCCTGCTCAATGCATCTGTCACTGAATCCTGCTGTCACTGAATCCTGCTGAATCCTGCTGTTACGGAATCCTACTGACTCCAGCTGTCACTGAATCCTGCTGTCACTAAATCCTGCTGTCACTGAAACCTGCTGAATCCAGCTGTCAATGAATCCTGCTGCCACTCAATCCTGCTGACTCCAGCTGTCACTGAACCATGCTGAATTTGTCTGTCACTGAATACTGCTGAATCCATCTGTCACTGAATCCATCTGTCACTGAATCCTGCTCAATCCAGCTGTCACTGAATCCTGCTGTTACTGAATCCTACTGAATTCAGCTGTCACTGAATCTTGCTGTCACTGAATTCTGCTGTCACTGAATCCTGCTGAATCTAGCTGTTACTGAATACAGCTGTCACTGAATCCTAATGAATCCAGCTGTCACTGAATCCTGCTGCCACTGAATCCTGCTGACTCCAGCTGTCACTGAATCCTACTAAATCCAGCTGTCATTGAATCCAGATGTCACTGAATCCTGCTGTCACTAAATCCTACTGAATCCAGCTGACAGTGAATCCTACTGAATCCAGATGTCACTGAATCCTGGTGCCACTGAATCCAGCTGTCACTGAATCCTGATGTCACTGAAACCTACTGTCACTGAATCCAGCTGTCATTGAATCGACCTTTGACCCTGCCTGCAGGCAGGTCGCCCGCACACCGCCACTCGTCACCTGTTGACCGGCTGATTCCTGTGCCCCTGCTGCCGCCTCCTGGTCCCTGGGCTTCCCTCGCCCTGCGCACCAGTTTTCCCCCCAGCCTTCCCACCGCTGCCTCCCTGCGGCCCGCCCCCCAGCACACCCATTGGCCTCCCCGTGCCCTCCTCCCAGCTGCTCCTCCCTCCCAAGCCTCCAACCAGCGCCAGAACCCCTGCACCCCGCGAACGCCACGACACCAGAATCCACTACGACGCCAGCGCCATCCACGCACTCAACACCGGCCGAAACCGCACCTGCTTCCAGGCCACCCCAAAACGGAACCACGGACCCTTCTCCTGTCGCACCTGCAGCTTCCCCTGCGACAGAAACACCAAACCTCCAAGGACTGGACCCAACCACCTCCGCTGCATACTTCTCAACACCCGCTCTGCATGCAAACATGCAGTCGAGCTCTGGGATCTGCTCGACACCTCTGCCCCAGACGTGGCCTTCCTGACTGAGACCTGGTGAAACGACTCCTCGGCGCCCGACATCGCAATAGCCATCCCGGATGGCTCCAAGATCACCCGCAGGGATCACGCCAACAGAATCGGAGGAGGAATAGCCATCATCCACAAGTCAACCCTCAAAGTCGCCACCCACGCAGACAACAACCTCAACACTGCTGAACACTTGCACTTCCGGATCCACACCGACCCCAACACCACCCTCAGAGGAACACTCCTCTACAGATCCCCCGGACCCCGGGCTCAATTCAGCAACTCCATCGCCGACCTTGCCAGCACCCACGCACTCGCCTCCACGGACTAGATCCTCCTCGGGGACCTGAACTTCCACCTCGAGAACAACAACAATGCCAACTCCGCCACCCTGATTGACAACCTCGACAACATCGGCCTCATACAACTCGTCACCACACCCACCCACACCACCGTCCACACGCTTGACCCCCATCTTCTCCACAGGCTCCCATGACACCTTCGACCACACCACCAAACTCCACTGGACCGATCACCACTGCATCCACTTCACCTTCAAGAAACCAACCACGGACCATCGCACCCAACAGCTGCCTCGCTGCTGCTGGAACAAAGTCACCGAAGACCAGATGCTCACCTCCCTCGCCAAGAACCCACCCACTGACCCCACCAACTCTGATGCCGCAGCCCACAACCTCAGACAGTGGATCGAGGACTACGCCAACACCCTCGCCCTGCTCAAGAAACCCTCCAACAGCCACACCAACAAGAGAGCCTCATGGTTCACCAATGAGCTCCAGGCCTCCAAACGCGCATGCCGAAAACTGGCAACACGAACGCATACCGGACAACCTCGCAGCCCACAAGGACATCACCCGCAGACACCACCACCTCATCAGACTAGCCAAGAGATCCTCCTTCAAAGACTGCTTGGACAACAACGCACACAACAGCAAAGAGCTCTTCAGCAGCGTAAAGGAACTCTCCAACCCCAGCCCCATCGCCAACGACATCCTGCCCTCACAATAACTGTGCGACTCACTAGCCATCTTCTTCCACCGCAAGATCGCTGACATCTACGACAGCTTCAACACCACGACCGCCCCAACTACGCCAGACCCCACCTCCCCTGTGAACACCACATGTGCCAACCGCTGACCTCCTGGTCCAACTTCAACGATGACGAGACACGCAAGGTCATGAACTCCATACACTCAGGATCTCCGTCTGACCCGTGCCCACATTCACACGTATTCAACAAAGCAGACGCAGCCATCGCACCCCAACTACGGAAGGTCATCAACATCTTCTTTGAAACAGCGACATTCCTGGAAAGCTGGAAGCATGCCGAAATTAACGCCCTCCTCAAGAAGCCCAAAGCAGACCCCAAGGAACTCAAGAACTTCCAGCCCATCTCCCTGCACCCGTTCCCATCAAAGGTCATCGAGAAAATCGTAAACATGCAACGGACCCACCACCTGGAAGACAACAACATCCTGGACCCGTCCCAGTCCGGATTCAGACGAAATCACAGCACCGAGACAGCCCTCATCGCCACCACAGGCGACATCAGGCGCCAACTAGACAACGATGAAACATCAGCCCTCATCCTCCTGGATCTGTCAGCCGCCTTCGACACGGTATGCCATCGCACCCTAAAGACACGCCTCCTAGAATCCGGAATCCAAGAGAAGGCCCTTGACTGGACCACGTCCTTCCTCACCGGCAGAACCCAGAGCATCCGCCTCCCACCCTTCCGATCCAAAGCCACCGACATCATCTTCGGCATCCCCCAGGGCTCATCCCTCAGCCTGACGCTGTTCAACGTCTACATGGCCCCCCTCGCACAAGTGGCCCGCCACCATGACCTCAAGATCATCTCCCATGCCAATGACACCCAGCTCATCCTCTCCATCACCAGGACACACACACCGCCAGAACCAACCTCCACGAGGGAATGAAGGCCGTACTCATCCTCGGATCCACCCCCTCAGCCTAGGACGACTCCTGGTGGCCGACTGCACTGGGAACAGCACCAACACCCACCGACCATGCACGCAATCTGGGATTCATCCTCGACTCCTCCCTCTCCATATCTAAACAGGTCAACGCAGTCTCCTTCTCCTGCTACAACACCCTCCGCAGGATCTACAAGTGGATCCCGACCGAAACAAGAAGAACGGTGACACAGGCCCTCGTCAGCAGCAGACTGGACTACAGAAACGCACTCTACGCAGGAATCCCAGGCAAACACCTATGACGACTACAACGCATCCAAAATGCCTCTGCCCGACTGATCGTCAACGCCCCCCGCCGCAGCCACATCACCCCCCACCTGAGAGACCTACACTGGCTCCCCATCGACAAGAGGATCACCTTCAAGCTCCTCACCCACGTACACAAAGCACTCCACAAAGCCGGACCTGCCTACCTGAACAGCAGACTCAGCTTCCACACCCCCACCCACCAGCTCCGCTCCGCCAGCCTCGCTCTCGCCGCTGTCCCCAGCATCCAACGAACGACCTCCGGTGGTAGATCCTCGCCGCCAAGACCTGGAACACCCTCCTTACCCACATACGGCAGACCCAAGACCTACTCGCATTCAGAAGACTCCTCAAGACCTGGCTCTTCGAGTGGTAGCAGCAACCCCCTCCCCTCAGCGCCTTGGGACCCTCACGGGTAAGTAGCGCGCTCTACAAGTACATTGATTGATTGAATCCTGCTGAACCCAGCTGTCACTGAATCCAGCTGTCATTGAATCCTGCTGTTACTAAATCCTACTGAATTCAGCTGACAGTGAATCCTACTGAATCCAAATGTCACTGAATCCTGCTGTCACTAAATCCAACTGTCACTGAATCCTGCTGTCACTAAATCCTACTGAATCCAACTGTCATTGAAGCCAGCTGTCACTGAATTCAGCTGTCACTGAATCCTGCTGAATCCAGCTGTCACTGAGTCCTGCTGTCACTGAATCCTGCTGTCACTGTAGAAGTCTGCTTCTGTCAATTCTTCTCTGGTTGCTCTTACCGAATGAACTGTCTCTGAATCCTGCTATCACCGTATACTGCGCAATCCATCTGTCACTGAATCCTGCTGAATCCAGATGTCACTGAATCCTGCTGTCACTGAAACCTGCTGTCACTGAATCCAGCTGTCACTGAATCCTGCTGTTGCTGAATCCTGCTGTCGCTGAATCCTGCTGTCACTGAATCCAGCTGTCTCTGAATCCTGCTGTCACTGAATCCAGCTATCACTTGAATCATGTGGTCACCGACTCCTGCTGTGGCTGAATCCTGCTAAATCCTGCTGTCACTGAATCCAGCTGTTCCAGAATCCTGCTAAATCATGCTGTCACTGAATCCAGCTGTCACTTAATCAAGCTGTCTCTGAATCAATTTTACTGAATCTTGCTGTCACTGAATCCAGCTGTTCCTGAATCCTGCTAAATCATGCTGTCACTGAATCCAGCTGTCACTTAATCCAGCTGTCTCTAAATCAATGTTACTGAAAACTGCTGTCACTGAATCCAGCTGTCACTGAATCCTGCTGTCACTGAATCCAGCTGTTCCTGAATCCTGCTAAATCATGCTGTCACTGAATGCAGCTGTCACTTAATCCAGCTGTCTCTAAATCAATGTTACTGACAACTGCTGTCACTGAATCCAGCTGTCACTGAATCTTACTGTCACTGAATCCAGTTGCCACTGAATCCAGCTGTCACCGAATCCAGCTGTCACTGAATCCAGCTGTCACTTAATCCAGCTGTCTCTAAATCAATGTTACTGAAAACTGCTGTCACTGAATCCAGCTGTCACTGAATCCTGCTGTCACTAAATCCAGCTGTTCCTGAATCCTGCTAAATCATGCTGTCACTGAATACAGCTGTCACTTAATCCAGCTGTCTCTAAATCAATGGTACTGAAAAGTGCTGTCACTGAATCCAGCTGTCACTGAATCCAGCTGTCACTGAATCCAGCTGTCACTTGAATCCTGCGGTCACTGAATCCTGCTGTGGCTGAATCCTACTGTCATTGAATCCTGCTGTCACTGAATCCAGCTGTCACTGAATCCAGTTGTCACCGAATCCAGCTGTCACAGAATCCAGTTCTCACTGAATCCAGCTGTCACTGAATCCAGCTGTCACTGAATCCAGCTGTCACTGAATCCTACTGTCATTGAATCCTGCTGTCACTGAATCCAGCTGTCACTGAATCCAGCTGTCACTGAATCCAGCTGTCACTGAATCCTACTGTCATTGAATCCTACTGTCATTGAATCCTGCTGTCACTGAATCCAGCTGTCACTGAATCCAGCTGTCACTGAATCCAGCTGTCATTGAATCCTACTGTCATTGAATCCTACTGTCATTGAATCCTGCTGTCACTGAATCCAGCTGTCACTGAATCCAACGGTCACTGAATCCCGCTGAATCCTGCTGTCACTAAATCCAGCTGTTCCTGAATCCTGCTAAATCATGCTGTCACTGAATACAGCTGTCACTTAATCCAGCTGTCTCTAAATCAATGGTACTGAAAAGTGCTGTCACTGAATCCAGCTGTCACTGAATCCAGCTGTCACTGAATCCAGCTGTCACTTGAATTCTGCGGTCACTGAATCCTGCTGTGGCTGAATCCTACTGTCATTGAATCCTGCTGTCACTGAATCCAGCTGTCACTGAATCCAGTTGTCACCGAATCCAGCTGTCACAGAATCCAGTTGTCACTGAATCCAGCTGTCACTGAATCCAGCTGTCACTGAATCCAGCTGTCACTGAATCCTACTGTCATTGAATCCTGCTGTCACTGAATCCAGCTGTCACTGAATCCAGCTGTCACTGAATCCTACTGTCATTGAATCCTACTGTCATTGAATCCTGCTGTCACTGAATCCAGCTGTCACTGAATCCAACGGTCACTGAATCCCGCTGAATCCTGCTGACTGTAAGAGTGTGCTCCTGTTTGTTCCGCTACTCAGAGCCCCCGAGCGCCGTAAATTCATCGGTGCGGATAGCATCGAGATTTCACGCAAGCCTCAGTGGGACAGTCTCAAAGTTTTGCACACACCGGTGAGGGGCCGGAGGGGTTACTAACAGAGTGGGAATCAGATCAGGGGACTCCTTCCGGGTCAGTACATTATTTTATGTCAAAACATGACGCAGCCAGGGCCTGAAACAGACAAAAAATGGACCCGGGCTCTGCAGCAGCCAGGCTCCTCCAGGGGGAGGCGCTTGTCTCAAGTGCCCCTGTCATTAATTCATGAGGACAGGCCGCGCATTTCCGATCCGCTGAGCGTTTATCCCACAACACGCGGTCCTCTGGCGGCTCATGAATGTTTCACGGGAGCGGGCGAGCCGGGCCCGTCCCCGGAAGCCCCAGTCCTAGAGTCCGGAACCATGGGCCTCATTTATGAGGCCATGCGTCACTTTAAGGCCGCAAGTGCGTCACTTTTTGTGACGCACCAGTGGCGTAAAAAATGCGCCTTGTTGCGCCATATTTACGAAGTGATGCATCTAGGTAGATGTGTCACTTTGTAAACCCCTGCGCCACATTATACCTGCGCCAGGTATAATGTATGCAAGGGGGGCGTTCTGACGCAAGAAAGGGTCGTACAAGTGGCGCAGTGAAATCTAGGAGATTTCACTGCGCCACTTCTAGGACACAAATGCGTCAATTTCTTACGCCTGCCTCAGAGCAGGCGTAAGACTGACGCAGGCCCTTACACATGGGGCTTGCCCCATGTGAAAGGGCACATTGCTGGAGTTGCGTCCCTTTTGTGACACACTCCAGCAATGCGTCACTTTTGCGCCATACAGATACGTCAGAAATACTGACGTACCTGTAACTCCTTGCGCCATGATGCGTCATACTGTAAATATGACGCATCATTGGTGTCGCAAGGAGGGCGCAGTGAAAAGTGACCCATCGCTGCTTTCACGCAGCGTTGCGCCACTTTTCATAAATGAGGCCCCATTTACATACGTTGGACATGTCACAGAGAACGTAAACTAAAGCAATTTAGAAAGCCTCGACCTTCCTGTAACAGATAAAGTCACACTCTCTAGGAGCCCAGCTCGCTTCTTTTAAACGTGGGGGCATATCAGCAAGCGGCAGCGATAATTATCACTGGCCGCGTATAGCGTGCAAAATCCTAACGCCGCCTAACGCCGGATTCTATCACCCAGTCAGCTCAATATTTACAACGCGCATCGCCGAGGCGATGGAAATCCCGGCAAAAGCGGCGATAAGCATAAAATATTGCAGAAATACCAGCGATATAACAAAACAGTCAGAGAAAACCTTGTAAATAGGGAGAGGTGGCTCTAGCATTATGATCCACCTCCCGTGCAACATATTGCTAAGTCGTGAAAGGATCAGACGTAAGTAACCGGCGAAATACCCGGTGAGTGCTACTTTTAATGTCGCTAGACGTGTTAGCGATTAACTAGTTAATAGAGAGTAGCCGTGTTAGCGAATATTCCCGCTGAGTTTCAGTCAGGAACGCCTACCTAGCCTTCTCATTAGCGATGCGAGGCGAGGCGCTAAGAAAATCGGTACAAAGTCATGGATTCACGCATTAGCTTGTCCATGCTGATAGGGCGTTGGAATTATCGCCGCTTTTCGTCCCAAAACTGACGCTAAAGCGGCGATAATTTTACTGCCGCACCTTGTAGATATGCCCCTAAGGGACTTCAACAGCATTGCTACTTTCTCTAAAAAGCTAAACGAAAGCGCCTTACAAAACACCCCAGCATTCTCCGAAAAACAAACCGAATAACAGCAAATACCGCAACTTTCTTTGAGGAGGAAAACTAAACCAATTTACCCCCACACTGCTCCTTTCCTTGAAACTTTACAAACTTTGATAAAACAATTCCACTCACAGCCCACAAGCCCTTGAAGTCTTTAGAAATGTGGGGTCTTCCAGTGAAACACCACAATGCTACTAATGAGGGGTGGGGCTGGGGTGTTTTGGGGTAGACATACTTGTACACGTTTATAATCTTGTGATTGGTCACAATCCCTTGCAAGTACTAGATGTACGAATGTTAGGCAGGAGTAAGTGTGTTACCAAAATGAGAATGGAGAGTTAGGTGCCCCATATCTAATAAGGATGTGGCGGCAAAGGTTTCCACCCAGGGAACAACATTTTCCCCATGGATAAACAAAAAAGCCTCAAACACACAGATGAGTATTTTAATCACATTTCCCCCTGCAGAGATTCTCACCCACGTTAGTAATGCGAGTACTCCTGGAAAGGTGTGGCCCCGGAATATTGATATGGGAATATCTATGGCACGAAATATTGTGACAAGAGTATTGATGTTGAAATATTGATGGGTAAGTATAGATCTTTTGTACCTACTCCATAATATATATATATTCAATTCAAATTTATTGTTTGATTACTAAAAACCATAACAAAATGTTAAAACCATTTAGCTCATGTGTACACAGACAGTTTTAAAAGAGAGGACACACATTTTTACAAAAACAGTGCAGGAATCTTGCTTGTAAAATGGGATATGATTTAAAAATAAATGTCCAAACGTTGGGGTAGTTTGCCTGTACAGTTCGTAGTCTTGGGTAACAAAACAGTTTCCGCGTAGTTTTAAGGAAGTCTAAAATGGAGACAAATGAACGTGAAAAATGGTTTTAAAAGCTGAAGACAATGTTCAGGAGGGCCACGCTGCATGAGCCAGAGGCTGCTGAAATTTTATTGCGTAGAGGTGACGCGACTAACCGGCAGAGGGTTTGCTGCATTATCTTTCCCCAGCGATTTAGCTGCTCTGAAGACAAATTTGGTGACCCAAATGTTCAGCTTTGTATTTTCTGGGTTCATAGCAGCTATGCTGGCCTGACGACATGTGCGGGCACCTAGTTTGTTCCACTCCTCCCGCAATAAAATCCTTCTGTCGTTGAGCAGAGCGGGGCATGTGCAGGCTATATGCTCAATGCTTTCGGAGTGGTAGCCGCACTCCCTGTATTCAATACTGACACTGGGGCGCCGCCATTGTGGCAGATGCTTTCAAAAAGGCCACTCGCCCAACCTTAGGGCCATGAACTTGACCTTCCAAAAAAGTGAGTATGTGCTTGATAAGTAGAATGACTGAATCACTGACAGAATATCAACGATCAAAATGTCGAGCTGCCAGAATATCGCTGACAAAATATCGACTACCAGAATATCGAATTCCCATCTACAAACAGGTAAGTACAAAAATATTGAATCCTAAATATTGTTGTAAATAATATAGTTTGCTAAAATATCGACTTTATAAAATCTCTTAAAACTAATCTAAAATTAATGAAATAATAACTATAATTAAGTAAAAAATACTTACAAATACTTAAATAACCTTACCATTAATAAATAATAAATGTAAGTAAAAAAATAAACATGCATTTTATTTTATATTACATATATATAAACTTGATAATATTAAAAAATAAGCAATATTTTTAATAAATAAATGTTACAAAGAAAATTTTATTTAAAAAAATAATATTTTACACTACCTTAAATATAACAATGCTGAACAAATTGCATAGCGTAAAAGATAACATTTCTATTTTCACTCCAACAAGTGGTACAGTAGGGAAAATGTTGGATAGCGGGTAAATGAAAATTACTATTCCCACTTCAGTGAGTGCAACAGAAGGGGAAGCATTGGATAGCGGGAGGGTAAAAAATACTATTCCCACTCTAGTGAGTGTAACAGTAGGGAGAGGGTTGGATAGCAGGAGGGTAAAAATTACTATTCCCACTCCAGTGAGTGCAACAGTAAGGAAAGCGTTGGATAGCGGGAGGGTAAAAATTACTATTCCCACTCCAGTGAGTGCAACAGTAGGGAAAGTGTTGGATAGCGGGTTGGTAAAAGTTACTATTCCCACTCCAGGGAGTGCAACAGTAGGGAAAGTGTTGGATTGCAGGTTGGTAAAAATTACTAATCCCACTCCAGTGAGTGCAACAGTAGGGAAAGTGTTGGATTGCGGGAGGTTAAAAATTACTATTTCCACTCCAGTGAGTGCAACAGTAAGGAGAGTGTTGGATAGCGTTGGGGAATAATTTAATATACCCACTCCTGCAATATGATTAACATTATTTAACAATTCATTATTTTTTTTAATGAATTTACCTCCCACCATGTTCCCTATAAACATCGCCTAAAATATTGTAACATATTAATAAATTAACATAATTAATTAACAATTAATTAATTAACGAATTACAATTAACAATATCATTAATTAACATTTTTACAAATTCATTGTTAATAATTAATATCTAATTAATTACTAATTAATGAAAAATACACCATTAACATAATTACCAATTAATTATTATTCATCCATTTATAATTAATTAATAATTAATTAATTAACTCAATCAACAGTAAAAATTATTACATAATAAATTAAGGAATAAAATAATAAATTAATTTATTTCAATTAAATTACATCCCACCCTATTCCCCTATAAACCCACAACCCGCTACAGAATTAAATTAAGCAAAAAAAAGTAACATATAATTCATTAATTCTAAATAATGCTAAAAATATGTATTTTCATTAAATTACTTCCCACCCTATTCCCCTATAAGCCTACAGCCCACTACGGAATTAAATTACAGAAAAAATGTGTTAACATAAAATTCATTACTTTTACAAAATTCAAACATACATTACAAAAATAATACATACTTTTAACACATATACTAATACTTAAAACTCATTAAAAAAACTCGATATTACTAACTTCGATATGGTGGAACTCGATATTTCTTACCTTCATTTGAACATTCTGCACCAGTATATTTTTGCAATTCAATATTGTGCCCATTCGATATCAAAAACTAGATATTCTGTCCAGTCGATATTTTTTTTCTCGATATTGTGACTAGTTACCAGGATGACTCAACCCCCGGTTTGAGATCGGAGATAACAGCCCAGGCGTGTTCCCTTGTAGATATTTCTGACCTGTCGGAATGAAGAGACCAAAGCCGGCCACTTCGCTTAATTACTATCTTCAATGCCTGTTGTGAAGGGTTTCTTCCCTAATATTCCGTAACTCCGAGTAACTGTAGGGAGTGTGCCAGGTGAAGCCGATATTTTTGCCTAGATGTGCTGGTCGATATTTCATTCCAAAATTTGGCCTCCAGACTGCCTTCCCGCAAGTTGCACAGTCTGTTGCAGAGCTTGATAAACGCTCCTGCCTCAGCGCCGTTATGATCTAGCAGGCCGAGTTCTAGTCTAACCTGTGCTGGGGATGAGGACCTAGGCAGGCGACAAGCTCGTTTGAAGATTCTGGTGGTTGATTTGTTTGATAGTATGCTTGTTGCCCCCATTATAAGCTCGTGTCCATATGCTAGAGAGTTGGTGATCTTAGCCTTCATCACCTTGAGCAGTGGAGTTAGGCTTGGCCCAAGTAGATGTTTTGAAAGTTTTGCCGAGGCGACCTCAAGCGACAGGGCTTTAGCCTTAACTGCATCTTTTTGCTGAGGAAAGGAACCTCTGGAATCAAGGAAGAGTCCCAAGTATTTATAGTATGGGACTGTGTCGATGATTTTATTGTTTAAGAACCACCCACCTTTCTGCTGTTTCTGTTTGCTGAAATGAATTATTTTTGTTTTTGACAAATTCAGTTCGAGAGCATTATCAATTGTATAGGGGAGTAGTTCGTCGACTAGCCTCTGCAGGCCTACCTTTGTGTGGCTCAGTAACACGAGGTCATCAGCGTATAAAAGGTTGCCGATGCGGGTTCCATCTAGTTAAGGCGGGTGAGAATTAACTTTGTCAAGTGTGGAGGATAGGTCCGAGATGAACAGATTAAAAAGAAGGGGCGCCAACACGCAGCCTTGTTTAACACTGCTTCCTGTTTGGACCTTTTTTGAGACATGAGAGCCGTCTCCCAACGTTATTCTTATCCAAGTTCGTGTATGGAGTTGGATTATGGCTTTTAAGAGAGGAGGGAGTATGCCCCAGCTCTCTAATTTTTGCCATAGACGGCCATGTGGCACTCGATCAAAAGCCGCCTTGAAGTCGACAAAGCAGCAGTATAGTTGGATACGACGGACGTCTGCCTTCTCCATCAAACGGTTAGTGTCAGTAGGTTGCTGGTTGTGCCTGAATTAGCCACGAAGCTGGTCTGATTGAAAGGGAGGCGCTGTGTTGATTCCTCAGGTCTCTCTGGTACAGCACGGTGCCACAGCGTCCATAAGAGCTCTGAAAAGTGTGCTGTTGTCCCAGAACCTGTCTTCCATTGCTGGCTCAGGGTTCCCTGGCTCTGACCACCCAGCTGCCTCCAGCAGAGTCCCACCATCCACATGTTGCGTTGAATTGAGCGTCAAACACACCAATGTGTCTTGCTGCTGTCAGAGCGCCACGGCGCGTGCCCTACACAATGAGCTAGAAGTAATGACTGGCACCGCCCCACATGGCAGAGATGCACTTCTACCTGCAAAGAGGTTGGCACCTATGACAGCACAACCCTCTCTTTGTCCTCATCCTATGTCACAATAGTGCGGTAAACAACCTTTACAAAGCAACTTTTACATCGCAGAGCCTTTACAACGCAACCATTACAACACAAACTATTACAATGCATTGCTCTGGGGGGCGCTCTAGGATAGGGAATAGGTTAATTTACTATCCAATAACCTTCCCTAGTGTCCACGGGGACTGGAGCTGGAATAGTAAATTAAACTATTCACTATCCAGCACCCCAAAGCACTATGCGTTGTAATGGACTGCGTTGTAATACTTGCGTTGTAAAGGCATGCGATGTAAAAGCATGCGTTGTAATGTCATACATCCCAATAGTGCATGTGACGAGACCACAAACCCCCAGTGCGTCATGACCATGTGGAGAAATCGAATGCTTTGCATTAGGAGTTGCTGCAACTTTTACAGGGGCGAAGAGATCTCACCTACTTTGTATGAACCCACAATCTCCCGGAGTGGGAGCTGACATGCTTTCCCTGCTGCGCTCCTGCATGAAATGAAATAAATACCGTATTTAATAGAGCGCACAGCTACTCAAACTAGAGTGTCCTGGCGCATAAAGAGCGGAGGGAGAAAGAGTGGAAGGAACCAGTTATTTATTAAAGAGCCACGTTTTTAGATTTTTTTCTAAATGAAAGTAGGTCAGTGTTTAGCCTCAAAGACTCCGGAAGGCTATTCAACAGTTTCACACCCAGGAAGCCAAAAGATCTACCCCCTGTGCGGACAAGGCATATTTTGGGCACAATGGCCAGGGTCGCATTAGAAGAGCGTACGGGTCTCGATGTAGAATAATGGTTCACTCGTTTTATTAGGTAGCCATCTCCACCCTTGTGGAACGCTTTAAAAAAGATGGTCATAGATTTAAAGTTTATTTGCTCTTTTATGCGAAGCCTACGTAGAGATTTGAGAATCGGATTCATGCTAGATCTGGGTTTTAATCTTAGGATGGCTCTGGCTGCCGCGGTTGGAACCACTTGCAGGTGCTGGGTCAAGGATTTGGGGAGACCGAGGTACAGGCAGTTGACATAGTCAAGTTTTGATGTCACTAAAAACTGCACCACAATCTACCTACTATCCAGGGGTAGTAGTGGCAGAAATTTCTTTAACATCCGGAGTGTACCGAAGCATGCGCCAGTGGGATTTGGAATGTGAAAGCACATCGACCAATGCCAACTCTTAAATTTGTAGCTTTTTCTTTTTCTGTGGGCGGGTACGGCAGCTCCTTGGGCCACCAGGAGCTCCAATTGAGTGTTTCCGGCTTTCCAAAGAAAACAACTTCTGTTTTGTCCAGATTACACGTGAGCTGATTGACCTTAAGCCGATTGAAAACCTTCATGATGCAGGACTTGATCTTAGGCCCATCAAAGTCAGAGCCTTTATCACAAGAGAAGATACGCTGAGTTTCGTCAGCGTAAGGAACAATTTTGGCACCCTCATCCTCTACCATGGATGCCAGGGAAGAAAGAAAAATATTAAAGAGGGTAGGACTGAGAATGGAACCCTGAGGGACAACAATATTGATGGCTGGAACCGAAGAAGATAACGGTGAGAGCCAGATGTCCTGGGATCTATTCCCCAAATAGGAGGCCATCCAGGTGAGGGCAGTCCCACCCAGACCGATTTTTTTTAAGTTTGTTTAACCTCTTCGAGGCTCATGACGAGGTGAGCTCGTCATGAGCCATGGCGCTCCGGTGCTCATGCCGAGCTCAGCTCGTCATGAGCCGTGGAACGCTCAGGTGCGGGGAGAATTCCCCTCCTGTGCTGAGCGTTCCACAGGAGGTAATACACCTGTGACAAGCTGAGCTCGTCATGAGCACAGGAGCGCCGTGCCTCATGACGAGCTCAGCTCGTCATGAGCATGGGGGCGCTGTGCACCCCCCCCACCCCCCCAGCACAGTGGGGGAATAACCCCCGCAGCGAAGGGGTTAGAAGCCTCTCATGTGGGACCGTATTGAAGGCCGCTGATAGATCAAACAGTATCAGAACGGCCTTGCCCCCCTCTTCTAACTTGCCCCTAATGAACTCTGCCACTTCCCGCAGAGCAGATTCCGTGCTACAATTTGCCCTGACGCCGGACTGAGATTCATGAAGAAGCTACCCCTCTTCAATATGTTTTTGCAGGGCTTTATTTACATGCTTCTCTAAAACTTTGGAGAGGGACGGAAGCAGGGAAATCGGCCTATAATTGGCAGGGTCCATAGGATCAGCGTTAGTCTTTTTTTGTCAATGGAAGAATCTTTGCGTGCTTCCATAGTTTGGGCATAGTGCCTGTAGAAAGAGAGGTAGTAAAGAGCGGGTGTGCAGTCTGGTTAATCGTGGAGGCTACTAGGGACAGAATGCTAGCTGGACAGGGATCTGCAGGGGAACCCGGCTTAGGGGTCTATTACGATGACGGACGGACCTGCGTCCGTCCGCCACCCCTGTGGTGGGGGGACCGTCCGCAGAGGCAGCGGTGTTCCCTCTGTTGGAATTAGGATGTGACTGCCACCCTGGCGGTCACATCCCGTATATTTAACATTGCGGCGGGTGATGCTTTAAGCAGCACCCGCCGCAAAGTAAAAAATCCATGCCTGCCGCATCATGCATGCAACTGCAGGGGGGTACCATAGGTACCCCCCATGTGCACCCCCCACCCCCCACTTCAACCTGGGGGCCCGCAATGGGCTCCCAAAGCAGGAACCGTATGCCTTTTCGTGGTGGCAATCCTCCCAGGCCATCCTAATATGGCTGGTGGTGTCTGATAGACACCGCCACCATATCACGGGCAAGGATGGCGGACGGATCGCCACCGTCTGCATGGCGGTGGCGATCCATCCGCGATCCTAATGGACCCCTTAATACTTTGGAGGAGGGATAATGAGTCTTACAATTGAAGCTCCAGAAAAGCATGTAAGGGTGGGTGCTTCAAGATGAGAAATTTGCTGTTTACCTTATGATAGAAGTTAAGCTCGGCATCTGAGATGTTAGAGAAAGCTTGTTGGACCAAAAACAAAATTCATGAAAAAATTGAGCGATCTGCTCAGACCATTCTTCTGTACGTGGCCCTACGTTGGAGCTGGCTATCGGCGAGTGAAAGGACTTAACTATCCTAAATATTCCCTTAGTCTTATTTTGGTTGCTTTCAATCCTGATTTGGAAGAAGTTTATTTTAGCTCTTTACACTAGAGTATGGTAAGTTTTTAAGTAGTCTTTATAAACCTTCCTGTCCTCAGGGAGGTGGGATTTGCATATTTCTGTTCCTTTTTCCTACACTTCCTTTTACTATCTCTGAGGTGATCACTAAACCAGGGAGCTGAAAGGACTGACCTCTTGGAAGCGCGGGTAACAACCGGGGCCACTGCCTCGATATTGGTATAAAGCCAGGAATCTATGCCAAGTGCGTCCAACTCTAGGTTGCTAGACATATCTTGTGTAGAGCGGTCAAGGGCATCAGCTAGCTTAGGGATGTCTATTTTGTGGAATGCCCTGCCGTTAGAAGCCGTTTTCCCTGTGACCGCCAGAGGGACAGAGGCACAATGGGGGATGTCAAATTTTATCAGGAAGTGATCGGACCAGATAATGGGAAGGGACGAGCTAGCCGAAAGGTCAAAATTATGAAAGATTTGGTCGAGGGTATGACCTTTTTCATGAGTGGCTGAGGAGATAGATGTAAGCATCTTAACCCCTTCGATGCTTGTGACGGAACCGTTCCGTCATCAGTCACGGCTGAGCTGTGCTGATGACGGAACGGTTCTGTCACGACCGCACCCTGTTCTGGAATGTCCAGCACAGGGGCGGAATCGGCGCCGCACGGAAGCGGTTAAAGGTCTGCATCGTCTCCAGCAAAAGTGTAGAGTGGGAATCTTTATCAGTGTCCATATGTATATTAAAATCTCCCAAAATAAGGCAATTGTTATATTTTAGGGCCAGAGAGGAGATAGCCGAATTAAGCGAAGTAATAAAATTACTGATAGCATCAGGGGGTCTGTAAATTAAAAACCCTGCAATGCTTTGATGAGGGGGTAAAATGTACCGGAATGCTAAAGACTCTGCGCACTCTATAGCTTCTATCGAAATAAGGTAGCAATCTAAGTTGTGCTTATATATTATGACCCGCCATCCTTCACCCTAAATCTATCCTTCCTGAGTATTTTGTAGCCCATAGGGATGGCCAAGGTGATAGTGGGGTTCGAGACGTCTGATAACCATGTGTCTGTAAGGAATAGCAGATCAGGTTGTTCATCTAAAAGTAAGTCATAGATGTCTAAAGCATGCTTTTGCATGGAGCGACAGTTTACCAAAACCGCCTTAATGCCCAGCAATTTATTTTTATTTTTTACCCTTCTTATCACCCGGAAGGGTCTTGGGTGCGAGTTCCCTGGTCTGAGGAAGAGACCAGCTGCACTTGATACAATGGAAGTCTGCCACTAAACTCAGGTTGGCAACGCCGCAGTGGCAAGGTGGTAGTAGTGTAAGATTAAATAGTGAGTTCCTATTGTAACAAATTGGAGGGAGCTCACCGGTGAAAGACTGGGCAGCATGCTGGCGGGCACAATCAATCAATCAATCAATCATAGCATTTGTAAAGCACACTACATACCTGTGAGGGTCTCAAGGAGCTGGGGGGGACCCTGCTACTGCCACTCTTCAGATGCAGGTGACAGTGGCGAGGACGCCGTCTGCAGAGCGGAGCTGGCAGGAGGGGGTGTAGAGGCTGAGTCAGCGGTTGAGGTACGCTGGTCCAGTATTGTGGAGTGCTTTGTGTGTGTGGAGCTTGAAGGTTATCCTCTTGTTGATGGGGAGCCAATGCAGCTCTCTCAGGTGGGGTGTGATGTGGCTGCGGTGGGGGAGGTCGAGGATCAGGCGTGCGAGGCGCTCTGGATGCGTTGGAGCCGTTTCAGGAGTTTGGCCGGGGGTCCTGCATAGAGTGCATTGCCGTAGTCCAGTCTACTGCTGACGAGGGCCTGGGTGACCGTCCTTTTAGTTGTGGTGGGGATCCACTTGAAGCATGCGGGGGTGTTGAAGCAGGAGGAGGAGACGGCGTTGACCTGCTTCGTCATGGAGAGTGTGGAGTCGAGGATGACCCCTAGGTTTTGTGTGTGGTCGGTGGGTGTAGGGGGAGCTCCTAGTGCCGTCGGTCACCAGGAGTCGTCCCAGGCTGAGGGGGTGGAACGGAGGATGAGGACCACGTCTTGTCTGAGTTCAGCTTCAATCGGCTGTTCCTCATCCAGTCGGCGATGGCCTTCATTCCTTCGTGGAGGTTGGTTTTGGCGGTGTGGGGGTCCTTGGTGAGCGATCAGCTGGGTGTCATCGGCGTAGGAGATGATGTTTAGGTCGTGCTGTTGGGTGACATGGGCGAGCGGTGCCATGTATACATTGAACAACGTTGGGCCGAGGGATCATCCTTGGGTACGCCGCAAATGATCTCGGTGGCTTTGGAGCGGAAGGGAGGGAGGCGGACGCTTTGGGTTCTCCCAGAGAGGAAGGAGGTTGTACAGTCCAGGGCCTTCTCTTGGATTCCAGCGTCGTGGAGGCGTGCTTTTAGTGAGCGGTGGCCGACTGTGTCGAAAGCGGCTGACAGGTCCAGGAGGATGAGGGCCTCATTTTCTTCGCTGTTGCGCACGATCCTGATGTTGTCGGTGGCGGCGATGAGGGCAGTTTTGGTGCTGTGGTTTCTACGGAACCCGGACTGGGATGGGTCCAGGATGTTGTTCTCTTCAAGGAAGCTGGTCAGTTATTTGTTGACGGCCTTTCGATGACCTTCGCTGGGAACGGGAGCAGGGAGATTGGTCGGAAGTTCTTTAGGTCCTTGGGGTCCTCCTTGGGTTTCTTGAGTAAGGCGATGTTCTCTGCGTGCTTCCAGCTCTCCGGGAAGGTCGCTGTCTTGAAGGAGATATTGATGGTTTTCCGGAGGTGGGGTGCGATGGTGCTACTGGCTTTGTTGAAAATGTGGTGTGGGCAGGGGTCTTCCGGGGATCCGGAGTGGACGTTGTTCATGATTATGATGGTGTCGTCGTCGTTATGTTGGTCCAGGCAAGCAGGCGGTTGTTGCGGGTGGTGGTCGTGGCAGCGAGGGGTGTCGGTGGTTGCCGGGGTGATGACGGCCTTGGAGCTGTCATGGATGTATGCGATCATGCGATAGAAGAAGGTGGCTAGCGAGTCGCACAGGTCTTGTGATGGTGGGATGTCGTTGGTGTTGGAACTGGGGTTGGAGAGTTCCTTCAAGATGCTGAAGAGCTCTTTGCTGTTGTGTGCGTTGTTGTCTATGCGGTCTCTGAAAGTGGTCCTTTTGGCGGATCTGATGACTTGGTGGTGTTGGCGGGTGGCGTTCCTGTGGGCTGTGTAGCTTTCCGGTGTTCTTTCACACAGACGAGCTTGCCTTTGGCATGCTAGCGGTGTGCCAGTTGGGCCCCCAATTTGCGCATGCGCATGTATTTTTGCATCTTTTTTTATAGACAGAGCAACACTAGACCGCTGATGCCGCAGAGAAAGCGGAAACTGCAGCGCGGAAGTGAGGCGCACGAAAATTTAAATGAAGGTCAGCCCTCCACTCAATCTGTGTTATCAGCCGCGGCAGAACACGACTGCTAACAAAGGGCAGGGCGGTGAGAAACAGTGCAAAGTACAAGTAAGCAGCAGATTAGAAATATAGAAAGATAATTACAGGCTAAAAAGTGACTGGTGCAGTTAAAACTAATGAATTAAAAGGTAACCCACTCAGGTCCTGCCACTATCATATGCACGCGTCAGTTTGCATCTGTTTTTATAGATAGAGCAAAACTAGACTGCTGACGCCGCAGAGAAAGTGCAAATTGCAGGGCGTAAGACATGTTTTCTCTCAATCAGCGGGAGCTTTAAAATTGAAACTACTTTGTCCCTGGGGTGGGCTCCCTGGGACACAGTGATTGAGCCGGCAATGGGAAATGAGGTCCGCAGGACTTTTACAGGCTCAGGTGGGGGGGCTGAGTGCCACCCTCCCCTTTTAGATCAACCGCAGACTTAAGACAGACTTAAGTTAGGATTTTGTCTTAAGTTTGTCTTAAATCTATCTTAAGTTTGTCTTAAGACAAACTTAAGACAAAATCCTAACTTCTGTGAATACCAAAAGTAGTAAGTTTAGGATTTTGTCTTAAGTTAGTTCTGTGAATCGGCCCCATAGTGCTTTTCCTACACTGCAGCTACGTAAAGGCCAAAAGAGTTGTGTCCAGTGACCATGTGTGTTTATAACTTTGCCACCGCGCCGAGGTCCCAGGAGTGAGCTGTCCATCACAGTGGGGGAAAGGGCGGGAAGACGTTGCTTACCCTAGTGTGTGTGGGGGGGGCCAAATGGGCGGGGCTTCTATGCGAGTTCACATGTCTCTTGTTTATAAAGGGTCAGAGACTGATCAGATCAGCAGATGAGGAGAAAGCAGCCTCCTGGTCACAGGAAGTACATGGGGATTGCACTCGAAAAACTCGTGGATGCTAAGACCTCCATCAAGGATTACAGCTGATTGTAGACGGTAGATCTGGGGAGAAAGCACACCTGCCTAACCTCAACCGTGCTCACTAGTTTTTTGGGCTGATTATAATGAGTTACTGAATTTGAGCTTCAACTCGTGCAAAAAAAAAAAATCCGCCCGCCAGCGGATTTGTGGATTTTTGGGCAATTTCGCAAGATTCGCGGATCGCAAAACTGCCGAAAATCCGCAAATTCCGCAAGCGGAACGGATTTTCGGCCCATACTTAGTGCAAACTTGGCCCAAGGGCATTCGAGTGATTTAACAATTTTGTTAGGTCTCACCTGAGACAGTGTATGCACCGTCTCTTGAGAGACATTTTGTTTACTTACAGGCGGGCTTGAGCCCACTCGCTGTTTACAATTGGCTGGCTTCATCATCACTTTCATTTCCTTGCATCCCTTCAGTCAGTGTGTGCAGACTTCACTTCCTTTTCATGTGTTTGGCCCTACCCTGGAGCATGGCCCAAATAATGCTTTCTTGTCAAGTGTCCTTCCACTTTTCGTGCTTTTGGAGTTACTTTTTTCTTTTAGTTGCAGTACTCCATAAGATTGCATTTGTTTGCAGGCCATCTCCTGACTATACTGCTCCACGTTGTTGCTTGCCACCTCTTGCATTATTGCTTGTACCCGCGCCCTCTTGCATTGCTTTTTGCCTCAGTGTTGTCCCTTGCCCCGGTCCTCCCATCACCCTCCGGTGTTATTGCTTGCCTCATCACTCCTATGCCTTCCTGGGTTGTTGCTTCCCCCGACACTGCTGGCCCCATTGATGTTGCCTGCCCCATTCCTACAGCCCCACCGAAGTTATTGCATGCCTGTCCCTCCCTCCCCCTCCTGTGTTGTTGCTTGCCTCATCCTTTCTGCCCTCTCCCATATTTTTGCTTGCCCAGTCCCTCCTGCCACTCCTGCTTTGTTGTCTGCCTCACCCCTCCTACACTGTCCTAAGTTGTTGCTTGCTTTCTCCCTTCCGACCCTCCCACGTTGTTGCTTGGCCCGTTCCTTCCATGTTGTTGCTTGCACCTTCCATCCTCCTCTTGCTACCACTTTGTTGGTTGCCCTCTTACTCCCACCCCTTTACACATTGTTACTTGCCCTGTCCCTCCCAACACCCTTCTGCATTGTTACTTGACTTGACCTACCACTCCCTCCCGCGTTATTTATTGCCCTGTCACTGCTGCTTGCCCCGTCCCGCCGACCACTGCACAATGTGGCGAAAAGACATTGACAAAGCCAAATAGCTTACCCCAACGTTATTGCTCACCCCACTGTTGCTTTCCAAGGTGCTCCCGCCAAACCCCACATATAGGCAAGACCTATTGGCTTTCCCAATGCTTGTTTTTTAGGGGTGGGGAGATTGAGTGATTTACCCAAAATGACAGTATGTTAAGCCAAACCTGGACCTAAACCTGCTCCCCCTGATCCAGAGTCAGCATCTGTGGCCACAGCACAGAGATGTTTCCTCATTCTGTGTATTTTGAGGATTTGGAAGTGTGACACTATCACTGTGGTTGTAAACACACAAACACACACATTCAGCAACTGCAGAGTTTACAGAGACTGAACTCTAAAATTTGCACCAATTTACTAAGACTCACACTATGGCATAGAGTAACATTTTACAGCAACCAAATGCTATTGTCTGGAAACTCTAAGACTTCTTAAAGGCTTAGAATGAAAATGCTGATCCAGTATAACTTTTATAGATACTGAAACTATTATAATTTTGCTTTAGAAACAATATCCAGAGACTGAAATCTATAATCTGTATACAGTGCCAGTCTGAGGACAACAAAACTATATATTGTTACAGTGACAGTCTATAAAGAGTGAAATGCATAATCTGAACACAGGAATGCGCATGCGCAGGCTCCCGCGCATGCGCAGTTTCAAGAAGAAGGCGCGATAGACCAGGAAGATATGACCCCGCGATAAGGTAAGTGTTTTAAATCTTATTTTAGGCTTTAATCTGTTTAATATTGCGGGCGGGAGGTGGGCGGGCGGCCAAGTTCTGTTCCGCCCCCGAATGTGCGGAAATGTGCCCTATTTTTCCACCTTCTTTGCGATAGGCGGAAGGGGCAAATCTCCACACATTCCGTGGGCAGAACGGAAATATCTGCCCACCCCTATACTCAACTCATTTTGGACGTGTAGGGCCATAGTAACAATTTCTGCCTGTAACAGACGTACCTGGTGGTTTTTGCAATTCAGAAACAATCCCAAAATAATACCTGGAAAATGTTGCCACAGGTTTCCCGGCATACTACTGGGAATGTCAGGTGTATTTCAATGAAAGCATTTGTTACCCAGCATTTGATTGGTTATTACCAATGGGTGGCAGAGAAATGCAAGTCACACCGGGTAAGCAGGGTTTATATTTTCTTTGTGGCCATGAACACTTTTTGAGGTTTGGGAGCACACTGCTTCACCTCTCAACACAGTTCACGCCTTAGCATTATGGTAAAGGATTGTGGCAGTTTACACAGCAACCGCAGATGAATTTCGTTTTTTATCTCTACTGATGAAGGATGATATCCAGAAACGATATGTCTAGAGATTGACAGCACTAACCTGCACCAACATTGGTGAAATACTTCAGCAAAAACTCAAGTAAGCATTTAAAATAAACTGCATTTACCATGATGCTAAGAGGTGAATTGTGCTGGGAGGTGAAGCAGTGTGCTCCCATCCCCCTTCCACTTTTTAAGGTTGCTAGGATAATCATTGGGGCATGTGTTTTGGTAACACTTTTGTTGGTATAAGTTGAGCTCAGCTGCTGGCAGAGTACAAATCATTTGTCGAGGTTTGGTTGAGATGGTCTTGAAGCAGCATATCATAAGAATGCCATGAGAAGGTCTGTCCACAGAAGTGGCTAAAGTGGTGGTGTTTAACCCCTTCACTGCGGCGGCTATTCCGCCGCAGTGCTAAGGGGGCGGGGCGGCCGCACGACACTCTCGTGCTCGTGACGGAACCGCTCAATCACGAGCCTTGGGTGAGCTGTGCTTGTGACGGAACGGTTTCGTCACGGCCCCTCCCGCCCAATAGAACGCTCAGCGCAGGCGCGGAATTCGCGCCGCGCAGGCGCGGCGAGCGGGCCGTGACGGAACCGTTCCGTCACAAGCACAGCTCACCCGAGGCTTGTGACGGAACGGTTCCGTCACAAGCATGCAAGGGGTTAATGGAAAGGCTGGGACCTCTAGTATCAGAACGTAGGTGTGGTATGGAGTGCAGTAATATTTGTTACTAAGGCATCTGTAGGAAATCCATCTTTACTGCATGATCATCCTGGATTTTTCAGCATTTGCTGGATCCTATATTTTTGCTGGCTTTAGACTTCTGTGCACGTTACCTATTAGAACCAGAATTAAAGTTCCTGTGCTCCCTTATTTAACATAGTCGGACTGGTATATTTAACTTGCAGATAAGTCCCTAGTATATAGTTTTTGACAGGACAAACTCTCCCTTTTACATAGTATTCAGCCATCCCTAGGTAGTTCTGGTTGTCCACAAGGCAGGGTGCATGGTATTTAAATGTAGGACATGTAGAAATGTTATGTTAATATGTCCTTACAGTGACTAGCACCCAAAGCATTTTTTCTCTGTGGCAGGCCTAACTATCCTATGTTTAAAATCAGAGTTCAGATTTAAATCCTAATACTGTATCACAAAAATGCCGTAGCTAGATAAAAAATGAAATATCTATTTTTAATGGTTATTACAATCCAATCCAATGGTGAAATCTGATTTATAATAAATATGAACAGAAAGTAACTTTTACAAAGTTACCTTTATCATGCCTGAAGTTCCTGGGGGCTAATTTGCATTTGGGCTCCCACTTCTCCCAGCCAGTAATTAGCATTTCAATTGGTGTGAAAAAGGTGGGAAATGCCTCTCAGAAGTAAAGATTAGCCTAACCAGAATGGGTAGAGGTGACCCCTCTGAATCTCCAAGAAAATGCAGGGTGGGTTTCTCTAATTTAACTTTATAATCTCTATAAATGATTTATACTTTATCAATATTTTCGATTCGAAAAATCTTTATTTCGATCACATGATCATAAAAGATATACATTACACATATAGAAAGTTTAAAAACACATTAAACAACATTAGTGATCAGAAGTTTGTTAAAAAGAATACAGAAACGGAATGTGCCAATAATTCAAATCTGTCCCAAGTTTCCAAGTCTCTTTATACAACGGGATCGAGCGTACCACATTAAAGTTAAACATTTGGATAGTGCAAAAACAATAGTGGGAGTTAGATCTGTCTTTAAGACTCTGTACGCTTGTAAAAAAGTTCTGAACCCCAAGTTTCTGAGCAGGGGGACTGGCCAGTAGTTCCTGCTCCTCTCGTAGGCCCGGCAAAAGAAAACCACATGAACATCGTTTTCCTTTGGGTAGGCACATGCCGGGCAAATTTCTGAAGAGGAGCGACAAGGCCATGATGCTGTGAATGAAGCCAGAGTGTGAGTTCCATATCTCCATTGGAGGAATAATTTTCTGGTTAATGCCGGAGTCATGGCATCTAGGACACTTTCTAGTTGGTAAGAATCTTTGATTTTTATGAACTGGTTTGATAATGATCCATCACGGGTACCTTCAGCCGTTCTAAGGAGCATGTGATCGTAATAAGCTCTCGCGAGTACCTTTTTAGGGATCTTAGTACAAGTATTTGCTGGATCCAGCCATAGTTCAGAGAGTCCAATTGCCTCAAAGGTTCTCTTGATGTAAGTCAGCCAGGGTGTTCTTGTGGCGTTGGGTAACTGTAAAAATTCCTGTAACTCAGCTCTGTAATTTGAAAGGTCTGGACTGCTCCATAGACGCCGCCAGAATGCTAAGGGTTTGAACCCCAGCTCCTCCGTTATTGGTCGAAGGCCCATATCCAGCCTGAGAGGGAGTAATGGAGTACTCTGTGGAAGGGCAACAATCTGTCTCAGAAATTTGTTCTCAATAGTTAATAGTTTAGATGATGGAATATGGCCCCACAACTCGCCCCCGTACGTTACACCCCCCCGGGCCTGTGCTTTGTAGATGTGAATAATAGGGGTAAGTGGCCGGTAGGGAGATTTGTTCACTAGTCTCATAGTACCACCCACCAACTGTGCCAATTTGATGTTAACTTTTGACTGGTGGGCCGACCACGTTAAGTTTTCATTAAGAGTGATCCCCAAGTATTCAATTGTCTGTACCCGTTCCAGTTGAACTGTTCCCAGCTTGGGCGGTGGGCGGTTGTGGGGCTTACGATTGAGAATCATGTATTTTGTTTTCTGTGGGTTAATTTCGAGTCCCCGCTCTGAGCAGAACTGCATAAACCCATCCAAGACACGTTGTAAGCCCATTGGGGATTTGGACAGCAGCAGGGTGTCATCAGCAAACATAATTGCGGGCACCCTGCTGCCAGTCAATTTTGGGGCATCAGTGTTGGGAATCCTCGTCAGGTGAGCAATTACCCTGTTCACGAAGAGGCAAAACAGGGTCGGTGCAAGCACACAACCCTGTCTCACCCCTGTGCGAACGGGGAACCTTTCGGTTAGATTGCCACCTCTGCCACACCTAACGCGGGCATAGTTGTTATGGTGTAGTCTCATCAGGATTGCCAAGATGTCTCCCGGGACGTTCATCTCCTCCAAAACTTTCCACAGTTTTACTCTAGGTACCAAATCGAAGGCGGCACGCAGGTCTACAAAAACAGTATACAAGGTGCCGCCCTCAATTAGTGCTGTCCTCCAATATAAAAGGTTCAGTCTAAAAATTTGATCTATTGTGGAGACCCCCTGTCTAAAACCCGCCTGGTAGGGAGTCAGGATACTCGTCTCCTCTATCCAGTTCTGTAGCCGGTCCAGGATCAGTCTTCCAAAAAGCTTTTGGGATATATCAATGAGACTGCTCGGACGATAGTTGGCTGGGAGCAGTGGGGATATTTAACTTGCAGATAAGTCCCTAGTATATATTTTGGACAGGACAAACTCTCCCTTTTACATAGTAGTCAGCCATCCCTAGGTAGTTCTGGTTGTCCACAAGGCAGGGTGCATGGTATTTAAATGTAGGACATGTAGAAATGTTATGTTAATATGTCCTTACAGTGACTAGCACCCAAAGCATTTTTTCTCTGTGGCAGGCCTAACTGTCCTATGTTTAAAATCAGAGTTCAGATTTAAATCCTAATACTGTATCACAAAAAATGCCGTAGCTAGATAAAAAATGAAATATCTATTTTTAATGGTTATTACAATCCAATCCAATGGTGAAATCTGATTTATAATAAATATGAACAGAAAGTAACTTTTACAAAGTTACCTTTATCATGCCTGAAGTTCCTGGGGGCTAATTTGCATTTGGGCTCCCACTTCTCCCAGCCAGTAATTAGCATTTCAATTGGTGTGAAAAAGGTGGGAAATGCCTCTCAGAAGTAAAGATTAGCCTAACCAGAATGGGTAGAGGTGACCCCTCTGAATCTCCAAGAAAATGCAGGGTGGGTTTCTCTAATTTAACTTTTCAATCTCTATAAATGATTTATACTTTATCAATATTTGTTTCTATAAAATAGAGCAGTATCTTGATTACTGATCTGTTAGAATAAACTTTCTGAAACATTATTTTAGTTTCAGTCACTAGAAATGGTATTCTATCAAGATTTTACTTTATAATCCTTCTTATAATTCTCAGTCTTTATAAATTGATACTGTATCCAGATTATGCATTTCCCTCTTTATAGATGGTCACCACAACCATATGTAGTTTTGTTGTCTTCAGACTGACACTGTATCAAGATTATAGATTTCAGTCTTTGTATTTTGTTTCTATAGCAAAATTATAATAGTTTCAGTAGCTATGAAATTATACTCTATCAGGATTATCATTCTGAGCCTTTAACCCCATCCGCGCT
The DNA here is from genome assembly GCF_964261635.1 of Lissotriton helveticus. Taxonomy (NCBI): domain Eukaryota; kingdom Metazoa; phylum Chordata; class Amphibia; order Caudata; family Salamandridae; genus Lissotriton; species Lissotriton helveticus. The sequence continues at coordinate 42,957,131 of NC_136071.1, read as the reverse complement.
AAGCGTTTTACCGCTGTGCGCTAAAGATTCGCAATTACCGCGTTACATGACGAGCTCAGCTCGTCATGAGCGTACGACAGGCGTACCTCATGACGAGCTCAGCTCGTCATGAGCGTGGCAGGGGTTAAGAAGGTTTACGATTTCCAGATTTGTTATTAGTCGCTGTAAAATGTGACTCTATTCTATAGTGGGAGTCTCAGTAAATTGGTGCAAGTTATAGATCTCAGTCTCTGTAAAGTCTGCGGTTGCTGAATACCAAGGTTGTATTGTGTTAATTCCATCTCATGCCTCGTTCTTCCACCACCGGACACTCAGGGACATATTTATTATTATGTGACGCAGCGTGGCAAGCTACTATGCTGTGCTGTGCTGCGCTGCGTGACAGGGAAAGCATATGAATGCTACGTATTTAACTTAATACGGTGCATTCCTGCCTTTTCCAGCGCTGGCGCAGAATGTGTTGCTTAGCACCAGCGCAGGCACTATTGCACCATGATGCACGGGTGCATGCGTTGTAAGCAGGATTGTTTTTTGGCAAAATAAACAACAGACACAAGCACAAAAAAGGCAAAATAAAGGTCAGAAACAAGCACAAAAAAGGCAAAATAAAGGTCAGAAATGAGAAGAAAGAGGCAGAATGAAGGTCAGAAACAAGCAGAAAGAGGCAAAATAAATATCAGAAATGAGCCTGTGGTTCCTTACTAGAACCTCACAGCCTGGTGGGCCCAGGCATGTGGTTCCTTACTGGTGTTTGACCCTCTGTATCTCTCTTTTCGGCCCAGGAGGGGTCCTTCTCATACACCCCCTGGACCTACACGCCCCTCAGCTAACCCACAACCGCTGCAGGAAGCACAGGCCTCTGCTACAAGCGCCATCACCAGCTCCTCGCCTCCAGGAGGGCCCAGGATGTCTCTGAATTACACCCAGGCCCTGTGAGGTGCCAGCATCAGCACCAGGTGCTGGGCTTCTCACCTCACCTCCACTTGGCCTCTCTCACACAGATAGGGCAGAGCTAGGACCTTTCTATGAGGAAAAAGTGTAGGCGGGAGGAGGGGAGAAGACTGGGGGTGCACGAGTTGTCCCAACAATCAGTGCAAGTAGGGGGAGAGAGGGGCAGGGGTGGCAGATGGGGTTTGGAGGGTTGTTGGTGCTTCAGGAAAGGGCAATAGGGCCAGGAACACAAGGAGGGCTTGGGAGGGAAGGAGTAGGTGGGCAAAGGTCACAAAAGCAGGGGGCATGGGGTGCTCAGGAAATACAATAATTTTTAGGTTAAAAGTCTGGAGTCTTCCCCTCACCCCAAATCAGGAACGTTCCATAGATGTAAAAAAAATTACAAAATCAGGACTTACAGTTCCTTGTGTATAGATCCACTCAAAAACTTTTTTTGTAGCCCTGGCACTCCCTGCGGCTGGCAAGCGTGACAATAAATCATATAAATAACTGGCCCCAATGCCGCTGATGCTTACAGCAAATAAATGAGCCATTCTGTCACCCGCACTCTCTCAATGCCCCCTGCCCCTCGAGCGCTGTTGTGAGACTTACAGAACTCATCCTGGTGAGCCTGGCTGTCTCTTCCAGTCGAGTATGGAGCTGATCAGGCCAGCGCAGGGCTCATTAACCACTTCCATGCTTATGACGAGCTCAGCTCCTCATGAGGCACAGTAGATGTCATGAGTACCGCGGCACCGCCCGTGGCCCCTCCCCTTCCCTGCACCGTGGGGGAAGGGTTAAGCCTTACCTGCTGGTTCAGTCAAATTAACTGGTGACAGACTGAAAAAGGCAGGTGGTGCGGGTCCCCGTAGCAGTGCGATACTGCTTGCGGCACCTGCGCGTTTTCCTACACCAGCTGCTACAGTCTGCCACACCTGCTGCTCCGCACCTGCACTCGCGGCACAGGATGAACAGCGCAGTGCTAGGGTGTGAAAGGCAGGTGGCGCAGGGACGGAAATGCATAGGGAGGAACAACGCCATCCTCTTCGGCTAGTCCCGCCCAAGCTAAGCTCAGTTAAGCCAATCTGAGCAGCTGGTTTGAGTGAGATCAGACGTTGCCTGAAAAAAAGCCTAAATATTTTAACTATGTTAATGGGCTACCAAACTGAGAAGCTACTGGCACGAGCTACTCACGGGGTCTCGGCAAGCTACTGGTTGGAGACCCTTGATTTAAATGCATGACTTAGCCGACAACACATCAGCCAGTGCTTGCATTAAGGCATTTAATCAAATTAGGAATGTGTTAGATCAGAGTTTTCCAGAGGAAGATTGTTTTTTTTTTATTAATAACTTTGACGCCATTTGATGAATTTCCATGAAACTTTACAAACAAAAAGGTTCAATCATCAGTCTTAATTGGCTGGCCACAATATGAACAACATATTGTGGCAACCATTATAGGACTCTGGGGATGGCCTTTGTGTCCTGAAAATGAATAAAAAAATATAAGTGGCAGGCTGAGCAAGTCCTGAACCCCATGGGCATGTGGTGGGGGCCCAAAGGGGCATAACCTTGATTGGCATGGGGTGGCTGCCATTTCAGGATTCTGTGACATGGTCCTCTTTAAATGCATTGCAGCGAAGGCCAGGTTTTGAGGCTCACAAAAAGGGGCACATATAAAGGAAAATATAAGGTTTTAGCCTTCATATAAATCATTTGTTGGTGATGGTGTACTCATTTTATAAAATCTGGGGAGTTCTCAGGTGATTTTACCTTGCAGAAAATGCCGACCATCTGCTTTGATTTGATGAACTATGTTTGAGAGAAAACTTTTTCTCCCATAATTTTCTCATAGAGGCTATGGAAAGTGCTCCATGTATCATGCCCAAATGCGTTTGCAAATGCCGAAACTCGCAGGATTTCGGCGTTTGCAAACGCATTTTCACAAAATGGTATGTATCACACAAATCTGCATGCAAAATAAGGAATCACAAAATTTGCGATTCCTTATTTTGCGATTGCATTTAAGGAATCGCAAATTTTGCGATTCCTTAAATGCAATGTAAGAAGCCAAAAACATTTGCTAAATGGTCTTAAGGAATGTCAAATTACCACCAACTTCTAGTTGGTGGTAAGTTGCGAATTCCTTGAAAAATGCACATTTTTGCATTTTTCAAAGTGCCATGTGACGCACATACATGCCCTTAGGGCATGTATGTGCGCCACATGTGCACCCAAGCATATTTCAGGGGTGCAATAGGGTGTCCTTTGGACACCCCTGCACCCTTGAAATTATTCCCAATTTGCGATTCGCAAATTGAGAATAACTTCTCATTCATTCCTATGAGCCTCCTGGCCCATTGAAATTAATGGGAAAGTATTCCTTAATAGCGATTCACAATTTGCTAATCGCAATTAAGGAATTTTAAGAAATCGCAAAAAAAAGCAATTTTGTACATACATACATGTGGAATTCTCTTCCCGCTGAGACCCGCCGCTTGGATGGCCTACTTTCTTTCCGTAAGGCAATTAAAACCCATTTGTTCCTTGTGGGCTAGTCCTGCTTCCTTTCTGAGCCCGCTTTCAGCGCCGGGACGCCTCTTTGCTGGGGCAGCTGCACGCTTTATAAAATGATATAACAATAACATACCTCTTTGCAATTCTCAAATAGCGATTTCTTAAAAATCGCTATTTGAGAATCGCAAAACTGGATGATGATACATATGGCCCCAGGATGAGAGCACATTTCTATAAGTTAACACTATCTTCATTAGCCCTGTGAAAATAAAGTCTGATTTTTTTAGTAGGATGCCAGCTGCAGTCTGTCCATTGATTCCTCAGTGTTCTACTGTAGCTTCACCCCCCACCTTCTAATGAACTAAGGCGATAACATTCTGCGTTTCTGACAAAAGTGTGACCCGCTATAACAGCGCCTTGATGGAATCAAAGAAGTAAAACTGATAGCATTTACTTTAGAAATTAACAATATGAGTGTGTTCATTTTGTCATGGAAATGATGCTTAGTGCTCTAGAAAGATAAAATGAGGACACAATTTCTAAGCGTTTTCAAATATCTTCTTCATCCTTTTCAGTAAAATGTTCTGATATGCAGACTTAAACATGCACTTCCAACACCAGCAGCTGAGTGTTAGATAACTCCTTGGTAACCAGCTTCAGCGTCTCCACAGAGTTCTAATGAACAACTAGAGTGCTTACATTTTGTCTTCAATAAAAAAAAGTGGGGCACTTATAAACAACATTTGTTTGAATAGGACCAGTGAATTTAAAGTATTTTCCAAAGAGCAGGCTGAAGTAAATAAACATTGAGGTGTTAATGGAGGTGCGAAACCAAAGGGTTAAAATGTGAGAGGGGTATGGGTTGTTATTAATTTGAGGCATAATGTATTTTTAAAGGGGATAAAACATAGTTAAATATAGAGACATCTTCATAAGTACAGCAGCTCCTTTCCATATCTATTTACTAAGTCTACCCATTTTGGAAGACAAATATAAAAATATATATTGTTTTAAAAAACAAAGGTTAAAGTGACGTTATAGTTACGTGAGCTGCTAAAAAGTTATCTTATGTAATAAAAAACTGAAATTCTGTGAAAAAACAACGGTTAAAGTCAGTGACGGCTCCCCGGCAATGGTGGAAGTGTGTAGCCCCACCGGCTCACAGTCAGCAGCTTAAAAATAAAATATTTTATTATGGTTTTCTTTTTCAGCGGCTGACTGAGCAAAGCGTGTGCAGGGAGGGCAGGCTGAGCATGTGGACTGGAGTGGACTGGATTGGACTGGAGTGTACTTTTAAGTGCGCATGTCAGTTTGGCCGGCTGTCTTAGGCCTGCCAAACAGACATGCGCACTTAGATTTCTCCAACCCAGCTGTATTTCACAGCTGGGTGGAAAAACTGCACAGACTCATGCAGCATGAGAGCAGTGCAAGGATTGGATGGGCAGTCTCTGATGGTGTGCCAGGGGCTGCTAGGAGCAGGAAGCAGAGGAGCACTGAGGCGCGAGGCGGCCAGGAGCATCCAGCAATTTTTTTAAAATGTTTCATTTTCCCCCCGCTGCTGCCCACAACTTTTTATTGCCAGCAGCTGCGACTGGTTAAAGTGGCATTATAGTCAGGTATTCGAATGAGACTAGCTAACTCAAAAACCCTGAAATATGTAAGTATTAGTTCAGTGAACTAACTATAATTTGCGCCCCCATCATGCACTGCTTAAGACCTCTCATTAAATCACTCATGACATTACTGTATGGCCGTTGCCAGGATTTTCATATAGATGTCAAGATTTGCATTCAGTAAGGAGATTGGCCTATAAGTGAAGGAGTTGAGTGGCCTGGCTATTATATTCAGCAAAGGAGGCCGGGTCGCTTTATAGTAAATCTCTCTGGAACTGGTGCTTTAGAAGACCTAGGACCCTAATTCGCCTCTATCACTTCTTTCGTCATAACGGGCTGATCAAGGATCTCTTGCTTGTTTTGGGACAATTTATCTAATTTGGCTCACTTGACATATTCATGTATTATATCGGTGTTATGTAATTGTTGATAGAACCAGAGGAACCTCTCTACCTCCTCCTATCCCCCGTTAGATGAAAATGAGCCCTTCCAGCCTCCTCACCACCAAACCCAGCCAATCCCGACTGGCAGGTCTCATGATTCCATTAGGGCTGGTAACTGCTGTCAGTGGCGTAGCAAGGGGAAGGGGTAGGAATCGCCAGCACCCCAGCTCTTACATGCAGCCACCGCCGGCGGAAAACGAGGGACCGCCACAGGCTAGCTACGCCACTGACTGCTATTATGGGCCCCATCAGATTTAGGAGCCCATTCTCAAGGAGGGCTTTAGTAGGGCCATTGACTCATGAGTATATGATGCATCGGGCCAGATTCGCAGAACTGACTTAAGACAAAATTCTAAACTTACTACCATTTTGGTATTCACAGAAGGCAATTACTCATTTTGGTATTCACAGAAGGCACTTACTCATTTCGGTATTCACAGAAGTTAGGAGTCCTAACTGTACTACTCCTAAACTGAGAAAAATCCTAACTTTAAGACTTTCGGTATTCACAGAAGGCATTTAGGAGTCCTAAAGTTAGGACTCCTAACTTCTGTGAATACCGAAATGAGTAAGTGCCTTCTGTGAATACCAAAATGGTAGTAAGTTTAGGATTTTGTCTTAAGTTAGTTCTGTGAATTGGGCCCCCAATGTCCACCAGAATAAAGCATTTTGCTGTGGATATTCTGAGGTGGTGGGAGGGGGTGAAGGGGAGGAGTTGAAGGAGTGCTACTATGTTTACATGTGTTTTTATGTAGCAAACAAAACAAAATCAAAAATCTATTGCACTGAAAAAAAAATACTTTAGACCTGCCACTTCAGCCCTAAACTGCTGCCACCAAAGTGACAGCAGTAACACGCCAAAGGAATCATCTTTACATTTGTTTAAAAAGCTTACTTTCAACATTAGTTACAAAGAGGTAGTGATTTGAAGCTCAGAAGCTTTGGATGCATAATTTGCAGAAGTGAGGAATGTAATATTTAGATTGCAGCACTATGCAAAGGTATGATACAAAATATTGCTTTCTGCGCATTATTCTATGGTAACACATCGTATGGTAAAGCCAACGTCATCCTTTTTCATTTGCAGGGTATAAGAAAAGCTGAAGAAATCATCTACACACAATATTTATGAAAAATCTAATTGATTCAAAGATATCTTTTAAGAATCCTGCAGATATGTTTTTATTAAAACTTGCTTTTCTAGGTCTGCAAACCTGGGCATTAATCAATTAACTTCTGATTGTGCTCTCTCTTCGCCCGAGTCAGTGATAAACTATTGGTTGAGCTCTGAAATATCCTTCATGGGAACAGACAAAAGACCGGGGGCCTCATTTACTACACTTTGGCGTAGGGCAGCGCCGCAAGCCTTCCTGCTGCGCAGACCTACGTCAAAAGAAAAGGGCAGGAATGCTCCATATCTATGGGATACAGTATATTCCTGTACTCTCCACTATGGCAGCTCTTTAGATACACAACGGACCCTCTCTAACGGACGGGAGCTCTTTTGAGACCTTAATCCGTCAGAAACATAGGTCATCCTGTTGCCTATATTTAGCTGGAATTCTTTTGGTATTATAATCCGGCGTTTAAGTTTCCTGCCATATATTAAAACCAGCCTCCATTGGAATCTACATTTACTCATATTGATATGGATGGACTGTTCTCCATTTGACTCTCTGCTAATATCCACATTAATACCGGTGTTTCGGATTAGTCAGTTATCCTTCTCTTTTTTAACTTTTATATCCATCACTTATACACTTTCTATCCTTATATCTGCTGAGCAAGCTGATACAACGTGTTTTGCCTGCTGAGCAAGTTAATATATACAGAATCTCAGTGCAATAGACGGTCTCCTGATGAAGGCAGCAATGCCGAAACGCGCATAGCTCACATCTACCGCATTGCCTCCATCAACTCTACATCTATCGTATATTCACTGTCAATGTTGGAATTATGCTCTGAATAGGATGAATCATTTTATCTGAATTCTATTTTTTGTATATGGATTTGCTTGTCACTATATATATTTTTTATGTGAATTCTTATTAAAAAAAGAGAAAATAGGTGATTTGCAAAACAAATAATAACAATAATAAAATAATGTATATTTGTATAGAAATAATTGTGCATTATTGATGACTTGATTGATTAGAATAAGTGGTTGCTTCTTTGCTGAGTACCTAGGGTATTTTGCCAATTATTGATTCAACATGCTATAGATCTTTACCTACTATATTCCTGTACTCTTATACTGCGTTGGTGCACAAAAAGCTGCCTTGCACTAACGCAGGCACCCTTACACCCTGGTGCAAGGGAGTCTGCGTTGAAATCAAGTTGTTTTTGTGGGGGAAGGAACACCTCAGTCACAATAACATCCCTGATGCCACCCTTGCGGAGGTGTCGGCTTTTGACGCATTTTCAGGTTTACAGCATGTAAATTTGGGAATATGTCAAGTGCCATGGGTGGTACATGAGAACACCCAACATAACGCCCATAGCACACGTGTCCATCACAGTGTGAGGCAACGCAGCAACTTGTGCTGCGTTGCCTCACACCATATCTATGTGGCCATTAAAAGCCATGCAGGGTGGCTTTACGTGACCTTGTAGATGTGGGTAAGCCCAGTGCGTCGCCGGAGCGTCATTAAAAGTGATGTTCCGGCAGCGCATTGTGCTTGTAAATAAGCCCCTGTGCCTGCTGGGAGGAATGCCGGCCAGCCGCTGCCAGTTATCATGAGAAGCAACGAGAGGGGAGTGGATGGAAACAGCAGATGGCATCACAGAGACCAGGCTGGTTCCTGCATATTAGGGGGCTTATTTCCAAGCCCCTTGAGCCACCCGTACGTCACATTTCCCATGTTAAAAATGACGTAAAAGTGGAGCAAGGGGCTTGTAAATAAGCCCCTAGGTATGCCAGTAGTAAACAGGAATCTAGTGGGAGCAGGACCCTTCAAGTTGGCCTGCTCCCAGCCAACCTCTTACAGCTCTCAGTGGGAGGGGAGATTTCTTGAGGATCAGCCAGGGTTGATTTTCAACAGTGGTTCCCAAATTTTAAATTTCAGCCCCAGGGCAAGAATCCCAAGTTCAAGATAAAACTTGCCCTGGGGCTGGCCAATTTCAAATATCCAGGAGCACATTTTTTTACCAGAATTTCTTCCAGTAAAAGAAGGGAAAGCATTGGAGAATGTAGTCCGCTTTGTTTGTCAAATTTTCTTAGGATTGTGTCAGCATTTGTCACTATTCACTGACTAGTGCAGCAGCGGCTTCTTCACTTGGGTGGGGACGCGTCAGGACAGGGGCAGTGGCTGGCTGGATGCTCCAAAATGCGCCTGTCACTTGGGTTGGATGCCTTGCGACGGCCAAAGTGACATGCGCACTTTGAAGATATTCATCTCGCTGTATTAGACAAGTGGGTGGAGACCAAGCACAGGCCTACAGATCCTGAAGGAGCAGCCAGCCAGCCCGCTCCATCCAATCCTGGAGCAGCTCTCACAGCATGAAAGCAGTGCCAGGATTGGTTAAGAGAGTTGGCTGGGCCCATGCTGGAGTGGAGATGAAGATCGAGATGAGCGAGGACGTGCCAGCCAGGTAAGCGATTCGTTTTCTTTTTTCTTTTCCTCCTGCCCTCTACTTCCATCTCTCCCCCTCTCCACTCGGCGGTTTGCATGCCCCCCCCTGTCACTAGAGCTGGCAGCTGCCACTGGAACATGGACCAATATATGAAAAGCTCCTACCACCAGCACCTCAGAACATACCTGTACTGTAAGAAGAAAAGAAGAGGAGCACTGGGGTAGACTCAGGCCCAGAGTTCTACGTCATCGCTGTATCCCTGCACCGGAAGGTCCCTCGAGGAGCATCCCTCGAGGAGCAGAAGTTGGATGCAGGGTTGCTCACATCTGTCAGGACCACTTACCTGATGAAACTGGTTTTCTGTGAAAGCAATGCTGTATTCCCTCCTCAGATTTTCTCTTCTCTGCATTCATCACCCTTTCCTTTATTACTGTCTCCACCATTTGCTTGACTTTTTTCTCTCCTTCTCTGCATAAGCAGTCCGTGCTTAGACAGTCTTGTAGAGGGTGGAATGGGTGGGTTAAGAGTAAATCAATCATCAGCTCTTCATAACTTTTCCAAGCTCTTTAGATAACAGGTGCTGCTATTAACGAATGCAATTGTACTCAACTTATCGGCTTCAGAAAGATGAATGGCTGAATTGTCCATGCTGGGATTCGAAATTGTAAAATGGAATCACAACAGAAATCAGCAGTAAGTGTTTAACTCACACATTCATTTTGTGGCCCCGTGACCCTCCCATTTATTAAAAATAAAACTTATAATAACATTACGCCTGTAAATAGAGCACACCACGAGCAGAACAGTCTCTTGAAAAATCACTGGTATGACTTCCAAAATCAGTGGCCATTGCTTTACATCAACTTGAAGACAAAGTCCAAGCTTGGGAAGCACCTGTAATCTTCTGGACTCGTGAGATGTGGGACCCTTAGTCAACAGTAGAGCATCTCAGTGGGCACTCACTATAATAACTGTTCTGTTGCAAAGCACTCCGAATCCTCTGGGCCATGTCGGCGCTATATAAAATCACAAAAATAAATAAAACTAAGTGCAGGCCCTCCCAAGGAGACCTCAGCCTGCTGGTCCTTCTCTGCCCCAGCATCTGGGCACATCTGCTGTGGGCATCCCCAAGGCGGGCGGAGGTCAAGTTCATGGACGCCTCGTCAGGGGTAGTAAGCGCTATATAAATGCAAAACAATTACAATGTTTGAGTCCCAGATACGCGTCTCCGGAAGCGAGGGGCTCGTTCCGCAGGCCAGGCGCCGTGCCCTGACCCAGTGAGGGGGAGGGGCCGCGTCTGCGTCGGCTGAGAACTGCACAGTGGACGCTTTCTGAGTGACGTGGGTGCCAATTAAGTCGCATTAGCTGGTGGTGTGGAGTCTCTGGCGCCGCCATCTTTGCTTCCCGTCCGCTTCAATTAAACTCTTAGGGTGCCGGCGGGGACAGGGATCGCTGAGCGAGAGCCCAGCTGGTGTCTTGTAGATTGAGGGTCTGTGCACAATTGCTCTAGCTAAGGAAGCTTTAGCGCTGACTGTGACACTTTCACGGGCACAGTTGTCTTAAATGGAGCCTGGCGCACGCGTGCGGCTCTGACACCAGCTCAGATCTGGAGCATGACTAAGGGCCTGATTTAGATCTCGGCGGACGGGTTACTCTGTCACGTGACGGCTATCCCGTTCTGCGTCATTACAAGTGCATTATATCCAAAGGCACTGGCAATACGGCAGCCGGGATATCCGTCACATTTGAAATGAAGGGTTGTATGTCATTACAACGCAGGCTTTTACCCCGCATGCCATTACAACGCGGGGATTACAACGAAAGTCGTTACAACGACTTTCGCTGGAGGGCGCTGGATAGTGGAATAGTTTAATTTTCTATTCCAACTCCAGCCCACGTTGACAGTAGGGAAGGTGTTGGATAGAAAATTAAACTATTCCCTATACAACAGCGCCCTCCAGCGAAAGTCGTTGTAATGACTTTTGTTGTATTCCCCACGTTGTAATGGCAGTGCAGGGTAATCCCGGCGTTGTCATGGCTGTTCTCCGAAATGAAGTCAGACCCTCAGTCACTGAATGCGAGATACTGAGGTTCTTAAGGTAATCTTTTGTTACAGAGATCTGTGTAGTGCTTTATTGACGTTCATAGGACCTCGCAGCGCTTTCAGAGTCCAAAAATCTTCACGCCCTGGGCTGGAGGATTCCTGCTGACCTGAGTCTCATTTTTGGTTGACCGAGTTGGATAATCGTTGGTGTGGATAATGCACTGCTTACTTGTGTGTGTCTTCTTCTACGTGTGTGATTGTGGGTTAGCAGTGCTTGGTAAGTGTAGCTGGAGGTCTTTCCTACGTCACATAGATGCTGCCTGGAAGGACTATGTAGTATTCTCATGTTATGCAGTAATGTTCCCTTTCACCTTGTTCCTAGCTGCTCAGATAGTGTGAGTGTTCCATGTAGAATGTTAGTGTGATTGACATGTATGGAATGCTTGGCTGTCTGCTATGAGTGTTTTCATTTGAAAGATGGGCTGAGCAGCTAGCAGGCCGCTCCTGGTGGGGCTCGCTGTAACTACTTCTTAAGGACTTAATAAACTACATGAAACACATCTCGGCCTCATCTATTATGTCCCTTGTACACGTGGGACCAGCCCACCACAGACTAGTGGGTGCATTGCGCCGCGCCCGTGCAGGTAAGAGTAGTAGGGCCGGGTGGGTGGGATTTCGACAGATGACGATGAGGGAATTTTTTATTTTTTTTTTATTTTCCTGCTTGGCCTTTAGTCAAATCCCCCCCAACCTGCCCCACCGCTCTTACCTGCACGGGCCACGGCTGGTGCATTACCCACCTTCAAACATATTTTGGGGGCAATTGAGAGTATTGTGTCCTGTTAGGGTCCATGTGATATCCCTTTAACCGGACAGTTGGGTCCTGACAAGCATTGCTATAGTGTGGGATGTGTTGTTGTTGCCCGGTGTGTTGCTTGTTGATAGTGGGGTGTAGTACCAAAATATTGCTGTCAAAATGTCGTCTGACATAAATATTATACCCTAAAGATCATCTACAAAAATATTGCCCCATTGGAATGAATGGGATGATGTTGTAAACAATTCAACATTCTAACGTTCAAGTGTTGCGCGGGTGGTACATGAGCTCGGTAAGGTCTACGTGTATAGTGCCGTTGAGCTGTGCTGGATGCACGTGGCATTTTCGGCTAAAGTGCTCTGTTGGATATTCACTATTGTCTGATGTGTTGTGCAGGATGTTTGTGTTGTTGCTTGGAGAAGAATGCTGTCATGAGAGCAGTGATGTATATCCATGTGATTTAACTGTATAATGTTCAATGCTTGATAACAGTTCACCTAACCCTTGTTGTTGGGTGAGCAGGTACTCATCACAGAGTTCTCCCCCTCATCTGCCGGATGTGGGAATGTCCAGGAGATGTAGGGAGCAGCATAGAACCATCTACATTGCTCCACTCTACACAGAGGGCTTTCAGGGAGCTGTGTGTACACTCATAGAACACAATCATAGAAGACCCAGTCCTCCAGATGGTAATGTGCAAGACAGTCCTGTGACCCTCATATTCCCTTGTATAGTTACGTTATTGTGTAAAATGTAGATCATGAGATTCCTGGCGTGTCCCACTCCGTCGCTATGTATCACTGGAGAGTTGATGTTCTGTCTGCTGCACTACGCACTGTCACTGGATTTCCCTGTGTGCTGCTAAGTCACAGTATATAATTTGCCTGTGGTGTTCCCTGTACACTAAGTCGACGTGAAACACTTAATCTATAGAGTTTCCTATGTGGCCTGCTACGTCGCTGTGTAACACTGAGCCAGCTGGATTTCAACTCACGGCTTAACTCTGAGACAGCGGCATTCCTTATGTGTGCAGCAGTCACTGCTGAGAATTGAGATAATGAGATTCCATGTGTTGCTGCTTACAGGGGCAGCCTTAGGCATGTGCAAGCTGTGCACCTGCACAGGGCCACCAAACCCCAGGGGCCTCCATGCCAATATATATCCTTAATATAATAATCCTCTGAGGATGTATACATATTTGCGTGGCAACCCCTGGCAGGGATTTGGCGTCCTCCGGCTCTGTTCCACTTCCTAACACCCTGACCCCCCCCCTCCTGAGCTCTGGGGGGCTCAGCCCAACCCAGACCCCCTCTTCTGTGGCCCCCTACCTACGCTGCCTGCCTAGGGCCACCATGAGCATAGAGCCGCCCCTGCTGCTTAGTCCCTGTGAAATGCTGAGACCCTGAAGCACCCTGTGTGTGACACTGATATATTGATATTATGAATAGGAGGATAGAGTCCAGGGCCAGGTGAGCAAATCACCAAAATACTTCCACACAGCAATAGGCAAGCATGTCCGTATTGCGGACGCACATTCAGGAAATCTGCTACTGCTGTATGGAAGTATTTTGGTGATTTGCTCACCTGGTCCTAGACTCTATCCTCCTATTCATAAGGATAGATGCAGCCAATTTGAAATCCAATATCCTTGGGGACGGGTTGAAGTCACACTCGCCCTTTTTTAATAATTTTTGAAATTCTCCTTCAACACCTGAAATTCTTCTTCAACCAACTGAATTAAAGAAGGTTGGATTGCTCTTTTAAACAGAATTGTTTGCGACGCTCACTGGAATTCTATGTCCTGATGATGACCGTGTAACTCTACAGTGGTCGAAACGCCGTCGACGCTTATGTGGCCAAAAACAGAGGACACATCCATTTTGTACATGTTGTTCCTTTACTGTAACGTGTATTTTTTCCTTTGCCACCTGTCTGGTTTGTGATATGTAATGTTTGTATACCAGCATTTTTGTCTTGAGTGCTATTGTCTTAATTGTTTTATAATATGTAATACATGTGTGATACTTTCTTAGAATTTTTTTTTTTTGCATATGGGTTCTCTCTTTCTACTGCTTTTCTTTTGTGATATTATTATGTAATTGTTTTGCTTGCGAATTGGATTTATTTGTAGTTAGTGTATGTTTAAGCAAGTTGCTTCTTGAACCGTTGTTAGGACTATATACTGACTGCCCCTGGTTCAAGTGTGTTGGGCTTCCCCTGTGGTTGGTAGTGAATCCCTGTGTAACACCAAGGCCAGTTCACCCCTGTGTGCTGCTAAGTCAAAGACTACTGCTGAGATTCTGGTATTTCCTTGGTACCCCCTAGTCATTATGTAACACTGATATCTTGTGGTTACCTGTGGTCTACTGGGCTCTGTTTAACTTCTGGGGATTTGTAGCTGCCGTGGCTGCATTCCACTGAAAGTTAGAGGTCCCCTAAAAGCTGCTGCATTACTCTTGAACACTTAAACCATCACATCCCAGTGTGTACCTAAGTCACAATCCAACATTGAGACAATTGCATTGTAAACTATGTAAAAAAATGCTGAGGACATGATATCCCGGTGTGTCGCTAAGTCCTTGGATAACACCAGAAACCTGGTAGTCCTGTGTGCTGCTAGGTTACAGTGTAACACCAAGACTATGGTATCTCTGTGTGCTGCTAGTTTTCCTTGTAACACTGAGGCCAAGGTATCCCTGTGTGCTGCTAGGTGACTGTGTAACACTGAGACCATTGAATCCATGTGTGCTGCTAGGTCTCTGTGTAACACCAAGCCTATGGTATCCCTGGAGCTGCTAGTTGTCCTTGTAACACTGAGGCCATGGTATCCCTGTGTGCTGCTAGGTCTCTTTGTAACACCAAGACTGTGGTATCCTTGTGTGCTGCTAGGTGACTGTGTAACACTGAGGCCATTGAATCCATGTGTGCTGCTAGGTCTCTTTGTAACACCAAGACTGTGGTATCCTTGTGTGCTGCTAGGTGACTGTGTAACACTGAGGCCATTGAATCCATGTGTGCTGCTAGGTCTCTGTGTAACACCAAGCCTATTGTATCCCTGGGAGCTACTAGTTGTCCTTGTAACACTGAGGCCATGGCATCCCTGTGAGCTGCTAGGTTACAGTGTAACACCAAGACTATGGTATCTCTGTGTGCTGCTAGTTTTCCTTGTAACACTGAGGCCAAGGTATCCCTGTGTGCTGCTAGGTGACTGTGTAACACTGAGACCATTGAATCCATGTGTGCTGCTAGGTCTCTGTGTAACACCAAGCCTATGGTATCCCTGGAGCTGCTAGTTGTCCTTGTAACACTGAGGCCATGGTATCCCTGTGTGCTGCTAGGTGACTGTGTAACACTGAGGCCATTGAATCCATGTGTGCTGCTAGGTCTCTGTGTAACACCAAGCCTATGGTATCCCTGGAGCTGCTAGTTGTCCTTGTAACACTGAGGCCATGGTATCCCTGTGTGCTGCTAGGTGACTGTGTAACACTGAGGCCATTGAATCCATGTGTGCTGCTAGGTCTCTGTGTAACACCAAGCCTATGGTATCCCTGGAGCTGCTAGTTGTCCTTGTAACACTGAGGCCATGGTATCCCTGTGTGCTGCTAGGTGACTGTGTAACACTGAGGCCATTGAATCCATGTGTGCTGCTAGGTCTCTGTGTAACACCAAGCCTATGGTATCCCTTGGAGCTACTAGTTGTCCTTGTAACACTGAGGCCATGGCATCCCTGTGAGCTGCTAGGTCACTGTGTAACACCAAGACTATGGTATCCTTGTGTGCTGCTAGGTGACTGTGTAACACTGAGGCCATTGAATCCATGTGTGCTGCTAGGTCTCTGTGTAACACCAAGCCTATGGTATCCCTGGGAGCTACTAGTTGTCCTTGTAACACTGAGGCCATGGCATCCCTGTGTGCTGCTAGGTGACTGTGTAACACTGAGGCCATTGAATCCATGTGTGCTGCTAGGTCACTGTGTAACACCAAGACTATGGTATCCTTGTGTGCTGCTAGTTGTCCTTGTAACACTGAGGCCAAGGTATCCCTGTGTGCTGCTAGGTGACTGTGTAACACCAAGATTATGGCATGCCTGTGTGCTGCTAGGTCATTGGCAACACCAAGACTATGGTATCCTTGTGTGCTGCTAGGTGACTGTGTAACACTGAGGCCACTGAATCCATGTTTGCTGCAACATCCCTGTCTAACACTGTCACCACCATATACGTGTGTGCTTTTAAGTCACTGTGTGCAGTGAGACCATAGCATCCTCTACCTGCCTGCTGCTGGGTCACTGTTTAACAATCAGACCACATTATTCTCTACCAGGTCCCTGCAACACAGACACCCTGGCTGTACTTGTGTGCTCCTACGTCACTATGTTACACTGAAACTCTGGGGTTTCCTGCCTATGCCCTCACAGCATGGTGTGAGACTCTGATCCTGGTGCACCCTCAGTTCCCAATTCTAAGGAACAAACCTCTGGGTCCTTGCCAGGTCTTTGTTGGAACCCCAAACCAAGGGCAGTGCCCACCCCAAAACCAAGTCTCAGCGGCCTTCCCCGTGTGCCGCAATGTGCCATCATATCACCACAACCCTGTTGTTGGATGGTGTCAGGGTGTATCACTGTGTGAGCTGTAAGTGTCCAGCAGCCAACGAGAAGAGAGAGGTTTGCGTCTCCTGAAGTCGTGAGACACGTGTGGTTCTCCAGCCAGTGGCTCCCAGGCGCTGGCACTGCCCATTTCATGGTTTCAGTCTGCTATGGCTGTTTGCAGGTTTCAGACCCTCCTTAATTCCTACATCTCATAGGTTTTCCATGACCATATACTTCCCTTGATGGCCCAGCTCATCCATTAGTAGGACAACAAGAAGCCCCAAAGATCTCAAAAGTTCAAGCGCCAGCTCGGAGCCAGGTCTGCCGAAGAAACTGCGTCTCACAGTGGAAGGAAGTGGAGGGTAAAGTTGGTCGCGCCTTAGCCCTCAATACATTTATATCAGATATCAAGGTCATAACTCAGAAAATTGATAAAAAGTTGTCCTTTTCTGTTCATAAAACACATGCAGTTGTCCATTGTCTTAGCCAGTCCTTTCCACTCTTGCAGTCCTCAAAGTGGCTCTGTCCTGGGCTCAGACATCTGCATATGCGGTATCAGTGGCGGTCGTCTTCACCAGTTGCTGCGGGTCACGTCATTGGGATCTCCAGCTCTGTGTACTTGATGTACGCCATCTTGGGAGGACCTGTGGGGTAGAGAAAATAAAGTGAGGCTGAGGGGAAGAGAAGTAGAGAGGGAAGGGTGGTTCATGCTGCCACTTGAAGGTTGGAAGTCAGAGTACCTTATGCAGAAGTACTGCCGGACATAAATCTCACGCCCTTAATATTTTTTGTAAAATATAGCCCCATTGGGTGTAAATTTCCTGGGCCCGATTCACAGAACTAACTTAAGACAAAATCCTAAACTTACTACCATTTTGGTATTCACAAACGGCACTTACTCACTTCGGTATTCACAGAAGTTAGGAGCCCTAACTTTAGGACTCCTAAACGTCTTCTGTGAAAGTCTTAAAGCTTGGATTTTTCTCAGTTTAGGAGTGCTAAAGTTAGGAGTCCTAACTTTACTACTTCTAAACTGAGAAAAATACTAACTTTAAGACTTTTGGTATCCACAGAAGGCATTTAGGAGTCCTAAAGTTAGGAGTCCTAACTTTACTACTCCTAAACTGAGAAAAAGCCTAACTTTAAGACTTTCGGTATTCATAGAAGACGTTTAGGAGTCCTAAAGTTAGGACTCCTAACTTCTGTGAATACCGAAATGAGTAAGTGGCTTCTGTGAATACCGACATGAGTAAGTGGCTTCTGTGAATACCAAAATGAGTAAGTGCCTTCTGTGAAGACCAAAAGGGTAGTAAGTTTAGTATTTTGTCTTAAGTTAGTTCTGTGAATCGGGCCCCCTGATATTAACTTCAATGGTATGTCATCTTTGTAAGCAATATTTTTTACACATTAATTATGTCAGATGAGATCCTGACCACGATATTCTTGTACCAAATCCGTCTGGGTTGGTGTCCTGTCCTTGAGGTGGGAGGGCCATCTTGGGCAGCAGCCATTGTGCCCTGCTCAGCTTTGACTCTGCTTCAGCAAGCTCTGGCCCTGGTGGTACAGCTACAGCTCCTAAGTTGGTGATGCCTACTAGAGCCAGAAGATGTGCATGTCAGACGATGGCTCTGAGAGTTGTGTAAGATTCTTAGGTGCTCCCAAGCTGTCTTTGATCTAAATCTCCCTCATGCCTGTGGTCCCTAAATGTACAGCGTTTGTGGCATTATCCGCCCACTGGCCCAAACCATCATGATACAGAGGCTGCAACTCATGTCCCTGTTCAAATGGGACTGGTTCTTACGCATCGGCACTCAAAATGATGATGATGAAGGCAACGACTACCACACATAATAGAGCACGCTACAAAATGAAAAGATTGTGGAGCTTACAAATACCTACACTTGATAATCGATGATTTAGTTCTCACTGACCACATGCCTTTTGGACTGCAACGAATACTGGATGCACCGGAGAGGTATACCGAAACTAAACGAATTCTCTGACTAGGAATAGGACAAGACTAAGGTTTTGATGTTTGGTAAAACACACGTTGACATTCTTGGTCTACAGATGGGGTAAAACTACAAACAGTAGCGACATCTTAACACCATCTTTGAGAGGAAGTTGAATTGGATATCTCATATAAGTGATCTGATTGCCCGTACTATGAGAATTTGCCAGTGAGGGTGTCTCTCTTTTAAACAATCGTCTTGTTGGGTCCTCCATCTTACCAATGTTGATGGTCTACATGGGTCCCGGCACGCTACTTCACAGTCATTCTACTACTCCTCAATGTTTGGTGAGAATCCAATTGAACATTTTGGTGGAATACAAAAGAGCTGACACAGCCTTGCAAACTAAGGAGAAGCCAAGACTCTTGATACTTTAATTTGAGAAGGACTTTGTAGTGATAATGTTCTTTCTAAGCAAGCATTGGATAACTGTCCCAAGTGTTAGAAGTGCTCAACTCTGCGTAGCACGGATTCTAGGGACCCATCATAACTGTAAAGGAGGATCCACCATGAAAAGCTCTTGCAGAGTTATAAAGACAATCTAAAGCCATTAGATCAACTTAAGTGCGGAGCAGATCTAAAAGAGTCCTTCGGCTCGCTTACTCTGACTGCAACCCGATTTGGTTAATGATTTGAACCATTTATGCCACAGTGAGTGTATGATGCTAATATTTCATCAGATTAACCCAGAAAGTCATGTAGGGCTAGGCGACAGTAGGTCCAGTGACATTAAATATAGGCTCAGTTTCTTGGATAAAGAGTCTTTAATACACCTCATTACAATATACAGGCCCCAAACATATGTTATTTTTTACTCACTGTTTAAAGAATTTCAAATTTGACTTGTTTTAATGCCCTGAAGTTGTGCCTTCAGGGTTCCTCTGTTAGGGTTGGGTGAGCAACCTGAATATCTACCCCAGAATATCGATGGGACACAATAACGAGGACAAAACATTGTAAAAAAGATATATCAATAGTTAAGTATTGATACCCCACCCTGATTTCCTATACCTTACTCCACATATATGTACTTACATTATGTATATCTTTAAGGTACGTAAGGATGCAACTGACATCCCCCTCCCAAGCCCTCTGCAACAACTTCCACACAACGCAGGACCCACCAGCAACCACCGCACCCAATGCTTCAGATCCCCGCCGACCCTACTCAACTGGATGACTCTCACCACCGACGACACCTCACGGATCATGAAGACCACCCACTCCGGAGCCCCCTCAGGCCCTTGCCCCCACCACATCTTCAACCAAGCCTGCTCCACAATCGCCCCCGAACTCTGCTGCACCATCAACTGCGCCATCGAAGCCGCCACCTACCCTGAAGACTGGGAACATGCAGAGATCAACCCCCTGCTGAAAAAAACCTCTGCCTCCCTGATGGACCTCAAGAATTACAGCCCCATCTCTCTGCTTCCCTTCCCAGCCAAAGTCATCGAGAAGGCATCAGCGCCCAACTCACTAAATTCATTAAAACAAACCACATCTTGGACACTTCCCAATCAGGCTTTAGAAGCAACCACAGCACTGAGACTGCCCTCTTCACTGCAACAGACGACATCTGCAATCTTCTCGAAAGAAGAAAAACCACAGCCTTCATCCTCCTGGTCCTCTCTGTCACTTTCGACACTGTCTCCAACCACACCCTCTACACAAGACTCTACGACACAAGCATCTGTGGCAAGTGGATCCTCTCCTTCCTCACCAGCCAACCCCAGAGAGTTAGGCTCCCAGCGTTCTCCTCAGAACCTGCAGAGATCAGCAGCAGAGTCCCACAGGGCTCCTCCTTGAGCCCCATCCTCTACATTGCCCACTGGCCGCCACCATCAGAAACCACGGACTGAAAATCATCTCCTACGCCGAGGACACCCAGCTGATTCTCTCTCCCACCAACGAACTACAGCCGCAAGGAACAACTTCCACAACGGGATGAAGGTGAGATGCCTCAAATTCAATTCCAACAAAACTGAAGTCCTCATCCTGGGAACCTCTCCCTCCACCTCGGACAACTCTTGGTGGCCCACAGTGCTCGAAGCTCCCCATACCCACGACCACGCATGTAACCTCGGCATCATCCTTGACTCCTCGCTCTGAATGAACTGCCAAATCAACACCATCTCATTCTCCTGCTTTCACATGCTCCACATGCTTTGAAAGATGCTTAAGTGGATCCCCACAGAGTCCAGAAGAACGATCACCCAGGCACTCGTCAGCAGCAAACTCAAATATGGCAACGTACTCTATGCCGGCCTCACCTAGAAGCTCCAAAAGAAATTGCTAATATTCCAGAACGCCGCCGCAAGACTTATCCTGGACATCCCCCGCCGCAGCCACATCGCCAATCACCTGAGAAACCTCCACTGGCTCCCGATCAATAATAAAATTACCTTCAAGCTACTCACGCACGCATACAAGGCCCTCCACAACATCGGACCTGCATACCTCAACCACCGCCTCTCCTTCTACACTCCCACCAGACACCTCCGCTCTGCCAACCTGGCCCTGGCCTCTATCCACCGGATCCGGAAGACCACGGCCAAAAGAAGATTCTTCTCCTACCTTGCCGCAAAGACGTGGAACATCCTTCCTCTTCATCTCAGGCAATCACCCTCACTGCCTTTATTCAGGAAGGACCTCAAGGCCTGGCTCTTCGATTGAACTGCAGAACTCCCCCCCCAGTGCCTTGAGACCCTAATGGGTGATTAGCCGTGCTCAGTAAGAACCTTGATTGATTGTAGATGTGGAGTTTGGAATAGTAAATCTCTACATCCCTATATGCAATAACATTTACGTAGTCTGTTCTCGGAATTCTTGTACCACAATATTCTGGGGTTAACCCCTTAGCTGCGGCGGCTATTCCACCACATCGCTAAGGGGGAGGCAGGGCCGCGCGGCGCTCCCGTACTCATGACGGAACCGCTCCGTCACGGCCCTCGGGTGAGCTGTGCTTGTGACGGAACGGTTCCGTCACGGCCCTGCCCGCTCTTTAGAACGTCAGCGCAGGCGCGGAATTCGCGTCACGCAGGCGTGGCGAGCGGGCCGTGGCAGAACCGTTCCGTCACCAGCACAGCCCACCCGAGGCTCGTGACGGAACGGTTCCGTCACGAGCACGCAAAGGGTTAATATTCATGGTTGTATGACAGAGGCATGCATGGCTAAACCATGCGTGCCTCTACTGCACTGCCTAAACCAGGAATGCGTCTGAACAACGCATTCCTGTACCATTCATGCCTTTACAAGGCTGGGGGTGTGTCTAGGGGTGTGTCTAAGGTTACAGCGCACTAAAAAAAGGCGAGGGGGGTAAAATTAAAAACAAAATTTAAAATTACAAACTAGTTGTATACTCGTCTGTTTGGAAATGTGCCTAGAGGCAACCAGGTTTTCAGAGTATTTACTATAAATTATTTAAATATATAAATAATTCGACTAAATTATCTCTTGAGTTATATTTGTAAGTCTTGATGAGCACTACTTATTTTATCAGCCTCCTGAGGATGGAGGGCAGAGTCGTCCCTGCTCAGATGTGAGCCTGTGAACTACACTGATACCAAAAAGGGTTCTCAACTCACTGACTTTTCTGAACTTTTCAGGGAATTACCACCGCCTGCTGCCTTCCTTCTCCCAGTACCTCTCAAAAGGAATATCAGACCGATGCAGTGTTTCTACTTAAGACAATGTCCTGAATGATAGATTGAGCAGGCCCTGGACTCCGCTCCTGTACCTGCGCGCCAGGCACCCTGTTTACCAAGAATGGCACAGAGGGGTTACCATCTGTCAGATTTCACCCTTATTAGGAAAGTGCAATCCACCTGGTATCACCTTCACCCTCAAAATAATCAAAATATCTCTGCTAGATTTCAAAATGCACCTTAGAAGAAGTGCTGAGCCTGGTATAGCCAATCAGAATGGTTAGAATGCAGGCATTAACTACTGCTCTTTGCCTGCCGCACCTTATAAGAAGTACTGAGACTGGTTCAGCCAATCAGAATGGTTAGAATGCAGGCATTAACTACTGCTCTTTGCCTGCCGCACCTTATCAGAAGTGCTGAGACTGGTTCAGCCAATCAGAATGGTTAGAATGCAGGCATTAACTACTGCTCTTTGCCTGCCGCACCTTATCAGAAGTGCTGAGACTGGTTCAGCCAATCAGAATGGTTAGAATGCAGGCATTAACTACTGCTCTTTGCCTGCCGCACCTTATAAGAAGTGCTGAGACTGGTTCAGCCAATCAGAATGGTTAGAATGCAGGCATTAACTATTGCTCTTTGCCTGCCGCACCTTATAAGAAGTGCTGAGACTGGTTCAGCCAATCAGAATGGTTAGAATGCAGGCATTAACTACTGCTCTTTGTCTGCCCGACCTTATAAGAAGTGCCGAGACTGGTTCAGCCAATCAGAATGGTTAGAATGCAGGCATTAACGACTGCTCTTTGTCTGTCCGACCTTATAAGAAGTGCCGAGACTGGTTCAGCCAATCAGAATAGTTAGAATGCAGGCATTAACGACTGCTCTTTGTCTGCCCGACCTTATAAGAAGTGCTGAGACTGGTTCAGCCAATCAGAATGGTTAGAATGCAGGCCTTAACTACTTCTCTTTGCCTGCCTGACCTTATAAGAAGTGCTGAGACTGGTTCAACCAATCAGAATGGTTAGAATGCAGGCATTAACGACTGCTCTTTGTCTGCCCGACCTTATAAGAAGTGCTGAGACTGGTTCAGCCAATCAGAATAGTTAGAATGCAGGCCTTAACTACTTCTCTTTGCCTGCCCGACCTTATAAGAAGTGCTGAGACTGGTTCAACCAATCAGAATGGTTAGAATGCAGGCATTAACTACTGCTCTTTGCCTGCCGCACCTTATCAGAAGTGCTGAGACTGGTTCAGCCACTCAGAATGGTTAGAATGCAGGCATTAACTGCTGCTCTTTGCCTGCCCGATCTTACAAGAAGTGCTGAGACTGTTTCAGCCAATCAGAATGGTTAGAATGCAGGCATTAACTACTGCTCCTTGCCTTCCTTCCATGCTCAGGAACATTGCAACACAAGGACGTGAACTCTTACAGACGGCTGAGCTCTTAATCCGCCGCTGTTTCTTGAATGCCGGTAGGCAGGCGTCCTAGTCTTTTATTACACATATGCTGTCAGGAGTTAACATTTGTTATTTGCCCGTATGTCCCATTGCCTTTGGCTCAGAACCATGGGTGCAGAGGGAAGAATTCCAACAAACATCGCCCTTGTCAGAGCGAATTAACCTCGTTGACCCTTTGTCGCATAATCAGATCACTTTATCTGAAAATTGCTCTCACCTTCCAAACGCGATTCATCTCCATCGACTTCAGTTGATCCCCTCCCCTCCCCCCCCCCCTCCACAGACAGTTCACACAGTGCAGTCTGGAGCCTTCAAAGGCTGGGGGGAGGGGTGTATGCGTCAGGGTGAACACTTAATATCAGCTTTGTGAGAATACAGCTCTCTTTTGTGTGTTTCAGACCTGATGGGACACGGCTGAGTTCAGAAACTCACCCCCTCCTTCTCACTCCTCTTTTCTTTCCTAAGTACCATATTCTTTTACTCTCCTGGTATCTGCCTAGAATGTATGATGTTACAATGCATATACTTACAACGCATGCACTTACAACGCAGTTTTTACATCGCAACATCCACTACAACTAATTCCATTACATCGCATGCCACTACATGGCATATTAAAAAAACTACCTTTACAACGCATTCCATTACATTGCATTTAAGGTAAGTATTGGATAGTATAGGGGTAAAAATTACTATTCTAACTCCAGGGGGTGCAACAGTAGGGTAAGTGTCGGATAGTGTAGGGGTACTATGCATTGTAATGGTACGCGTTATAATGGTATGCGTTGTAGTGACATGCAAAGTAGTGTCATGCGTTGTAATGGTATGCGTTGTAATGCCTGCGAAGTAGTGTCATGCGTTGTAATGCCTGCGTTGTAGTGGCATGCATTGTAAAGGACGTTGTGATGTAATGACTGCGTTGTAAAGGTTGTTTTCCATCTGCCCATCACTGCTGCATCGCCTTCTCCTGATCCCTTGGTGTCTCCCTCTTTCTCTGCTTCCATCTGCCTGTCTTTGCTGTCTTGCTTTCCTTCTTCCTTTTCATTCTTACCACCCTTCTCCTGCACCTCGCACGGCATTGTACAGCTTATCTTCCCTTTCCTCTCCTCCTAATTTCTCCACTTTCCTTCCTCTGACCCTCCTCTTTCTTCTTTATGTCTCATTTTATCCTGCACAGCCATCACCTCTTCCCAATCATATAGTATCTACTTCTCTATTTTATCTATTACTCCCCCTCCTTCCTCTGATGTCTAATTTCAATTTCTCTTCCTCCTTCATCTCCTCTCCACCTAGTGATCTTACCCCACACTCCCTCTTCCTCTTTATCTCCTGGAATCTTACTTCCCTGATCTATTTTTTGCGCCATTAGTGGCCGTTCCATTCGCATTTCCCATCTCCGCTGCCTCTTGGCGCGTGTCTTCCTCTTTCTGTTTCCACCTTTCTCTCACTCTCTTCATGTGTGCCCATCCTCTTCCCCTGCCTCTCCTGGCATCTGATTCTTCCCTCTCTCATCTTCTCTCTACTCCCATTCTCCCCCGGTGCCCATTATGATCTTGTTTCTTCTCCGGCGCTCCTTTTACCTCCCTGGTGCCCGTATTCTCTGGCTCTCCTTTGAAAGCGGCTTTTGTTCCTTTTCTTCGCCTCTTGTCCAACGCGCGCTCCAGTGAATATTGCTCACGCAGCCGTGCGCCGCCTGAGCTTCCAGACACACTTTCCATCTGTTTGAGGCTGGGCCTTTGGCCGTCCTTGCCTCTTTTGTAGGCTATTAATAAGACAGAAGGGGCCTGGGATGTTGTCAAAGCACACATCAGTGGCTGTGTACTGATATCTCCCACAATGGTTAGGGGCTTGGCTGGGCACTGGAACTGGGTCATACAGCTTGTGCCAGTTAGATACAAGCTCTTGAGTGCTGGGGACAAATGGGGTCATGCATTATCAGACCCAGGCCCCTCCAGAATTGCACAAGGAGATTTGAAGCTTAGACAGGAAAAGATGTCATCACTGTCCGCCATGTTCCCAGCCAACTATGCTACAAGCAACACCAAGCCCCAGCCCTGGGCTTCAGTTTTATCAAATCAATAATGGAACACTTTGTTCCAGAGGGCTCAGATGAGTGAATGGAGGTAGCAGAATGCACAGGGGGTTGAAAAAAACAACACGTCTGATATGTTCAGTATCAGTGGTGAGGGGGTGAGTGTGGTCTACTTACATTACAAATGAAGGAACCCACACTTCTCAGAGCGCAGCCAGCATCTGTTGCTCACACCGCACTCTCTTGCGTCTTTTCGTCTTTGACAGAGGCGTGAGCAGCTGTCATACTACATCCATGTGAGAAGCCCTAGCAAGCATTTGCAATGCAATGGGTCTCACATTTGCAAGAGTTTAAGAAATTGGCATTGTAATGGACAATGCCTTTTATTGATCTGTTTTGATAATAAACACATAAATAAAAGCCATTATCGTTTACAATGCGCGTAGCTCAAACCCTTGTAAATGCGAGACCTGTTTCATTTTAAAGAAGCGGCCGCCATTGTCCCGGGCTGCTTGGGAAGTAACAGAGCGCATGACGCGCTGAATGTTGCAGTAAAACATATTGGGGCCGATTCACAGAACTAACTTAAGACAAAATCCTAAACTTACTACTTTTGGTATTCACAGAAGTTAGGATTTTGTCTTAAATTTGTCTTAAGACAGACTTAAGTTAGGATTTTGTCTTAAGTCTGTCTTAAGTCTGTCTTAAGACAAACTTAAGACAAAATCCTAACTTCTGTGAATACCAAAAGTAGTAAGTTTAGGATTTTGTCTTAAGTTAGTTCTGTGAATCGGCCCCGTAGTGTCTGCAGTAGGAGAAACTCATTAAAGAAAATAGTGCTTACAGACTAAATAAGACATACTGTTTAACAACAGAAGTAAAAGGCCCAGTCCTGACCTGATGGGGGGTTACAAATGAAGACAAGGCGGTACTAAGGATGGACTCAAAAGTCTATTAGCAAATCAGAAGCCAGCATTTATGAAGGACAATGACACAAGCCAATGACAAATATGGACGGAGATTGGGTGGAGCTTCAATTGTATACTCTAATACACCATGCCTCTCAGAGCAGCGCGTGCGCTGTCCAGGCTCGACCTAAACACTACATGCATGTGGATGTGTGTGCCTGTGGTGCATTAGCAAACACACAACTGGAGGCAAGAACTCATCTAGAGTTTGGAAGGAACTGGAAATCCTCCAGTTTCTGTAGGAGGCTATATGGAGTAAAGTCCACCAGATGAATTTCCTCCACCATAGGACAGTGGATTCTACAACACAGTGACATCAAAGCAGCAAGAAACTGGCCAATGAGAATTCTTTGGACAATAATGAGAGGAAGGCGCCTGGAATCTGAAAGCGCTACAGGGCCAACCAGTTCGTAGAAGTGTGCGGTACAAGAGCTGCTAGCTGGAGGACTCAGCGCTCCGGTGACATGCTGTTAATTACCGAATTTCAGCCGTTACTGACCGGTATTGGGCATCTGAGATGTAGGGGCCAAATTTAAGGATTCGGTAATTTACCGAATCGGTAATTTAAGGAATCGACAAATTACCGATTCCTTAAAATACCGATTCAGTAAATAACCGAATCCTTAATGTAGGGAGCACTCAAGTGAGTGCATTTCTGAGTTAAGGATTCGGTATTTACCACCAACTAAAAGTTGGTGGTAAATATCGAAAACCTTTGAAAAAAGAAA
The DNA here is from genome assembly GCF_964261635.1 of Lissotriton helveticus. NCBI lineage: Eukaryota > Metazoa > Chordata > Amphibia > Caudata > Salamandridae > Lissotriton > Lissotriton helveticus. The sequence goes on along the minus strand of NC_136071.1, from coordinate 42,929,767 downwards.
ATGTGTGCTTTTCCTAAAGTGCCATGTGGCAGACATACATGCCCTTAGGGCATGTATGTGTGCCACATGTGCACCAATGCACTATTCAGGGGTGCAACAGGGTGTCAATGTGAAACCCTGTCACCCTTGTAAGTCTTCCCCCTATTACTGATTCGGTATTTACCGAATCTGTAATTCCCATTCATTCCTATGGGCCTCCAGGCCCATAGGAATGAATGGGAATTACCGATTCAGTAAATACCGAATCGGTAAATACCGAATTTTACCGATTCGGTAAAATTTACCGAAACAATACCTACATACCATTTACCGATTCTGAAATACCGAATCGGTAAAATTCAGTATTTTATAATCGGTAAATAGTATTTTCCTACATATGGTCCCATATCACACAGTAGACAAAGAATAGCTGGGGCTGTGTTAAATTTATAATGATTTTTAATACTGACATTCATCCTTCAGGCACTCACTTTTTTGCCTAGAATCACACAGTGCGGTCAGTTGGGGGAGCCATGATTGATACTCAGGTCTACCTGTTGTGGGCATCTATTTAAACACTATTGTGGAGCAGGCTTTCTGGGCATGCCAGCCTTCAACATCTGTGTGTGTGTGCACAATGCACCCCCACTGCTGGCTCTGTGCCCTGCTGTGATCCAGGCCATTCTATTTCAAATGGAGCTTCACTTCCTAGATTAATTTATTCAGCTTTGTGAGAGTGGAGCCGCAGTGAAGAAGGTTCAGTGCCTTAAGTATGCGTGTTGCTGTGTTCCAGGATGCCTCCCCCTGCAGAGCCCTCTACAGTACATCAGGGTTAGATTGGGCAGACAAGACAAAAGAGATTACAGCAGGGCTAATTTTGAAAACAAAGAATACAAAAACATATTTTTTTTAAATATAAGGGCTCGATTCACAGAACTAACTTAAGACAAAATCCTAAACTTACTACCATTTTGGTATTCACAGAAGGCACTTACTCATTTTGGTATTCACAGAAGTTAGGACTCCTAACTTTAGGACTCCTAAATGCCTTCTGTGAATACCGAAAGTCTTAAAGTTAGGATTTTATCAGTTTAGCAGTAGTCAAGTTAGGACTCCTAACTTTAGGACTCCTAAACTGAGAAAAATCCTAACTTTAAGAGTTTTGGTATTCACAGAAGACATTTAGGAGTCCTAAAGTTAGGGGTCCTAACTTGACTACTCCTAAACTGAGAAAAATCCTATTTTTAAGTCTTTAGGTATTTACAGAAGGAATTTAGGAGTCCTAAAGTTAGGACTCCTAACTTCTGTGACTACCAAAATGAGTAAGTGCCTTCTGTGAATAGCAAAATGGTAGTAAGTTTAGCATTTTGTCTTAAGTTAGTTCTGTGAATCGGGCCTTAAGACTCCAAAACCCACGCCTTATAAAACATCTCTCTTCAAAAACTTTGACCTGAAACTAATTCCCGAATCAAGCAGGACTCAATTCCCACCTGCTTCAGGCTTGGGGATATTCACTATTTCAACTTCTGACCTAGTCCAGATGTGGCGCGTGCTGGACATTGGGATTAGGGGCGAGCCTTATTTTAGTTTGGAAGGTGATTGTGCAAAGTCTATATTTTGGAGTGTATATATTTTTTTTAAAGGTGCCTCTGCAGTCTGTGGTTTTGTGTAGTGCCCTACACTAAACACCTGCTATTCATCACTGGGATGCCCCAAGAAGTGAACGTGGGCTTCTACACATGCAGGTGTTATGGTATGTTACCATACAGTATATGTAGTGGAATGTAGCTCCCAAGTAATAATGGAGGGGCTTTCATATGTGTACTCCTTTTTTGTCATGCGCCCTGAAGCAACCAGAAGGCTACTGGCAGCGCTGGTTCCATCAAGGCGCGGCCGTCCCGCCCACGCTGCAGGAATTCCACGCCTGTACAGCCGTTCCAATGAGCGAGCGGGGCCGTGATGGAACCACTCCGTCACAAGCACAGCGCCCCCTTGGCTCGTGACGGAGTGGTTCCGTCACCAGCATGGCGGCGGCGTGCAGCCCTCCCTCCCCCCCAGCGCCACGGCGGAATTACCACCGCGGCCAAGGGGTTAAAACTTCTCAACAAACAACAATCAAACAAATAAATGCATTTGGTGGGTCCTCAGAACCTGATGATTTTAGCACTTTTTGAAAAACAGTTAGCTTAACCCTTGAGTCTAAACAACTAAACCATGCAAATATTCATTTATTCAAGCATTTTGACTTTCTACTACCTAACTATTTTAAATAAAGACAGTTACTATAATTATCATAAAATGTTCTGCTGAGAATGCTAGTGAAATCAAATTAGATCTAGAAAATTGCATTCTCCTTCACAATAACCCCACACCACACATAATGGTCAAACTATTGAATCTGAGTATTGCCTCAGTGTATGAAAAAGCTACTGTGTTAGACCTGGCATCCGTGGCGTGATTTCCCCTGAAGTGTTGCCTCCTGACCTCCTGTTTTGACAACTTCATTTTTGCTGGTTTTAAGATTCTGGATACTTTACCACTGCTAATACGTGTTAAGATGCATGTGCTCTGTACTCTAAACATAGTAACATTGACTTATCCACAATTGGCATATTTGATTTACCTATAAGTCCCTAGTAAAGTGCACTATATGTGCCCAGGGCCTGTAAATTGAATGCTACTAGTGGGCCTGCAGTACTGATTGTGCCACACACTCAGTAGCCCTTTAAACATGGCTCAGGCCTGCCAATGCAGAGTTGTTTGTGCGGTTTTAAACTGCCATTTTGACCAGGCAAGTTCACCTATTTGCCAGGCCCTATCTTCCCTTTTAGTACATGTAAGCCCCACTAGGTAGGCCATAAGTAACCCCAGTGGAGGGCGCGGTGTATTTGAAAGGTAAGACATGTACTCTTGAATTATACATGTACTGGTAGTGAAAAACTGCTAAATTCGTTTTTCACTACTGCAAGGCCTATCTTCCCACAGGTTAACATGGGGATTGCCATAAAACATCTTTTAAGTGTCATTTACCATTGGGAGCAGATACAAAATTGAAGTTTGGTGTCTCTGGCTCACAATTTAAAAACACATATTTTAGTAAAGGCTCGCTAAAGTGAAGTTGCTGCTGTTGTGTTTGCCTCGCTACTGGTGCTACCAGAACTGCTGTTGGACTTGCCTGACAGTCCATAATCTACCTCGTGGCCGCAGAGGAGGGAGAGGCGCCGGCCCCGGGACTGCGAGGACCAGCATACAACACCTTCAGCTGGTCCTCTTCCCGCGTGAGCCGCGCCCCCTCACAGTGCCACGCCCCCAGCCAGCACCGATTACTTCTCGCGGCACCCGCTTCGCGGGTGCCGCTCGCTAAAGTGAAGTTGCTGCTGTTGTGTTTGCCTCGCTACTGGAGTAGCTAACAAGGATCCAGAACTGCTGTTGGACTTGCCTGACAGTCCATAATCTACCTCGTGGCCGCAGAGGAGGGAGAGGCGCCGGCCCCGGGACTGCGAGGACCAGCATACAACACCTTCAGCTGGTCCTCTTCCTGCGTGAGCCGCGCCCCCTCACAGTGCCACGCCCCCAGCCAGCACCGATTACTTCTCGCGGCACCCGCTTCGCGGGTGCCGCTCGCTAAAGTGAAGTTGCTGCTGTTGTGTTTGCCTCGCTACTGGAGTAGCTAACAAGGATCCAGAACTGCTGTTGGACTTGCCTGACAGTCCATAATCTACCTCGTGGCCGCAGAGGAGGGAGAGGCGCCGGCCCCGGGACTGCGAGGACCAGCATACAACACCTTCAGCTGGTCCTCTTCCCGCGTGAGCCGCGCCCCCTCACAGTGCCACGCCCCCAGCCAGCACCGATTACTTCTCGCGGCACCCGCTTCGCGGGTGCCGCTCGCTAAAGTGAAGTTGCTGCTGTTGTGTTTGCCTCGCTACTGGAGTAGCTAACAAGGATCCAGAACTGCTGTTGGACTTGCCTGACAGTCCATAATCTACCTCGTGGCCGCAGAGGAGGGAGAGGCGCCGGCCCCGGGACTGCGAGGACCAGCATACAACACCTTCAGCTGGTCCTCTTCCCGCGTGAGCCGCGCCCCCTCACAGTGCCACGCCCCTACAATCTGAATTATTATTTAAACAAGCCCTGTTACGCGCATCGCGGGACGCGCGCGGGTCGAAGCTCGGGGCGAAGCCCGGGCAAAGGGCGGGCCGTCTGTGGCCGTCCGTGGACGAACGAGGACAGGACGGGCCACCTTATATTTGCGTCTGACCCCAGGTAACGCTGAGAAGAGCAGCATATCCCCGGAGAAGGTCGTGGTAAGATCATTTCAGAGTTACTGAGTCCTAGATCTAGGTATAGGATTAGGGAACAGACACTTACTCTTGATATCTCCACATTTATTAAACTGGCACTCTCTAAATAAGTCTCTGAAGATAACTTTAAAATTCTACCTATCGGAGCTAGAGTAATCCTCCCTCTCATTAGTGGATATCCACGCAACTCCAATGGCCTTAAAAAAACTACGCTCGCGCACAATATATATGAAACGTATGGGCACTGAGGAAGCTGTTAGGAAATCCTCTGCGAAAGTACAGAAGCACGACAAAATATCCAGTACCCCTGCAATCACAAAATATTTTTCTGCTCTATCACCGAAAAATCAATTATCCACTATCAACCCTGAAGCAGGAAACAACTCTGACCTCATGGAATTTAAGGAGGAAAAACTTCCATCGTCTCCAAACCAACAACGTGCACACAATTTAAGTGCTTCAGACTTTGAGGGTAACCAAATAGAAAATTTGTTAACAGAGGAAATACAAAAACTGGCCCACGAGATATCTCACTCTACACCCCTAAAGCCGATAAAATCTTCAGGTAGTCAAACCTGCCTTGAAGCTTCTTCGTGTAACATCACAAAGTCACTAAACAACAAATCTGAAATACCATTAACTCAAGAAATTCTAAATATTAGCTCTTTAGAAATATCACTTCATCATCATTCAGCACATGAGTCCTTCCTAGATCCTTTTTTTCCAAATCAAAATTCAGCAATCCCCGCAACACCTATGTCAAAAGCTCTTTTCTCCTTGCAGGAAATACTGGAATCAGTTCTGACCCACCTAGGTCACATCTTAGCAAACTCAGATGACACTCTCGACGTTCAAATCGGAATACTCAAATTTCTGGTAGAAAAAAAAAGGAAAAAAGACTTATCAAATGCAATAAAAAAACAACAAGAATACGACAAAACGCTAAATCCGGATGGTCAATTAGCTAATTGTACTATAAAAACACAGTCCCCTGATAAACATGACAAAAGCACACAAACATCTAAAGTAGTAAAACTGGAAACAAAATCAAAGGAATCAAAAAGGAATAATATATCACCTATAACTTACTCACTTAAGAAACTTTTCAAAGAAGAACCAAAAAATAACACCACGCAGTACTCTATTGTCTTGAAATCTACACATAAATCGGTCTCACACCAACTCGAGCATGCTGGTGATGTCCATGCAATCACCACTCAAAATGAACTAGAAAATGATCCCAAGGATGAGACCACAGAAATAGATGGAATTATAAGCGCAAAGTGGAATAAAAGGAAAAGAAAGCCATTAAGAAGAATTCACAAAAAAAAGGTGCGCAAACTCAAATTCCAAAAACAAACAACTCCGATAATAACTAGTGAGGGAAAAAAAGCTATCATAAACTCTAAAGCTACAAAACCAGAGGTACCTTCAACTAATCAAACTACATTGAATGCGAAACCTTTAAACCCAAAAGCAGATGTATATCTTCCGGTCACAGCATTCTGTAAAACTGGGCCGATAACTAATGGAATAAGAGAAAAAGAAATCAGTAAATCTACATCTGGGGAAGGAATAACATCTAAGTATCTTATAATTGAAGAACTCTTCCCCACTGACAACGTGCCACTGAATCGAGGAAGAATAGTCAATCTTCTTCAACAAATACCTTCCCTGCATTCGCTCACAAGTAATGAATTAGATTTGGTGACTTTTCCGAAAAAAGAAAATAACAAATTAGCGTTGGTTTTATTCTGGTCACCAGTACTTCCAGGGATAATTCTCAGCGAGAAAGAAACATTACACAAAAACGGTTATGATGTAATTGCAAGAACAGAACCAAGGAAAATTAAACATAATAAAGGATTTAACGGATTATTTAACAATGTTACACTAAGCAAATGTCAGCATAATTCCTTCACTAATTGGGAAGAGTCTGTACCATATGTTTTGGGTAATGACACTTTAAAAATCCAAGTGAACAAAGGAGAAAGGACAGTATGGAGTCAAGACTCAGAAGGAAGCGCTGTCGAAAAACCAACAAAATCTTGGGCTTGGATATCGGAGACACTAAACAGTAATAAAATAATTAACCATCAACAACATTCTGTTTAGTAATGGCTTGAGCATCACATCATGGAACATGGCCGGGAAAACTACTAACAAAATGACCGATGCCATAAAAAATCATCCTGATATCCTGGCCCTCCAGGAAACTTGGGCAATAACAACCTTCTGTCAGAAAGGATACTATGTTTATGACATCCCAGCAAAGAAATCGAATCGAGGCCATGCAAAGGGCGGGCTGGCAATCCTGCTAAGTGAAGAATACCTATGGTATCAAGAAAATATCGAGACAAAGTCTGAAAACCTGCAGTGTATTAAGGTGGCACTGAGATCACTACCCACAGGTCCCCGCAAAGCAATATTGCTTTTTAACATATATGCCCCACCAGGGAATAATCATGATGTCCTTTTTGATGAGATAATGGAAACAATCAGTCCTGGAGACCTGGCTTAAACCCCATTTGGTTCCTGCAATTACATTGGGGATCCCTTTGGGGTACAAGATACTTAGGCTGGACCGTCCTGTTAAGACTGGCGGTGGGGTCGCCATTATTTATAGGGACACCCTCACCGTCACCATTCGAGATCAAAGCTGTACCAGGGACATAGAAATTCTGGTCTTCAAAATTGGTTCTAATCTAGAGGCCAGCTGGAAGGGGGCATTGGTGTATCGTCCCCCGGGCCCTTGTGCTGATGTTTCCACTCTCCTTCTGGAGACGCTGGCCCCACATATTAATATAGGGACTAATTTTATACTCCTTGGAGATTTTAATATCCACAGCGAACTGCCCGACAATGTAGAAGCCCATAACCTGCTGGCTGATCTAGCAGCCCTGGGCTTCAAACAGTGCAACCAGGGCCCGACCCATCGTGCCGGTCACACTCTTGACTTAATCTTGTCTAACTCGCACACTCTGACTTGTTACCCTCCCATACAAGTGGAGTGGACCGACCATTTTGTGATTAATTTCTCCCTCCCTACCCCTACACAGGAACGCCCCCAACCTGCTCCCCTCCCGTCATGGCGTAGGCAGTGGCACAAAGTGTCGGCAGATACTTTTAAAGATGCTTTTATCCCCCCGGACTTCTCTCCCTCGGATACCCCCGACATGGCCCTCTCTAAATATAATGCTGCCTTGAACACTGCTGTTAACCTCATTGCCCCTCTAAGACTCTGTAGCCAGCGGTCCAACCGTAGGCAGGAACTATGGTATTCTGACTTACTGCGTGATGAAAAGAAAGCATGTAGGAAGTTGGAGAAGACCTGGAGAAGTTCGCAGAATGTAGCTGACAAATCTCGCTACCACTCGGCCTTGAGACTTTACCATAGAAATATTAGAGCCGCCCGTAAAAACCATATTGTCTCTCAATTATCGGAGGCAGGTAATGACTCTAAACTACTGTACCAGGTTCTCTGTTCCTTCACTAAACCCGTTGCATGTGACAGCCCGGAGACAGTGTCCCAAAAATTGTGTGATGATACTGCTGGGTTTTTTGCCAATAAGATCGATGCTATCTATCAAAATATTGCTCAATCCATCACCTGGGTCGATATCAAGGACCCCTCTCCCAGCCTTCAGCTCGGAACAGTCGGACTTGGACCTTCTGTATTATCCTCAATTCCTGAGATCAGTCTGGATCAAGTCAACTCTTTGATTGGGACAATTAAATCGGGCAGCCCGGTGGACCCTGTACCCGCCCGTGTCATGCATCTTATTGGGAATGCTCTTAGTCCCACCATTCAGACGGTGATTAATCGCTCTCTTTCTGAAGGATTGGTCCCTCTGGAGTGGAAAAACGCCCTGGTCAAGCCCATCAGAAAAAACACCTCCATCCCTTGGTCGGATATGACCAACCTGAGGCCGATCTCCCTTTTGCCGTTTGTCGGCAAATTGATGGAGAAACATGTCAACCACCACCTTTCCAGCTTCATCGAGCAGACCGGCTGTCTGGACCACTCTCAGTCAGGGTTCAGACCTAGGTATAGTACCGAAACGGCTCTTCTTTCTGTCACGGATACTATACGCATGTCTCTGGACAGGGGTTTGTCTGTGGTGTTGGTGCTGTTGGACTTGTCCGCAGCATTCGACACCATATCCCATGCCATTCTCCTAACCCGATTAAAGGAGATTGGCATAGACAAATCTGCCCTGGCGTGGTTCACCAGCTTCCTTGCAGAGCGTACCCAGAAGGTTAATATGGGCTCCTTCAGTTCCATCCCCACCAATATCACCAGAGGAGTCCCGCAGGGCTCCTGTCTCAGCCCTACGTTGTTTAACGTTTATGTTTCCTCCCTGGCCGACACCATGAGGTCCTTCGGGTTTTTACCCATCTCTTACGCTGATGACACGCAGCTGCTGTTTACCTTTAAAACCTTTACTCCTGAGATAAGACAAGCTTTCTCTAACGGCATGACTGCGGTCGCCAGCTGGATGGCCAGGAACTTTCTCCAGTGCAATGTGGGAAAGTCGGAAGTCATGCTGTTCGGGGAGGCAAAAATCCTGTGGACCCCTGACTGGTGGCCTACAAGCCTGGGAAAGGCCCCTTCCCCTAAACAGGTGGTGAAAAATCTGGGGGTCCGTTTGGACCATGACCTCACTCTTGCTCACCATGCCAACATCACGGCGGGATCCTGCTTTCATGTCATCAGCCTCCTTCGGAAAGTGTTTCCTCTTCTCCCTGACTGCACAAGGAAGACCTTGGTCCAGGCCCTCGTATTGAGCCGCCTGGACTATTGCAATGGCCTATTGTTAGCAGCCAATGAAGGAGTGCTCAACAAACTTCAGGTTGTACAGAATAGCGCGGCACGCTTGGTGACCAATGCTCCCCCTAGAACACCATCCCTGCCCCTTCTTAAAGAGCTCCACTGGCTCCCCATCCGGAAACGGGTGGAATTTAAGACCTGTTGTGTGGTGCACAAGAGTCTGCATAACCTAGGGCCTCACTATCTGGCCGAAAAATTTGTCCATCATCGTCCCTCCCGTAACTTAAGATCCAGCAATCAGCTGTTACTACAGATTCCCCGACACAATAAGACCAGACAGGGAGGCCGCGCTCTTTCTGTTATGGGTCCTCGTCTGTGGAACAACCTCCCCCTTTCCCTCAGACAGTGCTCTAGCCATCAAGCCTTCAGGAAATGTCTTAAGACAACTTTATATCAGAATTAGCGCCAGTTTGGACCTGTATCACTCCACAGCACCGCGCGGAGATACACCTTCGGGTGTGATTCCGGCGCGTTACAAGCCCATAAATAAATAAAATAAATATCCTTGATGATCGTACCCAAATGCCATTTCTTATAATGGGTGACCTGAACGGAAAAATTTCAAATAGTGAAATTGGAAAATGGGCCAATTCAGCCAAAGAAGAATCCCTGGAAATGCCCTTCCCAAAATTCCCCAAAGGTAACAAATCTGATAAAAGAGGTAGGTCACTACTATCTTTACTACCAAGTATAAATGGGACAATACTTAATGGTAATACGGAAGGTGACATACCGGCATCACAAACTAGACGGGGAAACGGAACTTCTTCTATTCTCGACTACCTAATCTGTGGGATGGAAATAAAGGAGTCAGTTATGTACCTGAAAATCTATTTTACAGAGGAAAGCGACCACGCCCTCTTACATCTAACTACTCTATGGATGGCATATACCTCCCTCACTAAACAGCCAACACTTCATAAATTTACAATTGAAGCTAATATTAGCCAGAGGCGGATCTTTTGGAACTCCTCTACTTTGGACAATATTACTACACTGGTTGCTCATACTCAATTATTAACTATCACTCATTCAGATGATCCCATCACAAATTTCGAATACATAATCAAAAACCTTAAGAACGTACTCTTAAATAAATCACAGCAGGCCAGTTACGGAAAAAGTATAACTACTAATAAAAATAAAAATCGCAACTCTCCTGCTGCAAAAAAACTCAATAGACTCATTCGAGCACAACATCTGAACTTCTCAATAACAATAAAGGCAGAAATCAATAAACTCAAAAACCAAATACGAAGAGAGAAAAACAAGCATAAAAAAAACTGCATGACCGTAATTGGGTAGACATACAAATAGCCGCTAAAGACCACAATCAACGAAAATACTGGTCTTTAATTGCTAAAATGACTGGATCTAAAAAGAAACTCAATGCTATTCCAGTCTCGCCCAAGGACTGGGAAATATATCTGCATGATTTATATAAATCAAACCCATCAGACCTCGCAAGGAAGGACTTCGATTCCACTACGGAAAGGAACAACACAAAAATCAATAAGATCTCGTCAAATTCCATTGCAATCCACATCAGAAAAGCGAGAAGCACTGCCGCTTCAGGCCCCGACCAAATTCCCATCAAGGTCCTCCAAATTGACCCCAAGGAGTGGAGCCTGTTGCTCTCTCCACTTTTTAATTACATTTTTGAAACCGGAGAAATACCGAAATCCTGGCTGGGTAGTATAATTATTCCGATATACAAAAAGGGGAACAAAAACACAGCCAGCAACTACCGGCAAATAGCATTGATGGACGCGTCCGGGAAAATTTTTGCTGCAGAAGTATTAGATCGATTAAAATCATGGGCATTCTCGCAGGGTCTCATACCAATGTTTCAAGCAGGATTCCGACCCAACCATTCCGTCATAGATAATATAGCAACTCTTCAGTCCATATTAGACAAATACACAGTAGGGAGATCACAACCAATATACGCAGCCTTCATCGATTACTCTACTGCTTTCGACCGGGTTGACAGACCGACTCTGTGGAACAAATTGAGGAGGTTTGGTATCCCCGAACAATCACTACGGGTCGTTGTTAATCTCCACAACAAAACATGGTGCCAAGTTCAGATGGGGAGCGAAAAAGGTTTGACCAACATAATTAGCACGTTCAACGGCCTCAAACAAGGATGCCTTTTAGCACCGATTTTATTTTCTCTGTACCTTAGTGACCTTCCATCTCACCTGCAACAAGGCTCCAGCTTGCCCCCAAAGATCGCTACACAAAGCATACATGCCCTACTATATGCTGACGATATAGTTACGTTGGATCTAACGCCCTTCAGACTACAAAGTCTTCTCGACAGTTTACACAAATACTCAAAAGATAACTTTCTAATTCCCAATCTAAATAAAACAAAAGTGGTTGCATTTACCGTTAAGAAAAAGAGAGTAAAGTACTGCTGGAAGTTGGGCGATGAACATATAGAAGAGGTCGAGGAATATACATACTTAGGTAGGATCTTTTCAAAGAATCTGAAAAATCTTAAACAAATTAATCATCTAAAAATTAAATCTGAACTACACGCTGGGGCTCTATTGAGACTGTATTCTACTACAGGAAACAGGCATTTTTCTACATTATTAAAGGTGTACAGAGCAAAGATTTGAAGGGGGTAATGAGTGTGTTTGGTGTCAAATCCAGATGTCCTTAGGTTCAATCCTTCATTAAATAATCAGAGTCAGAAGTCCTTATTTTGTAGAAAGGTTGCTCTTTATTTTTTGATAAAAACATGAACGGCTGGGGTGCTGGGGTGAGACATTTGCATCCTAATGGCCCATCATCAGGCTGATGGCCCTTCTTGAAGTAGATTGGAAGGGAGGGGCTAACACTTGCACCTGAATAGGGCTGTGCCTGTCTCCCCACAAAGAGCCGCATACTCCCCTGTAGGGCGTCTGGTGCGTCTGGTGCCAGGGAAGGAAGGGCAGGGAGCTTGTGAAGTTCAAAGGCCTCTTTGATGTCTCTCCCTCTTAAAAGGCACATTTAGGTATTAGTACAGGACTCCTGACACCCCCAATTCAGTTCACTTTTGGGACTGAGGCGACTGCAAAGAAGAAGAGCTGTGCTGCCAGGAGGGACTACCACTTTGCTACTTGCGTTGTTGTGTTGGCCTGCTGATTGCTGTGCTGCCAGGAAAGACTGCCACTTTGCAACTTTCTCTGCTGTGTTGGCCTGCTGCCTGCTACCTCTTGCAGTGAGGGAGGAGTGAAACTGACCTCTACAACCTTTTTAACCCAAGAACTCCAAGGGCTTTTTGGCTTGCCCCATGTTGTCAAAGTCTCAGGGCTATCAAAGACTTTGCAGGCATCCACACAAAAGTGGATGACCTTGAGGATGAGCGCTTTCAACTTTTCTGAACGACTCGTGCCCTGACCTGCAGGCGGGTCCTGCATCCCATGCTTGGTTGTCACCAGGGCACGCACCTCAATTCTAGACTGTCAATCACCTGTACGCTCAGCTTTCAAGTATGCTGCTCATAGCCACTTGTAGTGGAAGTCAGCATTGGAGGAAGCTCTCATTCAGAGTGGCTGCTCTGCCCTTGTGTTGCCGGAGCAACCAGAGGCACGCCTATGACCGATGCATCAGCAAAGCGAGCACTGCGCATCGACAATCAATCAATCAGGGATTTGTGAAGCGCACTACTCACCCGTGAGGGCATACAGAGGACTACAGCTGGTAGTCCGCCAGGAGGATGCCGCATCAAGTACCCTTTGGTTACCGGACTGCCCAGGCCGGTCCCATGAGGCGAAGGTCGCAGTTCAGGATCGCCTGAAGAGCCTCGTGGTGACACAGGCCGTCACTGCCGCATGCCAGAATGAAGGCGCTCTGATCCCCTGTAGCTGCACTGTCCTTTTGCAGGCAGCAGTTTTTGAGCAACTCACGATTGCACAGGACCTATTGAGGTCTCCCACATGCACCTTGGGGTTGTGTCCCTTTTTGTCTATACTGCACTCTTTTAGTGACTTGTGGAGCTCTGTTTGCACCCCACTCCAGCGTGAAGGAGATCAACTGTCGATCCCCGATGGAGATCACTGCATTCCCAAGAAACTTACCATCATTACTTGAATAGAAGTGCACAGGCACTCCCACGTGCACTCACTGCATGCAGGTTTTGTATGCATATATCTGGACCAATACTTATTGGATTAATGTCATTTTTGTCATATTTAAATCAAATAATGATTCTCTAGTTTTCTAAACTGCAGTGGAGTATTTTTTGTGGTGTTTTCACTATGTTACTGTAATTAATGTGTTGCACAAATTCATTACATTTTAGGTTAAGCCTGACTGTTCTGCACCAAGCTACCAGAGGGTGAGCACAGGTTAATTTAGGCTGTGTATCTTACTTACCCTGATTAGAGTCTTAGGGGTAGATGTATCAAGCCTTTTGCGATTCGCAGAGGCCTAAATTCTGCGAATTTCGGCCTTTGCGAATCGTAAAAGGCCTTTTTGCATTTCTGGGAATGTATTAAAAAATCGCAAAATAAGGAATTGCAATAATTTGCGATTGCTTATTTTTCTTAAGCATTTAAGGAATCGCAAATTTTGCGATTCCTTAAATGCGATGTATGTGGGGTTCTGAAATTGCGATTTTTTTGTTAAGAAATCGCAAATTACCACCAACTTGTAGTTGGTGGTAATTTGCGATTTCATTTAAAAATGCCCTATTTGGCATTTGTGAAGGTGGCATGTGATGCAGATACATGCCCATAGGGCATGTATGTGCGCCATATGCACACACATTTAAATTTCAGGGGTGCAGCAGGGTGTCTTTGAGACACCCCTGCACCCTTGAAATTATTCTCAATTTGCGAATTCGCATAATGCGATTCGCAAATTGAGAAATATTTCGCAATCATTCCTATGGGCCTTCTGGACCATAGGAATGCATGGGAAATTATTCCTTATTTGCGAATTCGCAAAGTGCGAATTCGCAAATAAGGGAGACTGAGAAATCACTAAAAATAGCGATTTTTTACATACATTCCATTTTGCGATTTCTAAATTAATTATATATATATTAAGAAATCGCAAAATGGAATTTTGATACATCTACCCCTAAGTCCCTACTTGGACAGGGGACATACCTCTGCCAACTAGAGACCCCATTTCTAATCTACAGCCACCTGAGATACTCACTGAAATGAACTAGATGAGGGTGAACTGTCATCTACACACAATCACATGCCTCACAGCCATACACACACACACACACATCACAGCCATATATATGCACACACACCCACCTCACAGCCATACACACACACACCTCAAAGCACTATATATGCACACACACAAACACACACACCACACAGCCATATATATGCACACACACCCACCTCACAGCCATACACACACACACCTCAAAGCACTATATATGCACACACACAAACACACACACCACACAGCCATATATATGCACACACACCCACCTCACAGCCATACACAAACACACCTCAAAGCACTATATATGCACACACACAAACACACACACCACACAGCCATATATATGCACACACACACACCTCACAGCCATATACATGCTCACACACATCTCACAGCCATTTATGCGCTGACATACCTCACAGAAGTGTACATGCACACACACACCTCACAACCATATACACATGCACACACACCTTACAGCTACATACACGTACACACCTCACAGCCATATGCACTCACACAAACCCACTCCTCACAACCGTATATAGAGATTGTGTGATGGAACAATGCATGCCTCAACAAAGCATGCCTGAACCATGCGGTCTTAACCACAACCGCGTCTTTACCACGCATGCCTTTACCACGCAATTTCGTAGTAAAGACATGATTGGTAAAGGGACATGTTTGGTAAAGATCACACTCCTGCCCCTCTGCCTTGAGGCCTAAACTTCGGTCCTTCTGCACCCACCCCAGCCCTATAAATAACCAACTCCCTATCCTGATCTTTAAACCCAGTCCCCCTAGCCCCAAAAATGACTCAGACCCTAGCCCCCCTCCCTAAGCCCTAAAACCAGCCCCCACCACATAGAACCTACCCCCACCTCCTCCGCCCCAGCCCAACTGCCCCCTCGGCCAGAAAGCTGCCCCTTACCTGTCCCCTGCCCTGAAACCTAAAACTCCGCCCCATTAAAACTACTCTGACCCCAGCCCCCTCCCTGAGCCCTAAACCCAGCCCCCACCCCTTAAACCTACCTCCACCTCCCCACTGCCCCAGCTCAACTGCCCCCTCCGCCTGAAAACTGCCCCTTTCCTGTCCCCTGCCCCAAGCCATAAAACTCCCAACCCCCAGCCCTGAAAACTACCCACCGCCCCAGCCCTGAAAACTACCCCAACCCATAAAAACTACCCCCCCAAACCCCACTTACCTTACCTTGCGCCCTGTCCCAAACCTTCCTCTTCTTGCTTCCGCCAGCCAGCCAGCAACTAGACTGAGCATATGCCTTAACCACGTATATGTGTGGTTGAGGCCAGGGCTGGACTGGGAACAGAAACCAGTCCTGGCAAACTGCTCAACCGCCCCCCCCTGGGGTGGGGGGGAGTGCAGCCGAGCAGTTTGCAAGGGCCGGTTTAGCTGATTTTGTTGCAGGGGGCCATTATTGCTGACCCCGGTAACAAACATGCCCCCCAGGGGCCCAAAACTGCCCCCCCCCCCACCCTAGCGGTCTATCGGGGAAACGCCCGGTGCCCGCTAAGGCCAGCCCGGCCCTGGTTGAGGCATATGCATGGTTAAGGCAAGCGTGATAACGCTTGCGATGTCAGAACACGCGTGGCTGAGGCCGCAGTGTTCCAACTGTCCCCTATATATACATGCTCACACGCCTCACAGTCATATATACGCACACACACAAATCCAAAAACATCCATGCACGCGAATAAACACATACACACACAGACACAAACACCTCTGAGTTGACTTCCTATTTTCCAGTCTCTTTTTAGCTTTTCCTGGTAAACTTGCAAACTAACCCTATCAGGAAATGGACAGGTGAGGAAGCAGTGAAGCAGAAGTCCTCCCAACCCAGATGCTGCAGGCAGCTGCCTGGCAGAACCAAAGTGGAGGGGACTCTCTTACAGCCAGATTCATCAAGCTCAATTGCGCTCGCAAAGGGCCAGATTCTGAGAATCAGGCCCTTTGCGAGTGCATTTTTTGCATTTGGGATTCATCATCCCAAATGCAAAATCCGCTAATAAAGAATTTGCACATTTGCGAGGAATTGCATTTAAGGAATCTCTATTTGAGATTCCTTAAATGCAATTCATTAACCATTTTTACATTGCGAATTCGCAATTTTTGGTCGCTATGTACCACGAAGTCTGACTTCGTGGTAAATAGCGAAAAAAATAGAAAAAAACACTTTAGTGCATTTTTCTCAATTGCATGTTACACACACACATGTCCTTTGGACATGTGTGTGCGCAACACCTGTGTAAATTTGCATATCAGGGGTGCTACAGGGTGTCCTTTGGACACCCCTGGCACCCTTGAATTCGCATCCATATTTGCGATTAGCTAATTGCTAATCGCAAATAAGGAATAACTCCCCATTCATTCCTATGGGCCTGTAGGCCCATAGGAATGAATGGGAAGTTATTCCTTATTTGCGATTAGCAATTAGCTAATCGCAAATAAGGAAGCTGTAGGAATCGCAATAAATATTGCGATTCCTACATGAATCCCGTTTTGCGAGTCTGTAATAGCGATTCCTTATGAATCGCTATTATAGACTCGCAAAACAGGTCTTTGATGAATCTATCTGATAGTCTTTTTGTGTCAGGAAATTAAGATACTTGAACAAAAAAAATGCCGTCGGAGCAAAAACATCACACCGGCTGCACTATTTAGGGTGGATGGGGTGATGTCCTTTTTGACTGCCCGCCACTGCCAGGAAAACCAGACTGTGGACTGAGCTGTGTGCCTACTGCATAAGAGCAAAGACAGAAGTGAAGACTGGGCAGACAGCAGCCTCTCATACCAGGAAGAGAAATACCTCAGAGTTTTGTTTTTCTCAGGACAACAAAAAGATGAAATGGAATGGATCTAAGGCAGTGATCCCTGTCTGAAATAAATGGGACAGTTTCAGAAAAGTTGTGGTGTACCTTGAGGGCCAGATGTTGTAAAGTTTTGAGCAGGCGCTCCCGAGTGGCAGAGGGATGAAGTCGACAGCACTGATCAACTGAGGTGCACAAAAGGTTTTTGAGCCTAACATTTTATTTATTTATTTATTTATTAATTTATTAATTTATTAATTTATTTATTTATTTTTATTTTTATTTTTATTTTTATTTTTATTTTTATTTTTATTTTTTATTTATGGCGTTTTATATAGCGCTGACCAGACCCGTGGGTATCGGAGCGCTTTACAACATTGTTTCATGTTAGTTAAACATATTAGAACAGTCTTCCGCAAAAAGTTCGGTAGTCCAAGAGTGCTGAGGCTTCTAGCATGAATCCCAGATAATGGACGCAAAGTTGGTGTCATGGGGCGTGGACTGATCAACCACCCCCGAAGAGCCAACACAACCTCCCACCTACCAACGACATGCAGAGTAGCAAAACCTCGTGTGCGTGGGATATCAAAGCCAAATGAAACCAGGTGCAAATGATGGGCAAAAGTTGGGATCCGCCATATTGCCTTATTTTTCAATGGCTAGTATTAGTGACTATTGCGAAAAGTGCACATTGTGTGATCTATCCGTGAGCAGTCAATGGGAGTCAATGGCGCCACTCAGAATCCAAGTGGGTGAGTGATGCTTTCTGGTGTGATATAGGGCCATATGTATCAAGCAAATTCGCATTCGCAAAGGCCGAAATTCGCAGATTTGCGAATTTGCTAAATGGAATGTATTAAGAAAAATGTGGTGCAAAATTTGCGATTCCTTATTTTGTAATTGCATTTAAGGAATCGCAAATTTTGCGATTCCTTAAATGCAATGTATGTAGCAAAATAAATTAGCAAAATGCCCTTTAGGAATCGTAAGGTGCGAATTCCTTGAAAAATGCAAATTTTTGCATTTTTCAAAGTGCCATGTGACGCACATACATGCCCTTAGGGCATGTATGTGCGCCACATGTGCACCCATGCATATTTCAGGGGTGTAACAGGGTGTCCTTTGGACACCCCTGCACCCTTGAAATTATTCTCAATTTGCGATTGGCAAAATGCGAATCGCAAATTGAGAATAACTTCCCATTCATTCCTATGGGCCTCCTGGCCCATAGAAATGAATGGGAAAGTATTCCTTAATTGCGATTCGCAATTTGCTAATCGCAATTAAGGAATTCTAAGGAATCACAAAAAAAATGCAATTTTGTACATACATACCCATTTGCGATTCTCAAATAGCAATTTCTTAAAAATCGCTATTTGAGAATCGCAAATGGGTATCTTGATACATATGTCCCATAGAGAGGTATTCAGTTGTTACTGATATTAGAGGATGTGTATTATCTCAGTAATAATTGGCAGCTTGTCTCCACAAAGGCCCTCGTTCCCAGAGGGCTGGTGAACCCAATTGGGGTGCAAACAGGAATTCGTACCAGAATTGGGATTACAAGTATATGTAAACATTTTACCCGGTCATTGTGGGAATTGTGCTGGAAAAACAGATAAATCACCCGAGATATCCCCACTTTATACCCCAAACCCCCTCTCCCGCCAAATTTGAAGTAAAGAACTCGGAATGGTGAAGTCATATTGCACCAGGTAACTATTGCACACTCTCTTGTTTGTATAAAAAGCTCTCTCCCTGCGCTGCGCACACATTCCAGCGTAGCGCTAACGTAGGCACCGGTGCAACATGGTGCAAGGGTACCTGCGTTTCAGGCAGGATGTTTTTTTGTGCAGGAAGGGACACCTTCCTGCATAAAAACAATTCTCAGAGACATTGTTCTCTTTCTATGTGTGCTGCAAAATGCAGGAGATGTGGGAAGAGGAAATAATGAGGGGAAATAAAGATATTTCTCCTCGGTACACCTCTGTTGGGAAGGCGCAGCATTTTGGTGCATTCTTAGGTTGACTATTTTAGTAAATCTGGAAATGCGCCATAATCCATGGGTGGAACACCCACGCTCCCACGTCTTCCCAACACCGAGTAGCGCTTGGCAGCAACTTGGTGGGCCCTGTGTTACTCTAGATTTACTAACCACGCAAGGTGGCTTTGTGTGGCTTAGTACATCTCACTGAAGCCCTCGTTGCCTTGCGCCACCTTACATGACGCAATAACAACGCACCAGTTTTGTAAATCTGGGTATAGCGGTGTAAGCTTTTATCCCCTCCTCCCAGAACACGAGGTCGCTTTTTTCATCTGTGCTGTTGCTTGAATCCAATCAGTGTAACAACAGAGGTGTCACCAATTCTACTCCACTCATTACTCCCATCATGCATTGGTCCAAGATGGCCGGATCAAGGCCAGAGGTTAGGACTAAGGGGCCGATTACGATGGCAAAGTCCGCCCGCCATCGCAGCTGCAAAAGGGACCGCCCGCCATAGGTGTGGCCGTCCCTATACGAATTAGGATACGCCCGCCACACTGGCAGGCGCAACCTGTATTTTTACATTGCGGCGGGCGGAAGCACCCGCCACAAAGTAAAAATATATGTTTTGCATTTGAATGTACAACGTGACAGGCACCATGC
This sequence comes from Lissotriton helveticus, assembly GCF_964261635.1. Taxonomy (NCBI): domain Eukaryota; kingdom Metazoa; phylum Chordata; class Amphibia; order Caudata; family Salamandridae; genus Lissotriton; species Lissotriton helveticus. Next base: position 42,909,993 of record NC_136071.1, on the reverse strand, counting down.
GGTGCCTGCCACCTTGTACATGCAAATGCAGGGCTCACCTGCAGCACCCTACCCCCGGGGGCCCGCAATGGCCCCCAAAGGCATTCTCCGCCTGTCTTTTTGCGGCGGGATCTCCGCCGAAAAAGACAGGCATCGTAATGCCCACGGCGGTGCCTGCACGGCACCGCTGCCATTGCCCCATTGTACCATGTCCCGCAAGGTGGGCGGAAAAGTACCGCCTTGCAGGACCACGGCGGACGGTCTTTCCCTCCGCCGCGGTACCATTCCCATTCCCATCGCCATCCTAATTTGGCAGTGGGAATATTCAGGCTGATGGCGGGCGGTCCGCCATCGTATTTAGCCCCCTAAGACTTTTAGGACAAAGACTTTGGAGCTCTGCATCTAAATGGAGCTAGCAATCTGAGACCAGTTTTGGAATCCCGCATACGTTGTGATCTGAGCTCCTTTACAGAAACCACATAATATCGACAAAAAGAGTAGTTTTTTCTTAGCATCTGCACATATAGTGGGTTGGGCATTAGAAATCAGAAGTAACTGCAGACACAAATCAAACCAAAGTCCTATGTTTCCATACAGTGTCATTGAGAACCAGGCAGTGGCCTGTACATTTAATAGTTCTATTTTATGTTAAAGAATCCTTGAATGGTAAATATTAATAAAAGTGTCTTAATACTTGACGCTTTATATACAAACAAGTAGAAGATTTTAGGCACATAATTTCAGAGAAAGTAGCCTTTTTTCTTTTTGTGAATGGAGGCTCGAGCTGACATTCAGGCCAACTACTATTTCAAAATGGCTTCTTAACTCACAGCAGCCAACCAATCACAAGGAGGCAGCAATAATCTGCATACAAGAGGACCAATCAGCCATGACTGCACTAAGATGCACTACATGCATGATGCAGTTTTAACGGTAGAGGAGAAATGTAAAGCATACCCTACCTATATGGCCCATGCCCCACTCTTTATAATTTTTTATAATTATAAAATATATAATACCACCCAGACTATCTTGTAGGCAATAAGTAAGAAATGTAACTCATCCTTTGGGCAAAAAGACCATCTAGTCATAAAAATTATTTTGGTCTCTGACATTAATGCAGGAAGAAGACAGCAGTAATTTGATAAATGCATGCATAACCAAACATTCCCCTTTGTGATTGCCATTCATAATGGGTGGGTGGGTCTGCATTTATGGACAATGAATTAATTCTAATAGTTCCTATTAAGTAGTCTGGTATGCTGCATAAGGTGCGAAAGTGAAGAGGAGTTAGTCAATGCGTTTCGGCCATGTGACTTAGATGGTCTTCTTCAGGGTGCAAGGAGGACCTAGTATGCAAGACTTTATAGTGGTATCACTGTTAATTAAGGTACCAGAGAAAGTATGTCAAAGTGAGAATTTGTTCAACGGGCTGGAATCAATCCATGTGGAAAAGAGTTATGAAAAGCAAAATTATTTACAGGATGAAGAATTGAGAAATCATTAAAGAAGCATGCAAACCTTATGTAACAGCAGTTTTCATTCTGTACTAAGGCTATGGACCGAGATAAACTTTTATGATTAAATGATCTCCTTGCACAAATGTTGACTCAGATGTATTAGTCATTTTCCACAAGTTCCTCTTGATGGTGTTGAATACATTTCTTTTATGTGAGGGCAACGTATAATAAAGAATGTGTTGAAATCTGCAGAGATTTATATTTGTGAGCCACATAAAACTCTTCCTATATACCACATAAGTGTATGCATAGGTGCTCCCATGTCAATGTAAGTAGCACAGAAAGTAAAATCAAATGGGTTTATTTCTGGTCCTCCCTGCTGCTGTAATATTTTCATTATCTTCTTTGCATGGACCTCCCCTTAGTGTGCATATGGAGACTGAGGCAGCAGAGTGTTGTAGTAATAATTGTGTAGGCACAGGCTGAGAAGCTCTCTCTTTCACATCTCAGTGGCAATTTAAGTCAGGAGAAGGACAATATTGTTGTCGCAGATTGTTCAGGCGAGGTCCAGTGTATTAAATCATTGTGTCTAAGATCACTCAAACAGTCAGTTTCAGAGGCATGACAAGTAGACATTGGGTTGTACATTCTTTGTTTCTAGGGTCATGTTTTAAGCATTAACCTCTTTGGTGCTCATGACGGCTCCCGGACGTCATGAGTCACAGTAGGCGTGTGCTCATGACGGCCGGGAGCCGTCCGAACGTTGACGCTCCTCCCACGCACTGTTAATGCCCCGCCTGCAAGGGAGAATTCATCAGTGGGCGGAGTTTGGACGGCTCCCGGTCGTCATGAGCACCCGCCCACCTTGATTTATGACGACCGGGAGCCGTCATGAGCACCGCAGCTCCACGTCCACCCCCTGGCCCCTCCCCCCGCACCATGGCGGAATTCGCGCCGCGGCGAAGGGGTTAAAGGAAAGTGGTCAATGACAATGGTGGATAAGTCAAGAGACAGGTATCTCATTCTATGTGTCTAAGGCACAAGGAAGTCAGTTTCAGAGGAATATGCCTGACTTAGATTTAAGAACACACACCTTCTGAGATGGTGATATTTGTGTTAAGGGCCACTGTCAGAAGAAGGAGTACGCTGTTCTCATAAACAGCAGGTATACTGACATATGGCTATATCAAGCTCTGCGTCTAAGGTCACACTGGGAGGCAGCGTCAGAGGCAGGACAGTGGTGGTATGGGTACAGACGGATAACTTGAGTTTGAGGAGATGGTGGTGTTCTAGATCCTAGGTCGTACCAGGACATACCGGCCAACAATCGAAATCAAGGAAGAATTTGTTTGAAAAATGTTGAGATTTGTCACTCTTCAAATTTTTTCCATAAATTATGGAATTAAAAAAAAATTGCAAAAGAGAGTTTCAGACAAAAATGTAGGTATCATTCTTTGAAACAGAAAGAGTTGGCAGGTTTGTACTGAGGACCAAAGGCGGAAGTGGAAACGCCAGGAGGTTGATCCAACCAAAGGTCCGGTCGAGACCCTGAAGAAGTCCCACAGGAGACGTATCTATGAGGAAATCTATCTGCTGAGCTACAGGATGGGTGTCCAGCAGGAGGAGTGGAACTATGCTGGACCGAGGATACTTACAGGCAGGAGCAGGACAAAGGACGAGGAGAAGGTTCTGTTTCCGGAGAGGATGGAAGGACGGCCAGACGAGGAGGAAGAAGAAAAAGAAAGTCGATACATACTTAGCCATTACTTACTGTCCACCTTCTTCTCATCGGGGGCGCTCTTGGTCTCTCCGTTCTGTCGATCGCTGTGCTTCTGGGACAGCCGCGTGGACATGGTGGCCGCGGTGGCCACGGCTTTGAAGCTGCGCTTGCGCTTCTGTACGTTCTGCTCCGGGTGGAACACGATGATGTAGACCTTCGGCACGTAGAGCATGCCCAGAGAGACCGAGGCGCTCAGGCTCATGGACACCGTGAGAGTGGTGGTCTGGATGTAGATCTGCGGCCATCGTGGCAAAGAAAGGACAAGGACCATTGTTAGTTTATGCTAATGAGGAACTCACCTACCATTGTTGTAACGTCAGCGTATGTTTATAAACAGTGACAGTAAACTGTTGTTACAGATATCTATCAAACAGTGTCATCTAGTAGCTATCACATAGTTCCCCATGCAGTAGGATATTGATACTACACCATTAACCTTTTCGGTGCTCATGACGAGCTCAGCTCGTCATGAGGCACAGTGCTCAGGTGCTCATGACGAGCTGAGCGCGTCATGGCCCGTGGAACGCTCACACGCGGGGATAATTCCCCTGCTGTGCTGAGCGTTCCATGGGAACGGGTGTGGCCGTGACGAGCTGAGCTCGTCATGAGCACCTGAGCATTGTGCCTCATGACGAGCTGAGCTCGTCATGAGCATGGGGGCGCTGTGCGCGCCCCCAGCACAGTGGGGGTATTACCCCCGCTGCAAAGGGGTTAAGAACTGGCAGTAGACTCCTTCTGCTGCTTGTAAATGAATGACAAACTCTTGATAGAGTAAAATGACACCTTTAGGCATGAAAATGTATTTGCACTAGTCCACTAGAAAGAGCAATAGAAACAACCGCTTTTCAATGACACCGGTCACATTAAACTCCCCCGAGCCTTGTAGAGTTGGATATAAACTTCTTTTATTGCTAGCTGATTTTATATGATTGATTTCTTGCATCTTCATACCCAGTTAACAGGAGAAATCCTTTCTCTTCTAACAGAATTGACTATAGTCCCCCTTTGCCACTAACTGAATTGGCCACAGATTAACTGTATCCCCTAATACATTGGCAGCAGAACACCCTTAATTCCTATAGACTTAAGTATATGGTTTCTTTATTCCATAATGATTTGCCAGTTGTCTCTTCTTTATCCTCTAGTGAGTTGCATTATGCTCTCTTCACTCCTGTGAAAAACCCATCCTTTTTGGCCCTCTTCACCCCCATTTTTTGACTGATACTAGTGGTAGCTGACTCTGACTGTGCCCTGGGCTCTGCATCCCTGGCCCAGGGTCAGTGCTCTGATGAACAAGGTATACGGTAATTAGGTGTAATTACAATTGCCAATGACAGACCCTGTATGTCCCTACTATATAATAGGACAGGGAGGTTTAGAGGCCCAGTAGATCTCCTGGACTGGAGTGTGCACTGCTGTGTAGCCTGTTGTCCTTTTAAAAGACAGCCTTGCTTTGCAGACTGTCTTTAAAAGTAAATTACATGCAAATTCGACTTTGGTGGTACACGTACTACCAAGTGGTATTCCACCCTCTTTTTACAGCTAGGTCACCCCTGAGATATCCTCTAAGGGCCCCAGTGGTGAGGTGCCAAGTAATTATAAGCTGGGAAATTATAAAAGGTTTTATACGCCCTGGTGAGGAAAAAACTGCTACTTCTGTTTTTCCCTTATTGTAGTTTATTAGCTCCATAGGCTAACATTTGAATATGGTATTTAATTATAACTATTGCTAGGAAGGGACTAAAAATATCATTCAAAGACTTAAAAGATTGACAATGATAAATCTAATAACTTGCCACTATTGAATTTATAATGACAAGTACAGAAAAGAAGGTATAGAACTTTCTTTTATGTGAGCCAAATTCCAGCCTTCTAGCACCCTGATTGGTCAGCCATAACAGTGAGTTGTGACCCTTGACCCGGTCACTCCACTACCGCATGGCCCCGTGTACCCAGATTCTGCTGCCGCTGCCTGCTTGGCCCTCTTGCTGCCACTTCTCCTTAGGGCCCCTGCTCTCCAGGCTTGTCCTCGCTCTCCAGGCTTGCCCAGGCTTGCCCTCGCTCTCCAGGCTTGCCCAGGGTTGCCCTCGCTCTCCCCGCTCCGCTTTTCCACTCTTTCCAACCCCCCCTCTGCTCCCCGCCGCTGCTCTCCTGCGGCCCCGCCCCCATCTCCTGTCTCCCGCTCCCCATTCGCCGCCCCGCTCCCGCCTCCCAGCTGCTCCTCCCTCCCACTTCGCCATAAATAGCGGGGACCGCGCGCACGCGCAGTGGCCACGCGCAGCGGGCATGCCGATTGTGCGCCGAAGGCGCGCCAAAGGCAAGCTCGTCAACGCCCGTCCACGCCTGGACTGCACCCAGCACCAGAACCACTGGACCCCGCCAGAGCCATCCAACCCGACTGAGCTACGACGCCGCCACCCTCCACGCACTCAACACCGGCCAACATCCAGCCTGCTACCAAGCCACCCCGAAACGCACCCACGGAGCCTTCACCTGCCACGCCTGCTACTTCACCTGCACTCGGTCCTGCACCGCGCCAGCCAAAACAGCAGCCAACAACAACCACCTCAAGTGCATCCTGCTCAACACCCGCTCCATCCACAGGCACGCCGTCGAACTATGGGACCTTCTGGACAAAATGGCACCAGACGTCGCCTTCTTCACGGAAACCTGGATGAACGCCTCCTCAGCCCCCGACATCGCCATTGCCATCCCGGACGGCTACAAGATCATCCGGAGGGACCGCGTCAACCAGACCGGAGGAGGCATCGCCATCGCCCACAGAAACACTATCGGCGTCACGACCAACACCGACGACACCCTCGCCACCGCAGAGCACCTGCACTTCCAGATTCACACCGACCCCAAGACCACCCTCAGAGGAACCCTCATCTACAGACCCCCGGGACCACGCTCACACTTCAGCGAGGCCATCGCAGACTTCATCAGCCCGCTCGCCCTCGCCTCCTCCGACTACATCCTCCTAGGAGACCTCAACTTCCACCTGGAGAACGACCAGGACAACAACACCACCACCCTACTAGACAACCTCGCCAACCTCGGATTCAAGCAACTGGTCAACACCCCCACCCATTACGCCGGCCACACGCTCAACCCCGTCTTCTCCTCCAGCAACCACATCTCCTTCAGCCACACCACCGAGCTCCACTGGACCGACCACAGCTGCTTACACTTCAACTTCAGGAAAACAACGACCCACCACCGCCCTCAACAAACCCCCGGAAGATACTGGAGCAAGATCACCACCGACCGACTCACCACCTCCTTGAGCCTAAACCCTCCCACCAGCACCACGGACCCCAACGAAGGAGCCCGCAACCTCACACAGTGGATCACCGACTGCGGCGACACCCTTGCTCCACTGAAAAACCCTCCCAGCAACCTCAACAGCAAGAAAGCCGCGTGGTTCACCAACGATCTCAAAGACTCCAAGAAATCCTGCCGTGACCTCGAGAAAGCCTGGCGCCATAACCAGCCAACGGAAAACATGACAGCCCTCAAGAACGCCACCCGCAAACACCACCAGCTGATCTGCACCACCAAAAGGTCATCCTTCAGAGAATGACTGGACAACCACACCCACAACAGCAAGGAACTCTTCGACGTCGTGAAAGAGCTCTCCAACCCCAATGCCAGCAACAACGACATCACGCCTTCTCAAGACCTCTACAACCCTCAGCCACCTTTTTTCACCGTAAGATCGTCAACATACATGACAGCTTCGGCGCTCAGAACTCGTACCCCACCACCGAACCTACACCCCCCACCACTACCCTGTGCGCCTGGACTCAGGTCAGCACGGAAGATACCACCCACACGATGAACACAATCCACTCGGGCTCCCCAGCTGATCCCTGCCCACACCACATCTTCAACAAGGCCGACTCCATCATCACACTCAAACTTAGGGACATCATCAACAACTCCTTCATATCCGCCACCTTCCCGGAGAGCTGGAAGCACGCAGAGATCAGCGCCCTTCTGAAGAAATCAACAGCAGACCCCTCAGACCTCAAGAACTTCCGCCCCATCTCGCTCCTCCCCATCCCTGCAAAAGTCATCGAGAAAACTGTCAACAAACAGCTGACAACCTTCCTGGAGACGAACGGCTCCCTCGACCCATCGCAGTCCGGATTCCGAGCGAACCACGACACCGAGACCGCCCTCATCGCGGCCACCGACGACATCCGGACCCTGCTGGACAACGGAGAAACCGCCACCCTCATCCTGCTCGACCTTTCGGCCGCGTTCCACACGGTCTGCAACCGCACCCTGACAACCCGCGTCCGCCACGCCGGGATCCAAGGGAAGGCCCTGGAATGGATCACCTCCTTCCTCTCTGACAGAACCCAAAGAGTCCGTCTCCCGCCCTTCCTCGCAGAAGTCACCAAGATCATCTGCGGCGTACCTCAAGGCTCCTCGCTCAGCCCCACCCTCTTCAACCTCTACATGAGCCCCCTCGCAGCCATCGTACGCAAGCACAACCTCAACATCATCTCCTACGCCGACGATACCCAACTGATCCTCTCCCTCACCAACGACCCCACCTCCGCCAGAGCCAGCTTCCAGGACGGAATGAAAGACATCGCAGACTGGATGAAGCTCAGCCGCCTGAAACTGAACTCAGACAAGATGGAAGTCCTCATCCTCGGCCCATCCATCTCCGCCTGGGACGGCTCCTGGTGGCCCCCTACTCTGGGCCCCCACACAAGCCCACGGACCATGCACGCAACCTGGGCTTCATCCTTGACTCCTCCCTCACGATGGCCAGGCAAGTTAGCGCCGTTACCTCCTCCTGCTTCAACACACTCCGCATGCTCCGTAAGATCTTCCGCTGGATCCCCACTGGAACCAGGAAAACGGTCACCCAGGCCCTCGTCACCAGCCGTCTGGACTACGGGAACGCCCTCTACGCTGGGACCACAGCCAAGCTACAGAAAAAACTCCAGCGCATCCAGAACGCCTCAGCATGACTCGTCTTGGACATCCCCTGACACAGCCACATCTCCGCCCACCTGAGGGACCTGCACTGGCTCCCCGTCAGCAAGAGGATCACGTTCAGACTCCTCACCCACGCACACAAGGCTCTCCACGACTTGGGCCCGAATACCTCAACAACCGCCTTACATTCTACACGCCAACCCGCCAGCTCCGCTCTGCCAGCCTCGCCCTCGCCACCATCCCACGGATCCGCAGAACCACCACCGGAGTAAGATCCTTCACCTACCTGGCGGCCAAGACCTGGAACACCCTCTTCACCCACCTACGACTCACCCAGGACCATCTCTCCTTCAGGAAGCAACTCAAGACCTGGCTTTTCGAGCAGTAGCAGCCCCCCCAGCGCCTTGAGACCCTAGCGGGTGAGTAGCGTGCTTTACAAATGTTCTTGATTAATTGAGTCTTAGCCTTCTATGAATACCAAAATGAGTAAGTGCCTTCTGTGAATACCAAAATGAGTAAGTGCCTTCTGTGAATACCGAAATGAGTAAGTGCCTTCTGTGAATACCAAAATGGTAGTAAGTTTAGGATTTTGTCTTAAGTTAGTTTTGTGAATCGTGCCCCATATGGTCTTTAAGGGACCAAGGTGCAGACTAGCAAGGCTAATATCCGGTCTCTGGCTTTGTTTGTTTTTTACTAATTATCAACGCACTGCCTTTTTTCTACACAACATTTTGTCCCACAGCGCATGTGCACAACATTCTGTTATGGTCTTGGTTATTTCTGCCTATTTTCTTTAAATGCTGTCCTACTTCACCTGTCCGCTACATTACGAAAGAAATAGTGAACTTATCAAATAAGGTATTTTTCACGTTGTATTTTACTTCTATTTGTTAATCATTCTTTTATTAGAGATGCAATGGCTAGCATCACAAACAGAGAGAAAGATATGCCTTATTCAGATCTCTCCTCACACAGAGACCCTTAGTAAATCCTCAACTATGATTTCTAAGCTATCTGTCAGATATGTGCCTGCATCACCAGAAGCCTTTTCACTTCCTGTGATAGCACAAGGGTCAAATGCCACATGATGCAACTTCCTGTGATGCATCAAAGCCAAGTGCACATGATGCCATTTCTTGTGATGCCTTTCAATGGACCAATGGTGGGTGAGGTCACATCCACTGCCAGTGGTATTTTGCTGAGTATACATCTCTGCTGGAACCTGTAGTGTATCCCAGACTGGAACCTGTATTGTATTCTGGACAGGAGCCAGGTTTCCACTCCCAGAAAGCATACATTTCACCAGAGGCAGAGTACCAAAGAGGTGGCCAAATGAAAGATATTATCTGTCAGAATATCCATAACTAAAATATCATTTGACATTGCTATAGTACCCTAAATATAATTCATAAACACCTCACTCCATTGGATGTAGAATTCCTATTATTAATTTAATCTGAGCAATATTTCTGTAAATGATATTTAGGACACAATATTTATGTCAGACGATATTTCGGCACGGTATTCTGGTGCTACACTGTTGAAAGCAGCGAGGAACTCGTAATGCATTTACACAATATGAGTACTTTGATATTTTTATGTGGTCATTTTTAACAAAAATATTGATGTCATGACTCATGACAGCGTTTTCCTGGTGACATTCTGTAACCACAAAAGTTAGAGGCTTTGTGCAAAACAGAGGTGTTGATGTCGACGTTCGGACTGTCGGGAATCGGAAACGAGTGGACTTATCAAGGTCCCACCCACATACTATTTTTCCTGTTATTAATGGAAACAGACAGGAGTTGAAGACTGTTACCAGCACTGTCCATGACGGGAAATTCTGGAAAGTTGTGTTTTTTCATTGTCCTTCAGCCTTGAAAAAGTCCAGGAGAACGAAACACGTGTCGGCTGCAGTGTTTTGTATTTCTTTACCTGTGACTTTAATTGTGAAGTAAAAGAAGAACGTAAACTTCAGTGGATTGGATTTTTTTCTAGCCAACAGCCTGTACACTCAATACGAGTTGGACTATAAAATACTGGGACTGGTGTGTGCTTGAATGCTTGTTTTCTCCTTGGGATGAAGATGTCCCCTGTCTGTTAAACAAGTGTTTACCCCAGCCCTGAATGCCTGACTGTATGTGGAACTGGTACCCAGACTGTTTGTTCGGCCTTAACATCACACTAATCTAGTGTAAACACAGAGCCTAGGCCATTCCCTGGTAATCCAAGGTACAGAACTTGTTCTGCGGCCTGGAGGGATACACAAAGGTTGCCCTCATAGGAGGCACAAGATAGCTGTTCATGCTCTGGTTAAGGCACAAAAAGCAGTAGTGGAAGGGTACTAAGGGCCATATTATCAAGAAAGGGCGATACATTATCGCTGCTTTTATCATCATGAAACTGCCGCTAAAGCGGCGATAATGGGCTTGATAATATGCCCTTGTGAATTCCCACAGAAGCCCAGGTTCTGGTGTTACCCTGGGCTACTATGGGAATTCACAAGGGCATATTATCAAGTTCATTATCGCCGCTTTAGCGGCAGTTTCCTGCCGATACAAGCGGCGATAATGTATAGTCCTTTCTTGATAATATGACCCTAAGTTTTGTGAATCATTAAGGTAACAAGTCCTTTTTCTTCCTGTCTACTGACCTCTATTGAGTAAAAGTTCCTTCATTATGTGCATACAAGACCCTGGAACTGACATTCTATGTGATTATAAATGGTGTGTATATGTGCAGTGAGTGTTTCTCACAAGTATGGGGGCTGCACTCGGTCTGTGGGGAGAATTTGAGTATTGGGACCGCGGGTATCCATTTTGGATGGCCCTTGGTTTCCTCTGGCACAAGATGGAGGGCAATGTATCTTCCATAGACAGTGAAACTGTGTTGACTGCTTCCTGTGGCTGGTGGGTAGAGGCCCATACACTGAAGTGAAATAAGGGCATTTGGGATGCATCATCACAAATGCAAAAATCACAATTTAAGGAATCTCTAAATTGCGATTCCTTAAATTGCGATTGCATTTAAGGAATCCCAAATTGAGATTCCTTAAATGCAATGCATGAAAGTTAAAAAATTAGCGATTTCACTAATAGGAGTAGCAAATTACCGTGAAGTTGAACTACATGGTAATTTGCAAAAACTTTGAAAAATACACTTTTGTGCATTTTTCAAAGTTTCCTGTTGCGCACACACATGCCCTTAGGGCATGTGTGTGTGCAACATATGTGCAGAGAACAATTTCAGGGGTGCAACAGGGTGTAATTTTGACACCCTTGCGCCGTTGAAATTGCATGAGCAATTTGCGAGTACCTACTGGTACTCGCAAATTGCTCATGCAATCTCCAATTCATTCCTATTGGCCTGTAGGCCCATAGGAATGAATGGGACAGCATTCCTTAATTGCGACTAGCAATTTGCGAGTAGCAATTAAAGAATGTTTAGGAATCGCTATTTTTATAGCGTTTCCTACATGCATAGGCTTTTGCGATTCCTAAATACCGATTCCTTAAAAATCGCTATTTAGGAATCGCAAAAGCCTACGTTGATGCATGTGCCAGTTTATCCCTTGCTAGCAGAAAACTGCTGACAGGGCTTCCTAAGCACTGCCAGTTGGCGGATGAAAGGGGTGAGGGGTGAGACTGCAGTTTCTGTTGTTCAAGATAAGACCATTTCCAGGCAAGGCGTGCCCTTTGTCTGCTCCTGATTGCTACTTCTGGAAGGCTAATGACAGCCAGACCCAGAGATCACACACTTCATTGTGCCCTTGTGGACACTGCTGCTTGGAGCTAGCGGCATTGCTACCTGTTGTGAGAGGCATCACCTTGCACAAAGACTGTATCTGAGGAGCAGCCAGAAAATAATATTTGAAAGAGAGTCAACTAAAATGGTCCTGAAACCTTAGAAAGTGGAGCCACAACCACCGTCCGGAAAATAAATGTACAAAATTGAGATCCAAACCGACCCACAAGTAATTTGTGACCGAGGAAGGGAGCGCTCCTCAGAGTACTCGAAGGACCGCTGTGTGTCTACAGCTTGTGACAGCATGGCAGTCAGTCTCCCAGAGGTTAGGGGGCATCACCCGAAGTCAGTGGTTTCTGCTGGAGGAGCTAAGGATCTGCCTAGAGCCTAGAACCCTACTGCCTACTAAGAGAAGGAAGGAGCGTGCCTGGCCGTGCAGGAGGAGATATTGCACAGAAGGAGAAGTTCAGCGTGTTCCTGGCATGAGGAGCAACCACAGAAAGTGAGAAAGGGAGCAAAGCCAGGAGCAAACCATGTGTGCAGATATTCCCTGGTCTCCTGCAGTGGTTCTTGCTGTGAACTGCAGCAAGACTTTGCAATTGCCATGCACCATGTGTGAGCCGCATCCTGCGGTGTGATTAAAGAAATAGGGGTGCACTAGGACATTAAGTCCAATAATCAAGTAATGGTATAAAAATATATAATTCTTTATTTCAAGTTTATAATTCAGCAAAATGAAACACTCAGCCAACGCATTTCAATCCCACTCAGGGACTTTCATCAGGGCAATGAAAATGTTTTGGGATTGTAATGGCTCAGATAGCCAGAGAACCAGTTCTGATGTATCATATACTGTAGGTACTCCCGGTTATGACTCCAAACTCAGTACGCATGCAATTTTATAGACCAAAAAAAAATATTGTTAAAGTTGCACTAGATCAAAGAACCGATGCATAGATGTCATAAGTTGAAGCTACAGTGGGTATTTCCCAACGCTATTCCTAGATTCACAGGCGTACTGAATTTGGAGTCATAACGGGGAGTACCTACAGTATATGATACATCAGAACTGGTTCTCTGGCTATCCGAACCATTACAATCCAAGGTTTTTTTCGTTGCCCTGATGAAGGTCCCTGAGTGGGATTGAAACGCGTTGGCTTTGTGTTTCGTTTTGCTGAATCACAAACTTGAAATAAAGAATTATATATTTTTATACCATTACTTGACTATTGGACTTTATTACCTAGCGCACCCCCATTTCTTAAATCTCAACTTTGGATCTGGAGCACAGGAACGTCAAGCAACAGCTGGCGTTGGGGTTGTTTGCGCAGGATTACCACAAGCTTGGAAATGGCGTGAGGTGCGGAGCTAGAGGCCCGCCGTTGTTTTTCTGGACAGGCATCCTGCGGTGTGCCTGAAAGACTAGTGCAAGTGTTGCCGACACTGGAGTCAGATATTCCTCATTCACGCTGAGAAGGCAGCCCTCATTGACTTGGACAACCCAACTTCCAAAAATATCAGTTTATTGATAAATGACCAGGGGGCCGACCTTGCCATCCAAGCGCCTCTTCTGCTCATGGTCTAGGGAGGCCAATACCATTGAAGGCAAGTGCCACTGTGTTAGCCACCAGTGTGATTTAGCCCAACTGTCAAGTTGTGAGTGAAGTGGCAGCCGCAGGAGAGGGACCACTGCACGCAGCCATCCTGCACCACCAGAACTACATCTACAAGACACAGGTGACCATGAGGTCTAAACTGTGGGCCTGATTCACAGAACTAACTAAGACAAAATCCTAAACTTACTACCATTTTGGTATTCACAGAAGGCACTTACTCATTTCGGTAGGCACAGAAGGCACTTACTCATTTCGGTATTCACAGAAGTTAGGAGTCCTAACTTTGTGACTCCTAAATGCCTTCTGTGAATACCGAAAGTTCCAAAGTTAGGATTTTTCTCAGTTTAGGAGTAGTAAAGTTAGGATTCCTAACTTTAGGACTCCTAAACTGAGTAAAATCCTAACTTTAAGACTTAAACTTAGGATTTTTCTCAGTTTAGGAGTCCTAAAGTTAAGAGTCCTAACTTTACTACTCCTAAACTGAGAAAAATCCTAACTTTAAGACATTTGGTATTCACAGAAGGCATTTAGGAGTCCTAACTTCTGTGAATACCGAAATGAGTAAGTGCCTTCTGTGAATACCAACATGGTAGTAAGTTTAGGATTTTGTCTTAAGTTAGTTCTGTGAATCGGGCCCTATGAGTGGAAGAGAGACTGCGAAAGAATTCTGCCTTATGAATATATGGCTTTCACTCTGCGTTCTTGAGCTGGTGACAGCAAACTAAACTGAACTGCTGTGCACATCTGTGTTTGGGGTAATTTCACTGAACTGCACCTGGGCCTACTCAGTGTCTTGTCCCATGTTGCACACCTTTACAATCAAAATCCATCAACAAGGGAAGGTCCCGAAAAGCTGCAGCACCTCACTGACAATCCCATATAGGATTACTATCCTGTGTCTGAAACCCCTAATTGTGCTGTGCAGTATTATGCTAAGCTGGGTCTGGTGGCTCAGTGGACTAATGCGTCCATTGCGGGGGCCTGTGTTCGACCTCATGGTCACAGGTTCAAATACCGGCGGGTCCACTCAGCCTTTCATCCATCTGAGTTCGATAAAATGAGTACCATTGAGTTGGGTAACAATAAAAAACAATCTGTTATTCAGCGCCAAGAGGCCTACTGGTGAATGTGCGCTTTACAAATACACATGTTATGGTATGCTGTGTGATTAAAGTGGTTTATTGTCAACAAAAAGATAAGCTCTAGGCTGGGGAGTACGTTATTGTGTCTGTTGATTGGCTACTGAGTTCTGGGCTGTTGCCCCTCACACTGCCTCCCTGAGAGGCCTGTGACTGGACCCTGAGAATCAGGTGCTCCAGGGGTTTTACTTGGCCCAGTTTGCAGAGCCATAGTAGGACGAACCCCGAGAAACCAAGGGCAAACAACTCCAACCCCATTAGTTGAGGTCCAGTGACCGTCTTCCCTGCGGTCCCCTCCATGGGGGTCTGACAAGTTTGCACTTCCAGTCTGTTTTCATAGTTACAAATAGGAAAATAAATTTTGTAGAACGAAGGAGATACAGAATGTCTTCGAGTTCCGCACATGTAGCAACAAACCGCGGGACGCAAGCATCTGCACGCTTGCTTCAACTTGGGAGGGGGGGTGAGGGCACAGAATATAAAGGTAAGCAGCAAGACAGAAAGGCCCTAATTTACTACTAAGGTCCAGATTTACTATTTTGCATCAGATTTGTGTCACTTTTTTAACGCAACCCAAATGCAAAATGTCTTTCTACTAAGCCATGCAAAGCACGATTGGTATACCGAAAGTCTTCAAGTTAGGATTTTTCTCAGTTTAGGAGTAGTAAAGTTAGGACTCCTAACTTTAGGACTCCGAAGTGCCTTCTGTGAATACCGAAAGTCTTAAAGTTAGGATTTTTCTCCGTTTAGGAGTAGTAAAGCACCCCCCCCCACCCCTAGCGCCTTGAGACCCTTACGGGTGAGTAGTCTCTCTTTAACAAACCCCTGATTGATTGATTGATTGGCTCGGTATGGCTTAGTCAAAAAAAGTAACTCAAGGAAGCCCATACTGCTGCCTTGCATCGGAGAGGCCTTCCATTGTTGGAGCATTGGCGTTCCTGTGCATCCACCCATGGATTTTGACACAATCCCATACTTACTCAAATCTGCAAACCTGGGTTTGCAGCACACATGGAAGGAGGAATAAACCTGAAAGAAGAGTTTTTGGGCAGGAAGGTCTCCCTGCACAGAACACTAGTCTAACCACAACGCCGACACTCTTGCATTATGGCTAAGCCTTGGCAAAGCACTATGCTACGCTCGCGTAGTTTGCGCAGTTTGTGCTACTTCGCACTACGCAGTGCAAACACGCGTAGCGTAGCGTAGTGCAGCGGTCATTTTTTGCTTGCTCGCGGTCCTCAACGTCAAGTTGGCGACCACCAGCAAGCATAATGACATCCTCGCGAGACTTTTTCCTCATTCGCGATCAGCAACATCAAGTTGCCAATCGCGAGCATGGAAAATAAACCTCCCGGCGAGCTTCTCAACGCGGGGAGGTCAGGTTTCTCATTGCGAGTGGCCGCGTATGCTCGCGACCGCTCGCAATGAGAAATTACCAGTCCGCGTTGAGAAAGCTACCGCTCGAGAAGAAATCTACTTGAGCGACAAAAAACGACCGATTGCACTGTGCAAGATGCAGTTTGCACTGATTGCACAGTGCGGGCAAGCATCCGGCACTGTGCAATCAGTGCGAACAGCATCGTGCACTACGCAGTTTGCGAAGCTACGCGTTGCTCGCGTAGTGCGAAGTGCACTTCACGTAGCTACGCATAGCGCTACTTCTCAAACTACGACCAGGGTTAATTATGGCGCACGGGTGGCTGCGCTGGTGCCAGACTGTGACAAGTGCGCCAGCGAAAGGGGAAACCAGAAGTGCATCTCGGCTATGTAAATATGGCGCCTTTCTGCTCAATCCCTTTCACTCAACGCAGCACATCTAGGGGCATATTATCAAGGGGGTTTATCTCCGCTTTTTTGGCTTTAAAAGCCAAGAAAGCGGAGATAAAATTATCTCCCTATTACCTAGCTGTCGCTAACACCAGTTAGCGACAGCTAGTAGGAGATAGCGACCATCTTGGGCCCCACTTTGCATGTCAGTGATATTTATCACTAATAACATGCAAAGTGGGCGTGCCAAGATGTTAGTGACTGTTTCCAGTCGCTAACATCGCTATCTCCTATTACCAACTTATGAAGATATTCGCGCTAAGCGTGAATATCTCCAAAAGCTAACACCTGCCCTGAGCAGTTCTTAGCCATGTTATCCAATGGGAGGTGGATAACATGGCTAAGAGCATTAGCTCGGTAATGCATGAATATCGCTGACTTTTCAGCGATATTCATGCATTGCGGCCGATTTTTATCGCATTTGCGATAAACCTTGGTAATACCAAGGTTTATTTGCGATAAAAATCGCTGCACCTCAGCGGTAAATTTTTGTCTCTAACCAAGCAATAGCGATAATTAGCGCGATAATTATCGCTATTGCTTGGTAATATGCCCCCAAGTTCCCTTGGTGCACTGTGTTGCATGAAAAGTTGGGTAAATTTGGGCCTAAATGCACTTTGTTTTCAAGAGCACAGGAAGCCGTTCTCCCAGCTCCCCACCACCTCCAAGGGCGCCACCCCTGCAGCAAGGCCCCCTCTCCTGGCTGCGCACAGACACCAGAGCCTGGCTGCTCCAGATGCAGGGGTCAGAGGGCACGCCACCTGCCCGCATCCACTTCCACTAATGCAGTGCGCGGTAAGCCTCGCGCAGAGCACAGGCCATCTGCGGATTTGGGTTGTTTTCCCAGGATTCCACGTGCTCATCTGCTCGTTAAGCATCCGCCACCCGCAGGGGTGGGGGCGGTGACGTCACCAGCCCCGGGATCCGCGATCCGCTGCCTATGCCAGGGCGAGGCCTCAGCCTCCGAAAATAACCTCGGCAGATATGCAATCTGATTACGGATCCCTATGCCTTATGCGGGTTATCTCGCTGTAACGAGGGGATATTCAACCTAATGTCTGTTCTCTCAATGCGCTGCAGCTGTCCTCACCACCTGCTCTGGCCCCTGGCACTATATACCTTACTATACCTGCGCATACCCAAGCAGAGTACTCTGCATGTACTGCATCTGTGCTCACCACCTGCTCTTGTACCTCTATACCTTACTATACCTGTGCATACCCAAACTGAGTACTGTCAGTGCGCTGCATCTGTGCTCACCACCTGCGCTGGGCCCCTGGCACTCTATACCTTACTATACCTGTGCATACCCAAACTGAGTACTGTCAGTGCGCTGCATCTGTGCTCACCACCTGCGCTGGGCCCCTGGCACTCTATACCTTACTATACCTGCGCATACCCACGCTGAGTACTGTCAGTGCGCTGCATCTGTGCTCACCACCTGCGCTGGTACCCTGGCACTCTATACCTTACTATACCTATGCATACCCACGCTAAGTACTGTCAGTGCGCTGCATCTGTGCTCACCACCTGCGCTGGTACCCTGGCACTCTATACCTTACTATACCTATGCATACCCACGCTGAGTACTGTCAGTGCGCTGCATCTGTGCTCACCACCTGCGCTGGTACCCTGGCACTCTATACCTTACTATACCTGCGCATACCCACGCTGAGTACTGTCAGTGCGCTGCATCTGTGCTCACCACCTGCGCTGGTACCCTGGCACTCTATACCTTACTATACCTATGCATACCCACGCTGAGTACTGTCAGTGCGCTGCATCTGTGCTCACCACCTGCGCTGGTACCCTGTTACTCTATACCTTACTATACCTGCGCATACCCACGCTGAGTACTGTCAGTACGCTGCATCTGTGCTCACCACCTGCTCTGGTACCCTGTTACTCTATACCTTACTATACCTGCGCATACCCACGCTGAGTACTGTCAGTGCGCTGCATCTGTGCTCACCACCTGCTCTGGTACCTCTATACCTTACTATACCTGTGGATACCCAGGCTGAGTACTGTGAGTGCGCTGCATCGGCGCTCACCACCTGCTCTTGTACCTCTATACCTTACTATACCTGCGCATACCCAAGCTGAGTACTGTCAGTGCGCTGCATCTGGGCTCACCACCTGCTCTGGTACCTCTATACCTTACTATGCCTGCGCATACCCAAGCTGAGTACTGTCAGTGCGCTGCATCGGCGCTCACCACCTGCCCTGGCACTCTATACCTTACTATACCTGCGCATACCCAAGCTGAGTACTGTCAGTGCGCTGCATCTGTGCTCACCACCTGCGCTGGTACCCTGGCACTCTATACCATACTATACCTATGCATACCCACGCTGAGTACTGTCAGTGCGCTGCATCTGTGCTCACCACCTGCGCTGCTACCTTGGCACTCTATACCTTACTATACCTATGCATACCCTCGCTGAGTACTGTCAGTGCGCTGCATCTGTGCTCACCCCCTGCGCTGGTACCCTGTTACTCTATACCTTACTATACCTGCGCATACCCACGCTGAGTACTGTCAGTGCGCTGCATCTGTGCTCACCACCTGCTCTGGTACCTCTATACCTTACTATACCTGTGCACACCCAAGCTGAGTACTGTCAATGCGCTGCATCTGGGCTCACCACCTGCTCTGGTACCTCTATACCTTACTATACCTGCGCATACCCAAGCTGAGTACTGTCA
Source organism: Lissotriton helveticus (assembly GCF_964261635.1). Classification (NCBI taxonomy): domain Eukaryota; kingdom Metazoa; phylum Chordata; class Amphibia; order Caudata; family Salamandridae; genus Lissotriton; species Lissotriton helveticus. The sequence continues at coordinate 42,890,777 of NC_136071.1, read as the reverse complement.
GTGCGCTGCATCGGCGCTCACCACCTGCCCTGGCACTCTATACCTTACTATACCTGCGCATACCCAAGCTGAGTACTGTCAGTGCGCTGCATCTGTGCTCACCACCTGCTCTTGTACCTCTATACCTTACTATACCTGCGCATACCCAAGCTGAGTACTGTCAGTGCGCTGCATCGGCGCTCACCACCTGCCCTGGCACTCTATACCTTACTATACCTGCGCATACCCAGGCTGAGTACTGTCAGTGCGCTGCATCTGTGCTCACCACCTGCTCTTGTACCTCTATACCTTACTATACCTGCGCATACCCAAGCTGAGTACTGTCAGTGCGCTGCATCGGCGCTCACCACCTGCCCTGGCACTCTATACCTTACTATACCTGCACATACCCAAGCTGAGTACTGTCAGTGCGCTGCATCTGTGCTCACCACCTGCTCTTGTACCTCTATACCTTACTATACCTGCGCATACCCAAGCTGAGTACTGTCAGTGCGCTGCATCGGCGCTCACCACCTGCTCTGGCACTCTATACCTTACTATACCTGCGCATACCCAGGCTGAGTACTCTGCATGTACTGCAACTGTGCTCACCACCTGCCCTGGCACTCTATACCTTACTATACCTATGCATACCCAGGCTGAGTACTCTGCATGTACTGCATCTGTGCTCACCACCTGCCCTGGCACTCTATACCTTACTATACCTATGCATACCCAGGCTGAGTACTCTGCATGTACTGCAACTGTGCTCACCACCTGTGCTGGGCCGCTGGCACTCTATACCTTACTATACCTGTGCATACCCAGGCTGAGTACTCTGCATGTACTTCATCTGTGCTCACCACCTGCTCTGGTACCTCTATACCTTACTATACCTGCGCATACCCAAGCTGAGTACTGTCAGTGCGCTGCATCTGTGCTCACCACCTGCTCTTGTACCTCTATACCTTACTATACCTGCGCATACCCAAGCTGAGTACTGTCAGTGCACTGCATCTGTGCTCACCACCTGCTCTGGGACCTCTATACCTTACTATACCTGTGCATACCCAAGCTGAGTACTGTCAGTGCGCTGCATCGGCGCTCACCACCTGCGCTGGTACCCTGGCACTCTATACCTTACTATACCTGTGCATAACCAAGCTGAGTACTGTCAGTGCACTGCATCTGTGCTCACCACCTGCACTGGTGCCCTGGTACTCTTAATGTATACCTTACTATACCTGTGCATACCCAGGCTGAGTACTCTGCATGTACTTCATCTGTGCTCACCACCTGCACTGGTGCCCTGATACTCTCAATGTATACCTTATTATACCCGCGCATACGTGAGCTAAGTACTCAACATGTACTGCATCTGTGCTCACTCCCTGTGCTGGTACCCTGGCACTCTATACCTTACTATACCTGCGCATACCCACGCTGAGTACTGTCAGTGTGCTGCATCTGTGCTCACCACCTGCGCTGGTATCCTGGCACTCTATACCTTACTATACCTGCGCATACCCACGCTGAGTACTGTCAGTGCGCTGCATCTGTGCTCACCACCTGCTCTGGTGCCCTGGCACTCTATACCTTACTATACCTGCGCATACCCACGCTGAGTACTGTCAGTGTGCTGCATCTGGGATCACCACCTGCTCTGCTGCCCTGGCACTCTATACCTTACTATACCTGCGCATACCCACGCTGAGTACTGTCAGTGTGCTGCATCTGGGATCACCACCTGCTCTGGTGCCCTGGCACTCTATACCTTACTATACCTGTGCATAACCAAGATAAGTACTCACCATGCACTGCGTCTGTGCTCACTGCCTTCTCTGGTACCCTAGCACTCTCAATGTATACCTTACTCCCTGGCTGGGAGTGGGTGTCAAGTAGGGGTGCCGGAGGGGGGGTAATAGAAGGGCTCCAGATAACACTCAAATTCCCTTCTCCCATTTCTGATAAAGGATCCCACTGTGGCTATCTTCACACTTGAGGGGGGCCAGGCCGCTGCTAGCTTTTTGTTTACCATGCATTGATTGCACTTTTTAAAGGGATAACGAAACAGAAGTGGAATGTCTGAATTCATAAATATGCTCAGAGCTGCCAATTTTATAGAATAATTTTGAGAAAATATGTTTGCAAATGGTGGGGGCAAGATCACGGTTTTTAACTCGAGGGTTGAGGGGGGTGCGGCATGTACATTTTTTAGGAGCATTGTTGTACTGTATCTGTGCTCGCTGCATGCACTGGCGAGACTAGCTACGCGCACTCTATGCTCGCTGCATGCGCTGGCGAGACTAGATACGCGCACTCTATGCTCACTGCATGTGCTGGCAAGACTAGCTACGCGCACTCTATGCTTGCTGCATGGGCTGGCGAGACTAGCTACGCGCACTCTATGCTCGCTGCATTCGCTGGTGATACTAGCTACGCACACTCTATGCTCGCTGCATGCGCTGGCGAGACTAGCTACGCGCACTCTATGCTCGCTGCAGGCGCTAGGGAGGCCAGCTACGTGCACTCTAAGCTCGTTGCATGCGCTGGCGAGTCTAGCTACGCGCACTCTATGCTGGAGCATGCGCTGGCAAGACTAGCTCTGCGCACTCTATGCTCGCTGCATGCGCTGGCGAGACTAGCTACGCGCACTCTATGCTTGCTGCATGGGCTGGCGAGACTAGCTACGCGCACTCTATGCTCGCTGCATTCGCTGGTGATACTAGCTACGCACACTCTATGCTTGCTGCATGGGCTGGCGAGACTAGCTACGCGCACTCTATGCTCGCTGCATTCGCTGGTGATACTAGCTACGCACACTCTATGCTCGCTGCATGCGCTGGCGAGACTAGCTACGCGCACTCTATGCTCGCTGCAGGCGCTAGGGAGGCCAGCTACGTGCACTCTAAGCTCGTTGCATGCGCTGGCGAGTCTAGCTACGTGCACTCTATGCTCGAGCATGCGCTGGCAAGACTAGCTCTGCGCACTCTATGCTCGCTGCATGCGCTGGCGAGACTAGCTACGTGGACTCTATGCTCGCTGCATGTGCTGGGGAGACTAGCTACGTGCACTCTATGCTCGCTGCATGCGCTGGCGAGACTAGCTACGTGGACTCTATGCTCGCTGCATGTGCTGGGGAGACTAGCTACGTGCACTCTATGCTCGCTGCATGCGCTGGCGAGACTAGCTACGTGGACTCTATGCTCGCTGCATGTGCTGGGGAGACTACCTACGCGCACTCTATGCTCGTTGCATGCGCTGGCGAGTCTACCTACGCGCACTCTATGCTAGCTGCATGCGCTGGCAAGACTAGCTACGCGTCTCTATGCTCGCTGCATGAACTGGCGAGACTAGCTACGCGCACTCTATGCGCACTGTATGGACTGACCTGTCCAAGCTGTGTGCCATGAGCCTATAGTATCTCTGCTCACCATACGCACGATGTAACCGAGCCATGTGCGAAGAGCGTAGTATAACTGCGTAATACTCACAACACCCAAAGGCATATCTCAGCCCTGCGTTAGAAATGTACGCTATCTATGAGTAATTTGATTAACATTTTCTAGAGCGCGCAAATACCCAAGGGAGTCCTGGTGCTAAGAACCCTAAAACACACTAACCAGAGGACTTATGGGTTTAAGATGAAATAGAAAGCCAAGATTTCAGCTGTTTGTGAAAGCTAAGACTGACTTTTGGTGAAGTTCACCAAATTCAATGGCATACTCTCTGCAGAGTATGATTTATGTACATTTCTATGTGTATTGTATGTTCTCTTGGTTTCCTGTACATACCACAGTCTTGGCTTGTATGCTCACTAATTCTATGGTACGGCTTTAATGTACATGTGCTGCCTGGGTGCATTGTCGACTCTAAGCACTATACTATCACTTTACTTTACAACTCATCACTGGTTCTGCTGCCCCACTCTGTGGGCTTTAGGAGTCCCTTGTCATTGCATTACTCCATAAGCTCTCTACATACAGGGTTCACATTCTACCTATATGTTCCATGATCCCTACCCTGTCTATTCATCTGTGTTCTCTGGGTATGCGGTAGATACTCCTCCCCTGGGTTGTATCACCTCCAGTTTTCATACCATCACTTCCTTCAATCTATAAACTCCATACTGTCCCTTTGCCCTATAGGTATCCTGTCCATACTCTAGTCCTGGCCTTAATCACCTTTCACCTGAATATGTTGACCTTTACTATGTGTGCCTCCTATGGATACACTGTCTATACTGTGCTATATGTTTTAAGACCTATGCATTATAGACCATTGCTTCACTGCACGTATATTCTCTTATGATACACTCGCCATACTGAAAATTGATGCACAATATATACCCTTGATACTATTAATTTACTCCAAAAATGCTCTCCTGGGCCACACTTTGTACTCTCTTTGCTGGACTGTGCTCTCTGGATGCACAGGTTCATACTCCAACCCCCAGGGCCTAGGATCCCTCGAAAGCGTCTCTTTGTTGTACGCGTGCTCTACCAACAGCTTGTCCTTACTCCAGCCTTGAGTTATAACATTTGCAAGTTCCTCTCTCCTCCTTCCCTGCACATTAGCTCTCTGATTGCACTGTCCTTACTCCATAGTCTTACTACTCACGCTTTACTATACGTATGCTCTCTCGATATACTCCAGCCATGGATTCACGAAGCTTGACATGTGGCCGATTCTGCTCCTGGTTAGGTGAAGGTTACAAGGCACAAGCCTGTTGTGAACAATTCCAGTTCCCCTGTAGACCAGTTGTCCCCTGACAGCCTCACATGAGGGTAACCCATGTCTAGGGCCACTGGAATTATGCCATTCTGGAGCTGCGGCATTTTCCACATGACTATGGGCCCGACTCACAGAACTAACTTAAGACAAAATCCTAAACTTACTACTTTTGGTATTCACAGAAGGCATTTAGTAGTAGTAAAGTTAGGATTGTGTCTTAAGTCTGTCTTAAATCTCCTAAATTTGTCCTAAATCTGTCTTAAGTCTGTCCTAAGTTTGTCTTAAGTCTGTTTTAAGACTGCCTTAAGTCTGTCTTAAGTCTGTCTTAAGTCTGTCTTTAGTCAAACTTAAGACAAAATCCTAACTTTTCTACTACTAAATGCCTTCTGTGAATACCAAAAGTAGTAAGACAGACTTAAGACAGACTTAAGACAGACTTAAAACAAACTTAAGACAAACTTAGGACAGACTTAAGACAGACTAAAGACAGACTTAAGACAGACTTAAAACAGACTTAAGAAAAAATCCTAACGTTACTACTACTAAATGCCTTCTTTGAATACCAAAAGTAGTGAGTTTAGGATTGTGTCTTAAGTTAGTTCTGTGAATCGGGCCCTATGGCTTTGTCACATAATGCATCACCTGCTGCTTCATATGCAAATTTTAACAAAAAAAGTCATTCTACCTCCAATGGATCAAAAGTTGCAAAAAAGTGAAGCAACACATGTTGCCGCGCAGTAGAAAGCCCTCCACAAAGGTTGACCAGGCACATTTCAGTTGCTTATTGCATCTGTATTTATTACTTATCATGCACATTTATGGCACAGTTTCATGGCACCATACTGCTGAACTTGGGTGTTAAAGTGGCACTAACTAGGTAAAACATTTGCCCAGACAGTGGTAATCTGTGTAAAAATGACTGAATATTGAGGAAATAGTTGACAAAATCTGCTGCATTATAGCTCATAAATTGTGTCTTTCCTTGATGCTTTAATTTGCTCACTTTGCCACTGGATTCAAGCTAGCCTGGCTGATGACGTCTTATTAGCCAGAAACCGGTCCCAGGATGCTTGTTTCCGGTCCAGGGAAGACATGCTTTGGCAGTTCGGGCTGGACTGTTCCCATGAGGCACAGAGTCAGACTGATATGCATAATGGCCATGTCTGAACTGGGGTGGCTGAGTGGGCTAAAGAATGATGATGGATTAAACCCAGATCACTTGACTGGGGGTGAGTGTTTGATTTCTTTAAGCGCTCTGTCCATCATCCCCTTTGGTATCGCCTAATTTCGTCTACACGGCACACAATTTGGTCCCCCCCTGTTGCATAATTCCAGTGACCCTGCCAATAAACCAGTAAATCAAACATTGGATCGAAGAAAGGTGGAAGGGGAGGTTATGCCTACCTTGTCGGCTGACTGTGCAGTGCCGAAGAAGATGGGCACGAAGGCCAGCCAGATGATGCAGGTGGTGTACATGGTGAAGCCGATGGGCTTGGCCTCGTTGAAGTTCTCGGGCACGCCACGCGCCTTGATGGCGTAGACCGTGCAGGTGACCATGAGCACGATACTGTAGCTCAGGCAGCAGATGAGCGACAGGTCGGACATGTCGCACTTCAGGACTCCCTGGGCGAACTCGGGGTTGGGCGTGCGCTGCTCCTCGTAGTCAATGACGCTGTGCGGGGGTCGCACGCCCAACCACACCACCACAGCCACCACCTGCACCGAGATGAGGCTGAAGGTGATGGCCACCTGGGAGCCGGGGCTGATGAAGCGGGGCGGCGTCACCGACTTCTTGCCCTGCTCGAAGATCCTGTAGATGCGGTTGGTCTTGGTCAACAGGGCCGCGTAGCTGATGGACATGCCCAGGCCCAGGAAGAGGCGGCGGAAGGCGCATACGATCACCCCAGGCTCTGCGATCAAAAAGAAGGTGATGGAGTAGATCAGGAAGAGGCCGGTGAGCAGTACGTAGCTGAGCTCGCGCCCTGACGCGCGCACCATTGGCGTGTCGTTGAAGCGTATGAACGTGACGATGATGAAGCTTGTGGCCAAGATGCCCAAGATGGCCAAGAAGATGGGCAGCACGGCCCAAGGCGAGTGCCACTCCAGTTTGACGATGGGGATGGGGCGACAGGCGGTGCGGTTGGGACTAGGCCGCATGTCGAAGGGGCAGAGCTCGCAGTTGAACTCGTCCATTTGGTACTGATAGCCGTCGCACAGCTCGCAGTGCCAGCAGCAGGGCACTCCTTTCACCATCTTCTTGCGCTCGCCGGCCTCGCATGGCAGACTGCAGACGGAGGACGGGATCTCGCGATCGCCACCAGCCCATTGCATCTCCTCGATCTGTTGGGGCAAAGAGGAGAGGGGGAAAAGGACAAGGGGACAAGAGGAGGTGCCAAGGAACAGAGCAGAGTAGCAGGGGGTTGGGTGAATGAGACGCGGAGGAAGACAGCGATAGGACATGAGAGTGGGGGAGATGGTGGAAGAGGATGGAGAAGAGAGGGGACGCACATAAAAGTAGGAGAGATTGCAAGAAATGAAGGGGACAGAGAAGAGAGGGAAAGAGCAGATGACCAGAAGGAGTGAAATGTTGGGGAGAATTCAAAAAGGAACAGTAAGAGAGAAGGCAAATGGTGAGCAACAAGAAAATCAAAATGTACTCCTTACAGGTCTAAAATCAAACACATGCCCCAACAGTTCCCACATCTTTCTTCAAAGCAAACAACCATTTGTATGTGGTTCGTCCTACCTGCCTGCAGGAGCTATGTGCTGGGCCCCTGCTGGCCCCACCAACCCCCTCTTGGGTAGACCCTGCAGACTTTTAGAGGCACTAGGGGCCGTATTTTCAAGAAAGGGCGATACATTATCGACACATTTATCGGCAGGAAACTGCCGTTAAAGCGGCGATAATGGGCTTTATAATATGCCCTTGTGAATTCCCATAGAAGCCCAGGTTCTGGTGTTGAGGTTCCGTGGTTTTCGGGACCGGACTCCATTTTTGTTTGCGTAGTTCATGACACCATTTTGTGTTGCCCTCACGTAGGCCTAGGAGGTAAACGAACGAACAAAGTTGCATGGGCCTCGTTGTTCATGTATGCATTAACTAGGCCCTTTTCGACTTGCGAGTAAATTGTAAGATGCTGACCCCGTCACCTGAAACTGACCCTTTGCAAAGCCAATTTCTCTGGCTGATCGTTGTCTGAAATTGCCAATCAATGTTCAGGATATCATTAACTTTTAGTTTCTTGCACATATCTTATCCTACTCAACATCTGAATTGTTTCTTTCCTTATGTCTTTTCATTACATGGGTAGTGCTTTCAATTATGGGTTTGTCCGGCTTGTGGAAATTGAATTTGGGACAGTCCTAATAATTAACTTGTGGGTTGGTACAATGTAAAGTGAGCTTTTTAGAATGTAATAATGTATGTGAAAATGTATTCCATTGGTAAGAATTTGCCGCAATGGGTGTGCATTCGTAATTAATCGAAAATAGCATAAAAAGTGATGTCTTGCTCTATGAAAATTGAGCAGTCTCCTGAGTTGTACACCGTGTTGTATTGCTGGGATTACTGTTACTAGCTGCAGCTAATAAATTTGATCTCTGACGCCACCTAGAAGTATTCCGTGTCTCTGTATACCAAGACAGGTGAATCTGAAGACTTTGGGTGTGTCCCTGGCACCGCTGGGTTCTAAGAAAACCCGGTTCTTCATTGTTAACCTGGGCTTCTATGGGAATTCAAAAGGGCATATTATCAAGCCCATTATCGCCACTTTATCGGCAGTTTCCTGCCGATAAAAGCGGCGATAATGTATCTCCCTTTCTTGATAATATGGCCCCTGATGTTCCCTTTAAGTCCAGAGCAATGAAATCAGCCAAGTACAGACACTACAGACTCTCTATAGGCCCTGCCTAACTCTAGTTGCAATGTACACAACACTACAGGTTCCTGTAACCTCAGCAGCCATGTACAGACACTTAAGTTCCTGTAGACCCTGCCTGACTCCATTAACCATATACAGACACTTCAGGTTTCCTGTAGCCCCACAGACACGTACAGACGCTTCAGGTTCGTGTAGGCCCTGCCTAACTCCAGCAGGCACTTACAGGCACCATGCACACTCTTTGGTAAGTTTTTAAAACTTTTTATTAAGTTTGCAACTTGGTGAAGTTTTGGCAGTGTTTACAAACTTTTAGTTGAAGGAAAACCCCTGCATAAAATGGGGGAATTCTCCTGTACAAGTGATTTAGTTGAAACATTCTCCCAGAAAATATTTTTTTGGGGGGGTTGTAATTTACACTTGCAGACAAAGTTGACAAAATTAGCAATATTCCCATTCTGCGAAGATTGTCAACTTTGAGATACTTTTGTAGACAAAATTACAATTTGGCCACTCCTTATTAGAGCGAGTCTCCAAACCACGTTATCATTTCCAGAGTGGGTGATCATCTGGCTGTTGTTCGCACCATCACTCGTATAGATGGTCCTGGCCATTATGTGTCACCAGTGGGGTGTCATGGCACCAGCTACTTTCCCTTCATCTTTGAGGTGTGGTTATTTTATCACCGTATGGGGTCATCCTCCAGTGTCCCTTGAAAGATCGGCTCTCAGTCACCCGGCTTTGCCTGACCTTCCTTCCTCCAGACTTGTTGCCTCCCTGGTTGTTGTAATGCTGTCCTGTTGTCCTCTAAAAGCTCAGATTTTTCATACACGTCCCAAGAACCCCTCCACGTGGACTCTCACTGGCACATGTTGCTGGATCTACCCCTGAAGTTGGTATTTCTTGAGTGGGAGCAGTCAAGCGTAACTCCATTCGTAAAAGAATCCGCAAACCACCTGATGTCTGTTTTTTTGTTTTTTTTAAAGGTTTTCAAAACTTTTATTGAACAAAATTGCATAGCAAAATTACAATATTGCACCGTATCAAGGCATCATGTACAGGCATACAATATATTTCAGCGAAAGCTACCACTAGCACGTAACGCTTGAAATCAATACAGAGCAGAAATATCGTGGGAGTACCAGGACAGTAGAGTGAACCGCGGGACCAGATGTCTGTTTTGGGGGATCTTTAGATACATTTCTTTTGATTCTTGGCCACTAGTTTCCCTTTAGTATAGAATGAACTCATGGGATTCTCCTGTGGTTTGTCCGTCTTCTGTCTTCTCAGTTTTTTGTCGTTGTGCATGAGTCCGCAAGGGCAGTTGGGATGGCTAACAATCACGTTGAATAGGATCCAGACCTAAGCATGGCATGTCAGGTCTACCTACTGGGCATGTGTGATCTACCTAATCTGAGGGACAGTTCAGATGCTTGAAAACTGAGCTTGTATGAACCATGCATCCTTCAAAATGTCAATTATGTGTAGCATGAACCTGTGTAACCTGAATTAGAACATTGGAATGTTGGGAGCGCCATTGAAAACAATGGAGTGCTCCGGGCTTCTAATGGCTGGTATAAGCCCGGAGCTCAAACATTCCAATGTTTCTTTTTTCACAGCTCTGGCTGCGAACAAAGGCTTCAGGGAGCCTGAGGGGATTCCAATCCCCTCACGCTCCCATAATGCTTTGTTCTTTTTTGTTACAACATTCTGCCCTCTAGTGACAGAATGTTCTAATAGCCTTATAGCCCTTTGTAGCTGGGCTATACCGGCTATTAAAGTCCCTCTCCCTTGTTAAAGGCCCTCCCCTTCGGCTCGGGGCCTTTAACGCTGCAGAGGGTCTTTAATAGCCGGTATAGCCCTCTACGGCGGGCTATAAGGCTATAAGATAGCTGAGCTGTCTGAGGCCCAAGACTAAGATCTGCTTAAATTATGGAATAGTTCTGCTAACTGAGGCCTGAGACAATCAGAGCTGTGCAATCTGGAAGATAACTATGCCATGCAAAGACAAACCCTGTGAGATCTGTGAACCTCAGGCAGAGATGGGTTGTTGTTGCCTAGAGATGGTCAGAGCCCCTTAGCCTGAGAGATCGGTATGCTACCTAAAGCGGCAGCCAGTGTGCACCCCTGACGTATTGCGGCAGAGATACTCACGTTAAGGCGGAGGTATTCTGTCCACTGCCCGATCACCTTGTATCCAGGGGCTGAGGAGTTCGTCATCTGGTACTGGAAGATGTCATACCGTCCAGGGGCATCTCCGTTCTCGTTGAACATGACAGGTGTTCCGGCACTGCCTAAACGTGGTAGGTGGACGGGGAGAGAAAGGGGATGGAGAGACAAGTGAAGGTCAACCAAGTAGTGGTACCATAGAGAGACAAACACCCCTCCCCCACCTTCGCATAGCAGCAATAAAATGCCACTAACTTAGCAGAGTTGTCCTACCAACAGGAGCACACAGTATATGCATCAAAATCTTTCTGGTGGCAACCTCTGCCTTGTGTAGAATGCAATAATTTGTAGAATGTGGCATCCATCCAAGACTCGGTCACACATTTTGTAATTATTGGATGTTGGGGTCTTCCATCGCATTGTCCCAACATCCGAATAGACATACAGCATCAATCAAATATGAAACAATACCTCTGTAAATGCTAGCAAGGTTGGACCTGGAGCCCTTTAGTTAAAGGGACAACCAGTGAGCGGTGTCACAGGAATCCTCAAATCCAACCAGATATATTCAAATCGAGGAACATTCTGGTGTCCAAACTCAAAACAAATCATGATCGAACCTCCTGAGGCGGAAGCCGGGAGCGTCACTTGATCTTTTTAAAACTTTGTATGTCACTTGAATAAACTGTACCTTTTTAACTCACCACTTGCCTCGAGTTCCCCACACAGCGGACTTAACGCTGCTGCGCCTTGAGTACTGATACCACCTCTTGACGCCATTCCGGCGAGCCCCGAGGCCACGCCCCTTCTCAGAGGCCACGCCCCCCGCCGCCGCTTATAAATTGACGCTGACTACAAGCGCCATATTGATTGCACGAACCTCCTGAGGCGGAAGCCGGGAGCGTCACTTGATCTTTTTAAAACTTTGTATGACACTTGAATAAACTGTACCTTTTTAACTCACCATTTGCCTCGAGTTCACCGCACAGCGCACTTAACGCTGCCGCGCCTTGAGTACTGATACCACCTCTTGACGCCATTCCGGCAAGCCCCGAGGCCACGCCTCCGCCGCCGCTTATAAATTGACGCTGACTACAAGCGCCATATTGATTGCACGAACCTCCTGAGGCGGAAGCCGGGAGCGTCACTTGATCTTTTTAAAACTTTGTATGTCACTTGAATAAACTGTACCTTTTTAACTCACCACTTGCCTCGAGTTCCCCACACAGCGGACTTAACGCTGCCGCGCCTTGAGTACTGATACCACCTCTTGACGTCATTCCGGCGAGCCCCGAGGCCACGCCCCTTCTCAGAGGCCACGCCCCCGGCCGCCGCTTATAAATTGACGCTGACTACAAGCACCATATTGATTGCACGAACCTCCTGAGGCGGAAGCCGGGAGCGTCACTTGATCTTTTTAAAACTTTGTATGTCACTTGAATAAACTGTACATTTTTAACTCACCACTTGCCTCGAGTTCCCCGCACAGCGGACTTAACGCTGCCGCGCCTTGAGTACTGATACCACCTCTTGACGCCATTCCGGCGAGCCCCGAGGCCACGCCCCCGCCGCCGCTTATAAATTGACGCTGACTACAAGCGCCATATTGATTGCACGAACCTCCTGAGGCGGAAGCCGGGAGCGTCACTTGATCTTTTTAAAACTTTGTATGACACTTGAATAAACTGTACCTTTTTAACTCACCACTTGCCTCGAGTTCACCGCACAGCGGACTTAACGCTGCCGCGCCTTGAGTACTGATACCACCTCTTGACGCCATTCCGGCGAGCCCCGAGGCCACGCCCCCGCCGCCGCTTATAAATTGACGCTGACTACAAGCGCCATATTGATTGCACGAACCTCCTGAGGCGGAAGCCGGGAGCGGCACTTGATCTTTTTAAAGCTTTGTATGTCACTTGAATAAACTGTACCTTTTTAACTCACCACTTGCCTCGAGTTCCCCGCACAGCGGACTTAACGCTGCGGCGCCTTGAGTACTGAAACCACCTCTTGACGCCATTCCGGCGAGCCCCGAGGCCACGCCCCTTCTCAGAGGCCACGCCCCCGCCGCCGCTTACAAATTGACACTGACTACAAGCGCCATATTGATTGCACGAACCTCCTGAGGCGGAAGCCGGGAGCGTCACTTGATCTTTTTAAAACTTTGTATGTCACTTGAATAAACTGTACCTTTTTAACTCACCACTTGCCTGGAGTTCCCCGCACAGCGGACTTAACGCTGCCGCGCCTTGAGTACTGATACCACCTCTTGATGCCATTCCGGCGAGCCCCAAGGGCACGCCCCTTCTCAGAGGCCACGCCCCCCGCCGCCGCTTATAAATTGATGCTGACTACAAGCGCCATATTGATTGCACGAACCTCCTGAGGCGGAAGCCGGGAGCGTCACTTGATCTTTTTAAAACTTTGTATGTCACTTGAATAAACTGTACCTTTTTAACTCACCACTTGCCTCGAGTTCCCCGCACAGCGGACTTAACGCTGCCACGCCTTGAGCAGCGGACGAGCGCAGCGGGCGCGACGGTTGCGCCTATGGCAAGCCCGTCTGCACCCGTCCGAGACCGGCCGGGCCTAGGGCCCCCCCACCATGCCCAGGTCGTCCAATACTCCTCTGCGCAACTCTACAAACTCCAAGGCCCCTGGCCTGTGGATGTCCCTGTGACTGAGCACATTGACAGACTGGGACTGACTGCTTTGCGCCCTTCAGCTTCTCGCTCGTTCTTGCCCTGCTCTCCCCCTCCCCCCTTCAGCCCTTCTCCCGATCCCCCTGCTCTCCCTGAGCCTACCACCCTCTCTATCTACTATCTTAACACCCGATCAGCAGTTAAGCACTGCCACGAACTTTTTGTCCTACTGGACTTGCACAAACCAGATCTCTTATTTCTTACAGAGACTTAGTTATGTGACAATTCCCCCCCTTCCTTGTTAGCTGCTCTCCCCTCCACCTACTACGCGCTGCGCACCGACTGACCCCCCGGCAAATCAGGTGGTGGTGTCGCCCTGATTGCCCGCAGAGAATTCTCCTTTCAGCCTCTAACCTTTCCCTCCATTGGCTCATCAGATTTCTTAGCCGTCTGCTCCCTATTCCACTTACCTGCGTGCTCATTTATCGTCCCCCCGCAACCCTCCCAACTCTGTCTCGCTGGGTTTCAAGATCTTGTGGCCACCTTAGCGGTCAACAATTCCTCCATCGTGGTATTAGGTGATTTCAACTTTTGGCCCTCTGATCCCTCTGAATGTTCTACCTCCAAAGAATTCACGGACACCCTTCGTTCCCTCAACTTTGACTCTCACGTCCTCTCCACTACTCACGTTCAGGGCCACATCCTTGATCAGATTTGGTCTCTCAACTGTTCTATAGTCTCCTTGTCCATCTCCCCCTGTCCCTGGGCTGACCACTTCTTGATCTCTTTTTCCCTACACCTTAGCCCAGTCACCAAGTCCTCTCTTCCCAAAAACATCTGGGCACGCTCATGGAGCCGGGTGGATGTGGCCTCTCTGTCTGCCACACTCTCCTCCTCCAGTCCAGGTTTACTTGGTCTGTCAACTTCTGCACAAGCCAACTCCATAAATTCCTGGCTTCTGTCAGGCTGCGACTCAGTCGCCGCCCTCAGGCGAGTGTCCTCCAGACGGCCGAACGATGCCAACCGCTGGTTCAACAAGGAATTGAAGTCCCTAAAACTTACAGTCCGTCATGCTGAGCGAGTCTGGAGGCGAGACTATTGCCCCAACCTTAAAGTTCAGTACACCACCCTTCTGTCTCAATATAAAAAAGCTATCCTGTCCACTAAAACGGCCTACTTCTCCTCTAAAATCTTGGATGCCGATAACCAGCCCAGAGAAATCTTCTCCATTGTCCACGACCTCGCCTACTCCGATAGAACTACCCTCAAACCCTCCCCTTCACAGGCTCTATGCGACGCCCTGAATTCTTATTTCTTCGATAAAATCTCTAAGATCAAAGCCAATATCCCCCCCCCCCTCCCCTTCTTTTCTTGACCCCCGGTGTCCACCAGTCGAGGGACGCCTTGACTCGTTCCCCCTTCTGACCGAAGAGGCTTTCCTCTCTGTAGGAAGGTGGCTACCTGACTATGGTTACCCCAGATTTTTTTGCCTTGTGTTTAGCTGGTTTTTGACTTAGTTGACCTGGTTCCCTGCTAATCAGGGCCCCAGGCCATCTGCTCTCTCTGTAAAATGGATTCCATGTACCCTAGGTACATACCATAATTGGAAATGGACTCCTTGTCAGCCCCTGTATAATGCACTATAGGTGCCCAGGTCATAGGGGCCACCAAGGCCTACCAGGGGCTGCAGCATATCTTCTGCCACAGACACGAGTCTGACCCCCTGAAGCTGACCGAAACTCAGCCCAAGGGGCCTGGACAAAGGGTTTCCTGTCGCAGGGCGGTGTTACCACCCCCCAGACAGGAGATAGTGGATTGTAGCAGGGAGGTTTGAAAGAAACCAGACAGTGCCTGGGGAGCACAAGGCTGCCCCTTGCATAATCCGGCCAAACCGGTTCTGGGGCACTCCAGCCCCCGTCCCAGCGCGGCCAGGATCAAAGGAAGGGGGTGTATCCACCCACTTCCTGGGTCCCACCCATGGGAGGGGACCTAGCAGGTAATCCAGCCCCCCAGATTCGAATAAGAGTGGGAGCAGTGCCAATGCACTTCAGATTATCCTGATGAAACATAAGAAACGAAACTCTGGACCCTTCGACATCCTACTCAACGTAGAAGACTGAAGAATCTCCCTTGTGGTCAAGGAGTGACCACCCTGTGCAAACAGGCACCATCCAGCCATCGACGTCTGCTTTGTTGCAGTTCCCGCCAGAACTCGAGCGACAGAGATCGACGAGATCAAGCTTGCCTGCCTTCCAACAGCCCGATCCACAGTCCCTGCAGAGCTAAGACCCGTGGAGGCGACCGGAAGCGTGGGGCACGCCATCTTGAATTGACCACAAGACGCTGACCGTGCAGCCCATGAGTGACCCTCGAAGCTGTACACCGGGGTTTGAGAAGCCCCAACCCTGAGCCACTCTTGCACCGAAGTTCAGCCTTCCACACTCGACGAGTGCGGCCCTTCTGCTTCATTTGGCTCAACGCATTGGCCCAGTCACTTGCCAGCCGGCTTGTGGCCCCTGTGCCGACGAAACCTGAAATTCGACTTGCGATTCTGGTTGCTCCAGATCTGCACCAGCTCCCCTGAAAAGGAGCCCCCACTCTGACCCTCCTGGTTCGAGTGAGAAGCAATCTCCCGGTTCCGCGTGGATTGCTTTTGCCAAGTGTTGTTTGCTCCAAACTTGAAGCCGACAGCGCCGACGGCGAGAGCCTGCGTGGGACACATCGTGACTCGCTCCTGGACGTCGCAGATGCCCCAGAGCCCACGTGACAGCGGAGAGAAGCTCCTCGACAACCACCTGATTGCGCCCGACATTGCCTGGTTCCGTCCTGGTTCCACCCTGGTCACTGCTGAGTGCCCCAGACTCTGTCCCCTCTGCTTTCAGGTACTTTTCAACTTGAGTCCACCCTTGGACTCCACCGGACACTTCTCTTTCACCTCGCCTGCAGCCCTTTCAGCTCCAAGCACCAAGAGCCTGCGTGACGAAACCCGACTCAACTTCGACCCTGTGCACCCACTTCCTGTGGGTGAGGTAACATTGCAACGCCGGTGTTCCCACACTGGTACACACCTCTAGGGTCTGTGTCTTAAGTTTTGTTCCTCTAGGTTCAGCGGAAGTGTCCTTAATCTTTAACTTTGTAACTTTTACGCACCATTGACTTTACGTGCTGCACCCGAATCCCGCGGGCTTTTCCCGACTTCAGCATTGCTAGTCCCGACTGCTCCCAGCGATTCCCTAGGCCCTAGGCCTAACCACTGATCGATTGGTATCTCTTATACCATTTTTTTAGTATATGGTTTGAGTGGCCCCTAGGCCTCATCCAAAATTGTGCAACTTTGTATGTTATACTGTGCTTTTGATTTAACGCTTGTGCCCCTTTATTCATAAAGAATACTGGGGATTGTTTTTAGTAATAAATACATATATTTTTATAATATAAACTTGTGTGGTGTCCTTTCATTTGATATTACAGGATTGTATGTGGTAAAACAGCTCCCTTAACACGACCTCTTAAGTTAAGCCTTTAGGCTGCTTAGTCCATGCTACCCCTAGGATAGCTTGTCTAATAAGGTTGACTTACAACCAGACACCATAAGGGATTGTTTGGTCTGATAAATGTAAATGTCGGAATTTGTAAAGCGCACAGCTACCTCCACCGGAGGTGTCCCAGCGCTGTCCGTATACCACTTAGGAACCCTTCCTGGCTTTCCTGGGAAATGTCCACTCCTGGGCACCCCCCAGGTGCAGCCAGGCATCCCAGCGCTTTTGGGGCCGTTGTGGAGACTAAGCAAGCTATTGCCCAGAGTTGCAGCGTGGGACCCATGATCAGAACAGGCACTGAGGCGAGAATATCCAGTCAGGGGAATTAATGAGCCGGAGACCCGCCAAGGCAGGAATCGAACCCTGGTCCCTGGCCAGAGCTCTGCATCAAGGTCTGCCTGCTCTAACCATTGAGCCACACTTCTCCACTGATAACAGGTGGTTCCAAAATTGGAAACATCACCTATCAGGCCAACTTCTCACATTGGTGAGCAGCGGTGCGGATTTGAGCTTGCTGTTGTTTTACCATTGCAATCTTTTTATCAAATTGAAAGATCACATCAAGTACCTCTAGGTACATATAAATCAAAAGCTTAGCATATTAAGTTGTACTGAACTTAGTAGTTGTAGATAAAAGGGATTAGCACACCCTGACTACAACTCACTAGTAAGGTACAGTAGGGAAACACTTAGTGTAGGTAGGTGCATCACTTACACCACACTAGAGTCATGTCTGACACAGGAAAAGCCTCAGGGTCTGCTCCTGTGACAGTTGACCTTACCAAGGCAACTTCCAGCTATGACAAGCTAACCCACAAAGACTTGGTTGCCTTGTGCATCTCAAGAGGGTTAAAAAGGGGCAGAAGTCCCACCAGTCCTTCCCTGATAGCCATTCTAGAACAGGATGACTTAGAAAAGGCGAATGCAGTTCCCTTAGAGTCAGGAGATGGAGTGAACCCCCCTGTAACTGAGCCACCCCCAGAGGAGGAAGAGGAAGAAGAGGAAGAGGAGGAGGATGGTTCAGACTTAGAAGAACCTGAAGATCAGGAACTAGGGGTTAACCAGGTTGTAGTTGCCAGGCTTAACCAGGCTAACTTAAACCTACTGGGGAATGGAGAGGGCCAGCACCTCCCCAGATCCCACCAGAGCATCTCCCAGGTAACAGAAGAGTGAGATCTCCCTCAGGGGACTCTCATATTTCTAGTGCCTCAAGAGAATCTCAGAGAGGTATGACTGCCTCTCAAAAGATAGAGCATAAGGCCAGGATGAGAGCTGTCAAACTCCAGATAGAGAGGGAGGAGGTAGCCCTGGCTCAAGCTAGACTTGCTTTGGCAAGAGAACAGAAAATGTGTGGCTTAGATGCCACTGGTGGCAGCAATATTCCTAAAGAGAAACCCAGGTCCTATGATAGTAGAAACCTGACAAAGATTGTGCCCCCCTACAAGGAAGGGGATGACATCCACAAGTGGATAACTGCTCTTGAGAGAGCCTGCATGGTACAGCAGGTTCCTGAGGAACAGTGGGCAGCAATCTTATGGTACTCCTTTTCAGAGAAAGGGAGAGATAAGCTCCTCACTGTTAGACATGAGGATGCAAACAATTACAAAGTCCTGAGAAGTGTCCTAATAGATGGGTTTGGCTTAACCACTGAACAGTACAGGTTGAAGTTCAGAGACACCCAGAAGACACAGACACAGGACTGGACTGATTTTGTAGATTGTGCTACTAAGGCTCTGGAGGGTTGGCTAAATGGCAGCAAAGTATATGACTTCACAGGATTGTATAATTTGATTATGAGGGAGCAGATCCTAAGTAATTGTCAGAACCAGCTCTTACACCAGCACCTGGTGGACTCAGATTTGACCTCTCCCCAAGAATTGGGAAAGAGGGCAGATAAATGGGTCAGAACCAGGATTAGGCCTAAGAATCAGGACAGTAACCAGAAGAAGGAGTCTACCAAGCCTCAAGATAAGGTTGGGGATAAAAGTAAAGAAAAGACTTCCCCAGGGCCCCAAAACTCCAAGAATGGGGGTGGGTCCCAAGACACTTCTTCAACTGAGAAAAAGCCTTATTGTTATGCCTGTAAACAGGTTGGGCATTACAAAACAGACAACTGTTGTCCCAAGAATAACAATAAAGAGAATATACCTCCAAAGCCAGCTCCAACACCTCCTGTTACTGTCAGCAGTAATCCCCCAGGAAGTGGGAGCACACCCAGGAATCTGGGTGGGTTTACTTTTGGAGCCCAGGAGGACCCTGGCCTATCCAGGTCCCCCTCCCCAAATAATCTTGTTTATGAGACTGGCATGGGGTTTGCCAACTTCTCTGATTGCCCAAATACTTTGAGCAAATATAGACAAGAACCCATCATCAATGGTTTGAAAGTTGAGGCCTTTAGAGACACAGGGGCTAGCATCACCATGGTGGCTGACTGTATAGTCCCCACTAAGCAACTTTTACCAGGTGCCACATACCAGGTAACAAACATTGATGGAATCCAAACAAATCACCCATGGCAGTAGTAAGTCTCAGCTGGGGAGGTGTCACTGGCCCAAAGAGAGTGGCAGTGTCAGCAAACTTGCCTGTAGACTGCCTACTTGGTAATGATTTGGAAATCTCAGCCTGGGCTGAGGTTGAACAGGAAACCCATTCTAGAATGGTAAATTCCAATGGAAAGGTTAGTGGGGCTGTAATAGCTACAGTCCCAATTCAAGATGTCCTTCCTGAAAAGGTTGGTAGGGCTGAGCACCTCTCTGCCCCATCTTTAGCAAAAGCTCTTCCTAAACAGAATAGCAAAGCTGTTATGATAACAGCAGAAACCCAAACTGAGTCCCCTCCTGAAAAGGTTGGTGGGGCTGTGATGGCCACAGCCCAAACTCAAACTGATATGTGTGTTGTGAAACCTGAAATGATGGATAACTCCACACAAACTGAGAGCATGGAGGAGGAAGAGAAATCTCCCCCTCACCAGACTTTAGGACAGGATCAGCCTCCTCAGGGAACTGATCTTACTACTGATGAAGGAACTGCCTCAGAGGTGGTTGGGCCTAGCCTGACAGAGCCTCTGATGTCAGTGGACCCTTCTCAGGTGGGACCCAGTCTGGAGCAGGTAACCTGCCCCTCTCTCCCTTGCCTTAGCCAGCCCAGGGCTGCAGAGGACAAGAAAGACAGTGAGACCCAGAGGGCCCCCTGTCAAATAAAGCACCCCCATCAACAGATTAGGGGCACCAAAACTAGTAGCCCTAGTGAGGTGAAAACTTTAAAAACTCCTGAGGGAGCCCCCTTAAAAACAGTTAGGGACCTCCCACAGATGGATTCTGTTGGGCACAGCCAAACCTGGGACCAAAAGGGCCCAAACCTGAACTGTCCCTCCAGCAAGCCAAACAGAGGGACCCAGCCTCCAGCTTTAGGTAGCCAGAGGTTGACCCTGAGAGCACAGTGCAACTCAGTTAAAGAAAGAAAGGCACACATGGTGGAAGATAATTGGAGGAAGCTAAGCCCTAAATTAGTGGAGCCTCACTTCAATACTCCATATCCAAACCAGCCTTTGACTTTGCATAAACACACCCAAGGTAGTGATTCCCTATGGTGGAGACCCTCTAATACCCCAAGGGTGAGGGACTGCTTAGTGGACCATGAGACAGGGGGTACCCATGCTAGTGCAGGTACTTCCTTAAATGGCCACTCAGGCAATATAGGCTTTCCTGGACAAGGATAGTCTTATCTCCTTTCGTTTGGGGGGGGTTGTGTAGGAAGGTGGCTACCTGACTATGGTTACCCCAGATTTTTTGCCTTGTGTTTAGCTGGTTTTTTACTTAGTTGACCTGGTTCCCTGCTAATCAGGGCCCCAGGCCATCTGCTCTCTCTGTAAAATGGATTCCATGTACCCTAGGTACATACCATAATTGGAAATGGACTCCTTGTCAGCCCCTGTATAATGCACTATAGGTGCCCAGGGCATAGGGGCCACCAAGGCCTACCAGGGGCTGCAGCATATCTTTTGCCACCCCTGGCTGGTTCTTAAATTGACACAACTGGCTGATCACTCAGCTGGGGTAAGGTGGTGTAATCACCCCTTACTTAGATATAGTATACCTATATCTAAACCTATATCTGGACACATATAAACCTGTGAGCCACTCCTATGGAAGGCCTCATCAATCCTGGAGGCAGAGTGCGTGGTTTAATGTGAGATGGAGCTCTAGCATGAGCTGAGCCTGTCTGCAGCTGTCGGGAACAACTCCCTAAGCTGTTTCAGGATAATGCCATACCATATACTCTTAAGTGCATTATAATCCTCGCGGTTATATAGCAACTCTGGTTTGGCTTTATCAAAACATGTCGTGTAAGGTGTCATACGATTTAGAATACTATCCCCTCGCCAGTTCTGGCGACGGGGATAGCAGTCCACCCCTCTAGAGGGGTAAGACATGTTACTTTACTTAAATGCGGTTAATTTCTAAAAGGGCCTCAGATCCACAAAATGGATGCTTCTGCCTCAGACACGAGTCTGACCCCCTGAAGCTGACCGAAACTCAGCCCAAGGGGCCTGGACAAAGGGTTTCCTGTCGCAGGGCGGTGTTACCACCCCCCAGACAGGAGATAGTGGATTGTAGCAGGGAGGTTTGAAAGAAACCAGACAGTGCCTGGGGAGCACAAGGCTGCCCCTTGCATAATCCGGCCAAACCGGTTCTGGGGCACTCCAGCCCCCGTCCCAGCACGGCCAGGATCAAAGGAAGGGGGTGTATCCACCCACTTCCTGGGTACCACCCATAGGAGGGGACCTAGCAGGTAATCCAGCCCCCCAGATTCGAATAAGAGTGGGAGCAGTGCCAATGCACTTCAGATTATCCTGATGAAACATAAGAAACGAAACTCTGGACCCTTCGACATCCTACTCGACGTAGAAGACTGAAGAATCTCCCTTGTGGTCAAGGAGTGACCACCCTGTGCAAACAGGCACCATCCAGCCATCGATGTCTGCTTTGTTGCAGTTCCTGCCAGAACTCGAGCGACAGAGATCAACGAGATCAAGCTTGCCTGCCTTCCAACAGCCCGATCCACAGTCCCTGCAGAGCTAAGACCTGTGGAGGCGACCGGAAGCGTGGGACACGCCATCTTGAATTGACCACGAGGCGCTGACCGTGCAGCCCATGAGTGACCCTCGAAGCTGTACACCGGGGTTTGAGAAGCCCCAACCCTGAGCCACTCTTGCACCGAAGTTCAGCCCTCCACACTCGACGAGTGCGGCGTGGGGCCCTTCTGCTTCATTTGGCTCAACGCGTTGGCCCAGTCACTTGCCAGCCGGCTTGTGGCCCCTTTGCCGACGAAACCTGAAATTCGACTTGCGATTCTGGTTGCTCCAGATCTGCACCAGCTCCCCTGAAAAGGAGCCCCACTCTGACCCTCCTGGTTTGAGTGAGAAGCAATCTCCTGGTTCCGCGTGGATTGCTTTTGCCAAGTGTTGTTTGCTCCAAACTTGAAGCCGACAGCGCCGACGGTGAGAGCCTGCGTGGGACAGATCGTGACTTGCTCCTGGACGTCGCAGATGCCCCAGAGCCCACGTGGCAGCGGAGAGAAGCTCCTCGACAACCACCTGATTGCGCCCGACATTGCCTGGTTCCGTCCTGGTTCCACCCTGGTCACTGCTGAGTGACCCAGACTCTGTCCCCTCTGCTTTCAGGTACTTTTCGACTTGAGTCCACCCTTGGACTCCACCGGACACTTCTCTTTCACCCCGCCTGCAGCCCTTTCAGCTCCAAGCACCAAGAGCCTGCGTGACGAAACCCGACTCAACTTCGACCCTGTGCACCCACTTCCTGTGGGTGAGGTAACATTGCAACGCCGGTGTTCCCACACTGGTACACACCTCTAGGGTCTGTGTCTTAAGTTTTGTTCCTCTAGGTTCAGCGGAAGTGTCTTTAATCTTTAACTTTGTAACTTTTACGCACCATTGACTTTACATTGATGCAAGCCGCACTTTATGTGCTGCACCCGAATCCCGCTGGCTTTTCCCGACTTCAGCATTGCTAGTCCCGACTGCTCCCAGCGATTCCCTAGGCCCTAGGCCTAACCACTGATCGATTGGTATCTCTTATACCATTTTTTTATTATATGGTTTGAGTGGCCCCTAGGCCTCATCCAAAATTGTGCAACTTTGTATGTTATACTGTGCTTTTGATTTAACGCTTGTGCCCCTTTATTCATAAAGAATACTGGGGATTGTTTTTAGTAATAAATACATATATATTTATAATATATACTTGTGTGGTGTCCTTTCATTTGATATTACAGGATTGTATGTGGTAAAACAGCTCGCTTAACACGACCTCTTAAGTTAAGCCTTTAGGCTGCTTAGTCCATGCTACCCCTAGGATAGCTTGTCTAATAAGGTTGACTTACAACCAGACACCATAAGGGATTGTTTGGTCTGATAACAGGTGGTTCCAGAATTGGAAACATCACCTATCAGGCCAACTTCTCACACTCTCCCTTCTCACTCTGGTCAAATCAGGTTCCCCTTTAGACTCTTGTCCTGCTCACATCCTCAGACACATTTACTCGATCTGTGTGCAACCCCCTCTTACTTTCCTTAACAACTCTCTGTCTTAGGGCATTGTCACTCCATCCCTAAAATCAGCCATCATTGTCCCCATTCTTAAAAAACCCGGCGCTGACCCTTCCGCTCCTGTTAACTACCGCCCCATCTCTCTACTGCCCTTCCTGGGGAAAGTATTGGAGCGACATGTGGCCAAAGCGCTTACTGCCTACGTGGAGGAAAACGGGGTGCTAGCCCCCCGCCAGGCCGGCTTCCGCCCCGCACACTCCACGGAGTCGGTGGTGTTATCGGTCCTCGACATCCTCAAAGAGGGCATGGACACAAACCTTCCCCAGGCTCTGGTCCTCCTCGACCTCTCCGCCGCCTTTGACACGGTTGATCATTCCATCTTACTCTCCCGTGTCAGGGCGGCCGGGGTTGGAGGCTCAGCCCTGGTCTGGCTGTCCTCCTTCCTCAGGGACCGCACCCAAGCGGTGCGCCTGGGTGATTTCTCGGCGGACCCACGGCAGGTACAATGCGGGGTTCCTCAGGGCTCCTCCCTTTCCCCACTTTTATTTAATCTGTACATTGCCCCCCTCATTTTTGCCCTTCAGCAAATGGAGGTCTCCGTCTATAACTATGCGGACGACCTCCAGCTTATTTTTTCTCTGTCACCATCCCCTGAGTCGATGGCCAACTTTCAATCTATTATGATCTTCATCCGGGACTGGATGAACTACAACCACCTGAAATTGAATCCAGACAAAACCGAGCTGGTTTTGACAGGTGGTTGCTCCAGTCCCTAGACCCCCCTTTTCTGGCCCTCCTCCCTAGGTCCCTCTCCCTCTCCTTCTTCCTCTGTGAAAACGCTCGGGATCAAGCTGAACGATCAACTCGCCCTGCACGCCCAGGTTAGTTCAGTGGTGTCCTCTTCTTTTCTTGCACTTCGCACTATCCGTAAGGTCTCCCGTTTTTTTTCTTTTTCTGCCCTAAAACTCATTGTCCTGATAATGGTTATCTCGCGTTTACACTACGGCAACGCCCTATACTGTGGCATGCCCGCATACAGTATGCGGCGACTACAGCTGGTCCAAAACCAGGCTGCCCGCCTAGTCTACAATCTGGCCAAATTTCACCACGTCACCCCGCTCCTCAAGTCCCTGCACTGGCTCCCTATCCGAGAACGATCCCAGTTCAAGATGGGTTGTATCATTTTTCAGGCCCGGGTCGGTTCCGCCCCTGTATTTGTCTCTTCTGAAATCAAAACCTATGCCCCCGCCCAGGAACTGCACTCATCTTCCCAACATCTGCTGTCAGTTCCCCGCTTTAGGCGCAAAAAGTGGGGGGGCTCAAAATTCTCCACACTCGCCCCTACCTTCTGGAACTTGCTACCGGCTCACCTCAGATCTTCCACGCAATACTCTCACTTTCGAAAGGCGTTAAAAACCTATCTCTTTCTGCAAGCCTTCCCACTATAAACCACTCTACTCCTTCTCGACCTCTCCGGGTTTTGGAGGTTCAGTACATCATAGCGCCATGAAACCGCCAGGTGAACGTGCGCTCTATAAATAATTTAAACTCAAACTCAACTCATGATCAAATATAAGCATATTCTGAAATTCAAACCCTCAAACAGACATCACGAACCACATGGACGTTGCTGAACACAAACTCCAACCACAACACTTATTACATTCTGGAAAATAAACCTTAACCAACCATCCCAGAATTCAAAACTCCAGCAAATGTCTTCAAACAACATTATGGAACCCAACAGCCAAAAGGGTTTCATTAAACAAACGGATAGTCTGTATTCTGAAACTGAGCCAGTTGCCATGAAATAAAAGGCCATTCTGCAGTCCAGAACCCTAGTATGTGAATCATACAACAAGGAGGCATCGTAAGATCCAAATCACCCTATGACGTGTCATACTAAGGAGTCGTCGGACACCCAAAACTGAACCAGACATCGTCAAACAAAGTGAAACTCTGAAATTCAGTTACTACCCAGATATTATTGATTTCACATCAAACCAAAAACACAACAACAGCAAAGAGAGATTTAGGAATCCAATAACCCAACTATGCATCATTTAGTAAAGAGGTATTCTGAAATCCAAAACCAATCCGGACATCACCAAACGAAGAGCAATCTCAAATCCCAACCTGACATGATCCACAAAATGGACATTCCAGAATAAAACCCCATCAGGAACACCAAACAAAGACACATTCTGCTACCCAAATCCTAAGCAAATGCTAAACAGATGTCATCAAGCATGGGGACATTCAACAATACAACATCTAACCTAGAGTCACCCAACAAAAACTGATCTGGGATCCAAGATACAGCCATTCCTCATACAAAAACTACCAGTGGCCCTGAGAGCTTGGTAAAGGTTGTTGAAGCAGCAAAGAGCAGAAGACAACTCCCACAAAGTCCCTTGACAGGTGCATTTCTTCCATCTTGAAGTGACGGTAAACATCCCACTTGTTCAACTCTCTAAAGTTTATTCCATGTCTCAAATTGTGTTTATGAACTATTTTGGTTTATATCACCAGGAATATACATCACTTGAGATCTTAACTCATCTGAAACAGTTCTTTCAGTTCTGTTTATTTTTCTTTGCATTTTGACACTCGTAGTCCTACACCCACAATAGTGAACCCAAAGCTGGAAGCATCATAATGTAAAGAAAAACTGGGCTGGACTATCTCTTGACTTAAACTGTAAAACGAAGGAATTGCTGATCTCAGCCGCGGTCCGTGCAGGTAACAGTGGTGGGCGGTGAGGCCGCGTGAGGGGGGATTTCGAGGGGCGATGCCGAGGGGAAATTATTTATTTTTCCTGGGCATCGCCCCTCGAAATACCCCCTCACGTGGCCCCACCGCCCCACCGCTGTTACCTGCACAGACCTTGGCTGGCTGAACTGAGCACATCTAAGCAAAGCAGTACAAAAAGAACAGACCCAAAACAGCACCCCAAGCCTATTGCTAAGCAGCACCTCAGAGCATAGCTCTACCAGGGTGGTTTATGTAATTCTGCATTGCATGTTTTAAAGAGAACAACAAACTACCAACAAGCACTGAAGTAGACTTCATTGTAGATGGCAGTGCACCTGTAATCAGACTTAGGGCCATATGTATCAAAATCTTCTTTTTTGCGAATCGCTATTTGAGAATCGTAAAAGGCTATGTATGTAGGATTTGCAATACATTTTGTGAATCCTACATATTCCTTAATTGCAAATCTCAAATTGCGATTGACAAATAAGGAATACCTCTCCATTCATTCCTATGGGCCTAGGGGCCCATAGGAATGAATGGGAAGACATTCTCAATTTGCAATTAGCAATTAGAGAATCGCAAATTGAGAATGCAATTTCAAGGGTGCAAGGATGTCAAAAGGATACCCTGTTGCACCCCTGAAATAAGCTTTGGTGCACACGTGCGCAGGCGTACATACATACCCTAAAGGCATTTATGTGCTTCACATTGCACTTTGAAAAATGCAAAAAAGTTTTTGGTGCTTCTCACATTGCATTTAAGGAATCGCAAAATTACCACAGATTTGCCTTCATACATACCATTCAGTAAAATTGTGATCTACATATGGCCCAAAGTGCCTTCACTGACAGTGCAAAAGAGGCAATGGCAGAAGAGGGCCGACCCATTATCCCAGAGTGTATGCACTGGTGGGCGGAAGGAAAGTGTGATAAACAGCTGAACAGACTGTGAACCAGCCCAAAGCAGTCTCTTGCTCTCGCTCCTTCTCTCTCGCTCTCTCTCTCCTCCTTCCCCTCTCTCCATCTCTCCCCCTCCCTATCTCTGTCTCTCTCTGTCTCCCTCTCTCGCTCACTCCACTCTCTCTATCTCTTTCTCACTCTCACACACACCACTCTTTCCCTCTGTCCCACCCTCTCCCTCTCTCTCTCGCTCTCTATTTCTCTCTCTCTCTCCACTCTGTCTCTCTCTCTCTCTCTCTCTCTCTCTCTCTCTCTCTCTCTCTCTCTCTCTCTCTCTCTCTCACTCTCCTCTCTGTCCCTCTCTCCCTCCCTCTCTTTCTCCACTCTCTCCCTTTCTCTCTCTTCTCTCTCTGCACATGTATGTAGATATATACATTATTATACACACACACATATATATGCTGCTTTTTTCTCTCTCTCTCTCTGTCTCTCTCCTTCTCTGTCTCTCTCCCTCTCACACTCCCTCTCCCTTCCTCTCTGTCCTTCTCTCTTTCCCTCTCTCTCTCTCTCTCTCTCTCTCTCTCTCCCTCTCTCTCTCTCCCTCTCACTCCTCCCTCTCTCTCTCCCACACACCGCTCTTTCCCTCTGTGCCTCGCTCTGTCTCTGCCTCTCACCCTCTCCCTCTCTTTCCCTCTTCCTCTGTCTCTCACTCCTCCCTCTCACTCTCACACATACCACTCTTTCCCTCTGTCCATCGCTCTGTCTCTCCCTCTATCGCTCGCTCCCTCACTCTCCCTCTCCCTCTGTCTCCATCTCCCTCTCTCTCTCACTTCTCTCACACACCACTCTTTCCCTCTCTCCGTCGCTCTTTTTACCTCACCCTCTCTCTCCTTCGCCCTCTCCCTCTCGCTCCTCCCTCTCTCTCTCTCACACACCACTCTTTCCCTCTGTCCCTCGCTCTGTCTCTCCCTCTCACCCTCTCCCTCTCTTTCCCTCTTCCTCTGTCTCACTCCTCCCTCTCACTCTCACACATACCACTCTTTCCCTCTGTCCATCGCTCTGTCTCTCCCTCTATCGCTCACTCCCTCACTCTCCCTCTCCCTCTGTCTCCATCTCCCTCTCTCTCTCACTTCTCTCACACACCACTCTTTCCCTCTATCCCTCTCTCCGTCGCTCTTTTTACCTCACCCTCTCTCTCCTTCGCCCTCTCCCTCTCGCTCCTCCCTCTCTCTCTCTCACACACCACTCTTTCCCTCTGTCCCTCGCTCTGTCTCTCTACCCCTCTTCCTCTCTCTCTCACTCCTCCCTCTCACTCTCACACATAGCACTCTTTCCCTCTATCCTCTCTTTCACTCCACTCTATCCCTCTCTCTCTCTGCATATGCATGCACGTATATATATATATATATATTATACGCACATCACCCACACACATCACACACACACTCATATATATATATATTTATATGTTTTTTTTGCAAGAGGCTGTGAGATCGCTCTAGGCAGAAAAACGACTTTGTGCATTCCATGGCAGATTAAAGAAACTGCGCTGAGCGCAGCACAAAAAGCAGAGCAGCCCTCTGTCTAAGCTGAATTATAGTTACCGGGGCTAAAGTTTGATTAACAATATGTGGGGACTGATAATCCTAATGCCGGGAGGTGATGTCATAGGAAGCCCCACCACAAATCTGCCATCAACCCGACATTATTAGAAGTGGGTCTATATTCCGATTTATCACAATCTAATATTCTATTTCATTCTTGGGAGCATTGAGGCGAGTCGCAAATACAGGAATTGCGGCCACATGCATCAAGGTAAATTGCATTCGCAAACGGTGCGAATCGCAAAATTCGGCCGTTTGCGAATGCAATTTCCTTTTTTGTGATGCATAATTTTTATTTTTCCCCAATTTAAGAATCGCAAAAAAAATTGCGATTTCTTGATGCATAGCCGTTTGCGATTTCTTAATTGCGATTCGTTAATTTTCGCAATTAAGAAATCGCAAACGGCAACAATGATGCTTGTGGCCGTATATTTATACAACTATCTGCCACATCCATCAATAGAAAGAATTGCGATTCCTAAATAGCGATTTTTAAGGAATCGCTATTTAGGAATCGCAAAAGCCTATGCATGTAGGAATTCATTCCTAAGGGCCTCGAGGCCCATACGAATGAATTGGAGATTGCATGAGCAATTTGCAAGTACCAGTAGGTACTCGCAAATTGCTCATGCAATTTCAAGGGTGCAAGGGTGTCAAAACGACACCCTGTTGCACCCCTGAAATTGATCTGTGCACATATATTGCACACACACATGCCCTAAGGGCATGTGTGTGCGCAACATGAAACTTTGAAAAATGCACAAAAGTGCATTTTTCAAAGTTTTTGCAAATTACCATGAAATTCAACTTAATGGTAATTTGCTCCCCCTATTAGCGAAATCACTAATTTTTAAACTTTCATCCATTGCATTTAAGGAATCTCAATTTGGTATTCCTTAAATGCAATCGCAATTTAAGCAATCACAATTTAGTGATTCCTTAAATTGCGATTTTTGCATTTGGCATGATGCATCCCAAATGCAAAAATACCGGTCGCAAAGGGGCAGATTCTGAGGATCTGCCCGTTTGCGACCGGTTTTTACTTTGATGCATGTGCCTGTATGATATTAACGTGCTTCCACAAAGCACGCAGTACATTTCTAAGCACTGTGAGTAACCGTCGATACTATTAACAATTAATAATGCTCAGTTTACCAGTCTCGAAGAATGGAAGGTGCGTGACCTTTCAAATACTCTGGAGGTCACAGGCAGGATTGATAGTATTGTATCATGTTGCTGCATCTTGGTTTTCCTTTCTGTCTCTTATTTGGTATATTTTACCAATATTTTCCTGCATGGCACTTGTAAAACATCTCAACTGGGTTCTGAACTCACTGCTGATCTGTATATCACAAAAAAAATCCCATTTGATGGGTTTTACAGGAATCCTCCATTATGCATACTAATGAGGCTGCATTCACCCTGCAAGTTGTACTGAATGCTTGCAGATGCAGTGAGGGTTCCTGCGAGGAGTAGCAGGGGTTGCATCACAGATATAATGCCACTTAAGTGTGTGTGCCAGGCACGGACGGGAAAGTGTGCCCCATCACAACAAACGTGCTGTTTCCAGAGTCGGCGCACAGGTGTACCGGCACAGGTGGCACGCCAGCCTGCATGAACAGAGAATGACTGCACCCACCTGCAGAGGGATGTCTGGGGGGGTCCTGAGATCAAAACACACAAGGTGATGGACGGAGTGCTGCACAATGGCAAAACATTCACCCCCAGTCACAGATCTGGGTTTAACCCATCGTTATTATGGCTGAGATCCCCTTTCCTCCATTTCAAGGGGTATGTATGTCATCATAACGCATGCCTTTACAACGCAGGTTTTACAACGCAAGTCGTTACAGCGACTTGCGTTGGGGGGAGCTGGATAGTGGAATAGTTTAATTTACTATTCCAACTCCAGTCCCCGTGGATAGTAGGGAAGGTTTTGGATAGTAAATTAAACTATTCCCTATCCTGCAGCTCCCCCCAGCGCTATTTGTTGTAATGACTTTCGTTGTAAAACCTGCGTTGTAAAGGTACTGCGTAGTGAAAGTTGCATCGTAAAGGATGTTTCCCTTTCAAGGGACACCTTCAGATGGGAGGTCACGGTGTGGGTACCATGAGCCACCTTCATGTGGCACAGTCATTGCATTTCCTGATGACCTCTGCACCTTGGCTGTAATATGGCCCAGACACAAAGGCAAAGGATTCCCTAATTTGTATGCATGTCAGGGAACGCCCCTTTAAAATTGTGCTGGTGCATTTCTATCAGCGGCACAATCTATATTACAGAAGGGATAGCACAAGTGTCTGCAGACCTCTGTGGTGATACCAAAGTGCCATGGGGGTGCAAAAAGCACGTACAAACATCACGAGGTCACCATCTCTAATACAGAACCAGACCATCATTACTTTAGTGGCATTCACAAAATGCCTCGATGCAGGCCCTGTAGCCCCGGTCCAGCAGAAATAATAAAAACATTGGCATGCTACAGGTGACATGGGGGAAAGGTGTCAGCATGCATCTGATCCCTGGCTGCAAACCAATCATGGGATATCAACACCCCCGGGAGAAGTTGGAAAAACAGAAAACCTCCCAGTTGAACCATTTTGTGAATGGCATGGAGCGACTGAGAGAGGTGGGCAAGCCTGGGACGTATGCAGTTGCTTGTCCGAGGACCTTCTGAAAACAATGTGGCTGAATTGTTCCTTTCTTACCTCACTTCTCAATGAATTTGGTCATACATCCATACATCCATTCACCCATCCGTCCATCCATTCTTTTAGCCATCCATCAATACACCATTTCCTCCCTCTCTCCATTTATCCTTCCTTCTCTTCCTCAAACCCTCCTTCTCTCCACTCATCGTTCTTTTCTCCATCCATCTTTCTCTCCATCGTTCACCATTCCTCTGCTCCCTCCTTCTGTTATCCATTGTTCGTTCCTCCATCCATCCATCCATCCATCCATCCATCCATCCACCCATCCATCCATCCATCCACTCACCCACCCCCCATCCACCCATCCATCCATCCATCCATCTACCCACCCACCCACCCATCCATCATCCATCCATCCATCCATCCATCCACTCACCCACCCATCCATCCATCCATCCATCCATCCACCCATCCATCCATCCATCCACTCACCCACCCACCCATCCACCCATCCATCCACCCATCCATCCACCCATCCATCCATCCACTCACCCACCCTCCCATCCACCCATCCATCCATCCATCCATCCACCCATCCATCCATCCATCCATCATCCATCCATCCATCCATCCATCCATCCACTCACCCACCCATCCATCCATCCATCCATCCATCTCTTCATCGCTCTCCCCATCAACAGTCCTTCTTTCAATTCATTCTCCTTTCTTTATTTTGTTGCCTCCCCCACAGCTCCATCATGCTCTTCTCATATCCACACTGCTCAGAGAAACCCACCCTTCTCTGGGGGGGAGTCACAACGCTGTGCCTACACCTGAAAGGGGGTGGTATCCATTCCAAATGGCAGCTATCTGTCAGGGAAGGCTTCCACTCTGCGAACATAGCAGACATTGGTTGGAGGAGATAATGGTATTGATAATGCTCCTCTGACGTCTATCGCATTCTACGCATTTTAAGCGCTGCTCTCTCAGCCTATGTCTCTCTCAATATATCCTCTAACTCCACTCTCTGACTCATCCGAAACCTCATTCTACTACTATGATCCACAAAATAGCCCTTTCTAGAGTCTTGCCTCCTCGATCTCTCCTTTTCCACTTTGGCCAGACTGATGAGATCATTAGGATTCACCCCAATTTCGTACGCAGACGACACTCAGCTCCTCCTGACATTTGACAAAAACAATCCCGACACCAAACTCAGATTCTCTGAAGGCATGAAATCTATTGCCACCTGGCTGCAGGTCAACGTCCTACAACTTAACGCGGGCAAATCAGAAATCATGCTGTTTGGAGGAGCTGAAATCTGCTCGACACCCATATGGTGGCCGGACGTCCTAGGCACTGCCCCCACCCCTAAAGAAGCGGTCAAAAATCTTGGTGTCTGAATCGACCGTAAATTGACTCTTGAGACGCATGCTAACACCACGGCGGGATCTTGCTTTTACATACTTGGCCTTCTGCACGGGATCTTCCCCCTCCTTCCCATCTCCACCAAGAAAACGCTAATGCAGGCCTTAGTTCTTAGTAGACTAGACTACTGTAATGCCCTCATGTTTTCAGCCAACAGTGTCTCCATAAAGAGACTACAGGTAGTCCAGAACACTGCCGCCCGCCTCACTGTCGACGCCCCTGCCAGAACACCCTCAGAACCTCTCCTGAATCAACTCCACTGGCTCCCCATACTAAAAAGAATACAATTCAAAATAGGCTGTATGATTCATAAAGCTCTCAGAGGGCAAGGGCCTATGTATCTGACTTGTAAACTGACCCCCTACTCCCCCAC
Source organism: Lissotriton helveticus (assembly GCF_964261635.1). Lineage (NCBI taxonomy): Eukaryota > Metazoa > Chordata > Amphibia > Caudata > Salamandridae > Lissotriton > Lissotriton helveticus. The sequence continues at coordinate 42,857,555 of NC_136071.1, read as the reverse complement.
GCGCACACTCAGATCCAGTTCGGAGCTTCTGATCACCATCCCTAGGATAAAAAAGGCACGCAGTGGAGGCAAAGCATTCTCCTACTTAGCTCCGGTGTTTTGGAATCACTTGCCGTTACATTTACGGGCGTGTTCCAGTTTGACCCAATTCAGAAAGATGTTAAAAACGTATCTCTTCAAACTCATGGTCCTGTTATGCTGTCAAAGTTCCAAGCGTCGAGATACCCTCAAGGGTGATTCAGCGCTATATAAACCAATAAACATAAACATACTCATCCCAAACCTCTTCCTGCTGCTTGCTGCTGCTGCTTTGATCTGCCAAATAACACTTTCTAGACCCTTCCCTCCCAACATCATCCTTTTCAATCCAACTAACAGACTCACATGTCCACAGCTCAAATGACCTCCTATTTCCCTTTACTAATCCACCACGAATCCCTTTTGGGTTCCTGAGGGTAAACATCCTTCACAACGCGGTCAAAACACCGCGTGCCATTACGACGCGACTTTTACAACGCAAGTCGTTGCGCTGGAGGGCGCTCTAGACTAAGGAATAGTAGATTTACTATTCAAACACCTTCCCTACTGTACGTAGGCTTGAGTTGGAATAATAAATCTTACTATTCCTAAGTCCAGCACCCTACAGCCCTTTTTACAATTCTAATAAACAATGAGTAATTATATACAGCAACTCTCGAGTGTCAGTGTGCACAGGTCTTATGCATTATTCCTTATGTGCTGAAGTCTCATCCAAGGCAGAGTGATGCTGACTACTCTGTAGGACTCTGACAAATACAAAGGTAGGTTTATGATGACGTGCATGGTGATGGTTCCGATGCACATACTGTAATGGGAAACAACCTTTACAAAGCAACTTTTACAACGCACTACCATTACAACGCAACTATTACAACGCATGACACTACAACGCATACCACTACAACGCATGTCATTACAACGCATACCATTACAACGCATAACATTACAACGCATAGTACCCTTACACTATCCAACACTTACCCTACTGTTGCACCCTCATGGAGTTAGAATAGTAATTTTTACCCCTACACTATCCAACACTTACCATACTGTTGCACCCCCCTGGAGTTAGAATAGTAATTGTTACCCCTACATTATGCAATACTTACCATACATGCAATGTAATGTTATGCGTTGTAATGGTATGCGTTGTAAAGGTAGTATGCATTGTAATGGAATGCGTTGTGATGGTAGTTTTAAAAAATTTGTTGTAATGGCATGCGTTGTAATGGAATGCGTTGTAATGGATGTTGCGTTGTAAAAAATGCGTTGTAAAGGTAAGCGTTGTAAAAGTATGCGTTGTAACGTCATACATCCTACAGTAATGCATAGGGCAGTGCAGAGAGTCAGCATATGCATCGCGCGCTCATGGAGTGACGTCTAAGGATGGCCCGCGGGTGACTCACCATTGAAGTTGACGCCCCGGATGTAGCGCAGCAGCTTTCGACCATTCATGGGGTCCATCTGGTCACAGACGCCCATGGAGCCGGGGCAAAGGTCATTGTGCATGTTATGCAGGGCGTGCGCCATGGCATAGACTGCGTCGATCACAAACTGCACCTTGCCCTCCTGCTCGTACAGCGAGTCCTTGCCAATCCGTTCTTCGCCTGCAGAGGAAGAGGATGTCAATGGGGTAGAGATTACACAGGGAACAGACGTCTCACCCATACTCATAGGTATCCCTCCGCGCTTTAGTGGGACCCCCACACCTGAGATTTACCCTCAAAATGTCCAACTTTATCTCATGACTCAGCATCACTGTGGTAGCCACTGACACTTAACATGCCCTTGGAAGGAGGGCAAGGGTCAAAGGCATGTCAAGTGTCAAAGGGCCAATGCATCAAAAAGTCATTTTGCGATTCTCAAATAGCGTTTTTTTGCAAATCGCTATTTGAGAATCGCAAAATGCTATGTATGTAGGTTTTGCAATACATTTTGCGAATCCTTCATATTCCTTAATTGCGAATCCCAAATTGCGATTCGCAATTAAGGAATACCTCCCCATTCATTCCTATGGGCCTAGAGGCCCATAGAATGAATGGGAAGACATTCTAAATGTGTGATAACCAATTTGCGAATCGCAAATTGAGAATGCAATTTCAAGGGTGCAGGAGTGTCCAAAGGACACCCTGTTGCACCCCTGAAATAAGCATGGGTGCACCTGTGGCGCACATACATGCCCTAAGGTCATGTATGTGCTTCACATAGCACTTTGAAAAATGCAAAAAAGTGCATTTTTCAAAGAAAGCGCAAATTACCACCAACTTGAAGTTGGTGGTAATTTGGGATTCCTTAAGGCGAAACTGCACTTTTTTGGTGCATCTTACATTGCATTTAAGGAATCGCAAAATTTGCGATTCCTTAAATGCAATCGCAAAATAATTTATTTTGCACGCACATTTGCTACATACATACCATTTAGCACAAATGCGTTCGCAAACGCCGAAATTCTGCGCATTTATTCTTGATATATATGGACCAAAGTGAGGCTACCAGGACAATATTAGCCCCATGGATGGATGGTTACTGAGAGCAAACTGAGGTCTGGAGCATATGTGCTCCTTCGTCCTGCCTCATGTTTATGCAGAAGACTGACCACCTCATGCCCTTGTGATTATGCAGTGACAGTACTCTGACGGTCCTGCCCTCACGGCATAAGACCAACCACATCTTGCCATCGTTTTTATGCAAGGATAGGAGACCAATTACTGCACACCCCCATGTTTATGCAGAGACAGGTTACCAACTATCCCTTGACCTCATACTTATGCACCACCTTAAGACCGACCACCTCCTGCACTCTTGTTCATGCAGGGGCATGAGACTGACCCCCTCTGTCCTCATATTTATGCAGAAACAGAAGACTGACTGCCCTCACTCTTGTGTCACGCAGGAGATGGAGAATGACACAGGTGACCGACTGCCTCCAGCACTCGTGTTCACACAAGTGACCGACTGCCTCCTGCCCTCGTGTTCAAACAGGTTACTGACTGCCTCCTGCCCTCGTGTTTATGCAGGTGAGCGACTGTTAGAATTGGGGGTCTCTGGTTGGCGCAAGTATTCACTTGTGACAAGCAGGGACCCTCTCCTCTAAGTCAGGGCGAAGGCTGACCCCTTAGAATTACCCTTGCTCACCCTCTAGGTGCGTGGCGTGAGCAGCCAAGGCTATTCTTCAGGCGTTATTGGGTTAAGCATTTGAAATCACACACACAGTAAATGTACCAATCCCCCCACAAATGGACACCAGGCTGTGGATATATGAAAATACGTCTTCTTTATATAAAAATATATCTATGCAGGCAAGACTTTATCACAAGACCAATATAACGTTTTTAACTTAGGCCACAAGATTGTAAATAGGCAAGTGTTCTTGGTTACAGTTCAAATGTTTCCTTTAAGTCTCTTTTACTTCCCAACAGTTCTTTTAGTTCTTTGGTTGTCTTTACGGTCTTTTAGGATGCTTTTTCCAGGGTACAAGTTACTTGATGCCCCTTTTGGACTCACAGGGCGCTTCCCCCGGTGAAATACGAGAGACCCTACCGCGGCTCACGCATCTAGCGTGAGCAGCGTATGTCGCGTACTGGGCCCTACTCAGAAGCCCGAGGCATAGCAAGGCAAAACCCTGGTACGAGCCATACTCAGCTTGTGCGGCTTGTAATTCGGGGGCGGGAGTTTCAACGTACGGGGCACTTTCCAGAGTGCTAGGGCCAGACTCCATGGGTTGTGCGCTTCGTAGCGCTATAGTGCTTGTAGAACAGGAGAACTCCCCTCTCACTATGGATGCTCACGCCTTTAACGTGAGCGGGAGTATGAGGCGTACAAGGGGTCACAATACAGAGCGTACAGTTTACTCACGGCCACATGGAGTGGATGGTGCAAACGGGGAAATAAAACGTTGCGGGCCCCGAGCCCGGTGCGGGATCCGTGAGAGATGCTTGAATTCCTTCTTGGGGGGACGAGCTGTGCACGGACAGTGCGACTCATTTCTGGCAGTGTCTCTGGATTTCCGTCTACTGCGGGTGTGTGCACACAGGCGGGCACGGCGCACGACCTCGGTACAGATGGTACTGGGGTCTCCTAACAGGGGGGCGGCGCAGCCTGCAAACTCCTCGGGTCGGCGAGCTGGGACAGCAGGGCACGGTCCAACGTGCGGGCTGCAGTCTCGGCGTAGGTCACCGGCCTTGAGGAAATTCCAGCGGGAGGGGCGAGTGAGCGCTCAGTGCGCTCCAGTGGCAGGCAGGGGCAGAGGAGCAGACAGGCTCCCGAGTGCCACAGCCCTAGGAGGGGGCGATGGGGCCACAAACTCGACTCCGGCGGGAGGCACATACGGCTGGTAGATAGAAACGAGTGAAGACACAATGAACCCACTGGTCCTGGGGTTCAGTTCAGGGGCAAGCTCAGTCAAGCCCTTGGAGAAAGTTTCAGCACAAGTCTACAAAGTCTTTTCAGCAAGTCCTCTCCTCTCCTTCCTCAGCAAGGCAATCAGCAGGCCAGTCCTTCCAGCGTCTTCTTCTCCTTCTAGTTGGGCAGAGGTTCATTGTGGGAAACAAGATCTAGTTTGCAAGGAGCAGGGATTCTACTTTTATACAGCATTTTCTTTGTTCTTACAGGCCAGGGGGGCCTTTGCATAACTTCTTTCAGTCTCTGAGCACTTTGTTGGGTGTACTCTGGTCTCTCCTTTCAGGGAGCAGGGATGGCACATCAGACGCTCCACAGGATGTGGAGCCAGCATTGTGTGGACAGGGGCAGCCAGGATGACTTTGTTGACAGTGCTTCTCCCTTCCTGGGCCAGATGTCGGGCTGAGTCATCAGTCGCTCTCCAGGCGGTGGAGCCAGCATTGTGGTGGCAGACCACAGCCCTATTCAGAGTCCAGGGGCACTCCCACCTCCCACTAAGGTGTAATCCTTGCATTCACTACCTGTCATCCCCCAGCCCTGTCACTCACATATCCCAGACAGTCAGATACACATCCTAGCAGAGGCGCGCTGAAATGGTTAGGCAAGCAAATGCTAGCTTTCTAAAAGTAGCATTTGCAAACACATGACATTAAAATAAACTTTACTAAAAGAAGTATTTTATTATTCTGAGTTCAGGCATACTAAACTTGACTTTCTACCATGTTTCCTGAGCCTGCTGGGATTTATGGGGCCGATTCACAGAACTAACTTAAGACAAAATCCTAAACTTACTACTTTTGGTATTCACAGAAGTTAGGATTTTGTCTTAAGTTTGTCTTAAGACAAACTTAAGACAGACTTAAGACAGACTTAAGACAAAATCCTAACTTAAGTCTGTCTTAAGTCTGTCTTAAGTTTGTCTTAAGACAAACTTAAGACAAAATCCTAACTTCTGTGAATACCAAAAGTAGTAAGTTTAGGATTTTGTCTTAAGTTGTGAATCGGGCCCATAGAGTGTAATAATTCCATCCAGCCCTTCTTGGCCTAAAAGAGCAGGTAGCCTTACAATAGTGAAAAACGAATTTGGCTGTAATTTACTATTAGGACATGCCACACACATCAGGGCATGTCCTACCTTACACTTACAATGCACCCTGCCCTTGGGCCTACCATAGAGGTGACTAATATGAAGTAAAGGGAAGGTTTAGAGGCTGGCAAGTGTGTGCACTTGCCCAGCCAGCATGACAGTTCCAGACTGCACGCAGGTTCTGCAATGGCAGACCCTAGACACATTTTAAAAGGCTGCTTCTGTGGGTGGCGCAACCAGCGCTGCAGGCCCACTAGCAGTATTGGCATTCACAAGCCCTGGCACTCCTGGTGCCCTTTACTGGGGACTGACAGTAAATCCAATGAACCAGTCATGGACATCAATCACATATACATTTTGCACAGGGAGAGCATATGCACTTTAGCACTGGTCAGCAGTGGTAAAGTGCCCAGAGTCATTAAACCAACAAAAACAGGTCAGAGAGAATATTGGAGGAAGGCAAAAAGTTCAGGGATGACCCTGCCAAGAGGGCCAAGTCCAACACAACCCCCTTCCAGCTAAAATGCAGGGTAGACCAATCATCACTTTGATGGACTTCCCGGCTTTGGGCGATAGAACATGGACCTGGCCCGCAACAGCAGGGGCACATTCCAGTTCTACGCCAATCTGAGCCTATTTCAAATCCTCTGTCCATACTCTCAGGATCCATCAAGCCAATACCTGGGAAACCCTTCTCTACACCTGTGGACACCACCTGTGCAGCACCTAACCTTAACTTGCTCCCAGGTGTGTCCCAACAGACCGTCATCAAATCACAGTGGCTACTGACAGTAGTCAGGGATGAGACCCAGGCCTCATGCCTCTCAGGGCTCTCAAACCTCTGTGGCCTCAGAGAGCGGGGGGCAGTAGCCCCAGGTGCTTGGCACCCTTTGTCCTCTCTCCCTCCTGTCAGGTCAGGTATGTCATCCTGGCACTGACCAACCAGCCCCAGACATGTACCTGGCGGCTGGACCAAAGACTGGGGTGGGCTTTCCCACACCCGGTCCTCCTCCTTGGGGCTCAGTACCCTCCCACCTGGAGTGGTACCCCCTTTCAGAATTGTCAGGGCGCCTGTAGCAGGTGACCTGCACAATTCGCCCACCAGTTCAGGGGTGCTATCCTGTAACTGGGGCACCAGGTCAGGGGGGACACCCTCCACCTGGCCCTCTATCCTAGGGTCTAAACCCTCAAACTGCACCGGGGTCAGAGGCAAGGACTCCCTCCCTCTGCACCCCTTACCAGAGTACTGCCCACTCCCCACTGGAGTGGTACCCCTCGAAGTGACATGGGTCAGGACACTGATTACAGTGGTCCCACCCTCTAGGTCAGACAACACCTGAACCTGGCTCTCCAACTCAGGGGCCCAACCCTGCAGTTGAACACTTGCCTGGCGCACCAAGACTTCCCGGGGAGCACCCATGCCCCCCCCGAGGGTGGCACATAGCTCATGTGTCGTGTGACAGTCTGGCTGGCGCAGATCTCCCAACCCCTGTCCCTCTGACAGTGCAGGAAGATCCCCCAGGACAGAAGTGGCGTCCCCATGGTCATTCACTGGGGACGCAGCCCTGCTGGCTGGCCCCTGACCCACTGGCTCTTCCACTGGGGACTCTTTCCCCCTCTCACCCCTCCTTCTGGACTTCTGCACCCTCCCAACTGGAGGGGTACTGCCAGACACCAGAACTACTGGAGCTCTGTTTACAGAGCCTTCCCATTCTCTAGCCACTGGGGGATCTCCCTCAGTGGGTGACTCATCCGGACAGCCTAGGCTCCCCACCTGGTGTCCCCTTAAAGAACCATCCAGGCTCTGAGACTGAGGTTCGGCACTACCGGGACAAAACCCATTCTCACTCCTTCCCCTTAAGGACAGGGCGTGAGACCCTACACCCCTCTCACTACTACAGGACCTAGCTGGGCTACTCTGCGCCACTTCCACCACTCTGGGCTGGAAGATACCTGAGCCACTCCCCACAGAATCACACCCCAATGCCTCTCCAGACCCTCCGGAATCCACCACAAGGTCTGCCTCCAATGTGAGCTCCCTGGGGTCAGAGAACTTACTCCCAAACAGGTGTTGGCATAGCTCTGCAAAACTGGGACTTAAAGTATGCTTTCCCACAATTGGATCACACAGACCCCTAGCAGGGTTAACCAAACTATCCTTCACCTCTCCATCCAGTGCCTCACACACATATGCCACACCATTCTTCTGAGACTGGCCAGACAGTATCTGACTGTCTCTGTCACACAACCCACACTCTTCTGGGCGGTGTTTACACTCACCCACCAGGACCTCAACCATGGGGGAATCCCTCCCACCACTAGGACCATGAACTCCTACGCCAGCCACCCTATTCCCTTCAGGGACGCTGCGCACTACTGGAGCTCTCTCATGCCCTTGAACCTCCTGTTGTAAGTTAACCCCCTCCAAGTCAGGTGCCATATCTCTAGGTGGGCGCACTATGCTGTCAGCACTAGATACCTGAATGTTGCTGCCACCAGCTGAGCGGGACTCCACCTCCAACTCAGCAAAGCTCAATCTGCGAGCTACACAAATCTCCTGTTGTTGGCTGAAGCCCTCCTGGCTTCAAGCTCCTTGAGCTCCAAATCAAGGTCTCCCATTTTCAAGCAGTGATTTCTTTGGCGTTTTTGCGCCTCCATTGCCAATTTTTGCTTCTCCATTTCCATTTGTCCCTTTAATCTCGCCATCTCCATTGCATGTGCCCTGGTTGCTGCCCTGTCTGCCAACTCCTCTGGCGACAGGCATCTGGTTGCTGCCTTTTCCATCCTCACTGAACCAGGCATGACGTTTTCAAAAACACATGGAGATCTCCCAGCAAACTTATAAAAAATGGAAATCTGTGACTGCGTTATAGGTCTGCTCTCACTATGTGGTGATCAATAATTCACTGTATGTAAACCACAAATGCAAATTCGCAAATCCTCACCGCTGCGTCCAATGTTAGAATTGGGGGTCTCTGGTTGGCGCAAGTATTCACTTGTGACAAGCAGGGACCCTCTCCTCTAAGTCAGGGCAAAGGATGACCCCTTAGAATTACCCTTGCTCACCCTCTAGGTGCGTGGCGTGAGCAGCCAAGGCTATTCTTCAGGCGTTATTGGGTTAAGCATTTGTAATCATACACACAGTAAATGTACCAATCCCCCTACAAATGGACACCAGGCTGTGGATATATGAAAATACGTCTTCCTTATATAAAAATATATCTATGCAGGCAAGACTTTATCACAAGACCAATATAACGTTTTTAACTGAGGCCACAAGATTGTAAATAGGCAAGTGTTCTTGGTTACAGTTCAAATGTTTCCTTTTAGTCTCTTTTACTTCCCAACAGTTCTTTTAGTTCTTTGGTTGTCTTTACGGTCTTTTAGGATGCTTTTTCTAGGGTACTAGTTACTTGATGCCCCTTTTGGACTCACAGGGTGCTTCGTAGCGCCTCGGGGCACTTCCCCCGGTGAAATACGAGAGACCCTACCGCGGCTCACGCATCTAGCGTGAGCAGCGTACATCGCGTACTGGGCCCTACTCAGATGCCCGAGGCGTAGCAAGGCAAAACCCTGGTACGAGCCGTACTCAGCTTGTGCGGCTTGTACTGCGGGGGGGGTTCAACGTACGGGGCACTTTCCAGAGTGCAAGGGCCAGACTCCATGGGTTGTGCGCTTCGTAGCGCTCTAGTGCGTGTAGAACAGGGGAAGTCCCCTCTCTCTATGGATGCTAACGCCTTTAACGTGAGCGGGAGTACGAGGCGTGCAAGGGGTCACAATACAGAGCGTACAGTTTACTCACCGCCACACGGAGCGGATGGTGCGAACGGGGAAATAAAACGTTGTGGGCCCCGAGCCCGGTGCGGGATCCATGAGAGATGCTTGGATTCCTTCTTGGGGGGACGAGCCGTGCACGGACAGTGAGACTCGTTTCTGGCAGTGTCTCTGGATTTCTGTCTGCTGCGGGTGTGTGCGCACAGGCGGGCGCGGCCCACGATCTCGGTACAGATGGTACTGGGGTCTCCCAACAGGGGGGCGGCGCAGCCTGCAAACTCCTCGGGTCGGCGAGCTGGGACAGCAGGGCACGGTCCTATGTGCGGGCTGCAGTCTCGGCGTAGGTCACAGGCCTTGAGGAAATTCCGGTGGGAGGGGCGAGTGAGCGCTCAGCGCGCTCCAGTGGCAGGCAGGGGCAGAGGAGCAGACAGGCTCCCGAGTGCCACAGCCCTAGGAGGGGGCGATGGGGGCACAAACTCGACTCCGGCGGGAGGCACACACGGCTGGTAGATAGAAACAAGCGAAGACACAATGAACCCACTGGTCCTGGGGTTCAGTTCAGGGGGCAAGCTCAGTCAAGCCCTTGGAGAAAGTTTCAGCACAAGTCTACAAATTCTTTTCAGCAAGTCCTCTCCTCTCCTTCCTCAGCAAGGCAATCAGCAGGCCAGTCCTTCCAGCGTCTTCTTCTCCTTCTAGTTGGGCAGTGGTTTGTTGAGGGAAACAAGATCTAGTTTGCAAGGAGCAGGGCTCCTACTTTCATACAGCATTTTTTTTGTTCTTACAGGCCAGGGGGGCCTTTGCATAACTTCTTTCAGTCTCTGAGCACTTTGTTGAGTGTACTCTGGTCTCTCCTTTCAGGGAGCAGGGATGGCACATCAGACGCTCCACAGGAGGTGGAGCCAGCATTGTGTGGACAGGGGCAGCCAGGATAACTTTGTTGACAGTGCTTCTCCCTTCCTGGGCCAGGTGTCGGGCTGAGTCATCAGTCGCTCCCCAGGGGGGCGGAGCCAGCATTGTGGTGGCAGAGCACAGCCCTATTCAGAGTCCAGGGACACTCCCACCTCCCACTAAGGTGTAATCCTTGCATTCACCACCTGTCATCCCCCAGCCCTGTCACTCACATATCCCAGACAGTCAGATACACATCCTAGCAGAGGCGCGCTGAAATGGTTAGGTAAGCAAATGCTAGCTTTCTAAAAGTAGCATTTGCAAACACAGGATATTAACATAAACTTTACTAAAAGAAGTATTTTATTATTCTGAGTTCAGGCATACTAAACTTGACTTTCTACCATGTTCCCTGAGCCTGCTGGGATTATAGAGTATAATAATTCCAGCAGCCCATCTTGGCCTAAGAGAGCAGGTAGCCTTCAATAGTGAAAAACGAATTTGGCTGTAATTCACTATTAGGACATGCCACACACATCGGGGCATGTCCTACCTTACACTTACAATGCACCCTGCCTTTGGGCCTACCATAGGGGTGACTAATATGAAGTAAAGGGAAGGTTTAGAGGCTGGCAAGTGTGTGCACTTGCCCAGCCAGCATGACAGATCCAGACTGCACGCAGGTTCTGCAATGGCAGACCCTAGACACATTTTAAAAGGCTGCTTCTGGGGGTGGCGCAACCAGCACTGCAGGCCCACTAGCAGTATTGACATTCACAAGCCCTGGCACTCCTGGTGCCCTTTACTGGGGACTGACAGTAAATCCAATGAACCAATCATGGACATCAATCACATATACATTTTGCACAGGGGGAGCATATGCACTTTAGCACTGGTCAGCAGTGGTAAAGTGCCCAGAGTCATTAAACCAACAAAAACAGGTCAGAGAGAATATTGGAGGAAGGCAAAAAGTTCAGGGATGACCCTGCCAAGAGGGCAAAGTCCAACACCGACTGGCTCCTGCACTCGTGTTCACACAGGTGACCAATTGCCTCCTGCACTTTGGATTGTTTCTGGTGTGTTGTTTTTGTAGCTGTAATAGTGCATCTTCCCACTAGACGCGTGGGATTTGCAGGCCTGTAGCTGGTTTTTGCTTCTTTTTGTCCCGCTATTGGCCTCATCGCAGGATTTTTTGCGTTCGCGTTTCTCATTTTTGCGGCGTGGCTTTGGTTTTAACGCAGACATTTGACCCGTTATCTGGTGACTATCGCATGGTACCGCCATGTTGAGAATGCTTCGTTAACATGCCGTAATTTTCCGGCGATGTTGGGAGTTGCGTTAAGTAACTTTTGCGATGGTTATCACACGTTCTTGAGAATATGGCCCCCTGGGTATTAGATTCTGTGATAGTTCTTCGAAAAGTTTAGCCTCACCAGCATCTGATCAGCAAAAGCATAATACCTCTTCCTCATGTATCTCACCAGTGAAGGATTCATCGATGCAATCTAATGCGGTCAAAGTCTGCACACAGCCACAAACATGAGAGTTTGTGGGATTTCACAGACTAATTTACTGCACATTTCCAAAGATTTACTACTGTCAAAGGCAGGTTACATTGGTGGGTGTGGGCAGGGATCACCCACAAGATAGGTGTGAGTGCAGGGCACGGGGTTGATCAGGGGGTCCATTTTCGACCTGTGCAGAAACAAAACAGCGAGGGCATTTTTCCTGTAGAAAATATATAGCTCTATAGCAATCACATAAATATGTAGGTGGGTATTTCCTCATGCGAAAATGGGATTAACAAAAGTAGTCCAGAAGTTTTGGTAAAACTGCCTTAGTCCTAGCATCCCCCGGAGTACACTTAGACACCTTTGTGAACCCAGGAGTGAATTCAGATCGTGGAAGAAACCGACAGGAGTACATTTCTAACAGTTTGGGGAGTCGGGATCAAAATGCAAGTCTCTTAGGGTCATATGTATCGAGCAAAATTGCGTTTGCGACCGCAATTTTGCCAAATGGTATGTATGAAGGCAAATCTGTGTCCAAAATAAGGAATTGCAAAATTTGCGATTCCTTATTTTGCGATTGCATTTAAGGAATCGCAAATATTGCGATTCTTTAAATGTAATGTAAGAAGCACCAAAAAAGTGCAATTTGGCCTCAAGGAATCCCAAATTACCACCAACTTCAAGTTGGTGGTAATTTGCGATTTCTTTGAAAAATGCACATTTTTGCTTTTTTCAAAGTGCAGTGTGAAGCACATCCATGCCCTTAGGGCATGTTTGTGCGCCACATGTGCACCCATGCTTATTTCAGCGGTGCAACAGGGTGTCCTTTTGACATCCTTGCACCCTTGAAATTGCATTCTCAATTTGCGATTCTCTAATTGCTAATCGCAAATTGAGAATGTCTTCCCATTCATTCCTATGGGCCTCTAGGCCCATAGGAATGAATGGGGAGGTAGTCCTTAATTGCGAATCGCAAGTTGAGATTCGCAATTAAGCAATATGTAGGATTCCCAAAATGTATTGCAAATCCTACATACATAGCATTTTGCGATTCTCAATTAGAGATTCGCAAAAAATCGCTATTTGAGAATCGCAAATGAGGACTTTGATACATATGGCCCATAATGGGTTAGACTGTGACACCCCTGTGTGTGTGTCGTTGTATGCGATTCATGCCCCCACACACAGTCACCACGGCTGCGTGCATAAGCAATGTTCTTTTAACTGCTGCGCCTCCCATTATGCGCGCACACTCAATAACTAAGCATTATTATGCGCGCCTAATTACCAAGATGGATGGATGTTATAGTCACATTCATAGATCCTAATGTCGGGTTGCCCAGGCTGAAGCTATAAGGAGGTACCGGAAATTATGCAGATTTTTTTTAACTGTCACTGGTGATACAACCTAGACACTATCTTCCTTCATCAGCTTTTAAAATATTTCTGTATTATTTCCAGGTTCTGTTGTGTCTATTTATAGCCAATCGCCTTCCGTGCAACACTCTCATTAATGCCCTGAATATTTACGCATAATGTACTGTAACCGATGAAGGAGAAGGGGGAATTTTAGTAGAAACGCATCTTTGGGCCCAGGAAAGGTAAAAAAAAACATATACTGCATGCATAAGTAATTTAATGAGGCAGCACGCGTCTATTACTCGCGCCAAGATGCCAGCTTGGAGTGCGCGTTTGCAAAAATGTCATTAATAGGAACCGAGTTTGGGCTTGTGCAGCACTCCAACGCCGAACCCGACCCAGACTCAAAATAATTACAAAATCAATACATGATTAAATAAAATTAGGGGACTCTAGGGAACGTCCTCATTGAATGCATTTTTTGCGCAATCCACCTAAATGTTGTGCTTTAGATAGTGGCTGGTGTACAGTTAACCATATTGGTTAAGGATGCAACAATAGAATGCATCTTCATATATATGTGTGTGTGTGTGTGTGTGTGTGTGTGTACATATGGGGCTTATTTACAAGCCCCTTGTGTCCCCCGTAGAAAGGAGCATTGTGCAACTAGCCACGGCATATACTCCATCCGTCCAGCATAAGCCGTGGGTAACCCATCGTATAAGGCATTGTGCAACCAGCCATGACCTATACTCTGTCCATCCCGGAGCAGTGGTGGGTCACTCATAGAATTGGGCGTTGCACAATCAGTCATTCCATATACTCCGTCCATTCAGCAGCAGCGGTGGGTAACCCATACATGGGCGTTGTTCATTCAGCTATGCTATATACACTGTCCATCCAAGAGCAGCGGTGGGTAACCCGTAGGACGGGGCGTTGTGCAACAAGCCATGCCATATATTCTGTCCATCTCGGAACATAGGAGGATAACCCAAAGAATTGGGTGTTGTGCAACCAGCCATGCCATATACTCCATCCATCTAGGAACAGCGGTAAGTAACTCATAGGATTGGGCGTTGCTCCAAACTTCTGGAACGTTTTCCTGAAGTTCCTCTTGAAGGCCCAAAGTATCCGAAACACAATCCAAGGGTCTGGCAGCTTCATGATGGTCCTTGAAAGGTTGGGACCCCATTTCCCACAAAGCACCTGGACAAAACCCTTACAAACCCACTGGACCCACTCCACGATGGTGATTCTTGGTGGTGTGACCCAGGTGAGCTCTGTTACCCTGTAGCTTGCGAGTAGGCCACTCTTTATTCCTCTCGAAGCAAGGTACGTCCAAAGGACTGTAGTTCCAGATAATGCAGCAGACGCAGTCAGTCAGTCTTCAGGGCCTGATGGTACAAATCAAGTTTCCAGCTTGTCAAGCCTTCTTCTCTTAGTTTCAAGCAGCAGAACTGAGAGGGTCTGCTCCTCTCACGTATTTATTCAGTGTCCCCCACGGTCACACAGGAGAGCACTCCTGTCCAATGAGGCGGGGGCAACACTCCAGAGCATGACCACTCCCTTCAAAGTGTGGCATAATCTTCTCCCAGAAAGCACTATTTCTCAAAAATTCAATATGGCCGAAATCTAAGCAGAGGAGCAAGCACTAGTTAAACCAACCTCCAGTATGGCTCATTTCCATACCCCTCCTCCCTCTACCAGCTGCAAATTCCTGCTTTAAGCCTGCCATCTGGCTGGGTCAGATGGGCTGGGGGTAGATGGACCTGGCCTGCCCTGCCCGTCCTATCCCCCGTTGAAGGTTCATGCTTTGCGACCCCTCCCCTCTGCGCTGGCATTCCTGTGTAGCAGAACTCTCTCCACCAGATAGCCTCTCCACGGGTGAGCCAATTATCACTTCATCAAAGCAGCCTGGCTAATCCTCTTGACTCTGACCAATCAGGAAAGAGGGCAGGAAGGCTGAATTTTGGCCTACAGACAAGAAAGTCTTATGAATTATTTTCTGTATACATTAGGATAAATTAAATATTGGCATATTGTTGGATTTATCAATATCATTCTCCTAAGTCCTTGAACGTGTTGCCAAGTAGTCTTATGGGGCTAGGCATCTACAATGGGAGAACTGCAATGTGCAATTCCTCCATCATCAGGGTACATAAAACATCTTTTATAAGGCCCCTGCTTATAGTTACAGGACCCCACACCCCTGGGACACATATTGGAGATTTTATGGGTCCTGAATATGCAAAAAACGTGTAGATCCTCACTGTTAGAAAGGCGATCCCAGGGGAGACAGAAGATGTCTGACTGCCCGCCCCGAGACCCACCTCTCTCTATGGAATAGGCCGAGCGCCGTAGGGAGGCCTCCTTGGCGAGGTTCCTCTCCTACAATCGTAACAGCTGAGCAATCACACTACCACAGACGGACACCACACGAAGGAATATTCTCGCGAATCTTTATATAAGAATTGAAGGCACGTTCTCGTAAGGTTATCACACAGGGATCGAGGGATCCGTAAAGTCTTGGCTTCGGGAAAAGGGGGTAGTGGGACAGTCTTGGCACCAACTGGTGCGTGGGTAGTTCAAGGGGTCAGGCCGCGACAGCGTCAGCAGGGCCTCGAAGGTGGTTCAGCTCGGTCAGGCCGCGACAGCGTCAGCAGGGCCTCGAAGGTGGTTCAGCTTGGTTAGGCCGCGACAGCGTCAGCAGGGCCTCGAAGGTGGTTCAGCTTGGTTAGGCCGCAACAGCGTCAGCAGGGCCTCGAAGGTGGTTCAGCTCGGTCAGGCCGCGACAGCGTCAGCAGGGCCTCGAAGGTGGTTCCGCTTGGTTAGGCTGCGACAGCGTCAGCAGGGCCTCGAAGGTGGTTCAGCTCGGTCAGGCCGCGACAGCGTCAGCAGGGCCTCGAAGGTTCCAGGTGCATGAGTTCGGATCAGGATCAGCCGCGACAAGGTCAGCAGGGCTTCGACTCCAAGATACAACTGGAGTCCTAATCCAGGGCTGGCCCAGATATAGGACTGGAGTCCTTTGATGTCCGGACCCTCGCGCCTGGGGGCCAGAGGGGCCGGGATGATGGTGTCCAGACACCCAGCAGGGGGGTGGAGCCAGCGCCCAGGGAGGCTGGAGGGCGATCGATACCAGGCGTCCGGGGACGGCTGGAGGGCCATCAAAACTCCCCTCCTCCGGGATCCGCCAAGTGGCCACTCTACCACCTGGGAGGATCTTGGTGCCTCGATGTCGGGGCTTCGCTGGGACCGTGGCCGGGGGTGGCTGCGGCCACGTGCTCGGGACGTGATGGGCCCAAGATGGAGTCGGGCCGGAAAGGGTGGCCTGGCATGGTCGCCAGACCGGCAGAGAGGGCGAGCAGAGAGCCGGGGATTGCCAGGGGGGCTGCTCTCGTCGTTGGTTCGTGTTCAGGGGGGTCGACAGCGGGTCGATGGAGGGCCGATGTCATCCCGGGCCCGCCATGCGGGAGGGGTAGGACCACGCCACGAGGCCGGGTCCAACACACGTCCCCTCCAGCTGAAGGCGGGGAGAGTCACCCATCTTCCTGGGGACTCTCCTCGTCGAGGCGGAAGAAGCGGGACAGGCCATCAGCGTTGGCGTGGTCGTTGCCAGGGCGATGCTCCACAGTGAAGTCCATCCCTTGCAGGGAGATGGACCATCGTAGCAGCTTTGGGTTTTCGCCACGCATCTGCATCAGCCACCGCAGGGGCCGGTGGTCAGTCTGGACCCGGAAGTGGGTGCCGAAGAGGTAGGGCCTGAGTGTCTTGAGGGCCCATACGACGGCGAAGGCCTCTCTCTCGATGGTGCTCCATCGCTGCTCTCTAGCCAGCAGCCGCCGGCTGATGAAGGCCACAGGATGGTCAATCTCCTCGGGGTCAATTTGAGATAGGACCGCCCCGATGCCGTGCTCCGAGGCGTCGGTCTGGACTACGAACTCCCGGCTGTAGTCAGGGGCTTGGAGCACAGGGGCGGTACACATGGCTGTTTTCAAAATCTCGAAGGCCACCTGACACTCGGGTGTCCATTGTACCTTCTGTGGCCGGTTCTTCGAGGTCAGCTCCGTGAGGGGTCCCACAATGCTCCCATAGCTCTTTATGAAGCGCCGATAATATCCAGTGAGCCCCAGGAAGGCTCGGACGGCGGTCTGGGTGACCGGGGGCTCCCAGGCTATGATGGCGTCAATCTTGGGTCGGAGGGGAGCCACGTGGCCGCGCCCCACTTGGTGTCCCAGGTAGGTTACGGACCCTTGACCTATCTGGCACTTGCTGGCTTTCACTGTTAGTCCGGCCCGTCGGAGGGCCGTCAGGACCTCCCAGAGGTGTTTCAGGTGCTCGGCCCAGTGGAGGCTGTACACTGCAATGTCGTCTAGATAGGCGGCACTGAACTCTTCTAGCCCCGCCAGCACTTTGTTCACCAGTCTTTGGAAGGTTGCCGGGGCGTTTTTCATACCGAAGGGCATCACCTTGAAATGGAAGTGGCCATCGGGGGTTGAGAAGGCCGATCGCTCCTGGGCGCCAGGGGTGAGGCCGATCTGCCAGTACCCGGCTGGGAGGTCGAAGGTACTGAGGTACTTGGCGGCTCCCAGGCGGTCGATTAGTTCATCGGCCCGGGGGATGGGATGTGCGTCGGTTCTGGTGACGGCATTCAATTCCCGGTAGTCGCACAAAACCTAAGTTCTGGAGGGGTGCCAGGTGCGGCGGCTTTGGGGACCAGGACAACTGGGCTGGCCCAGGGACTGTCGGAGGGTTCGACCACCCCCAGGGCCAGCATCTTGGTAACTTCTGTCTGGATGCAGGACCGAACTCGGTCGGGAACTCGGTAGGCCCGGTGTCGCACTGGCTGGCTGTCCCCGGTGTGGAAATCGTGGACACACCACTGGGTAACCCCGGGGTGGGTGAGAACAGGTCCGTAAACTTCCCCAACAGCTCTTGGCAGTCCCGGCGCTGTGCGGGGGTCAGGTCGGAGGAGAGGGAGATTCCCTCGACGGAGCCGTCTTCCTCAGAGCACTTTAGGAGGTCGGGCAGGGGCTCGGAGTCGTCTTCGGCCCCATCATCTGTAGCTAGCAGCAGGCTCAGTTCCGTGCGGGCAAAATGAGGCTTGAGCCGGTTGGCGTGCAGAACCCGGAGGGGGTTTCGGGGGACTCCATGTCCACTAGATAGGTGACGGGGCTCTTGCGCTCGATCACTTTGAAGGGCCCTGACCATTTGTCCTGGAGGGCACACGGTTCGACCGGGGACATGACCCAGACCTGCTGGCCCGGCTCGAACTCGATGGATGAAGATTTCTGGTCATACCAGCGTTTCATTTCCTCCTGGCTGGCCTCAAAGTTGGCCTCGGCAAGGGCCCGGAACTTCCGAGTCTGGCTTTGGAGGGTCAGGAGGTACCGGTAGACATCCGGTGGTGCGTTTTGGACTGTAGTTTCCCAGCCTTCTTTGACCAGGCTGAGAGGACCTCGGACAGGGTGCCCGTACAAGAGTTCGAAGGGGCTGAACCCCAGGGATTTCTGCGGTACTTCCCGATAGGCGAACAGGAGGCAGGGCAGCAGGACGTCCCATTTGCGGCAGAGGGGCTCTTCTAAGCCTTGGATCATCCCCTTGAGTGTTCGGTTAAACCGCTCCACAAGGCCATTCCCTTGGGGGTGATACGGGGTGGTGAACTTATATGTGACCCCGCACTGTTGCCACAGGGACCGCATATACTTCGATATAAAGTTGGTGCGCCAATCACTCACGACTTCTCGGGGGAACCCCACTCTGGAGAAGATCCCCATCAGCGCTCGGCCCACCACGGGAGCCGTTATGGTTCGGAGGGGGATGGCTTCGGGATAGCGGGTGGCATGGTCCACCAGGACGAGGATGAAGCGATGCCCTTGCGAGGTTCGGGGGTCCAGGGGCCCCACAATGTCGATCCCCACTCGCTCGAAGGGGGTGGTCACCACTGGAAAGGGTTGGAGCGGGCCTTCACCTTCCCCCCGCTCTTTCCGCTGGCTTGGCATGTCGGGCAGGTGCGGCAGTGGTTGTACACATCGTTGCGCATTTTCGGCCAGTAGAAAT
This sequence comes from Lissotriton helveticus, assembly GCF_964261635.1. Taxonomy (NCBI): domain Eukaryota; kingdom Metazoa; phylum Chordata; class Amphibia; order Caudata; family Salamandridae; genus Lissotriton; species Lissotriton helveticus. The sequence goes on along the minus strand of NC_136071.1, from coordinate 42,838,442 downwards.
GGGTCACCAGGCGGCTGTAAGTTTTGTCCTGCCCCAGGTGCCCGGTGAGGGGCACATCGTGTGCCAGGTTCAAGAGAAAGTCTCTGAATCGTAGGGGGACCACCAACACTCGGCTGGCCCCCAGCTCGGCAGTTTTCTGTTCGCTGTACAGGAGGCCGTGGTCCCAGTAGACCCAGTGGGACCCCGAGGTGTCCCCGGCAGCTTGGGTTGCTGCTTGCTGCCGGGTCCCCTCGAGGGAGGGGCAGGCCTTCTGCTCCTGCCGGAATTGTTCTCGGGTGGGACCACCTTCCTGGCGCCATTGGGCTAGTTCGGGGATGTCGCTGAGTTCGGCGCTGCTTTCTGGGTCGTGCTCCGATGGCTCGGGCTCAGGGCCGGATTCTTCGTTGATTGCTGGCGGTGGTGGCGCGGGCCACTCTGGCTCTTCCGTCGGGGTGACCTCGGTCGTCGCCGGGGCCCGGGCAGTCATAGATCGGGTCGTCGCGCAGACCCACACGGGTAGTCCCATCATTCCTAGGTGTTCTCTCCGCTCGACTTGGGCCCAGGGAGAGCTCTCAAGGTCGTTTCCGAGGAGGCAGTCCACGGGGGCGTCGTCCCGGACGGTCACCTTGAGGGTGCCCGACACCCCCCCCCACTCGAAGGGGATTCGGGCCATCTGACACAGGGTCTCGGAGTTGTCGGCGGCCCTCACGGGGCATCGCATGTTTGGTATGATCTGTTCGGGGGTCACCAAGTGGCAGCGGACGGCCGTCACACTGGCTCCCGTGTCCCGGAGGGCTTCGGTCCGTCGTCCATTGATGTGGACCCACTGGCGGTATTTTTGAGTGTTGCTCGGTAGCGGGGCCTGGGGGACCATGTCTCTTTCGCCCAGGCAGGCTAGGGCCATGGCGGCCGGCTCCCACTCGGTCTGATCCTCATTGTAGACCTCTTCGTCTTCTTCTCCACCTTCCCCCAGGGCTGCAGCCGCGAACTGGCGGGTCGGAGGCCCGGTGGTGCCAGGACGCTGGTTCATGGGGCAGAGGGGGTCACTGGCATAGTGACCGGGCCGCTAGCATCTGTGGCAAGTAATGTTCGGGCGGGGCCCCGGCCGTGCTGGAGGGGGCCCTCTTCTGGTCAAGGATGGCGAAGTGTTATTCTGGGGGGACCCCCGAGGCGGACTCTGGCCCGGGGCCGACGGGAAGTCTCGGCTCCTGTTCTGGCCTCCTCCGCCACCACGCTGGCGGGGGTGCCCCTGGCCGTTCCGTCCCGTTTCTCCTATCGGGGTCCGGGGGACGTGGGTGCTCACCCATCGATCGGCCTCGACGGCCAGTTTCCGGGGCTCGGTCAGCTTGCCGTCGAGTAGATGCTGCCTGAGCTCGACAAAACAGTTGTTGGAGAGGTGCTCCCAAACGATGAGGTCGAACAGCTGTTCGTAGGTGGACACCTTGCTGCCCTTGATCCAGCCTTCCAGGGCCCGGCTATAAAAGTTTACGTACTCCACCCACGTGGTACCGGGGATTTTTTTGCAGTCTCTGAACCTCTGTCGGTACATCTCGGGGGTGAGGCCATACCGGGTGAGCAGGGCGTCCTTCATGTGATCATAGGAGGACATCACGTCCTCGGCCAGCTCCAGCAGGGTGTCTCTTCCTTCGCTGACAAACCTTCCCCACAAACCGGCACCCCAATCTTTCCGCGGGATGCGGTGCACGGACATGGCAACTTCATACGCCTTGAACCATTGCTGGATATCGTCATTCTTGTAGTATTCTTTGACGATATCCTTGGGGATGTGGACCTTCGGGTCAGCAGGAGATGTGGGGTCCCGGGTTACCGCGGCGCCAGCCTCTTCGATCTTGGCTTTGATTTCTAGTTCTTTGAGGCCACGCTCGTGCTCGTACATGAGTTTTTTTTCTTCCAATTCGCTTTGCCTCCGCCTCTCTTCTAGATCTCCTTGTAATCGTAGTTGCTCAATGGCCATTTTCTTTTCAGCCAATTGGAGTTCTCCATCCAGCCGGAGTCGGGCGAGCTCTAGTTCATGGAGCCGACTTCTCTCTCGCTCCCGGGCGTCTTCGTGGGAGAGGCCCGGTTCTCTGTTGGCGGTTCTTTCTTCTACTGGTGCTATGACTGTACTCGGGGGAGCTTCTAGGGCAAGGTCATCGTTAGTTTGGGGTGGAGTCGCTCCGGTCTCCACCCACGTTTGCAGCGCTTCTTTAAAATCTTCTTTGGTGCTTAGTCCGGTGGTAGCGATACCCAGGGCTTTGCAAAATTGTTTAAGTTCTTTATGGGTGTACTCCTCTAATAGTTCCTTCTGGAATTCTGTGGTCGTTTCGGCTTCCTTAGTAGTCATCGTGGTTGTGGGTCTCTGTTAGTAGTGGCGGGTTACTCGCTGTACGATTTGCGCGGGCTCGGATCCCGTCGCTTGCCACCAATGTTAGAAAGGCGATCCCAGGGGAGACAGAAGATGTCTGACTGCCCGCCCCGAGACCCACCTCTCTCTATGGAATAGGCCGAGCGCCGTAGGGAGGCCTCCTTGGTGAGGTTCCTCTCCTACAATCGTAACAGCTGAGCAATCACACTACCACAGACGGACACTACACGAAGGAATATTCTCACGAATCTTTATATAAGAAATGAAGGCACGTTCTCGTAAGGTTATCACACAGGGATCGAGGGATCCGTAAAGTCTTGGCATCAGGAAAAGGGGGTAGTGGGACAGTCTTGGCACCAACTGGTGCGTGGGTAGTTCAAGGGGTCAGGCCGCGACAGCGTCAGCAGGGCCTCGAAGGTGGTTCAGCTCGGTCAGGCCGCAACAGCGTCAGCAGGGCCTCGAAGGTGGTTCAGCTTGGTTAGGCCGCGACAGCGTCAGCAGGGCCTCGAAGGTGGTTCAGCTCGGTCAGGCCGCGACAGCGTCAGCAGGGCCTCGAAGGTGGTTCAGCTCGGTCAGGCCGCGACAGCGTCAGCAGGGCCTCGAAGGTTCCAGGTGCATGAGTTCGGATCAGGATCAGCCGCGACAAGGTCAGCAGGGCTTCGACTCCAAGATACAACTGGAGTCCTAATCCAGGGCTGGCCCAGATATAGGACTGGAGTCCTTTGATGTCCGGACCCTCGCGCCTGGGGGTCAGAGGGGCCGGGATGATGGTGTCCAGACACCCAGCAGGGGGGTGGAGCCAGCACCCAGGGAGGCTGGAGGGCGATCGATACCAGGCGTCCGGGGACGGCTGGAGGGCCATCAAAACTCCCCTCCTCCGGGATCCGCCAAGTGACCACTCTACCACCTGGGAGGATTTTGGTGCCTCGATGTCAGGGCTTCGCTGGGACCGGGGCCGGGGGTGGCTGCGGCCACGTGCTCGGGACGTGATGGGCCCAAGATGGAGTCGGGCCTGAAAGGGTGGCCTGGCATGGTCGCCAGACCGGCAGAGAGGGCGAGCAGAGAGCCGGGGGTTGCCAGGGGGGCTGCTCTCGTCGTTGGTTCGTGTGCAGGGGGGTCGACAGCGGGTCGATGGAGGGCCGATGTCGTCCCGGGCCCGCCATGCGGGAGGGGTAGGACCACGCCACGAGGCCGGGTGCAACACTCACTTCACAGTGCTCTTAGCATCAAAGTCGATTTTGGAAGGCCCTTTACTACAAAGGGGAAAGTGAAAAGTACGGTTTCTCTATCACCAGGGCACATAGACCATCTTTTATAAGGGCCCTCCTTATAATGACATGACCCCCTACCGCCTGGGACACCTAGGGGAGGCCCTGGGGTTATCTAAAATGCCATAATATTGTAGTTAAACACTTTATAAGTGCCCCTACCACCACAGTCGAGTTTTGGCACAATTTACATTTAAAAGCTGTGCTTCAACACATGCCTGCTTTTCAAATGACCCCAGGCTCCAGCAGTGCACACATGCAAGTGCAGAAAAGGCTGCTGGCCTCTAAACTACCTTGCCCTATTATATACTAGGGAATTATAGGTAGTTTTATTCCCCTGCCCTATTATCTACTAGGGATTTATAGGGTAGGTCCCACCAATTATAAGTGTACCCTCATGAATGTATGTATTTTCACTGTGTTTTCAACAAAGCCCTGGCTTTGGGCCTGGTTAGACAGATCCCAGGGACAGTCAAAGTCAGTTACCACCAGTATCATTCAGCAAAACATGGGAGTGCATAGAGCACGCAGAATAACTTGTGATGATGCCCAGATGTTTTACTTCCGACTTGTAAGATGGGAGAACTCTTAGGGACTTTGGCCAGCTGAGATCGCCCTCTAAGGAGAGATTATTCCCAACTATTAGTACCTCTGTCTTTTCACTAAGCGTTTAGGCAACTGGCCGCCACTCAATCTGCAACTTCAGTTAGACAGGATTTCAGGGCCGGAATGGGAACCAAAACCGGCCCTGGCAAAGTGCTCGGCCGCCCCCCCCCCCTTCCGCCTCCCCCTTGGTGGCATGGGGGTACCGCCGAGCTCTTTGCCGGGGCCGGTTTTCATCTGATTTTGTTAAAGGGCCGATTTAGCAGCTATGCCCAAAACCGGCCCCCACCCGTGCGGCGCACCGGGGGATTGCCCGGTGCTTGCTACGGCCAGTCCGGCCCTGCAGGATTTGAGCTGGTGTGAATGTGATACTGCCTCGGAATTGGAAGAGAGGGAAACAATGATCAGCGTGTCGGCGGCATATGACACCGTTGAGAAACCATGGGAGCATATAATGTCTGCAAGTGGGTGGACATAAAGATTAAGAAGTGTGGGGCTCAGCGAAGAACCAAGAGACAGAACCCTGGAGCCGTGGTGATTACCGCCACGGTCGTTCATATCCCATGGAAGCTGCATGCCGCGGCCCTTATGGGTTTTTCCGCCTTCGTTAGTCCGGCATCAGCGTATGCAGCCGTGATGGGCATTTTACGCCTCTCAGATACATTTCAGTCAGGAGAACCTTCATTATTTGATTCCCTTGCAGGAGAGCGAGGCGCGCCCCCCTGCTGCCTCAGCAGAAGCCGCCCAGTGCTGGCCTGCAGGGAGAAGATAAACCTCTGCCTGCCTAAACCTGTTAGCAGGATTACCAGCTCCCCGCAGGCAGGATGGGGTCAGAGGAAACCTGCGGAAATCCACTCAGCACCCCCGGAACGGCAACGCTGCGCCCCCGCTCTGCAGGGGAGGGCCGCGCTGAATGCCAAGGCTGCGCAGTCAGGAATCCATCTCAAGCTCCTTTAATCCACTCCCTGCCCCTTTAGCTCACTCTTGCAAGTTCCTGCTTTCTCCCTTTGACGGTTTCTTTGTGTTTCTCTTTCTCCTTCTTTCCCATTTGTGTGTGTTCCCTCTTTTGCTCTCAGGAAATTTTTGATGAGGAAAAATAAGTGCCGATCCCCGAAACCCCCGGCTCAAATTAAGCTCTGGCAAACAGTTAAAAAGAGAAATAACCTGAAGACCAAACAAAGACTGACAAAAAAGAAAACAATTTGGACCTGATCCACAAACTGTATTTTGTAATACGGAAAGTAGTAACACTGTAGTACAGCCTACTATCTAGAAAATGCAAATCAGAAACATAGGGGTGGTATCTCCACCTCCGCAACTCCTATTTTTACTATGGGGATGTATCTATGCATGTAAGAGTACTACTCAGTGGTAAACATGGGAGGGGATGGGGGAGTGGTGGGAAAATGAGGGAAATCTATGAATAAAAGCGAGGGGTTTACGGAAGAATGAGCGGTAGTTTAGGGGAGGATGAAGGAGGAGTTTAGGGAAGGGGATGCTAATGCAAACACCGACCCACAAAAGAGTAAGGCCATTGCTGTTCACAAACTACACTTCTAAAATTACTGCTGCCCTAAATGTGAAAAAACAGTAGAAAATGTACTCCAGCCCACCCTTGGAGTAAGTACAGCATCACACAAGGTTACTCACATGTACTGCAGCACATTCTCATAGAAAATAATGGAGGCACGTATCTAATATAAGATTCCATGGGAAATATATATATATATGTGTGTGTGTGTGTGTGTGCGTGTGTGTGTGTGTGTGCATGCGTGTGTGTGTGTGTGTGTGTGTGTGTGTGTATTGCATGAAAAGACCATAGGTTAGAGATACATTATATTTAGGAAAACTGTATTTATTCTTTTCATGCAAACCATACTTAACCCCTTCGGTGCTGGTGACGGAACCGCTCCGTCACCAGCGTCGGTTGAGCTGTGCTGGTGACGGAGCGGTTCCGTCATGGCCCGCCCAGCTCGATAGAACGCTCATGCGCGGCACGAATTCCGCGCCTGCGCTGAGCGTTCTATTGAGCGGGGCGGGCCGTGACGGAACCGCTCCGTCACGAGCACAGCTCAACCGACGCTCGTGACGGAGCGGCTCCGTCACGAGCATGCGAGCGCTGCGCGGCCGCCCAAATTCTTTAGCACTGCGGCGGAAAAGCCGCCGCAGTGAAGGAGTTAAACTACACAAAGATAAGAAATCCTAAAGTTATAGTCATAACTTAAATTTAGTATTTACAGCTCACCTTCTGATTATTATAAGTCACCAACCTACATACACAGTGTTACTTATAAATTACATTTTAACTTAACACACCACCTTTAAATTACTATGAGTTGCACATTTCAGGGCACAGTATTTGTCACTTCACTCGCCATACTACAATAACTGTAACGTCGGCCGACTCCATTTATTAAGAGGTGGGGGACACGTCCCACCTTTCCGAACTGTTTTTGACCCCGGGGACCCCAACCCAAGGGCACAATTTAAATATAGGGAAGAGGTCAGTGGCCTCCTCTCCGAGCAGTATTTCGGCCAAGTATTTTTTTAGGGGGACCCCATACCCCAAGACCATTACTTAATTAAAAGGAAGGGAGGGACAAAGGATTATTAAGGGGAGTGGGGCATGCATCCCCCTCCCCAAGCCTTTAAAAGCCTCTTGGGACCCTATCCCCCAGGGCTGTGCCTTTAAAAAAAAGGAGGGGGGTGCGCGGGCCCCTCCCTGAGCCTTTACTGGATCTTGTGATCCCATCCTCCAGGGGGGGCTCACTTGCTGTGACCCAGGGGACACAGTGGTTTCCCTGTCTGCATCAGCGTCTGGCTAGAGCATATTTTACCCACTGAAATGGAGCAAACAAATTCTGCCTCCAGTGGGCAGGAGCTTTAAAAATGCTCTCACTGGCTAGGGGCAGAATTGTGCCCTAAGTCCCTGCCCGTACTGAAGTGGGCAGGGAAACAGAACAACACAATGGCCCTGCCCGGAGGGAGCAGCTAAAATTGCCTCTCCCTCCAGGCTGGAGCAATGCTAGCTCCCTTAGCATGCAGGAAGCAGGCTGGGGCCACAGTGACCCTGGGGCTACCCCCGCAGCCCCCAACCTCAGCATGATGTGTGGCCCAGGTGCAACCACCATTTTAAAATGGAGGTCCCAAAGATGGGGTCCACTGGGCCATATAAAGCTTGGGTAAGGAAGCCAATTGGAGATGTCATTTGGGATGTCATAAATTATGTCATAGTACATGTCACGAATGATGCAATATGTCGGTTTATAAGCATTGTATGGTAGGGGTACAAGTTATTTTTAGTTCTGCTAACTATAACTGGTAAATTTCTGTGTTTTGTTTAGTTCCAAACATACTGTTTTCACTGATATATTTTACTTTAACCTTTATATATATATATATATATATATACCTTCCCTAAGAAAAAGGCAGAGGCCACAGCGGGGAATATCTTGAAGGCTTTTATTGCAATTTTCACGGCACATCGGGCGTATGCATTTCAGCTGTTGTAGCTTCGTCAGCGCCCAGCATGGTGTGTAGGAGAAAGGTTTGTTGCCGCTGATTGAATGAGAGTTCATCTGCTGCCGTATTTGTATATATATATATTTAAAATAATAATAATAAGGAAATTTGTAAAGCGCCTGGTTACGCCATCTCGGCGTGTCCCCGCGCTGGGTGAGAGGACATACAGTGCAGTACTCTGCCGACCAGAATAGAGAACTATGCCGTGAACAGTTACGTTTTTAGTAGTTTCCTAAAGTTAGCTTCCGACCTTTCTAGCCCAAGAGGTGGAGGAAGTTTGTTCCAGTTTTGAGCTGCTAGAAAACGGAACGAGCGACCACTCATTCTCATCTTCTTTATCTTAGGGATAACTAGCTGCCCGGTCCCACAAGATCTGAGGGATCTTCCGGGAACATACCTGGTAACCAGATTCCCCAGATATGCGGGGGCCACATTCTATATATATATATATATATTTATTTATACATGCATATATGCATAGTCCCCACAGCTCCCAACGATGCAGCAGTGGTGCGCGGGCAGGTGTGAGAACTCTAAAATCTTTTTGACACACAAACCATGCTCAATCTTCAAGGAGAAATGCACTCCAAAGTTTAATTTCGGCATTCGGTGCATCAACATAACAAACACTCGAGGGGTTTAAGTGGAACCCACTTTGTTCCGCAAAACGCATCAGGTGTTTGTTAATTCAATATTGGAATGCTGAAATAAAAGTTACACTAAGCAACTTCAAAGTGCGTGTCTCCTTGAAGATTGAGCAAGGTTTGCGGGTTAAAAAAAACACACACACACACACACACACATATATATATATATATATATATATATATATATATATATATATATATTGGCAGGGGCAAGCTGAGGATGGGGGATGGCTGTCAAGTGACAGCAACCATTTCCATATGTAATGGGGTCCTGATGAAGCTGCGTCTCTGTGTTTATTTAAAGTTCACAAGCTTTGCAGTTTAAAACAAGCATTAGCAAGGCCAACATGTCTGCCGTTGGGTCCCAGCCTTTCAGCTCTGTCAATGCTTGTTTTGGTTTGCCATGTGTTTTTTGCAAAGCGTTATAGTTGGGAGAGCTGCTGAGCCCTCACATTTATAAAACAATAAAAAATTTGCTAAAACCAAAAAAAACATGTTCTGTCTCAAAAAGTGCACAGTACCATATATTGGCACTGAAGGGAACTACATTGTGTGTGTATGTGCTCCCTGAGAAAGGGAAGAATGCTGTCACTCATAGTGAAGTCAGCCAATGGCTGTGGTGGGCTGACCCACCGTCCCATGCTGTATACTAAAGTGGGCAGAAGAAAAATATGAGTTACACTACAAAAACAAGCAAAAGAAGACCAGGTCTGGCTTATAGGTGCTAGAAATATATAGAGATATATTTTTTGTAAAATCAAAAGGTTGTGGCAAAGTCTACACCTACAAAATTAACGATGCTGCGAGTCAATGGATTTTACAACTTTGCACACCTCTATTTGCCACAGCAAAAGCACTGATTTCCTAAAGAATTCTAAAATACTTGGGCCTTACCTGTACACTTCCGTACTGACCCGTCCGGTTTGGCCCCGAGCCGGGTGAGCTTGCACTGGAAGTCGTCTTCCCAGAACTCTGCGAAGTAAATGTTCCTGCGGTTGTTCTCCAGGGAGCGGCTCATGAAGTACTGATCGAACCCTGGGGTGGGGAAGGAGAGGGGGGTGAGAATCCTTCTCCTTACATCAGGCACCTTTGAGAATCCATGGGGGGTCTCTGTGTGAGGGATGTGGTACATTCTTACAAATGGAGGCTAGAGTGATGCATTGTGTTCCTACAGTGAAGGCTGGGGTTGAGGTCTCCTGAGATATCTGGTGTCCTATGGGCGGGGACTGGAGGGGTTGTCTTCTCCAAGGGAAGGCTTGCTGTCTCCTAAGGGGTGTGGTCTCCCTCTGCAAGCCAAGCCTGCTGCCGGTGTTGATTGTGGCAGCATACCTCTTGTCCACGTTGCACGTCTAGGGCTTGGGGGAGGGGGTTCATCTGTGACTCACCACCCTGACCCCTGAGACTGCACTTGCTTTGTCTGGATTTTGTTGGATGGTATTGGTGGTGGAGTCCAGCATGGACCTGCCCATGGATAGCACTGAAGCACTTTACAGTATATATGGTGCATGCGTGGTCAGGATACGCAAGGACATTTACACAGCCCAAAGGGAACATATATTCGGAATGTAATGCATGTTTGGGGTTAGGTTAGGAAGGACATCTACTGAGTGGAGGGCAGACCATAACCTCCCCTCGGTGATGGCCTATGTCACTTCTGGAGCAGACCTGAGACCACGTGTTCAGCTGGATGTCCAGTGCACGGCTGCAGGGTGGACATCAGGGTGAGCCCCTCCGCCACCGTCACCGAGAGTGAGTCTCTCGCCTGGGAGCGCAGTTTTATCTTAGACCACGTTCAATGACCCAGGCTAACCTCATCCTTCACCCAGACCTCATCCTCTGCCACACCTTCACCTTTCTTTGACCAGACCCACCTTTCCTCTCTTCTCCCTCACCCCACCCCAGAAAGCCCCCTCACCACCCTCACCTCCCATGATGCAGCCTAACCTCACCCTCCTAACCCTCTCGCCTTCCTCACCTCCCATGTCTAAGCTATCCTCACTCCTTAAACTCCCGCACCACCTCACCTCCCATGCCCAGGATATCCTCACCCTTTGTCTCCACCTTCACATCTCCTATCACAAACCATCCTTTTCTCTCTTCTCCCTCACCTCCCAGGTTATCCTCACCCTTCACCTCCCTCACCTCTCATGATCCAGGTTATCCTCACCCTTCACCTCCCTCACACCTCTCATGATCCAGGTTATCCTTACCCTTCACCTCCCTCACCTCTCATGATCCAGGTTATCCTCACCCTTCACCTCCCTCAGCTCTCATGATCCAGGTTATCCTCACCCTTCACCTCCCTCACACCTCTCATGATCCAGGTTATGCTCACTCTTCACCTCCCTCATCTCTCATGATCCAGGTTATCCTCACCCTTCACCTCCCTCACCGCTCATGATCCAGGTTATCCTCACCCTTCACCTTCCTCACCTCCCAGGATCCAGGTTATCCTCACCCTTCACCCACCTCACCTCCCAGGATCCAGGTTATCCTCACCCTTCACCTCCCTCACCTCCCAGGATCCAGGTTATCCTCACCCTTCAACTCCCTCACCTCTCATGATCCAGGTTATCCTCACCCTTCACCTCCCTCACCTCCCAGGATCCAGGTTATCCTCACCCTTCACCTTCCTCACCTCCCAGGATCCAGGTTATCCTCACCCTTAGCCTCCCTCACCTCTCATGATCCAGGTTATCCTCACCCTTCACCTCCCTCAGCTCTCATGATCCAGGTTATCCTCACCCTTCACCTCCCTCACCTCTCATGATCCAGGTTATCCTCACCCTTAGCCTCCCTCACCTCTCATGATCCAGGTTATCCTCACCCTTCACCTCCCTGACCTCTCATGATCCAGGTTATCCTCACCCTTCACTTCCCTCACACCTCTCATGATCCTGGTTATCCTCACCCTTCACCTCCCTCACCTCTCATGATCCAGGTTATCCTCACCCTTCACCTCCCTCACCTCCCAGGATCCAGGTTATCCTCACCCTTCACCTCCCTCACCTCTCATGATCCAGGTTATCCTCACCCTTCACCTCCCTCACCTCTCATGATCCAGATTATCCTCTCCCTTCACCTCCCTCACCTCCCAGGATCCAGGTTACCCTCACCCTTCACCTCCCTCACCTCCCAGGATCCAGGTTATCCTCACCCTTCACCTCCCTCACCTCTCATGATCCAGGTTATCCTCACCATTCACCTCCCAGGATCCAGGTTATCCTCACCCTTCACCTCCCTCACCTCTCATGATCCAAGTTATCCTCACCATTCACCTCCCTCACACCTCTCATGATCCAGGTTATCCTCACCCTTCACCTCCCTCACACCTCTCATTATCCAGGTTATCCTCGCCCTTCACCCCCCCCACCTCTCATGATCCAGGTTATCCTCACCCTTCACCTCCCTCACACCTCTCATGATCCAGGTTATCCTCACCCTTCACCACCCTCACCTCTCATGATCCAGGTTATCCTCACCCTTCACCTCCCTCACACCTCCCAGGATCCAGGTTATCCTCACCCTTCACCTCCCTCACCTCTCAGGATCCAGGTTATCCTCACCCTTCACCTACCTCACCTCTCATGATCCAGGCTATCCTCACCCTTCACCTCCCTCACACCTCCCAGGATCCAGGTTATCCTCACCTTCACCTCCCTCACCTCCCAGGATCCAGGTTATCCTCACCCTTCGCCTCCCTCACCTCCCAGGATCCAGGTTATCCTCACCCTTCACCTCCCTCACACCTCTCATGATCCAGGTTATCCTCACCCTTCACCACCCTCACCTCTCATGATCCAGGTTATCCTCACCCTTCACCTCCCTCACACCTCCCAGGATCCAGGTTATCCTCACCCTTCACCTCCCTCACCTCCCAGGATCCAGGTTATCCTCACCCTTCACCTACCTCACCTCTCATGATCCAGGCTATCCTCACCCTTCACCTCCCTCACACCTCCCAGGATCCAGGTTATCCTCACCTTCACCTCCCTCACCTCCCAGGATCCAGGTTATCCTCACCCTTCGCCTCCCTCACCTCCCAGGATCCAGGTTATCCTCACCCTTCACCTCCCTCAGCTCCCAGGATCCAGGTTATCCTCACCCTTCGCCTCCCTCACCTCCCAGGATCCAGGTTATCCTCACCCTTCGCCTCCCTCACCTCCCAGGATCCAGGTTATCCTCACCCTTCGCCTCCCTCACCTCCCAGGATCCAGGTTATCCTCACCCCTCACCCAGTCCTCATCACCTTCATCCACACTCGCCCCCTCTCACATCCTTCGAGCCAAACTATTCACCCTCACACCCAGGCTCACCTTCCCTTGCCTCCCAGAGTCAGACAATCCTCAGCCTTCACCAAGGCTCCACCCTCCCTCAGGACTCTCACCTCCCATGACCCAGCTACCCTCACACCTCACCACCTTCACCTTCACCCTCCTAACCCAGGCTATCCAAAGCCTATCAAATAACCTCAAAAGGCTACCCTCACCACCCCACACCTCCCTCCCATGACCCAGGCAACCCTCACAAATCACCACCCCATGCTATCCCCACCCCTGCCCACCCTTCACTTTCTATGACCAAGGCTACCCTCGCCCATCAACTTCTGTCACCACCTTTCAAAACCCAAGCTTTTCTAACCCATCACCACACCCCCACCTTCACCCCTTACCACCCCTCACTTCCCATGACCCAGGCCACTCTCACCCCTCACACCCCAACTCACCATCGATGGACGCCCGCTTGGGCAGGATAGTGACCGACCCCTCCGCCACCTCCTCCAGCCGCAGGATGGGCGAGATCTTGGAGCCCCAGCTGTCCGAGCCCACCCAAAGAAAGTGGCCCGTCATATTGGCTCTCTGGGCCGCTTCCAGGACACGCCTTCACAAAGACAAAGAAAGGGCAAAGATTTAGATCAAAGTCTGTGAGCAACAGAAACTTCTTGTCAGGCCTTGCCCCGAACAGTCATTAGAGAGGCCAATAATAGAATGGGCATTGGGTCTGAACTCCCAGTTTCATGTTCAGTATTTCAAATTGTGCATTTCTTTGTAAATTAAAGCCCTGTATTTCTTTGCATGGATAATCAAAAGAAGCGTTCCCTACTCGCTCCCTGGAGTATGGAAGGGGACAGTATGGAAGGGGACAGCATGGAAGGGGACAGCATGGAAAGGGGCAGCAGAATCCTCGAGTCACTTTCTGGTGGGATGATGTCTCTGTGGCAGTGGGTGTGCTTTCTCAGGGCCTGTCACAATCTTTGGGATACTTTCTAGTGCAATGTGCACTCTGTGTCAAGGGGCATCCAATCTGTGGGGGGTCCCACAATCAAAGGGAGACATCTTAGTGGAATGTTCACTCTGTAGCAAGGGGGGGTCATCTCAGATGGTGCCACAATCCAAGGGCACTTCCTAGTTTGAATGTTTACTCTGTGCTCAGTCATCTTTTCTCTCAGGCAGGAAGCGGGATCAGAACCCATGGGGCACTTCCTGATGGAATGTTCACTTTGAGGATGGACTGAAGCATAAGTGGCACTCCTGGCATTTTCTGCCTTTTGAGCAGGTGGAAAGTGTAGAGGGCTGGAGATTGGGTGGGAAGGCAGAGGGTCAGGGCAGGGTCTGATCTGTCTGGAGGTGGCATTGTCACCAGGGTTAAGTGAGGTCTGATGCCTCTGAGGTCAGGATTAGTGTATTCAGACTTTGCAGACCCAAAAAATCCATCCCGGAGGCACCTGTAATTGGGTTTGGGGGATTCCACCTGGAGTTAATGCTCCCTCACTCATAATCAGCCTTTAAAATGCAGGTCTTTCCAGATGGGCACTAAACATAGTCTTGTAATTTGTGCATGAGATCATATATTGGGGCTGGAGTTTTAATGTTATCTAACCATTTTCCAACATTATTTCATATTTGGGCCTTGAATCAATTGTCAAATCATATTTTACTTGAAGCTTGACAATATTGACATGTAACTGATTTATTTCAGTTATTATTTGTTCGTCTTAGAAAGAATATTTATTCTTTTTCCAATCTTCATAGTGTACAAGCACACAGCTCTATCCATTTGTAAGCTCAGGATCTATTTTCTCCAAACCTTCTTTCCCCCTTCTCCCTGTGATCTTCCACTTATCTCTCTGCACCCCCTCAGGAAATCCATCCAGCCGGGGAAATGGGTGTTGGACATGTGCTCCACACTATCTCTCTGGTGAAAATAAATCCTAATATAAATAGTGAACCTGAATGAGAAGGTGTGGTAAAGAAATAGCAAAAGTTTCCAGATATTGTGAGGGATAAGTGTGGCTAGTGAGAGTGAGTGTGAACTAGGAGGGGTGGACATCTAGAGGACAATTGGGAAAGATTGGGAAGTCAAAGGACTAGATGTGGACCTGGATATTGTGGTGTGGATTGGGAGGGAAATCTTGGCTACGAGTAGGTCAATCCATTAAGAAAACCGGCTGAAACATCTTCGAAGAACTTGACCCAATGCACCCTTAGACTCTTGTCGCCACCTACTTGATATCATCTTCGTTGGCGAATATGATGATCCCTCGAGCATTGGAAGTCTCCAGCAACCGCTTGATCACCTTATCAAATTCACCTGGCCGAGGCTCACGAGGGATCTTGATGGACTGAGCGATGCAGACGCCCCCTGTGAAAAAGATACATTCCAGTCAGCAGAATAGAGACATTGCTTTTGAAAATTGATTCTTTCGCCCCACCCTTAAGCTCGAGGATACACCTAGTTGGAATCAGACCCCCCGCGTCCAACTGCATTGTGTTTGCAACGCTAAATACCACATGGCATTGCATGAAACATCATTTACAATATGTGAAGTATCATGTTTGAGAATTACAAAGGCATGCTGAGAAGCTTCAAAATGCACAGACTGCTTTGAGAAGATGTGTGGGTAAATGTAATAACTGGTTGCATGGATTGGAAAGATGAGGGGGTGGTCTGCTGAGATGGGGGCACAGAATGCAATCATGGGAGTATATGGATTTACATGAAGAGGTATTTCTATAGCTTTCATGGGTGTATAAATTTCCATGATTGGATCATGGAATGCTATGATTGATGGGGTGGCTTGCAATAAAGGGTATAAGGGTCACAATTAGGTGTGTTTGAACTGCAGTGTCAGGAGCATGGATTGCAATGATGAAAGTATGGATTGGAATGATGGATCACGGATCGCCGGCACAGATCTGGATGAGGCGGGTATACAGCACAGACCTGGCGGCAGAGGGAGAGGATGTGGCCTGCTGGTCTCTTACCCGACTCACGAGAGATCTGCACGAAGGCCTCCACCCCACTCTCACCATAGTTGCCCTCAGAGGCGAGCGTGGACACATAGTTCCATCCCAGCGCCTTCACAATGTCCACCATGGCTTGGGCCTGGTAGGAGTCGGGCGGCACCACGCGGGAGAAGAAGTCATAGCGGTTGTTGTCACTTAACTCAGGTGCTGTGGAGGCATAGCTAATCTGCGGTATCTGTGGAAGAGCAGAGACAGAGCAAGTGACCACAAAATTAAGGGAGGGTGAACTTGAAAGTTATTTCAATCTGCCTGACAGAGCTCCAGGGATTGACTAATCAAGAGAGCTTAGCAGTTCACAGAGCATCACATGCTAAACCAAGAGGGGAGGCAAGGAGACCACAGAGCAACAAACACTAAATTAGGAGGAAATGCAGGAGATTACAGAAGAGCACATGCTAAACCAACAGAGAATGCATGGAGAACAAAGCAGATATTACTACTGTATCAGAAGGAAAAGCAAAGATTGGCTAACTTGGAACTGGGAGGTGATTGTCTCAGGGTGAATTTTAAGATAGGTTCATGGCTTCTCATGCGGCCCTAAAAGCAGTGCTTTAGCTTGCAGCCCTCAGGGTTATGCCAAAACACCTAACTCACTAGTCTTGTCCTATTGAGGTTTAAATGTTTAAATCTAAGGTCCTGTAGAAATCAAAGTTACACAATTCATATTGTGGTCTTGTAGATCTCCTCCTGGTAGCCAGAAAAAAATACCTAAATCATCAAATAGTGGCCTTTCAAGAACCAGATATTCGAGGGTGTAGCACCTATCCACCTTGTTAAGAGAACAGATCCTCACTGCCTGGGAGGAGAAAGGAGGCGTCTACTGTCAATGGATCAGGGATAAAAAAAAACATAACTGACAGAGGTCCCTGGGCATCCTAGAGCATTCAAGGGAGTATTCCAACTTAGAGATGACATAGGGTATCAGAGGGATCAGAGTAGAGTGAGAGGAGGTAATGTGTAAAGACGTAAACCAATAAGCCCTTCAAATTTAGCAGGATGACAGTCCCAAGTGAGTGGGAGGATCTATACATGTAAGATGCAGATTATCTGCATTTCTATTTCTGCCAGGATACAAAAAGGATCCCCCTGAAACTATCCTCCACGTGAGGTCATTTGGCTACCAGTACTAAGTAGGATGCATCGGCTTGCTCAAAGTGTTGGCTGGGCCTCAAACTAGAACTGCAAACAAACACAGCCATGGATAGGAGCAAGGATCCAGGAGGTGAGGACCAGACGACAATTGTGCGGTCTCTGAGTTTCCAAGAGTTAGCATGGTCGAGTGGTGCTTTCCAAGGGTTAGCATGGTCGAGCAGTGCTTTCCAATGTTAGCGTGGTTGAGCAGTGCTTTCCAATCGTTAGCATGGCTAAGCAGTGCTTTCCAAGGGTTAGAATGGTTGAGCGGTGCTTTCTAAGGGTTAGCATGGTCCAGCAGTGATTTTCAAGGGTTAGCATGGTTGAGCGGTGCTTTCCAGGGCTTAGCATGGTCGAGCAGTGCTTTCCAAGGATTAGCATGGTTGAGTGGTGCTTTCCAAGGGTTAGCATAGTTGAACAGTGCTTTCCAAGGGTAAGCATGGTAAAGCAGTGCTTTCCAAGGGTTTGCATGGTGGAGCAGTGCTTTCCAAGGATTGGCATAATCGAGCAGTGCTTTCCAAGGGTTAGCATGGTCGATCGGTGCTTTCCTAGGGTTAGCATGGTCGATCGGTGTTTTCCTAGGGTTAGCTTGGTCGGGCAGTGCTTTCCAAGGGTTGACATGGTCGATCGGTGCTTTCCTAGGGTTAGCATGGTTGAACGGTGCTTTCCAAGGGTTAGCATGGTCGGGCAGTGGTTTGCAAGGGTTGGCATGGTCGATCGGTGCTTTCCTAGGGTAAGCATGGTCAAGCGGTGCTTTCCAAGGGTTAGCATGGTCGATCGGTGTTTTTCTAGGGTTAGCATGGTCGGGCAGTGCTTTCCAAGGGTTGGCATGGTCGATCGGTGCTTTCCTAGGGTTAGCATGGTCAAGCGGTGCTTTCCAAGGGTTGGCATGATCGAACAGTACTTTCCAAGGATTCGCATGGTCGGGCAGTGCTTTCCAAAGGTTTGCATGGTTGAGCAGTGCTTTCTAATGGTTAGCTTGGTCGAGGTGCTTTCCAAGGGTTGGCATGGTGAAGCGGTTCTTTCCAAGGGTTAGCATGTTTGAACAGTGCTTTCCATGGGTTGGCATGGTCAAACTGTGCTTTCCAAGGATTCGCATGGTCGGGCAGTGCTTTCCAAGTGTATACATGGTCCAGCAGTGCTTTCCAAGGGTTAGCATGGTCAATCGGTGTTTTCCTAGGGTTAGCATGGCCGGGCAGTGCTTTCTAAGGGTTAGCATGGTTGAGCAGTGCTTTCCAAGGGTTGGCATGGTCAAGCAGTGCTTTCCAAGGGTTGGCATGGTCAAGCAGTGCTTTCCAAGGGTTGGCATGGTCAAGCAGTGCTTTCCAAGGGTTGGCATGGTCGAGCAGTGCTTTTCAAGGGTTAGCATGGCCGAGCAGTGCTTTCCAATGGCTAGCACAGTCAGGCAGGCAGTTCTTTCTAAGGGTATGCATAGTCAAGCAGTGCTTTCCAAGGGTTAGCATGGCCGAGCAGTGCTTTCCAAGGGCTAGCACAGTCAGGCAGTTCTTTCCAATGGTATGCATGCGTGACCAGTGATTTCCAAGGGTTGGCATGGTCGAGCAGTGCTCTCCAGGGGTTGGCATGGTCGAGTGCTGCTTTCCAGGGGTTGGCATGGTCAACCAGTGTTTTCTCAGAGTTAGCGTGGTTCAGCAGTCAAAGCTTACTTTAGGGATTGATAGGAAGTTGGATCTCGGTTACTGTACAAGTCACGGGCATAGCAGGGGTACCATGGGCCCACATGCAAGCAAGAATAATGAGCCCCCATCCAGTGGTTTGAAAGTAGAATATAGCCATAATATAGGTGCACTGGACACCTCAAGCCTGTAAGCCTAGGTACACTGCTCCTGCTGCAGTATTAATAGCTATAATCTTGGTATGAGTAAAACACAATGTAATCATTGTCAATAAAGTTCACTGTTTAGTAAAAATAGGTCTTTTCCCAATAATAGGTCCTGTTGATGAAAACAAACAGTAAATCTGCACCCATAGATTTTTGTGGTGTGGGTGCACTTTTACTACTTTTTACCTATTCACAAATATTCACAGTGGGACTACTGCAAAGCTGAGCTGAAAGAAGACTCCTAAAACCTCTGTGTGGATTTCTCCAGAGTAAAAAAACACTCTCCACGAGGGGGAAGAAGGATTCACTTTGCAAACATACATTGTTTTCTTCAGCAAAGAAAAAACAATTGCCATGAAGAATGACAGTTTTGGACTCACTTTTCAGGCAGCCTGGCTGTGCCAGATGGGCCAGCTTAAAGGGCAAAAAGTTGGCAGCTTTTTCGGGCCTGTTTTGGGTCCAAAAAAAGGCCCAAAAACTGGCCAATTTAAGCTGGCCCATCTGGCTGTGCGAGACTGTCCGAAAGGCCAGTTCAGCACTGAAGAAAGCGCTTGCCATATGCCCTCACCACATCTGGGGATGCTTAGTCAGCTTCACATCTGCTGGCTTCTGTTACCCTTTATCCTAATTCCCTCTCTACCTCAGTCTGAAGCAAGATGTTTCAGTGGCCCGAGCAAATGCTGCACAAATCGTTCCATACGTAACCAACCCAACACCCGAAGGCGAGGTTGAGCTTCCAACCTCACATGCAATGGTTGTGCTAGTTTGGGATGTATGATGATACCACGCGTACCATCACAACGCGGTATTTTACATCGTGGTTTTGACAACGCAAGTCGTTACATCGACTTGCGTTGGAGGGCGCTGGACTTCGGAATAGTGTGAATTACTATTCCAACTCCAGTCTACGTACAGTAGGGAAGATGTTGGAATAGTAATTCACACTATTCCTTAGTCTAGAGCGTCCGCCAGTGCAAGTCGACCTAATGACTTGCGTTGTTAAAACCACGATGTAACCATTACGCGTTGTAATGGTTGCGTGGTAAAGGATGTTTCCCGCTAGTTTGGCACCTGGAAATTCTAGTCCAGTGCTCTTTAACACCTTGAGTGCTCATGACGAGGTCAGCTCGTCATAAGCCACGGCGCTCTGGTGCTCATGACGAGCTGAGCTCGTCATGACCGTGCCCGTTAAATGGAACGCTCGCACGCGGGCTAATTCCCCTGCTGTGGTGAGCGCTCCATTGGAACGGGCGTGGTCATGACGAGCTCAGCTCGTCATGAGCACCAGAGCGCCCTTGCTCATGACGAGCTGACCTCGTCATGAGCACCGGGGCGCTGTGCACGACCCCCGCCCCCCAGCACAGCGGGGGAAACAGCCCCGCACAGAAGGGGTTAAACTTTTTATTGCTGCGCCTGCCACCCCCTAACCCCCCCCCCTCCATCCGCCCAGTGTGGAAAAAATGTAATCGTACCCCCCTCAGAATCATGATTATTCTATTAAATTGGCAATGTGTAAATATGTATAGACTTATTTCAACATTGCAGTTACGTTCTGTTACCGTGCAAATACATGATTGCCAAACATACTATTCTGGTCAAGCAGGTCTTACTAACAGTTAAAGTATCCACTGTGTGATTATTAGAAATGGGGGGGGGAGAGAGTTTGAAGAATACTTGCAATCCCTTCCCTTTTGACACCTTCTCCCAGCCAGGATATAAATGACAAAAGTTGTTAGTGATGGCCCATAACAGAGTGGCTTACTGCCGCTCATTTTTTTCTGCTTATAACAAAGTACTGTTATCATCATAATGCTTCTTTTGAGCCAGAGCCTGGTGCCCCCCCTGGGATCACTTGAGGCCCCACTAGGGGGGGTGGGATCCCCCAGGTTGAAGACCCCTGCTCTCAGTGGTTATTTTATGAAAACATAAGTGCCGGGGCTCTCGTCAGGAGGCAGCTCCGGCCAGCCCATTTCTCCTGTTAGCGCTGCCAAACACAGAGCCAACAAACCCTACAAGTGGGAAGGGGTATGGCATAATGGCCAGAGATGTCGACCTCGGAGCTGGGTACCAGGTTCCAGCCTCAGCGTCGGCTCACCTTCTGGGCGAATCACTTAATCTCCCTGTGCCTTCCAAAAATGAATTGGTCCTTAACTGGTGATCAAGCGCCGGTGTTATTGAATAACTGCCGGTGCTGGACACCGGAAGCCACTGGCTCAAATTAAGCACTGCCTGCTCTAGTCTGTTAATGTTGAATCACTTGGAGTCGGTGGCCACTCAAAGAGGGGAAGCGAACCAAAGACTATTCAGAGAGTCCTGAGCTAGGGATGGGCTCACACCAACAAGGGGCTTCCCAGGAGTACCAAATTCAAGGTCCCAGCATCTATTTAACTACTCACTGCAGCTGAAATATTCAGCCTGGGCACTGACAAGTCACGTGGCAACTGTGGTGCAGTAGTCAACCAGCCCCTGCGTGGCTAGTGCGGCTGCGGACCCTTGGGATTCATGAGCAAGTTCTATTTCTTCAGTGGTCCTACAGGTCAGAGTCGGCTAGTCTTTCTGCTTCTAATCCATTTCAAAGTACTGTCTTGTATTTCCTGGACAGCGGCAGAGGTTAACACCTTGCGTGCTCATGACGAGCTCAGCTCGTCATGAGGCACGGTGGCGCTGAGCTCGTCATGACCGCCACGGCGCTCACACGCAGGGATAATTCCCCTACTGTGCTGAACGTTCTATTGAAACGGGCGTGGTCATGACGAGCTCAGCTCGTCATGAGCACCGCGCCACCGTGCTGTGTGACGAGCCGAGCTCGTCATGAGCACCGCGGCGCCGCGCGCGGCCCCCCTCCCCCCCGTCCCCCGCGGCGAAGGGGTTAACTTGTCCCACACTCAGAAGGGAGTTGTAAGTTTCACTTCCTTGTCCTACTGCTGGAGAGTATCGCAACCACAACAAGATGATGGACGGAGTGCTGAAACTTTTCAAACACTCAGCCCCAGTCGCCCGAGATACACCTTAGTGCAGCTGAAACTACGCCTTTATGAAACATGTTAACTGCGTAAACGTATGAACATAGTGACTGTAAAACACAAATATTAGTAACACCTGTGTCACTGATATATACAGTTGGATAATATATGTACAGATTATCTGCTGAGATTAAATGTGCCCATCCACTCTGTAGTTGTTCTCAAACTGAAAACGTAAGTAAAAATCTTTTTTTTAAACCCCCCCCCCCCCTGTCAAGAGATCTGGGTTTCATTTATGATTCTTGTCCCCACCAAGCCACCCCAATTTGGAACCAGCCATATGCAAATCAGTCTGACCCTGTGCCTCATGGGAACAGTCCAGACCGTACTGCCAAGCCAGGTCCTCCCTGGACTGGAAACAAGCTTCCGAGGACCGGTTCGGGGTTTCACCCCTCATCAGCCAGGATAGCTTGAATCAAATGGCACGAGACCCTGGGCTAATGAGATGTCCGACCTTAAGACAGAACTCTAACAGACCTGTGCATGGCCCATCTTTCAGGGCATTTCAGCTCCAGAGGCCAGCTGGACCCTAAGAGAAGCACCCCATGGGCTGTAGGATGTGTACTGAAAGACACGATGAAGACATCCAGAGTGGGAAAGCTCAAGTTGTCAGCCATGTCAGGGCACATCACAAAGGAAGCTTGCATAGATGAACACAGAGACTTTTTAGGGGAGGCATAGGTCATATACACTGAGCAGAGATGAGCTATCACAGGGAAGACCCAAGCATAGAAATATTCCAAGCTTTAGCTAGGCCTCTGGGTGGATGCCAGTCTGGGACAGTCCACAGGAGCTGATTCAAAGGACGGCAAGTCTGAACATCTTAATATTGACTCACAGAAGCACAAACTTGTACTGCATGCAATGAGTTCTGAACGAGAATGGTGTTCAGCCTTAATTTCATTGTAAAATAGTTTTGGTATACTGATATCATTTAAAAATATCGTGACAGTAATATCATGGACACTAATACTAGAGCCAAGAATATCTTTGTTTCGCTTTATTAAAAATCTTGAAGTATTTAATATTGTTTTATGCAATATCATTGTTTATAACATCTGATTTTTTGTAATGTTTTATTAGTTTTAGCGAAATAAGTTAGTATTTTAATGTTATTTATTAGTAACAATTTTAGATAAAGATTTATATTGGGGGTTTGGTTACATATGTAAAGAATTATATTTTATCTAAAAAAAATATATATTTATTGGTGGTTTGCAGGATCTGTATGGGGAATCGGGTGAGAAGTATATTATTTTATAATTTGTTCATTATTATATATCATTAAAATGGTATAAAATATTTGTATGTATTTCATAAATATTTGTACAAATAATATTTAGATTTTTTGATGGGTTGATGGCTTTGTTGGGAAGTAGGATAGGAAATATTTTAAATATACATACTGTTAATGTTTTAAATTAATTATTTCTAATTCATGAGTTAGTTTATTAATTATGCAACTTATTTAAATAACTATTTACGACAAATGTAAGAGTTGTTATTTATGAAATTATTCTGTGCATTTGTAATTTATTATTTATAATTATATTTTGTTTGTGATTATTATGTTTCATAATATATAATAACTATTTTTACAGTTTTTGTTGTGGTGGGCTGTCTGGTTTGTAGGGAAATGGAGTGGAAGTTTAAAACAAATATATTTTATTAATTTTACATTGTATTTATTACTTATTGATTGGTAGAATCATTTCAGAAACTCTCAAATTGGGGGGCTTATTTATATTTTTGGAGGCCATGGTATCCCATCACATATATGACGGGTACCCTGTCTGCCAAACTCTCTATCTGCTCACCTCGTTTAGAGACAAGTGGACTGCAAGCTTAATGTCAGTACAACCCCCATTGGCTCCATTGATAGAAAGATTGTGTGTGTCACTGTAGTTAAAATGTGCACAACCTGCTTTTAACAATGTACATCAAACTCTGGAAAAACACAGTTCAAATTTCTGACTGTGATTTGGGCAAATTCATTGCATATATTTGATAAGATGTAAAGGTTATGAAGGTGTCCCAAGAAAAAGAGGTTTCCCATTTAAAATGGAGAGTCTTGTAAGCAAGTGTAGCCAGGGTTAAGTAACATATGGCTGAAATAGACTACACCAAAATTGGCAGGCATGCAATGCAAAGGAGCCCTTTCATTGGCTGGGTTTTACCAATGCTCCTGAACGCCCCACAGTGGGATTGACAGAATACAAATTAAATTGGTTCTGGGGCAGAAACCACTTACTGCATAAGGCTTTATTGAGATTTTTCCATGGGTAGAGATCTAAAATAAAAATGTCTTGCGTGGTCACCCCCTGATCTTACCATGCGTGTGGATGAGGGTGGGGCTTAGAATTTCCTAGCATTGAAATAGAGTTGGGCCACTCCCTTTTGAATCTTTATCCCGGCTTTGCCTAAAAGCCCATTGGTGGTCCTTCTTCACCTCCCACCGCTCCAACACTTCCCATAGAGCTGGGGTCAGATAGGTATGTGTACCGCTCAGTCTTGCTCATCGTGGGGAACATATTAGTTTCCCTAAGAAGCTATTTTTACAATTTAGATATGGAACTCTGCCCCTATATGCATTTACTGACAGGTGGACAGGTGGCCCACCCCGCCCATGTCCAGTATGTGGGAAGGAGGAGGAAACTCCTCTTCACGTTATACTATTCTGCCCCATATATGCTGCAATCCGGAAGAAGTGGGTTATCCAGCTATGTAAAAACCTGGGTATTAGGAACTATCTTGCCTTCTTACGAACTGACACGAGCACAGTGATAGTAGTTGCAGTAGTAAAGTTTCTTTTCTCAATGTGGTTAATACGTAGGAAATTAATTAGCTAAACTCTGCAATTTATCTGTATTAATTAAATCATGGAGACTTAGGGAACGAACGTGTGCATTAAATGTACTTTTATTATTCTTTTAATCTTTTTTAGACATAATTTAAAAATGTATAGTTTTTAAATTTCACCTTCCTATTCTGATAATTCGCATTATTGATGTATTTTAAATTAATTGGATATTTTTAAATGCTTGTAATCTTTTAAAAAAACAAAAAGGAAGAATGTTTGAAAACTGTTCTTTTTAAATGCATGTGCTTTTATGGTTATATCTAACCGCAATAAAGTCTTTGAACTTGAACTTGATTAGTTTCCCTAATATCATGTCATACTCCAGGCTTTGACCAAGAGCTAGAAGGTTTGTGTTGCACCTCCTGTTTTACAAGGTGACAGGTTTATTGTTTTTTTAATTCACTAACTATGGACGTAAGGACTTTTTGTATCTTCCCCTGTTGCGTTGTCCACAGGTGAGGCAGTACTCACAAGTGGAGTTGGTCGTGGAGCATCTACCCTACTTCAACACAACTGAGGAACACATCACTGAATAGCTCATGCTACAAGAACACACAACACAAGAAAAAGCGATCACAAAATGAAACACACACGGTGAGACATTTACAGGGCATTGTGAAAATGGAACACACAGTAGGAGGCAGTCACAGAGCAGCCATTGCTAACAGCAGTGGCGGCTCGCAAAGGTAACACTGTGGGGCGGTGAGGCGGGGCAGGGGCTGGGCTGGTTGGAGGGGTAGTAGAGTCCGACCTACGACAGCAGATATTTATTTATTTTTTACGTTCACCTTTGCCGTCGTATGTCGAAATCCACTATCCCCCTACCCAGCCCCGCCTGCCTCATCGCCCCATAGCGTTACCTTTGTGAGCCTCCACTGCTGTTAGCATAAAGATCACATAGCAACCTGGGCTAAACTAAACCAACTGAGGAAGGGATCAGAGAGTAGCCTGTGTTAAATTAACAGAAGAACTCAGAAGGCAGCCTGTTCTGTACAGAGCAGGAGATCAGATGCAGCCTAGGCAAAATTAAAATAGCAGTGGAAGAGATGAGAGAGAAGCTTTTTCTAAACCAAACCAACAGAGGAAGGGGTCAGAGAGTAGCCTGCTTTAAATTAACAGAAGAGATCAGAGAGCAGCCTGTGCTAAACTAAACCAAGAGAGGAAAATATCACCCAGGAGCCGGGGCTAAACTAAATCAACAGAGGAAGGGATCAGAGAGCAGACTGTGTTAAATTAACAGAGTCAATGATCAGAGGGCAGCTGTGCTAAACTAAACTAGCAGAAGAAGAGCTGAGAAGCTTCTCCTAAACTAAACCAACAGAGGAAGAGATAAGAGAGTTGCCTCTGCTAAACCATTGAAGGAAGAGTTCATAGAGTAGGCTGTGTTAGTTTAACCTTAGCGAGGAAGAGATCTTAGAGCAGGTCGTGCAAAACTAACAGAGGAAGCGATGAGAGAGCAGCCTGTGATGAACTAAACGTGTGTTTAAATTAAGGCAGGAAGAGATCAGCGAGCAGCCTGTGATGAACTAAACGTGTGTTAAATTAACGTAGGAAGAGAGCAGCGAGCAGCCTGCGATGAACTAAACGTGTGTTTAAATTAAGGTAGGAAAAGATCAGCGAGCAGCCTGCGATGAACTAAACGTGTGTTAAATTAAGGCAGGAAGAGATCAGCGAGCAGCCTGCGATGAACTAAACGTGTGTTAAATTAAGGCAGGAAGAGATCAGCGAGCAGCCTGCGATGAACTAAACGTGTGTTTAAATTAAGGTAGGA
Organism: Lissotriton helveticus; assembly: GCF_964261635.1. Lineage (NCBI taxonomy): Eukaryota > Metazoa > Chordata > Amphibia > Caudata > Salamandridae > Lissotriton > Lissotriton helveticus. Next base: position 42,812,126 of record NC_136071.1, on the reverse strand, counting down.
AAAGATCAGCGAGCAGCCTGCGATGAACTAAACGTGTGTTAGATTAAGGTAGGAAGAGATCAGCGAGCAGCCTGCGATGAACTACACGTGTGTTAAATTAACGTAGGAAGAGATCAGCGAGCAGCCTGCGATGAACTAAACGTGTGTTTAAATTAAGGTAGGAAGAGATCAGCGAGCAGCCTGTGATGAACTAAACGTGTGTTAAATTAACGTAGGAAGAGATCAGCGAGCAGCCTGCGATGAACTAAACGTGTGTTTAAATTGAGGTAGGAAGAGATCAGCGAGCAGCTTGCGATGAAATAAACGTGTATTAAATTAACGTAGGACGAGATCAGCGAGCAGCCAGCGATGAACTAAACGTGTGTTAAATTAACGTAGGAAGAGATCAGCGAGCAGCCTGCGATGAACTAAACGTGTGTTAAATTAACGTAGGAAGAGATCAGCGAGCAGCCTGCGATGAAATAAACTTGTATTAAATTAACGTAGGAAGAGATCAGCGAGCAGCCTGCGATGAACTAAACGTGTGTTAAATTAACGTAGGAAGAGATCAGCGAGCAGCCTGCGATGAAGTAAACATGTGTTAAATTAACAGAGGAAGAGATCAGCGAGCAGCCTGCGATGAACTAAACGTGTGTTAAATTAAGGTAGGAAGAGATCAGCGAGCAGCCTGCGATGAACTAAATGTGTGTTAAACTAACAGAGGAAGAAATCAGCGAGCAGCCTGCGATAGACGAAACGTGTTATTTAACAGGACGTGTGTAAAACTAACATAGGAAGAGATCAGCGAACAGACTGAGATTAACTAAAGGTATGGTAAACTAACAGGACATGTGTTAAACTAACATAGGAAGAGATCAGCGACTAGCCTGTGATGAACTAACCCAACAGAGAAAGAGATCAGAGAGGAGTCTTTGCTAAACAAAACTTAGAGAGGAAGAGATCAGAGAGCAGCATGTGCTAAACTAAACAAAAGGATGAAGGAATCAGCAAGCAGCCTTTGCTAAAGTAAATCATCATAGAGAGAGATCAGAGAGCAGCCTTTACTAAACTAACCTTAGTGGCATAGAGGTCTGACACCAGCATGTACTAAACTAAACCAACCAAGGAAAAGGTTAGAGAGTAGCCTGTGTTAAACTAACAGAAAAAGAGAGCAGAGAGCAGCATGTGCTAAACTAAATCAAGATAGGAACGGATCACAGAGCAGCATGTGCTAAACCAGGTGTCTCCCACCTTTTTTGTAGTGAGAGCTACTTCTGAACAGTGTAAATCATCATCAGTGTTAGACCTGGCATCCTTGGCATGGGTTTCCCCTGTATTTTTTTGCTTTTGCTTCCTGTGTTTTTACTGTGTGTTGGACTTTGTTTTTGTTGGTCTAGATCAGGGGTCTTCAAACTGGGGGGCGGGCCCCCTAGGTGGGCCTCAAGTGATTCCGGGGGTGGGGGTGCGCAAGATTCTGGCCAAACAAAGCTTTTATGCTGATAGCAGTGCTTTGTTTTAAGCGGTGGGGGGAAATGAGCGGCAGTAAGCCACGCTGTAATGGGCCATCACTAGCTTTTTCGTCATCTATGTCCTAGCTGGCGAAAATGTGAACATAATTCATCTACAATATTTAAATATGTCTTGTGTTTAAATAAGTCGAGACATATTTAAACATTGCCAGTTAAATAGAATAAATGTGGAAATTCTGAGGGGGGGGGCGATGCATTTTATTTCTTCACTGCGGGGGTCCAGCATTAAGAGGTTTGAAGACCACTGGTCGAGATGCTTTGGGCACTTTGCCACTGCTGTTCAGTGCTCCCTCCGTAAATTGATGTCATGGATTTGTGTGCCCATAATAGGCTTCTTTGATTTACGGTTAAGTCCCTTGTACAGTGCACAGAGTGTGCCCAAGGCCTGTACATCAAATCCTGCTAGTGGGCTTGCAACACTGATTGTGCCACCCACAGAAGTAGCCTGTAAATGTAACTCTGGCCTGCCATTGCAAACCCTGTATGAAGTCTGGTACTGCCATGTCGACCTGGCAAGTGCACCTACTTGCCAGGCCCTAACCTTCCCATTTCTTACATGTGAGTCACCCCTAAGGTAGGCCTAAGGTACCCCTGTGGGCAGGGTGCAGTGTATGCGAAAGGTAGGATATGCCCTGATGTGTGTGTCATATCGTGATAGCGAACCACTACCAATTGCGTTTTTTTCACTATTGAAAGGCTATTTGTCCTATAGGATAGAATGGGGAGTTTACTTATAACATCTTATAGTATAACTGACCATGGGAACAAGATAGGAAAGAAGTTTAGTATGCCTGAACTCAAAATCTAAAGAAGCATCTTTTGGTAAAGATGATTTTTACATTCTAGGTTTGAAAATACCACTGTTAGAAAATAGGCATTTTCTTGCTTAGCCATCCAGTGTGCCTCTGCTAGGTTTGTGTATTGACTGTCTGGCTTTGGGAGTGACAGGGGTTGGGGATGTGCATTTTGTTCAGAATACACTTGTGGGAGGAGTCTTCTACCTTTCCAAGGTGATCCAGGGGTGGGCTGCATTCAGAGTAGGGGGAGGGGATTTCTTTTACACCTGAATAGGCCTGGTCTGCTTTAGACAATGCTGTCTCCACTTCCTGCCTTGAAACTGAACCAGAGGGGACAGAACTAGTTTGGCCTGAGCGCAGGGCTTCTCTGACACCAGAGAACAAAGAGAAATGGACTATAAAAAGTGGGGCCAAGACACCTGAACTTTAGATTGCTTCTGGAATTCAAGAGGAACCTCTGCCAAGGAGAAGAGCTCAGAAAAGCAGAAGGAGAAGTACTGCCCCTTTGCTCTGTGCTGTCTCTGGTTGGCTTGCAGTAGCTGTTTCTACCAAGTGAGGAACTGTGTGTGTATCCTGCTTGAAAAGTATCTCCAAAGGCTTGAGTTGGAGCCTGCCCTCTGTTCAAGAAGTCTGTGGAACAACAAAGACTTCACCATCCATCTGGGCGCCGTCTCTGGAACCAGCTGCCACAGAAGTTCTCTATTCTGAAGGCACTACAGAAGGCACCGCCGCGCTATGCACCGCACCCTGGTCTCACCGAAGCCGCTTGGTGACCGTCACCGAGCTGCTGCTTGCACCACGTCCAGTGGGCACCGCACTCCTCTCCGCCTCACTTCACTCTGTCGCCCAGACCTCACCAACACCGTTGCTGCCCGCCTGAACATCGACCTGCTTTGTTGCCTCAACCATGACCTACCAGCACAGCATCGAGCACCACCTCACTCTGCATCATAGCCTTGGCCTCACCAATGCCGTTGGACAACTGTCACTGAGCAGCTGCCTGCACCGCACTGTGAGGGAACCACACTCCGCACCGCTTCACTTCACAACACAACTGTGACGGTTGCCCTGAACGACTCATACCAACAGGAGCAGCTGCAACGAGAAAGGTACTGTCTACTAGTTTATCGATGCTACAGCTGAACCGAACCAATGAGATCAGCTGGAACTGTTAGACTCCGTTGTTTTTATCATCACGGTAGCCCCGGACTGAGCTACTGACTTGGAAGAACTGTGTTTTTAAGCTGTTTCTGCAATGTAAAGGTTATGTTGCAAAGTATCTATTTTTCCAGTATTGTGTGTTGGATTTTTGTTGTTTTTGGTCTTGTTGGTTTAGAAAAAGATTTGCTATTGTTCTAAACTGGTGTGGTGTCCATTTTGAGTGTTTTCACTATGTTGCTGTATGCATGCACAAACGCTTCACACACTGCCTCTGAGATAAGCCTGTCTGCTCGTGCGAAGCTACCAAGGGGCTGAGCAGGGGTTATTTTAGAAGTGTATCCCCTTTACCTTAACTAGGAAGAAGGGTCCCTACTTGGACAAAGACCCAACAATTGCCAACAAGAGACCCCCATTTCTAACAGTCAGCTACTGAAGGCTAAGCAACTCGTGCATTGTTACCAGACACCCTTACGCGCAGCGCCCTTGACTTTAAGCCTAATGTCCATAGAACCAGATACTATGGTTTGAACAAAATACTTTGACTAGGGACATTATGACAAGTCTGCCATGTACGTCAGTGAGAGTGTGGCCTTTGGGGATGTATGAACATGAGAGTCTATGTTGTATGTACTTGTGACCCTGGAATACCTTTCCTCATATGTGGCACCATTACATGTATAATACAAACATATAACCATTTTTTTTACTGGGGGAAATTTAAAGGGCAGAAAACGTTCTACAAAAATGCTTATGATATGGAATATTTTCCTACACTTTAAATTTATACCCTAAATGGCTGTATTTTTCAGTTATAAATATGGCACTCTGTCTATCAGCTACTAGAAGCAAGAGGCCTGCTGTGTGTAAAGGTGACCATTTGAAATGGGAGATAAATAAATAAAAAATGTAACTTAATCACTGAGATAACTGTTCATTTTCATTTTCCACCACTTAAAAGCATTCAGAAACATCATTTTGTTCTCACACTCCAATTTTGAGTTGACAAGGACTTACTTTAAGAATTAAATACCTCAGTTCGTCACCTGTGCCCCTGCCTGTGTCATACATCTGACTCCAGCGAGCTCATTATCAGGCCCTGCTATCTGAAGATTAAAGATAATAATATAAAATGAACACAGCCTTCCCTTAACTTTAAAATGTGACCCTGTGCTTTTTCAAAAATCCACTTAAGGCAGTGAGCTACTCTGAAGGGGTCAAGGAGTTATGTGATCCACTGGTTGGAGACACCTGTTGTGAAGCGCTCTGATACCCTTGGGTCCAGCTAGCGCTATACAAAACTCATAATAAATAAATAAAGGTTCTGGGAGGAAGTGATGTCTACACTGAACTCTATCCTGAATACATCATTAGTAATTTCATTGCCACTTATCATCTATGGCTTGGAGGACAGCATCACCGGCAAGGCTAGATCTTTTTTGTTCTATGCCATTTTGCTGGCTAGAAGGCAGATTTGCATACAGTGGGTTGAGAAAATTGCTCCATCATATTCAGGTTGGCTCACGTCCCTATATGAAATATCAAAAGTGGACATGGCTAGAGCTTGCAATAAACGTAACTTGGCCTTTTGGGACTTGTTGACACAATGGAGATAGTGTTCCGGGGTTTTTTTGTTTTTTTTTCCCGGGTCCTATGATTATGCCATCAACACTCCTTGGACCGGGACTGGCCTCGTTACGGTTTTTGGTCCTATAGGTTGAAATATACCTAGATGGAGTTAGCCCAAGATCCTAAAACCCCTCTTCTTCTTGGGACCTCTCTGCCACCAGGAAAATATTCTCGGGTTCTGGCGCCAGAGATGGGCAAGACTATCTTTGCTCCGCCTCTTGGTAAGGGACACGCAAGGTGGCTGGTATCTCCTAAGTAAGGGGCAAGGCAAATGAGGACACAAAAAAAAGAAAAAAGAAATGAATAAATAAAAATTAAAAAAATAATAATAATAATAAATAAATAAATAAATACCTGAGCTAAACCAAGGAAGGAAGAGATCAGAGAGCAGCCAGTGATAAACTAAACTTGGAAACTTAGCAAGAAAAGATCTGAGAGCAGTCTTTGTTAAACTATACCATCAATGGAATAGATACAAGAGTAGTCTGTGTTCCACTAGCAGATGAAGGGATAAGAGAGTAGTTTGTACAACAGAAGAGATTAGAGTGTAGCCTAAGTTAAACTAAGAGAAGACAAGATCAGAGATCACAGAGCAGCATGTGCTAAACTAAACCAATAGAGGAAACATTCACAGAGCAGCATGTGCTAATCTAAACCAATAGAGGAAACATTCACAGAGCAGCATGTGCTAAACCAACAAAGGAAGAGATCACAGAGCCGCATGTGCTAAACTAAACCAATAGAGGAAGTGATCACAAAGCAGTATGTGCTAAACTAAACCAATAGAGGAAGTGATCACAAAGCAGTATGTGCTAAACTAAACCAGCAGAGGAGGAGATCAGAGAGCAGCATCTGCTAACCCAACAAAGGAAGAGATCAGAGAGTGGCATGTACTAAACCAACAGAGGAAGAGATCACAGAGCAGCATGTGCTAAACTAAACCAATAGAAGAAGTGATCACAAAGCAGCATGTGCTAACTAAACCAACAGAGGAGGAGATCATAAAGCAGCATGTGCTAAACCAACAAATGAAGAGATCAGAGAGCGGCATGTACTAAACCAACAGAGGAAGAGGTCACAGAGCAGCATGTGCTAAACTAAACCAATAGAAGAAGTGATCACAAAGCAGCATGTGCTAACTAAACCAACAGAGGAGGAGATCATAAAGCAGCATGTGCTGAACCAACAAATGAAGAGATCAGAGAGTGGCATGTACTAAACCAACAGAGGAAGAGGTCACAGAGCAGCATGTGCTAAACTAAACCAATAGAGGAAACATTCACAGAGCAGCATGTGCTAAACCAACAGAGGAAGAGATCACAGAGCCGCATGTGCTAAACTAAACCAACAGAGGAAGTGATCACAAAGCAGCATGTGCTAAACTAAACCAATAGAAGAAGTGATCACAAAGCAGCATGTGCTAACTAAACCAACAGAGGAGGAGATCATAAAGCAGCATGTACTAAACCAACAGAGGAAGAGATCACAGAGCCGCATGTGCTAAACTAAACCAATAGAGGAAGTGATCACAAAGCAGTATGTGCTAAACTAAACCAATAGAGGAAGTGATCACAAAGCAGTATGTGCTAAACTATACCAACAGAGGAGGAGATCAGAGAGCAGCATCTGCTAACCCAACAAAGGAAGAGATCAGAGAGTGGCATGTACTAAACCAACAGAGGAAGAGATCACAGAGCAGCATGTGCTAAACTAAACCAATAGAAGAAGTGATCACAAAGCAGCATGTGCTAACTAAACCAACAGAGGAGGAGATCATAAAGCAGCATGTGCTAAACCAACAAATGAAGAGATCAGAGAGCGGCATGTACTAAACCAACAGAGGAAGAGATCACAGAGCTGCATGTGCTAAACTAAACCAATAGAGGAAGTGATCACAAAGCAGTATGTGCTAAACTAAACCAACAGAGGAGGAGATCAGAGAGCAGCATTTGCTAACCCAACAAAGGAAGAGATCAGAGAGTGGCATGTACTAAACCAACAGAGGAAGAGATCACAGAGCAGCATGTGCTAAACTAAACCAATAGAAGAAGTGATCACAAAGCAGCATGTGCTAACTAAACCAACAGAGGAGGAGATCATAAAGCAGCATGTGCTAAACCAACAAATGAAGAGATCAGAGAGTGGCATGTACTAAACCAACAGAGGAAGAGGTCACAGAGCAGCATGTGCTAAACTAAACCAATAGAAGAAGTGATCACAAAGCAGCATGTGCTAACTAAACCAACAGAGGAGGAGATCATAAAGCAGCATGTGCTAAACGAACAAATGAAGAGATCAGAGAGTGGCATTTACTAAACCAACAGAGGAAGAGGTCACAGAGCAGCATGTGCTAAACCAACAGAGGAAGAGATCACAGAGCAGCATGTGCTAAACTAAACCAATAGAGGAAACATTCACAGAGCAGCATGTGCTAAACCAACAGAGGAAGAGATCACAGAGCCGCATGTGCTAAACTAAACCAACAGAGGAAGTGATCACAAAGCAGCATGTGCTAAACTAAACCAATAGAGGAAGTGATCACAAAGCAGTATGTGCTAAACTAAACCAACAGAGGAGGAGATCACAAAGCAGCATGTGCTAAAATTAAACCGAAAGAGCAACAGATCAGAGAGCAGCATCTGCTACACCAACAAAGGAAGAGATCAGAGTGTGGCATGTACTAAACCAACAGAGGAAGAGATCACAGAGCAGCATGTGCTAAACTAAACCAATAGAGGAAGTGATCACAAAGCAGCATGTGCTAAACTAAACCAATAGAGGAAGTGATCACAAAGCAGTATGTGCTAAACTATACCAACAGAGGAGGAGATCAGAGAGCAGCATCTGCTAACCCAACAAAGGAAGAGATCACAGAGTGGCATGTACTAAACCAACAGAGGAAGAGATCACAGAGCAGCATGTGCTAAACTAAGCCAATAGAGGAAGTGATCACAAAGCAGCATGTGCTAACTAAACCAACAGAGGAGGAGATCATAAAGCAGCATGTGCTAAACCAACAAATGAAGAGATCAGAGAGTGGCATGTACTAAACCAACAGAGGAAGAGATCACAGAGCAGCATGTGCTAAACCAAACCAACAGAGGAAGCGATAATAAAGCAGCATGTGCTAAACCAACAAAGGAAGAGATCACTGAGCTGCATGTGCTAAACTAAACCAACAGTGGAGGAGATCAGAGAGCAGCATCTGCTAACCCAACAAAGGAAGAGATCAGAGAGTGGCATGTGCTAAACTAAACCAATAGAGGAAGAGATCACAGAGCAGCATGTGCTAAACTAAACCAATAGAGGTAGAGATCAGAAAGCTGCCAGTGATAAAATAAACTTCGAAACTTAAGGCCTCATGTACAACGCTTCCAAATAAGAAATCGTAAATGTTGACTAATAAAATAATTCGCAATTTTGATCTCTTATTTGGAATGAACTATAATAGGTTCAGTAGAAGTGGTTACAAACAATTTCCACCAATTGCATTGGCATTTTGCGTACCCACCTATGCGCTAGGTTGATTAGCAAAATGCTGAATCGTAGTATGTCGCAATTGGACCTACGTCATCAATATCCTGACGAATGGCCACTATCACGGGACGGTGGCCTGCTGGGGTCGGCAGACCATCATGTATGTGATTGCTTTTAAATAAAGCAGCGCTTTAAAACAAAACAAAAATTGCATCCTGTTTTCATTAAAGGAAAATGAATGGGTTTAAAAGAAATGGTTACACAAAGCTTTTGTAGCATCAGGACCACTGCCTACTACTATAAAATGTTTTTTTGCCAAAATTCACAAAGAGGAAGTGGTCCCTAACGGACCCCTTTTCTGATTGACTGAATCAGAGGGTTTGGGGATGCTAAACCCCTCTGTACATGAGGCCCTGGAAGGGAAAGAGCTCTGAGGGCGACGTCAGTGTTAACTAAACCCACAAATGAACAGATGACTGAACAACCAGAGCTGAAGAGGAGAGAGAGGTCAGACACCACCTGCGTGTGCTAAACTCACAGAGGCCCCCCACCACGCGCGGGCCGGGGGTCCCACTGCGCCTGGGTTCCTCAGCTGAGCCCCCAAGCGCTGGCTCGTCGCCCCACTTTGGGTTACATCGAAGTACAAGAAACGCGGGCGCGTCACACGCACCACTCATTCCGGGAGAGGGTTGCCATGGTAACCATGGGAGAGGATTTTTGGAGAAGAGGAGAGGTGGTGTGGGGGGTCTCAGAAGAGATGGATTTAAAGGTCTGGGGGTGACCCCACCGGCCTGGCCCCCTCCCCCACCCCACTCCATGAGACGAGAGCACGCTAACGAAGTCAGAGAGGGGTCTTGCACGACCCCATCTATCCTGGGCCTTAAATTTGGTTAATCCGAAAGGGGATGATGCTACAGCTTCCAGAAGTGACAAGGCCCCGGGGACCCCTTCACCCCTCCCTCGCCCCTCCTCCCGGCGCCCCCTTGGCTCCTGTGCATATCACGCAATGAGGGACCAGTTGGGTGCATCAGAGGGGGGCTGGGGAGCTTGCCCCCTCCCCGCTGCCCACCACTGCCCCTGCGCCGTGCCAGGCTCCTTCTAATGACTTCTAATTATTTTCACGGGTCAGCGAGACGCAAGGAGGGGCGAAGTAATCGTTCACTTCATCCCACATCCCCCACAATGTAAGCACGAACAGGGGGAGGGGGGGACAGGCCTCACGCCATGGGAGAGCCCCACACCCGGGACACATAGACATGCTGATAGGGCACACTGGGACACGCAGGCTCACATAGCAGCACAGAGCAAAGGGCCCGTCCCTGAATAAATAAAGATTCAGAAGTGCCCAGCATACAAGTGAACTTTAAATAACGGGGCATTTAAACGCTTTTTGTAATTTCAAACCCTCCCTTTTTAAATACAGAACAACTTGCATTCTGGGACTTGTAGTTTCACTTTTAACAGTAACGACCTCCTCACAGGGTGTGGAAATAATGGGCCATTACTAACCATGCACACAGCGCAGTGCCTGCCACAAGGCAACGAACTACGCTGCGTTGGGCGAAAGGGAGAAAGGAGAAATCAGTCAGGGCTCGAGTCGGGGTACCACACGGGTGGACGGCATCCCCCCACTTATTTTACTGGGAGCTCGATAAATGGAGCAAATGGAGCCACACATTCACTCTTTGGCCTCTCTGAGGTGAGATCTCGCCCCAGAGAGGCCAAAGAGTGAATGTGTGGCTCCATTTGCTAAGGGGTGGGCGAGGGGAGGCAATGAGTCTGATGGTGCAAGCCACCTTTCATGATGTCACTTCCTGTCGTGACGTCAGAGTCCCCCCACTTATTTTTTTAGGACTTGTGACCTGGAGAAATGCGCTATAACTACTAAATATGACGCGCTTCTGCTCTCTCGACGCGCTGGTGCACTTTAAGCAGCTTTGCGCCAACGCAGGCCCCCTTAGCACCAGGGTGCAAGAGGCCTGCATTATAAGGTTTATTGCAGAAAGGGGCACCTTCCTGCACAAAAACAAACCTGGAAGCATTCTCCTCTTTCCATGAGTGCTGCAGATTGCAACACACATCGATAGAGAAAACAACGAGGAGAAAAAAAAGATTTTTACGCCATCCTCTGGGAAGCATAGCGAATTCAGGCAATCCCAGGTTTACACACTTTTGTAAATCTGGGATTGCGTGAAATCCATTGGTGGATGCACGGGAACGCCCATGCTCCATCCGTGTAACGCCTCGCAGAACTACATGCAATGCTTGGCTTTGTGAATGTCTACTAGCCTGTTGTGTTGGCGCATCCACAACGCAAAATGTTAAAGGGCCTCATTTATGAAAAGTGACGCATCGCTGCGTGAAAACAGCGATGTGTCACTTTCACTGTGCCCTCCTTCCAACGCCAATGATGCGTCATATTTATAGTATGACGCATCATTGCGCAAGGAGTTACAGATACGTCAGTATTTCTGACGTATCTGTAGGCGCAAAAGTGATGCATTGCTGGAGTGTCTCACAAAAAGTGGCGCAACTCCAGCAATGTATCCTTTCACATGGGGCAAGCCCCATGTGAAAGGGCCTGCGTCAGTCTTACGCATGCTGTGAGGCAGGCGTAAGAAATTGACGCATTTGAGTCCTAGAAGTGGCGCAGTGAAATTACATAGATTTCACTGCGTCACTTCTACGACCCTTTCTTGCGTCAATACGCCCCCCTGCATACATTATACCTGGCGCAGGTATAATGTGGCGCAGGGGTTTACAAAGTGACGCATCTACCTAGATGCGTCACTTTGTAAATATGGCGCAACAAGGCGCATTTTTACGCCACTGGTGCATCACAAAAAGTGACGTACGAGCGGCGTAAAAGTGACGCGCGGCCTCATAAATGAGGCCCAAGAAATCTTGTGCTATGTTTTTAGCGCAGAAGGCCACATACAAATTATGTCTCGGAATACGTGGAAAACTATGGAAAACCCCAGTTTCTACAGATACCCTTCACTCTGACGACTCAAACTCCTAATCAGGAATATGTGTCCGACATCCGGTAATCACCCGAAACAGCGAAGAGGATTGTACACGAATGTGGAATTACAGCCAGTGCTGTCAACTTCAGACCTCACCGTGGCTAAAAAAATTATTGTGTCTCTGTAATGGAACTAGTGCTCATGTAAAGTGCTCCAAAACCTTCGGGTCAAGTTTGTGCTATATAAAACTGCAAAAAAAACAAGATCCAAACTAAAAATAAAAAATCAATTGTTTTACTTTGAATGGCATATGGGAATTGTCTGTCTGCTACAGTCAAGTCCTGAGGCATGCACAGAGCACTCTGGAAACAAAGACACATTCCTCCTGTTGGCCAGCAGCAAGAAGCAACCACAAATTCAAGCCTAACAGGTGGAAATCTACATGGATAATTGAACAGCCAAGCTCATATCCAACACCAAATCATTTGGATTTACCCTTGAACACTGAACTCTCCTTCACAGGGCACATCCTGAAGGTTATCCCACATACTGTATCAATTCCCATCTAAGGCGGGAAGATGTTTGGGCAAATCACCTCAACACTGAAGGAATAACACTGACTCATACTCCAAACCTGCATCCTCCTTAAGAACCAATGCTTGATGTCCAGGGGGAGCAGGAACACAGACTGTGTATCTGATAAAGAAGGAACCACCTCAGCCAACTGTGCTTCACTTGACGACAGCACATTGTCAGACTGGAAACTGCAGAAGAGACAGGGCTTCTCCACCAACAGTCTTCCTCTCCAGCCCTTCCAGGTCTGGAATACTATCCTTGTCAGCATCAGCACCAACCAAGCCCCACCTTCAGTTCAGAAAGATTTTATCCACACAACACTACGGGCCATATGTATGAAGCAAATTCGCATTCGCATATGTATAAAGGAAAATCTGGTGCAAAATAAAGAATCGCAAGATTTGCGATTCCTTATTTTGCAATTGCATTTAAGGAATCGCAAATTTTGCGATTCCTTAAATGCAATGTATGAAGCAAAAAATGTTTGCACATTTTTTCCCTAAGGAATCGTAAATTACCACCAACTTCAAGTTGGTGGTAATTTGCAAATTCCTTGAAAAATGCTAATTTTGTCATTTTTCAAAGTGCCATATGACGCACATACATGCCCTTAGGGCATGTATGTGCACCACATGTGCACCCATGCTTATTTCAGGGGTGCAACAGGGTGTCCTTTGGACACCCCTGCACCCTTGAAATTATTCTCAATTTGCGATTTGCAAATTGCGAATCGCAAATTGAGAGAAAATTCCCATTCCTTCCTATGGGCCTCCAGGCCCATAGAAATGAATGGGAAAGTGTATTCCTTAATTACGAATTCGCAATTTGCTAATCGCAATTAAGGAATACTAAGAATTCGCAAAAAAAATTGTGAATTTGTACATACACACCGATTTGCGATTCTGAAATAGCAATTTCTTAAAAATCGCTATTTCAGAATCGCAAATGTGTACCTTGATACAAATGGCCCTACATCTCTACATCTTAGGAGCCACCACCCACATGAAAACAGACTCGCTATAAACTTTCCTGAATCGTATCGGGGCCACTCCTGGTTCCCGGTCCTAGACCAGTGCTCTGTTGTTAGCCAGGTCCAATGCTCCATAACTACCTTTGCATTGGTGCATGCAAGAAGTGATAATAATTTTAACACATGTTGGGAAAAGGTTAACAGGACATCAGCCATGGAGTCAAAGCAAGACAATATGCTGGGTTTTTGAGGTCCCCTTAGAAGATTCAGTGAGGGAAGGCCAAAAAGAAATTGAAGGTCATTCACAAACATATAACCCCAGGCTCCTGCCTGATGGAGTAAAGTGGCAGGAGGCTGTATGTGAAGATTGAAACAAAACAGAGAAAGGGTCAATGCTGCGATACACCCCAATGTGCCGCCATGACTCCTGATCAAAAATGGCAGAAGACGTCTGGCTGATTCTTCTCATTAGACATGATTCAATCTATTTTAACTCTGTGCCCACGATGACTGTTCTGGAATATGATTTTGAGAATATCTTACGGTCAAGGATTTTGAAAGCAGCTGACAGAGCTACCAAAATCCTTACTCGGGGCCCGATTCACGGAACTAACTTAAGACAAAAGCCTAAACTTACTACTTTTGTCTTAAGTTTGTCTTAAGACAGACTTAAGACAGACTTAAGTTAGGATTGTGTCTTAAGTCTGTCTTAAGTCTGTCTCAAGACAAACAAGACAAAATCCTTACTTCTGTGAATAGCAAAAGTAGTAACTTTAGGATTTTGTCTTAAGTTAGTTCTGTGAATTGGGCCCTCTGACACCACCTTCATCAACCAGACACCGAAGGTTGTCCAGATGCGAGACAGTCACTAACTTAGTACTGTGATCAGGATGGAAGCCGGCTTTGAAGGTATCCAGTAGTTTGACGGCCTCAGCAGAATTTTGTAGCTGACTAAAAGCCAGGGTTTCATAAATGTATATACAGAACTTGCTGTAAAACCCATGGCTTATCAGCTGATATACTTTTAGAAGTTGTATTTTGTATTGTATGGTTTAGCTCCATCTCTACAAAATATTTCTAGTGTCTTGAAGCCTATTAAATCCTCTCTGGAGGGCCAGTTTCGCTGGGTTAAAAGTTGAGCTTATATTAAAAAATTTCCAGAGCTGTTTTTAGCACCCAGGCTCAATTGATAAGTATGTTAGATCATGGACGGAGACCGATTATATTAGTGTCTAGAGTCCGAAGAGAGCAGTCCGTCAGTTCTCGTCTCTGCTTGAAGATAACAGAACTTAAGACTATCTGGACTCAAAAAGTTAAATACCTCTTCACTATCAAAGCGAAGTGCTGTAGATGACATATCTCATTTCTACGTAATGCCGGGTTCACAGGGTTAGAAGGTCCCTACATAAGCTTTACAGCAAACAAATAATAGATGGAATGCTGACAATGCGAACATTCTCCCACAGTCAAAAGATCTGGGTTAAATCCATTGTTCTTTTTCCCACTACGCCACCCCAGTTTGGACCCAGCCATATGCAAATCAGTCTTGACCCTGTGCCCCGTGGGAATAGTCCAGACCGAACTGTCAAGCCAGGACCTCCCTGGACCGGAAACAAGCTTCCTGGGACCAGTTTCAGGGTATGTCACCCTTCTTCAGCCAGGCTAGCTTGAATCCAGTGGCACAGTGAGCAAGGGACCCACATCTGGGCATACCCATCCCACTTAGGGTGAAAAGTGTTACAGCAAACTGGAATGGCATGGTGAGCTAAAAACAATGGATTTAGGCCCATATCTCTGTACTGGGGTGCATGTATGACATTGTTCTGCATTCTGTCCATCAACTGTTGTTTTTGCCCTCCATAAGCTTTGTCTCTTTTTTTGCATTTCAATGTAAATAAACATGACTGTGGGTTAAATATTTGTTTTAAAAAAAGGATTAATATGGATGTTTTTATTTGTTTTGATGTTTTTATTTTTTGTTTATGGAAAGTGTGTTTTGCATGACATGTTCTCAATTGTATTTTAAACGTTGTGTGTGTACATTGCTGTGTTGTCTGTATGGACAGAAATGTCTAAATACACGATTTAGAAATTGAATTGAATATCTTAAGTATTTCGCAAGTTTAAAAAAAGTTTGATTTTACTTAATTTGAAAGGCATATGTTGCCAAGGTACAGATGGAAAGCTAATACGACCTGAAATCGGGTGCAAATGGTGTTTGCACCCAGTTGCGTATTATGAGTCGATGCTAACCGCGCTTCTAGACCTGGCTCATGGGCATGTAAAGCCCTCCAGATACTTCCAGGAAGCGCTTGTTCGACAAATCACTGTGTAAAGTAAATACTGTGCAGCACAACCAATTGATAAAACTGTTCCCACATGTAATTCCCCATTTTATGGTAGGACATACGGAATTGAGAGCAAAAACCACTTGGCATAACACAGCTATCATGCAAAACAGTCTTCCCCTGGGGAATCTGTAGATATGGCAGATCCATGGAACTTAAAATGAGACCATTGTGGGAGAGGTTTGGTGCCAAACTTACCAGGAAAGCTACCAAAATACCAAGGGATGGTATGACCAATAATTTACTAGCAAATGTAGAGATTCTAGGAATAGGGGAGGGGAGTTGGCCTAACTTCTAGGGCGGTCGACCTCGAATCTGGGGAACCGGTTCGAGTCTTGGCAATGACACTGAACATCCTATGATTCTGGGCAAATCACATAATATCCCAGTGCCTAACAAAAATGAATGTGTCCTCATGGAACGCAGCTGGTGCTATGTAAAGCGCTCTGATACCGGGTCAAGTTCGCGCTATATAAAACTCTGTTAAAAAAACAAAAACATTTGATTCTCTCTCCAGCGAAACTGTTTGACCACAACCTCAAGCGACCACTTCAATAGATCATGATTGAGACAATTAAATAGAATTTTTAACAAAAGTCAACCAGCTAGCCACATAATAATACACCAATATGTGGTTTTAACTTATCACGGTTATATGACTGGTATGTGAAGGCATGAGACAGCTTGCCACATAATACTCTATAATCAACAAATGGTCCTGCCGGGACAACAGTTTCTTTAGCTAAAAAGTCATACTTACTCAAAAATAAAGTCCTCGTGCAATTTCACTTTTGTCACTCAGTGGAGCAACCGCTATCTTGATAATTTTTAGCGTTATACGATTGCCTCAATACATGCAATATATTTCAAATCTGGTTCTGCTGTTGTATTTTTTTTCTTCTTTTCCCACAAGATGTGCTTTGGGTCCCTTTATGTCTCACATGCTTTTGAGCAAGCATGACTTTTGAGCTAAAGAAATTGTTGTCCTGGCAGGACCATTTGTAGAGTCTAGTTAACTTTACCCAGGCCCTGTGGTCCATTGGGTTACCCCATTGTTGTGTAATGACATAACACACTAAAAGGCATCCGCGGAGGAGTTATGGGGGATATTCCGATGTATGTCATCACAACGCATGCTTTTACTACGCATGCCTTTACAACGCAGGTTTTACAACGCAAGTCGTTACAATGACTTGCGCTGGGGGTGCTGGATAGTGGAATAGTTAAATTTACTATTCCAACTCCAGTCCCCGTGGATAGTAAGGAAGATTTTGGATAGTAAATTAAACTATTCCCTATCCTACAGCGCCCTCCAGCGCAAGTCGTTGTAATGACTTGCATTGTAAATCCTGCGTTGTAATGGTAGTGCGTCGTAAAAGTTGCTTTGTGATGGATGTTTCCCGGATATTCTAAAGGCGACCTTTCTTCTACAATGAACGCACAAAATGAAGGATACTTGTATAATTCTTTGTGATTTTCGCAAAAACGTTTGCTCGAAATGACCTTAGTTTTATTTAAAATTCATAAACGTAAATGTACTTATATCATAATGATCTGAAGGGCACTCAGGAATAATCTATGTATGATAGGATGACTTACAAGGTCCTCATTACGAGTCGGCGTATGTCATCCGGATCGACAAGTCCAGGTAAAATTTCACAACTTGGAATTACAACGCTGTCTATGACCAGAATGATCAGGTCCTCAAACTCTGGTCCTAATAGTTCCAGGGCTCTCACAGCCATATAGCTTCCTTCCTAGAAGAGGCTTCTAGAGTGGATAGGTAACATCTGGAAATCCAGCAAACTGACTGTATGATGCCACCAATTTTAGTTCTAGTGTATGTGCTCCAGATCCCTGAAGTAGCGTCTACACACCATGTATATCATTATCATCACACATATGTGTTAATGGCACCTTGTGCATTCCAGGTTTGGGTTCCATTATCTTCTGCCATTCTAAATACTCTTAGCATCTACTATGCATACACATTAAGGGGCTTATTTATGAGTCCTTGAGTCACTTTTGCGATGCCGGTGCGTCACTTTCTGTGACGCATCAGCAGCGTAAAAAATACGTCATGTTGCATCATATTTACAAAGTGCAGCATCTAGGTAGATGCGTCATTTTGTAAATTCCTGCGCCACATTATACCTGCGTCAGGTATAATGTATGCAGGGTGGGCGTTTGGCGCAAGTAAGCCTCGTAGAAGTGACGCAGTGAAATCTATGAGATTTTACTGCGTCACTTCTAGGACACAAATACATCAATATCTTACGCCTGCCTCATAGCAGGCGTAAGACTGAGCATAATGAAATGGGACTTGCCCGTCTGAAATGACCCATTGAGGGAGTTGCGTCACTTATGTGACACACTCCAGCAATGCATCATTTTTGCACCTACAGATACATCAGAAATACTGACGTGTCTGTAACTCCTTGCGACATGATGCGTCATACTGTAAATATGACGCATCCAGCATGTCGCAAGGAGGGCGCCATGAAAAGTGACGTATCGTTGTCTGCACGCAACGATGCGTCACTTTTCATAAATGAGGCCCTAAGAGTATTGCAGCTGTCTTGTGCGTTCCTGCAATGTTCATAGTGTAAGTAAAAAATATCCAGCAGCTGAGGTTGACAGTCTATGCCTCATCAAGTGTGGCAGCTCTTTTGGGTGTAGGAACTCTATCAATGTTTTCAATTTCAGTGATGACCAGTATGCATACCATTAATGCACACACAGTTTAAAATATGAAATACATTTTATCAGAAGTTTTTCCTCACAGCATTTCCTTTTCAACATGTAGTCCAACTCTGTGATTGGCACACATTACATTTTTGGGGAAAAAAACAGCCATAGATTACTTCAGTGACAGCGTTGACAAGTCCATCATTAGATCCGGTGAGGTGTATTTTCATTGTATTGGTGCCGGTGTTGTGATCCTACACATTAAAATGTGAATTCAGGCGAATATCTGGCACACACGCCTTTTACAATAATCAATCAATCAATTAATCAATGCATTTATAGAGCGCGCTACTCACCCGTGAGGGTCTCAAGGGTCTCAAGGCGCTGAAGGGGGTGTGCTGCTACTGCTCAAATAGCCAGGTTTTGAGGTGTTTTCTGAAGGTGAGGTGGTCCTGGGTCATACGTAGGTGGGCGGGGAGGGAGTTCCAAGTCTTGGCGGCCAGGTAGGAGAACGATCTTCCTCCGGTGGTGGTTCTGTGAATCTGTGGGATGGTGGCGAGGGTGAGGCTGGCGGAGCGGAGCTGGCGGGTTGGAGTGTAAAAGGTGAGGCGGTTGTTGAGGTATTCGGGGCCCATGTCGTGGAGCGCTTTGTGTGCGTGGGTGAGGAGCCTGAACGTGATCCTTTTGCCAGTGCAGGTTTCTCAGGTGGGCAGATATGTGGCTGTGGCGAGGGATGTCGAGGATGAGTCGTGCGGAGGCATTCTGTATGCGCTGAAGTCGTTTCTGAAGTTTGGCTTTGGTTCCTGCATATAGGGTGTTCCCGTAGTCCAGTCGGCTGGTGACGAGGGCCTGGGTGACCATCTTTCTGGTTTTGGGTGGGGATCCACCGGAAGATTTTTCAGAGCATGCGCAGGGTGTTGAAGCATGATGATGAGATGGCGTTGACTTGTTTGGTCATCGGGAGTGAAGAGTCCAAGATGAATCCTAGGTTGCATGCGTGGTCCGTGGGTGTCGGTGCGGTGCCCAACACTGTGGGCCACCAGGAGTCGTCCCGGGACTGTTATTGGGCCTATTGTGCATCATTATAAATTTGACTTTATTCATTGGCTAAATGCCATATCATCTTCATCTCACTGGCAGGATGCAGCCAGCTGGATACACAGGCAAAGTGTTTTCACTACCAAGTTGGACTTGCCACACCATGGGATATTGTAAAGCGGTGTCTGAATAGTGTGGTGCCACTGATTCATGAAAATAGGGAATGTCTTAAAATGTCAATCAATTTGTAATCTCTTCAATCAGAAGTTTAAGATGCATTCGGAAATGAACCCCCTTCTTGAGCTCTCAAAGAGGGGGTGATTTTAATGGAGCAAATTCTAAACTGAACAAGTGCTTCAAAGGATGCTAAGCATGGTCTTTGAAATATACACTTTTTGCAAGAGGGAGAATGGAAAATAAAGTATTTTTAATATTGTATTATTTAGTAAGGATGCAAAATACATGGATGCAGCTGTAGGCACAAACTCAACCTACATAAAGTATAAGCCACACACGTCCTACCGAGGAACAGGACACATTTAAGTCAGTTCCATATGCCTCAAAAACCCTTACTCAGAACAGAAACATAAAGAGCCAGTAATACTAGCAAATGCCTGCATGTTACCTCCAGATAAAGCCCAGCACACCCACATATACAGCCGACAGGGAGACAAAACAACACAAATCTCTAAATACAATGAACAACAAAAGGATTATAATGAATGGGATGTGAAAAACCATCTAACCCAGTGTTTCCCAAACTGTGGGTCTTGACCCGCTGGTGGGACCCAAGACGGTTTTTGTGGGTCGCAAAAGTCCAAGCAATAAAGAAAGATGTCTTTAAATTATAAATTGTATCTTGGCACAGTTGCTGCACTTTAAAGACACAGGTCACATGACAGGCTGTGTCTCCTGACAAATTGCAGCTTATGTTTTTCAACATGGGGATTGGTGTTGCCAAACTCAACTCTATTTCCAGTCAGAGAAAGAAAAGTAAAGTGAATTATGTGACAATCTTGCTGAGGTACAGCAGATGTGAATGAAAATACTGTAGGATGTGATTTTTTGCAATACACAACAAAATGTAAATACTTGTAACTAGATTGTCCACATTCGCAGTTAGGAAAGCAAAAATGAAGCACATTTTTTGTGATTCTGAATTGTAATGTAAACAAAGAGTGTAATAGGATCAAAACAAATCCAGACATTTTACTTGGTGATGAACAAATTATACATTTTCACTGAAACTCGATTTACTCACATTATTGTTTGTGTGCATTATAGTTTTATCAGTAAAACTGTATGTTCGTTGTTTGTGCAAATTTAGTGACCATTTCAATGAAAATGTGCTGTGTGCAAGTGCAATGTGATACCACACAATGGTTTAGTTACATAAAATAAAATTGCCCGCCTCATTTCCATCAAATCTAGGTGGGTCGCAATAGTTTGTCATACTAACAAGTGGGTTGTGGTTCTAAAAAGTTTGGAAAGCAGTGATTTAACCACTTCTTCAACATCAGAGAATGAAAGCATTGGACAATGGACAACTCTATTATTTAGCGTCTTAGTGCAGTTTATGGGTTTTGTGGATGCAGTATTTAGAGATCAATTGATGGTGTCCTGGAATTGTGGGTGATGTTCCCCCACCATGGCAGGAAATGGCGTCTTCAGCAACACCACTGAATCACCATAAGATTGGGGTATAAGCCAGCCAATGAAGAGAAATGAGAAAAAGTCTAGTCTAGTGTGCATTGTTGTTAGAAGAGATGACAACAGGAATCAAACAAGCATTTACAGTCTTGCTATTAAAAATACTTACGGGAAACTGTTGCTAAGAAAACAAGGAGATGAGAAATTAAAGCGATCGAAAGCGATCGCGAACTACAAAAATAATAAAAAGCCTGCGAGTGGTGCGCGCGCATGCGCGCGCGCCACTGCGAGCATATGTTTAGAATTATCGCAGCTGTCAAGCCGCGATAATTCAAAACATATGGCCTCTGGTGCGCGTAACAGACACCAATAGGCCATCGGTGGAGCAACGCGACCGCCCATGGCCTATTGCGTGTTCTGTTAAAAAACAGCATGCACGCGAAGGCCAATGAAAATGGACCTTGGAAATAACACGCACGAACTGCGTGGAATTTCCAGGTCCATTTTCTAATCCCTGGGAAAAGGACTCTCGCTGCGCGACACTGCATGCGCAGTGTATGGCAAGCCCGAGCCCTAAAAACAAAATTAGCAGGTTGTTTATTTTATTGAAGTAGGAGTATTGTACGTGTTGCTCCCTAAGAGGTTTTTCAGATATTGGCAAGTCATGTACTGTATGTAGAAGCAATGGGCAATTCACCAAGTTATGTCATGGGTGACATCATAGAATTGTAATAATGATAAAAAGAGAAGAAATTAAATGTTCCAGAGGTGAAGATAGTAATGTCCCCATTGAGGATGTGTAAAAGTTGGGAGTTGGCAGCAAACTACGATGAGCGAAAGGATTGTCCACGCAGTGTTCCTTTGAGTGTCATCAAGATTTAAGATCTAGAGTGTCAAGTCATGGTGCAATCTGGACTCCCATATACAATCATTACAATGAAGACTTTGGATGAGTTAATGAAGGATTTGAACGAGAGGGTATGCGATGCTGATGTGGAACTTGAAGTATCGAAAGACACAAATAGCAGAGATCAGGAGTTTTTGCAACAGTACAGTTTAGTTCTATGTGGTGCATACAAGTTTGAAGGATAATATAATTGTACCCTTGTTCCAAGTAACAGGTTTGCTTATTGCTGATGTTGAGATGAAAATAAATCTATTAGAATGTTTCCGTCATGTTTGGGATGATATCATTTGCGAAAATTGCTTGTAAATGTTCAGAAAATCTGGTTGAGGAAGGGTGCTTTCGCAATCAACTTAAAGTACATTACGGTAGGCATTCGCGTGGGAAGGAGCTTTAAGATGTAGTGGAAAAAGTGCCGCTGGATTTTATAAAGGAGGACATTCTGATATTGGTGCAGACTTGCATCCTTTACCTGAAAGCACAGCAGGTAAATTAGCAAGCGTGTCCGAAGGTGCGTGAATGTTCAATGCCTTTGATCTGCGATGTGCATAATGGCAAACTGGGCTATCAGAATGGAGCTACTTTCATCGCTCCCCACAGCCAGCTTCAGCTCAAAAGAATGCCATTTGGACTCGCTTCTGCTTCCAAAGGGCAATGGACCACCTTTTAGAAAACATGGAGGGAAAGGTTAATACTTCCAAGATGATATTTTAGTGTTCACAAAGGATGAGGTTTCACATAAAAAAGCTTTATACGAAGTTTGAGAAATCGTGTAACAAAAAGGCTTAACACTGAAAGCAGGGCCATGTCTGATGCTTAAACAAGAATTGAACAATTTAAGTCGTGCTGTTTCCAATAATGGGATAAAGCCGAAGCAAAGGTTGGAGGGGCTATACATCACGCGCCATCTCCAAATAATGAAGAAAGATTCTTTCTTTTTGCAGTTCGTGAATATTACAGTCGATTTGTGGAGCTTTCGTGATGTTAAAGAGGAAATGCCCAGAGTGTTGAGTAAAGGGGTCTGTTATCTATGGAGAAAAGAAAAGGAATGTGATTCACCAAGATCAAGGAAGGGGTTTTTCTAAACCATTTTTTGGGGTGAAAAGGTTCACAATAATGGTAAATGCTACAGCCTATTGAGTGAATGCTGTATTCTCAAGTGGCTGGAAGCACTGTAACGAGGCATGTGTGTCGCCCACAATGAATAAGGCTGAACAAGTGTGTCACTAATTGTATTTATTTTATAGTTTTATAGAGCGGGAACCAGACCCGTGAGGGTATCAGAGCGCTTTACAGGATTAAGGGGTAAAATACAAGCGTAGGGACGGGGGGATATATTGGGAAAGGTAGGGGTTGCATTATACAAGAAAAGCACGCTGCACGTTTAACCTCTTCCCTGCGGGGCATATTCCCCCGCTGTGCTGGGGGGAGGGGGGGCGTGCACAGCGCCCCGGTGCTCATGACGAGCTCAGCTCTTCATGAGCCACGGTGCTCGTGTGCTCATGACGAGCTCAGCTCGTCATGGCCACACCCGTTTCCTCAGAACGCTCAGCACAGCAGGGGAATTAGCACTGCGTGCGAGCGTTTTAACGGTCATGACGAGCTCAGCTCGTCATGAGCACACGAGCACCGTGGCTCATGATGAGCTGAGCTCGTCATGAGCATGGGAGGGGTTAAAGTCCTGGCTACATGTGATCAAAACAAGTAGATACAATATACAAGAAGGCATGCAGTCTCAGCTCTAGGTGGGATGTCCAGGAGTGCAGAAAAGGTATCCTCCATCTAAGCCATGAATATTGCCGAAGTGGAGAGTTGGGGAAGTCAATGCAGTAATTGTAAAGTATTCGTTAGGCGAGGTATTTTCCCATTAAGAAGGTTTTGGTTTCCTTCTTAAAGTGTTCCAAGGAAAGAAGTCTTCTGATGGTGGGTGGGAGAGATTTCCAGATTCTTGGGGCGGCCCCAGAAAAGGCCGGATTGTAGGTTTTGTTCTTCCGGAAGGATGCTGGTTGCAGCAGCAGGTCTTTGGCAGATCGAGATTTACTAGCTCCTCCAGATGACACGAGTTTTTGTGCGAGAAATGTAGGGAAATTGGAGAAAAGGGCTTTGTGAGTGATGCAGGCCAGTTTAAATTGGATTCTGGCCTCTAGAGGAAGCCAGTGCAGAGCTTTGAGGCGGGGGGAGATGTGGTCGAATTTCCTTGAGCCTGTTAGTAGTCTGGCGGGGGTGTTGAGGCAGGCTTTCAAAGGGGCCAGGGAGTTCTTGGGTAGTCCTGCAAGAGTAGAGCATCCATATTCTAGTCTGGAGAGGAAGGGTTTTGGGTAAACTCAGGTGGAATCTTGCAGTTTTGGCCATCGAGTTGATATGGCCGCGCATGTTCAGGCTGCCGTCAACGGGAGATTTTGCTGAGTCAACAATAGTAGGAGGGCAGTTTAGCGCTGTGATGTTCTTGATCCATTTCTGGATGTCTGGATTGGGTTTGGGTGGGGAGATCAGGAGAAATTCAATTTTACTTGCTGTGAGTTTTAGCTGGTTGGTGGTGAGACAATGGACTGTCAGCTTCAGGGCCTCGTTCAGGGAGAGAATGTCCTCAGGGGAAGAGATTTTTATGTAGATCTGAGTATCATCAGCGTACATAAGGTACGAGATGTTGGCGGCATGTCGCACCTCGGTGAGAGGTTCAAGGTAAAGGTTGGAGAGGGTTGATCCTTGCGGTACTCCAACCGTAACCAGCGAGGGGGCGGATAGATTACTGTTGATGAGGACTCTCTGTGAGCGGTTCTGGAGGAAGGATCTAACCCATTCAAGGACCATGCCATCCAACCCCATCCTAAGTTTGAGACGTTCTAAGAGAATTTCATGGTTAACCGTATCAAAGGCAGAGGACAGGTCTAGGAGAATTAGGAGACAAGTTTTGCCTAGGTCGAGGGCTTGGAGGGCGTCATCCACTATGTGGAGGAGGGTGGTGTCCGTGCTGTGACCAGGTCTGAACACCCTGATTGGAAGTCATCAAGCAGGTGAAAGTTGTTGATGTGTAGGCTTAGCTGCTGTTGCACACATTTTTCCAGAACTTTGGCAAGGAGAGGGATGTTGGATATGGGCCTATAGTTCTCGGCAGAGGCAGGGTCCAGCGTTTTTTTTTAGGATGGGGATAACTTGGCCAGCTTTGAGCGAGTCGGGAATTGAGCCCTGTAGGAGAGAGGTATTGATTATTGAGGTCCAGGAAGGGATAATAGCCTGAGAGGCGGCAGCTAGGCAGTTAGAGGGGAGAGGATCATTGAAGTGATTGTTCGGTTTTAAGGAGGCCAGAGTTTTGAGATAGAATGTTCATCATAAGTTTTAAATTTGGACCAGTGCACTAGGTTTTTGGGTGTGGTTTGGGAGGACAGTGCGGAGAGAGAAGGTGGAGCAGGCGGATTTTGGTTTTGGTTGTGAGTAGCAGATTTAAGTTCATTTCCAAGGGCAGTGATTTTGTTGCAGAAGAAGGAATAGAATTCCTCGCTTGATATTAGGGGTTTAGGTGTTTCTTTGGTGGTTTTCGCTAGTTTGTTGGATTGGTGTTTGACCAAGTTGAACAGCTTGCAAGGTCAAATTTTGGTATTCTCTAGTTCAGATCAGAAGAATTCTTTTTTAGTGTTGAGGATTTTCTTATTGTAGGCATTTCTGGCCTGGCGGAGAAATTTTAGTCGTGCTGCTGAAGGGTGTTGTTTCCAGTTTCGTTCAGTCTGTCGAAGGGATCTCCTCTCCTTGTTGAGGGATCCGCTGAACTAGGGGTTTCGGTCTTTGACCTGGGTTCTTTTTAGTTTTAGTGGTGCCAGGTCATTGAGAATGTCGGATATGGTTGAGGAGTAATGAGTCGCTAGGTTGTCAACCGAGATGCACTGAGGGGGCGGGGGGAGGTCAGGCACACAGCGCGCTGCCAGTTTCTTACGATCAAGGTTCTTAGTTTCTCTAACCCATCTTTTGGGAATCACAGGTTGAGGTGTCCATGTTTTGTGGGTGCTGGGCAGGAGGAAGGTGATGGCGTGGTGATCAGACCAATCGCAGGGGTCAATAGAGAGAAGTTTGACCAATTATTTCTTAGCAATGATCCAGTCTAGAGTGGTGCCATTTGAATGAGTAGGGAGGGAGCCGGCTTGGGTAAGGGCTTGATCGGCCAAGAAGTCTCTGATGGCGTTGACCTGAGGGTCCTTAGGATCGTTCCAATGTAGGTTAAAGTCGCCAAGGAAAATGTCATTAGAGTTTTGAGAAACCTTGGCTGTGAAGATTCCCATGAGGAGGTCCGTGAAGGAGTCGTTCTTGCCAGGGGGGTGGTAAAAGGTGTGAAGTTTGCAGAGCTCAGACTTGTTGTTGGAGATGGAGAGCGCGAGGTATTCGCAGGAGTCTGTGGGGTCCACTGGCAGTTCCGTAACAATGAGGTTGGAGCGGTGGATACAGGCAATGCCACCCCTTTTTTTCTTTATGTGCCTATCCAACCATACGATGTTATAGTTGGGCGGGACTAAGAGGTCTAGGAAGGGCGATGAGGAATCCTTGAGCCAGGATTCAGTCAAGATCTCTAGGTCCGACTTATGGTCTCAGAATGAGGTCGGCTACATCAGATGCATGCTTTACAGCTGACCGGCAGATTATTAGGAGGCCGGCTAGGGAGGGGTAGGAGTGATTATCAAGGGTATCAGCGGCGGTGGGAATTTTAGCTAGGTTGCTGTTGACCACCCCTCTGGTGCGGATGGTAGCAGAACTGTTAGGGTTGGTTGCAATCGTACAGATAGGGTGTTCATCCCTCAGGTGTAAGGGGCGTGGGGTTGTCAAGGCAGAGTCGTAACTACTGAGGGGGTCAGCCACTTCTTCCTCCGTGAGTTCAGAGGGATTGATCGCGCCAGGGGGGGGTTTGTAGGTGTGGAGGAGAGCAAAAATGTCCTTCTATGTGAGGTGACAAGGTTGTTGCGTGGGCGCAGGTGTCTCAGGGATAGGGGTAGAGGATGAAGGATGGGCTTCATGAAGGGAATGTGGGTCGTATTCTGTGAGAGCCTGAGATTCAAAAAGGAGAGTTTGGTGATGTGAAGGAGGTGCTTTAGGTCCAGAATCGATTTGTGGATGCTCCGTGTTAATTCGGAGGATCTGCGGTGCAGATTATCAATATCTCTTAGAGAGGTATGTTCTGTCAAGCAGGGGGACGGATGCAAGGGGGCGGTTCTGATAGTATGTGTTGGTGGCCTAGAGGTGGGTTTACGCGGACGTTCAGCGTCCCCATGAGAGGGATGATCATATGGACAGGGGGCCGAAGGGGTGGGGGCGATTACATCTGACTGTTTTTGCAGCCTGGTTTTGGGGCTTTGTCAATCAGTGTACTGGGTCCTGTTAGGCTTTTGCGTACTAGTGTTGTGGGCCCTAGTGGGAGTGTCAGTAGCCCGGCGAGCGGAGTGATTACGTGGGCAGGAGGTTAAGGGTTTCAGGATGCCTCTGGTGGTATGTGCTGGATGTGTGATATCGGGATGTGTGATACAGTGGCTGGTTTGACCTGAGAGGTAGGCCCTGGGGGGGGTTTCGGAGGCTGACGGAGCAAGGTTTGCTAGGAGGTCTGGGATCGGTGGTATGGGCACGCAGTGATTGGCATGCGTAAGTGGCAAGGTGACGGGGCTGGGTGGCCCACTGATGTGGTCACTGGCACGATTGGTAGGTGAGAGGCAAGGAGCACTTGGCGGGGTGGGCAAGAGGTGGACCGCGGGAACGAAGACTGAGACGGGTTGTGAACACGATTTTTAAGGTGGGTGAAGAGGTGTGCAAATTTGCTGAGGTTTTTGGGGGGCCCTTGAATCAGGATAATGCCGCTGTTGTATAAGGTGATGGTAAGGTCAGCACGTAGGTTTGCCGATGGAGTGATTGTGAGCTTTTTTCCATGGGGGTTGTTCCTTGCTTCTTATACTTTGAAGAGGCTCAAGAAGCCATTGCGCCAGAAAGATGTTTTCCTGGAGTGGAAGATAAGACCGTTGATGACAGTACCCTGGTTTGCGCAGACACGATGGCTGGATATCAGGGTCTCAGGATGACTTTTCAGGATGGAGTGTTTAAAGGCTATGGAGGCAGATTTGGAGAGAGTACAAGGATAGATAACGGTATAGTAATTGTCTCCCATGGAGGTCAAGCTGGGCTCAGCCATGTTGGGGGGAGTGATGAGGCTACTGCCCTAGCGGCTGGTTCGCGTTTTGAGAAGTACCCACAGGACTGCACTACCATGAAGGTTTGATTTACGGAATAAGCTGCTGCGCCAGGATGGTCTGACTTAAATGAAGCAGCGAAAGCAAAGTGCAGGGCTGTTAGTCAAATGCCCATGCCAAGGTGGGTGTTTACCAGGAATTTTCAGTGAAGTAGGTTGAGAAGGCAGTGGTGTACAGGCCCATAACAGGATGGCTACTGTGGAGGTCCTCTTTTTCCTACTGTAGGTAACTACAGCTCAGTCTTCTTTCTATTGATGTGGAGGCATAGATTAGTTCTCTATCAGTTACTATGTATAGGCAGGTGAGGATAAGCCCGATTTAATTTGTTGAGAATAGGGCACAGGAAATGATTCAGTGCAGTAAGTTGGACGGGCTGTAGGATAAAAGCCGATGCCAAGATGGCCACTGTGGAAGTCCTCTTTCTGCTTTGTAAGTAGTTCAAGCTCAGTCCGTTTTCAGTTGTTCTGTAGTCACGGACATGTCCTCTGTCACTTGCTCTGAGGAGGGCAGATCAGTCCACTTTCGCTTGCTGTGATTCGCTTGCCATGAGGGCAGCTACTGTTGTGTATGCAAGCAACTTCAAAATGGATGAACCCACACAAAAACATTACTATGCGGTTGTCATACTGAGCTTCAGTCTAAGTGTGTGTACACAGAATGTGTCCCACACGTGTTCGACTCAGCACATGTGTCCCCCAAGTGGCCAATTCGGCACATGTAAATTGCTGCCCAATAAGAGTAAGGTTGTTGGCGTGGCGCTCACCGTTTATTCGGCCTGGCAGGTAGTCAGCTCGTAGATGCGCAACCCGTTTGTCGGCGCTTTCAGGGGGATCAGTGGCCGATCCGCGTACCAGTCGGCTCTTCACTGGGGCGCCGAAATTGTAATTGTAACTGCAATTACATAGTGCTTAATACACCTGATGAGGCGTCGAAGTGCTTTTTCAGCGAGTAGCACGCTACTCCAGGACCCAAAAAGGAATAGTGGTGAATTAGTATAGGGAGATATTAAATTAATTTGAGTGGTGGACATGTTAATTTGATATTTGGATTGAAAAAGGTTAGTGGAGGGATAGAAGAGGGAAGTGTTTGCATTTATGTAGCGCTTGCTACCCCTGATGAAGTGTTGAAGTGCTTTAATTGATTGCTCGTCAGTGATTTGTGAATGTGTAGTGTGTAATTGTAGGCATTATGGATCAATTTACAGAAGCACTTTGTAAGTATGGGAAGTAGTGCTACAGTAGTTTCACTTACTCTTATACACCTTTGTGAATCAGCCCTGAAACGTCCTATTCCTTATTAGTCAAAGAGCAGAGATGGCACAGTCCTCCCAAGTTTTGCTTATTCGAAGTGAATAGTGCCTGAATATTCTCATAGTCCCCTTTTAGATGTTCTGGGGACAATTCATAAAGACATTAAATAGTGTGTAACAGAGTACTACACAGTGCGGTTAAAAAACAATTGGTAGGTATTTCCTCATATGGTGGTTTAAATGTCTCTCTTAGCCTGCTGAGGCTTGTGCCTATCTGTGTCAAGTACAAAGGATGTGACCCAAGATTATGTGTGATGCTGATCTCATGGGAGGCATGTTGTCTTACCAGAGGTGGACAATCGACACCTTGTGGGAGAAGGAGTTTCAGAATGGGCTTGTGATGTGATGAAAGCAGAGAGGGGGGACCAGCTCAATCAACCAGCAAAGTGTCTATGAGGAATTGGAATGTGTCTTTTGGAATATTTTAATAGGAAGAGAAGGACAGGTGTTGACAACAGCAGGAACTGGTGTCTCTCTTCAAGGAGGCAAGTGCAAGATAATGGGTTGTGCAAAAGTTGGGCACTACAGAATATATTGTCTTCATGAAATTGTTAAGCAAAACCAATTGTGGCCTAGAACCTCGAAACACGGGCTTGAAACTGTGAACCGTGTATGTCGAGTGATGTGTGGGAATGTTGCAAACATAGCCATTGACTATGGCCATTTGAACTATAGCCGGGCTCGTTTACCCCACTCTACCCACCTCCACTCCAATCAACCCCACTTCACTCCAATCTACCCTAAAATAATCCATTCAATCTATCCCACTCCAATCTACTGATGCATCCGATATAGGGGCCTGTGTTTTACCTCATGGTCACAAGTTCAAATCCTGGCGGGTCCACTCAGCCTTTCACCTTATGAGGTTGATAAAATGAGCACCATTGAGTTGGGTAACAAAAAACATCTGTTATTCAGCATCAAAATATCATTGGTTGAAAGTGTGCTTTACAAATACTTATGTTATGTTATGACCTGTGTCAACCTCTCTCTTGCCTCTTGGGCCTCAGAAGGTGGGAAAAGTGATCATGCACTTCAGGAGACATATGCTCAGGGCAAAGAAGTCCCACAGAGAAGCAGACGGTGTAATCTAGAGAGAGAACAGTTTGCATCAACAATAGATTTGCTTGCAGAATATGGCTTGGATTATGTTTAGTGCACAAATCACCCCCTCCTGAAGGAGTTCACCTATATTAGCTATTGATATAAAATCCAAAGAAAACTTGATTATTTTCTCATCTCATGAAAATTGTAATCTACTGACTCTAGGAGCATTCTTGTTGTTGTCTCTGGTCACTCAACGGTTATGATTGAATGTCTGCTGCTTGAGAAGGCAAAGTTGAGTTGGACGGAGACAACCACAGCGGCTCAACAGATACATATTAGTTAGTAGGTGATCTCTTTACCTCAAAGAGTGGCAGAGCAGATAGGGCAATTGTGGGAACTGAACAAGGCTCCTCCACTATAGATGGGATGCCTTAAAAGCGTACATTTGGGGTTAGCTAATCAATATGCTATTAGAAAGAAGAGAACCAAGGCATTGGCTAATTTAAGGCAAGAAAAAGGGGTTCAAAACGCACACACCTTTGTTAATCTAATCACCTGCTAAAAGGATGTGAGCCCAGTTTTGATTAAATAAAAATAAAACATATCGGAACGCTGAAGCTACAGCATCACTTAAAGCGGTAATTGCAAACACAACAGTGATGGACAGAATGTGGATCAATGTCACACATTCACCCCAGTCCAAAGATCTGGGCCCAAATCCATCGTTTTTCCACTCCACACCACCCTGGGTTAGACAATGGCGATATGCAAATCAGCGTTGACCCTGTGCCCCATGGGAACAGTCCAGTCCGAACTACAAAAGCCATGTCCTTCCCAGAACGGAAACAAGCATCCGAGGGCCGGCCCGGTTTCGAGGTAACACCTCTCATCAGCCCGGCTAGCTTGATTCCAGTGGTGTGGAGTGCCTGGGACTCACGTCTGAGCATCCCCAGTACACTTAGAGCGGTAATTGCAAACACAACAGTGATGGACAGAATGTGGATCAATGACACACATTCACCCCAGTCCAAAGATCTGGGCCCAAATCCATCGTTTTTCCACTCCACACCACCCTGGGTTAGACAATGGCGATATGCAAATCAGCGCTGACCCTGTGCCCCATGGGAACAGTCCAGTCCGAACTACAAAAGCCATGTCCTTCCCAGAACGGAAACAAGCATCCGAGGACCGGCCCGGTTTCGAGGTAACACCTCTCATCAGCCCGGCTAGCTTGATTCCAGTGGTGTGGAGTGCCTGGGACTCACGTCTGAGCATCCCCAGTACACTTAGAGCGGTAATTGCAAACACAACAGTGATGGACAGAATGTGGATCAATGTCACACATTCACCCCAGTCCAAAGATCTGGGCCCAAATCCATCGTTTTTCCACTCCACACCACCCTGGGTTAGACAATGGCGATATGCAAATCAGCGCTGACCCTGTGCCCCATGGGAACAGTCCAGTCCGAACTACAAAAGCCATGTCCTTCCCAGAACGGAAACAAGCATCCGAGGACCGGCCCGGTTTCGAGGTAACACCTCTCATCAGCCCGGCTAGCTTGATTCCAGTGGTGTGGAGTGCCTGGGACTCACGTCTGAGCATCCCCAGTACACTTAGAGCGGTAATTGCAAACACAACAGTGATGGACAGAATGTGGATCAATGTCACACATTCACCCCAGTCCAAAGATCTGGGCCCAAATCCATCGTTTTTCCACTCCACACCACCCTGGGTTAGACAATGGCGATATGCAAATCAGCGCTGACCCTGTGCCCCATGGGAACAGTCCAGTCCGAACTACAAAAGCCATGTCCTTCCCAGAACGGAAACAAGCATCCGAGGACCGGCCCGGTTTCGAGGTAACACCTCTCATCAGCCCGGCTAGCTTGATTCCAGTGGTGTGGAGTGCCTGGGACTCACGTCTGAGCATCCCCAGTACACTTAGAGCGGTCAGTTAGTTTGACTAACAAAACTCTCTAACTTTGTAGTTAAAGAAAGAAAAGTAAAAACCACTCTCCGTGTTAAAAGAATATGCAGCAGTTTGTCAAAAGGCTTTTGGCCTCTGTCTATGAAGGCACCACCAATATGTCAAGATAAAAACCAAACGTGAAGGCGTCTTTATTGCTCATTCACCTTCTGAACTCCATAATGGTTATTTGGGGGGGCTGCAGCACCCCTGCACCCCTACCTTCCAGCACCTATGCATTGTTCTGTATATAACTAATTTATCAGCTAAATGACTCCACTCCACTCCACTCCAAACTACTCGAGTACAATTTACCCTACTCTATTACAGTTTACCCCACTCCACTCCAAAGTCCGCTGCAACCTATCCATCTCATCTTCACTCTAATCTACCCCAATCCACTCCAATTTACCACAGTCCACTCCAATCTGCCACACTCCACCACAATCTAACACACTCTAATCCCCCACAACCTACTCCACCCCACTCCAATCTGCCGCACTCCAGTCTACCCATTATAATCCACTGCACCCAAATCTACCCCACTCCACTTCACTCCAATCCACCCCACTCCAATGTACCACACTCCACTCCAATGTAACTCACTCCTCCTCAATATACCCGATTCTAATCTACCCCTCTCCATTCTACTCCATCCCAATCTAACCCACTCCAATCGACTCCTCCCCAATCTCCATCCCGACCCGTGCGATGTGGGGTCCCACAGGGGTCGGCTCTTAGTCCGACCCTATTTAACATTTATGTGACCCCTCTAGCCAGATTAATAAGATCTTTCGGGATGGAGGTAGTCTCTTACGCGGATGACACCCAAATCCTCGTCTCTCTCTCCCATTCAGATGTACACACCGCCTCCAAATTTAGATCTTGTATGGAGGCGGTCGGTCAGTGGATGATTATGAATTCACTTAAGCTGAATGGGGAGAAGACTGAGGTGATGGTGTTTGGAGGGAAAGAGAACATCTGGTCTGCCAGCTGGTGGCCTGACTCGTTAGGAGAGTGTCCTTCTCCCACAACATCGGCTAAGAATCTAGGGGTGATGATAGACCCGGCCCTGGATATGGGCAACCAGGTGAGTAGAACCATCTCCACCTGTTGGGGTCTAATTCACACCCTACGAAGGATTAGGAAATACCTCTCCTTGCAGTCCAGAAAGCAAATAGCGGTCGCACTCATTGGCTCACGCCTGGACTACTGCAATGCGCTGTATGCGGGGCTTAATAGGAGCCTCCTGCAGCGCTTGCAGGTAGTTCAGAACGCTACAGCCAGATTTGCTCTGGATGCTCCTAGACGCTCTTCGGCCACATTGGCCAGGAAAGCGTTGCATTGGTTACCGGTGGAACATCGAGTTCGGTTTAAGGTTTTATGCATGACCTATAGAGCCATCGCAAAAGGAACTGATACGGGAGTCGGGTCCATCATCTCCCACTATATCCCTGGAAGGAACTTGCGTTCCTCCGGGAAACTGCTCCTCACAGTCCCCCGGATTCGAAGATCCAAGTGGGGTGGCAGGGCTTTCTCCACCCTGGCCCCCAAATAGTGGAATGATCTTCCGTTGGATCTTAGATCTTTATCTTCCCTTCAGAAATTTCGAAGGGCTTTAAAAACCCGCCTCTTCTTGCAAGCCTATGTGTAAGGATGTATATTTCAATTTTGATGTGTTTGTTAGGCGCCTTGATACCTGCGGGTTATTGTTTTGCGCATTATAAATTTTAATCAATCAATCAATCAATCAATCTGCCCCACCCCAAACTACCCCTATTTATCCCACACCAACTACTCCACTCCACTCTGATCTACACCACTCTAACCCAATATACTGCACTCCACTCCAAACTACCCCAATCCACTCAACTGCTATCCAATTTACCCCACTCCACTACAATTTACCCCACTACAATCTACCCCAATCTGCTCCACTCCACTTCTGTCTACTCCACAGAATTCCACTCTGCTCCACTCCAGCCTACCCCACTCAATCCAACCCAATCAACCCAACTCCCCTCCAATCTACCCCTTTCCGCACCAATCTACTGCAATCCACTCAAATCTACCCAACTCTGCTCGAACTTACCCCACTCCACTCCAACCTACCCCACTACAATATACTCCAGTCTACCCCACTCCACTTCAACCTACCCCACTACAATATACTCCAATCTTCCCCACTCCAATGTACCCAGTCCAATCCAATCCACTCCAGTCTACCTGACTCTACTCCAATCTACTCTTCTCCACTCTATGCCAGATTTTTCGTTCTTTAGGTGCCAGAATAAGGGTGTGATTACGACATTGCTGTTTTGCACAAAGGAATGAATTTGCCTGTATTTTTAATGTAACGCTGATTTTAGACGCTCCATTTTTAAAACTTGCTTTTAAAACTGTACTTACTGCCACCTAGATCCTCCAGTCACCCGTAGTCCTGTCCGCCCGCTCCCCGGTCCACCACGGGTTTTCCTGCTTGATGTGGAGGGAGTAAGGCGGGACAGGGACAGTCTTCCGGGGGAGAGGTCGGGGGGCGGGAGCACTGCCAAGTACATCAGATAAAAATGAGGAGGAAGGAAGCACTCGCTGGATTTTTCGTTCTTTAGGTGCCAGAATAAGGGTGTGATTACGACATTGCTGTTTTGCACAAAGGAATGAATTTGCCTGTATTTTTAATGTAACGCTGATTTTAGACGCTCCATTTTTAAAACTTGCTTTTAAAACTGTACTTACTGCCACCTAGATCCTCCAGTCACCCGTAGTCATGTCCGCCCGCTCCCCGGTCCACCACGGGTTTTCCCGCTTGATGTGGAGGGAGTAAGGCGGGACAGGGACAGTCTTCCGGGGGAGAGGTCGGGGGGCGGGAAAACTGCCTAATCACCATAAAAACCGGCAATGTGTTGTTCGTGCAGCGGACGAGCGCAGCGGGCGCGCCGGCGGCGCGCCAAAGGCAAGCCCGTCTGCGCCCGTCCGCGACCGCCCGGGACCAGGGGCCACAAACCCTGCCCCAAATACATTTCTAAGCGCATATTCACAGAGTGAGCTGCTATCCCTAAGACCCATGGAGGTTCAACATTGCAATCTATTGAATATGGAACACCGCATGCCCTGTTGTAATAACTGCAATTTTGCTTTCTCCCATTTAGCATTAGGAATAACTGGCGAGAACGCCTGGGTCAGAAAAGATATGACTAAGATGAAGGATGAGGTAACTAGACACTTCACATTTATTACCATCAATTGTAGATCCCTCCCGAAAAATAAGGAGGATATATTCAATCTCCTAATGGAGGTCAAACCAGACGCTTTGTTTCTAACTGAAACGTGGCTCAATGCAAGTTCTGGTCCCGACATTGCTATGGCCCTACCATCAAACTATCTTATAGTGAGAAAAGATAGGGTAAATCAAACTGGGGGTGACATAGGTATAATTTTTAAGAAAGAATACTCGTGTAAATGGGAAGATTTATCTCTGGCCAACTGTGAAGCTGGACTTTTTAAACTTGCCCTATCTCCTCAATCTACGTTTACCGGAATTCTGATATATCGCCCTCCTGGAGTTGCCAGGGATTGGGTGGCAGCATTTCCGGAATTCATCACCCCTCTACTATTAGAAGCTTCCATCTTTATGATTTTAGGAGATCTAAATTTACACTTTGAGGATCATTCTTGCCCACTGGTTCAAAATTTCCTAACGGATTTAGAAGCACTCAATGTACACCTATGCAACTCAGGCCCTACTCACACAGCTGGCCATCAACTAGATCCAATCTTTGCAAATTTCGAGGGCCTTATCTGTGAGCCTGCACTACCGGTAATTTGGTCTGATCACTATCTGACCACTTTCAATATCAAGCTAACAGATAATAAAGTTATAAGCAGACCCAATAATTCTTATTTTAGAAGTTGGAAAAGATTAAAGATAGAAGACCTGAACTCTCAACTATATAAATTGAAGCCCCAACTAAACTTCGATAATCTCAAAGTAAGTGATCAGGCCAAAATAACACAATGGTTAACTAAGGCTGTAGAGTCAACCATTCCACTCTCAAGGAGAAAACGGGATTCCGGGAGACCCCCAGCCCCGTGGTTCTCTGAAAGGCTTAAATTAGAAAAAAGTAAATGCAAAAAACTGGAACGGAACTGGAGGAGAGACTATGATGGGGAAAAGAAGGAAACGTATAAACAAGCTTTGAAGGCATACCATCTGCTATGTAAAATAACTAAGGGGGACTTCACAAAAAGAACTATTTTAGAAGCCAAAAATAATTCTGGTACCTTATTCAAAGTCCTAAAGGATCTAGCAGGGGCCGCACACCAACCAGAACCGCCAACGCTATCTACATCACAATGTAACGGCCTTGCGAAATTCTTTAGTGACAAAATTGTTAATATTCATTTATCCCTCGGTAAGGAGGAGGCCCAACATCTCTCCCCGAAGAGAACCCTGAGTCCCAGGGGGTGGATAGACTCTCCCGGGAACCAGTTGTCGAACTGGAAACCCTTAGACCCACAGTCATTTACAGAAACACTCAACAGCATTAAATCTGGTTCCCCAAATGATCCCATTCCAGCTGGCATTTTTAAACAACTTGACCCTGATATACTTAACATCATTAGAGTATTGCTAAACGCATCCCTAGAGGAAGCGATACTACCAGCTACATGGAAACATGCAATGGTAGTACCATTGTTGAAAAAAGCTAACAGCGACCCGGAGACACTGTCTAATTTTAGACCGGTATCACTGCTTCCCTTGTTGTCAAAAATGTTAGAGAAACATGTAAACAAGCAATTAGGGGAATTCATAACCACCAATAAGCTATTACATCCATCACAGTCAGGATTTCGAGCAGGGCACTCGACAGAATCCACCTTACTAGGAGTTACCGAGGCTATCCGTCAAACGCTAGATCAGTGGGGCACGGCGGCACTCATTCTTCTCGATTTGAGTGCCGCATTTGACACGATATCCCATGAAACACTACTAGAAACCCTGGAGGGAATAGGTATAAAGGGTACAGCACTTAGGTGGCTTGACATTTTTTTAACTGATAGGTCTTACCAGGTATTCTCTAAAAACAATATCTCAGAGATTTTAACTTCCCCATATGGAGTTCCCCAAGGTTCAATCCTGAGTCCCCTGTTATTTAATAATTATATTGCCCCGCTTGCGTGTATTGCGGACAGATTTGGTCTGACAATCTATTCGTACACAGACGATACCCAACTGGTATTCTCCCTGTCATCAGCTGATAATAAGTCTCCCTCTTCCCTTCACTCCGGACTACAGAGCATGGCGCAATGGATGCACTCCAGAAAATTAAAACTAAATAGAGAAAAAACCGAACTACTCTTATTCGGGAACCAGAAAGATTTGTGGGGTCCAGCGCATTGGCCGGCGGAAATGGGGCCTCTCCCGAGAGCCGCTGAGTCAGCTCGAAATTTGGGAGTAATAATAGATGACAAATTGACAATGAGTACCCAGGTCACGAAAACGGCATCAGTCTGCTTTGCCATTCTTAAATGGCTGAGAAAAATTTTGTGGCAACTCCCGGAAGGGGCACAGAGAACTGTAGTGCAAGCATTGATTGGGTCAAGGCTGGACTACGGTAACATCTTGTTCTTAGGGGCCAACAAGGAAATCATACGCTGACTTCAGGTCGTGCAAAATGCGGCGGCGAGGATACTTCTTAATCTACCTAGGCGAGCACATGTATCGGAACATCTACGAAAGCTGCATTGGCTCAGGATTTGCAACAGAGTGAAATTTAAAGCACTAGGCTTTATGCATAAAATAAACACAGGAGAAGCACCAACTTATCTGTGTAAACTGGTCCATAAATACATCCCGACCCGAAATCTCCGGTCTATCCATCAGGAGAGATTTGATGTCCCTAGATTCAGGCGGGCAAGACTAGGAGGACGCTCCTTTGGATATATGGCACCAGTACTATGGAATTCAATCCCGCTCAGTCTTGGCCAGGAAATTAACTACATGAAATTCAGGAAAGGTGTCAAACCAAGAATGACACCAGAGCTTATGACCCTATGGAACAGTTATGATCCAAGGCGCCGGGAAACCCTCAGGGTAGCTGTTGCGCCATACAAATGGAATAAATAAATAAATATGCCACTCCACTCCCGTCTATCCCAGTCCAATATACCCCAGTCCATTCTAACTTACCCCACTCCAATCCAAACTCCACTGCAACATATCCAACTCCTCTCCACTGTAATCTACCCCACTCCACTCCACTCCAATCCATCCCACTCCACCACAATCTACCCCACTCCAATTTACCACAATCTACCCCACTCCAATCTCCCACAATTCACCCCACTCCACTCCAATCTACCCCACTCCACTCTGCTCTAATTTACCACACTCCACGCTACCAAACTGCTCCCCACTCCACCCAAATTTACCCCACTCTACTTCAAGCCAAACTACCCCTCTCCAATCTACCACACTCCACACAAATCTACCCAACTCCACTTCAATCTAACCCACTCCAACCCAATCAACCCCACTCCAATATACCCTACTCCAAGCTACCCCTCCCCATTCTACCCTACCCCAATCTACTCCACTCCAATCTAGCCCTCCCCATTCTACCCTACCCGAAACAACCCCATCTACCCTACTCCACTCCAATCTAACCCACTCCACCTTCAACATACCCCCTCCACTCCATCCCGGTGCAATCTACCCCACCCAACTCTACCCCACCAGACTCTATCCCACTACAATCAAACCCACTCAACTCTAATCTACCCCACTCCAATCTACCCACTCCTATCCACCCCACTCCAAACTAGCCCACTTTCCCATCCCTCTTCAATCTACCCTACTACAACCTCCCCCACTCGAGTCTACCATATTCATTTCCAAACTGCCCTACTCTAATTGACCCAATCTATCCCACTCCACCACACCCTAATCTACGGCACTCCACTCCAAACTTTCCCACTCCACTCTTCCCTAATCAATCTCACTCCACTCCAATCCTAATCCCACTCTAATATATCCATCTCCACTCCACCTCACTCCAAACTATCCACTCCAATCCACCCAATCTTCCCCACTCCACTCTACCGCAATCTACCCTATTCGATTCCACTCTACCTAATCCACCCCACTTCACTCCACTCAAATCTACCACATGTCACCCACATCTACCCAACTCCAATCCAATTTAACCCACTCCATCTCATAATATACCCTACCCCACTCCACCCCAAACCAACCTACTCCAATCTACTGAATCCAATCAGCCCCACTCCAATCTGCTCCACCCTAACCCAATCTACCCCACCCCATCCCAATCTACCCCACACCACTCTATCCAACTCCACTCCAATTTACTCCACTCCAATCTACCCCACTCCAATCTACCCCACTCCAAACCACCCAATTCCAATCTCGTTTACTCCACTCTACCCACCTCCACTCCAATCTACCCCACTTCACTCAACCCCACTCTACCCAAATCTACCCCACTCCACTCTACCCCACACCAATCGACTTCACTCTACTTCAATCTACCCCAATCCATTGCAATCCACTCTTTCCCAATCTACCCCACTCCACTCCAATCTTCTCCAATATATCCCACTCCACGCTACCAGAACCTACCCCACTCCAATCTGCACCACTTCATTCCAATCTACCCCACTCCACCCCAATCAACTCCACTGCACCCCAATCTACCCCAATTCAATCTACCCCACTCCCCTATTCCAATCTACCCCACTCCAATCTACTCCACTTCAATGTACTCTTCTTTAATCTACCCCACTCTACTCCAATGTATCCCACTCCACCACACTCCAAACTAATCTATCCCAATCTACCCCACACCACTCCAATCTACCACACTCCCCCAATCTACCCCACACTAAACTACCCCAATCTACCCCTGCTCCCTTCCATTCTACCCTAACATAATCCACCCAATCTTCCCCACTCCAATCTATCCAAATCCACTCCACTCCAGTCTACCCCACTCCACTCCAATCTTCTCCAGTCCACTCCAGTCCACTCTTCCTCATTCTACCCCATTACATCCCAATACACTCTACCCCAATCTACCCAGAGCTACTCTACTCTAATCTACCCCACTCTTCTCTACCCCAATCTACTCAACTCAATTCTATCCCACTCATCCCAAACTATCCCACTCCAATCTACCCCACGCCAAGCTACCCCAATCTACCCACTTCAATTTACCTCAATCTACCCCAACCAACCCCATTCAATTCTACCCCACTCCACTCTATGTCAATCTACCCAACTCCACTATACCCCAATCTAACCTACTCCAAACTACTCCACCCCACTCCATGTCACACTGGTGCACTTAATGACTAAAATACATTGCGAAAGCCAATATTTCTTGCATAGGAGAGAGCCATTGAACCTAAAAATGATTGTTTCTTCAATGGTGAGCAACCTATTCCTGATCAGCACTTCAAAGGAGGGTCTGCTGCCTAAGTAACTAGTCCCACCCACCAGCTCCTCTTACGCTTCCTTCTCAGTGCCGAGGACTTAATTAGGCCAATGCCGGCGCAAACACAGCTTGAAGGCGGCCGGGATCACTGCTAGCATATCACAGTGTCTTTTAATATTTCATTAGCCGGGTTATTGTTTTCCTTGCATGTTAAGGAAGCCTGCCCCCCACCACTCACTACTTCCTATTTAAATTCTCTATTTTAGCATCAGTGCTGTCTGTGCGCTCAGTTGTTCTTTTATTTGTATTTTAGTTATTGGATTTTAACAGAATTTTCGGTTATTTTGCTTTCCTGAGATATTCTTGGTCACATGTGCCTAGGGCAATCTGCTGCCAAGGTAACTAACTCCACTCACCAGCTTCACCTATGCTCCCTTCTAGATGCCACCCTGGATGCCCAGCTGCAACCATTATATATACACATATACACACGCAAACACACACATGTAGCCGCTGAAGAAAACAAAGGAGGAATTGGCGATATAAGGCCAGATGTAGGTAATTATCATTTACCGATTCTAAAATACCGAATTTTACCGATTTGGTATTTTAGAATCGGTAAATGCTATGTAGCAAAATATTCGGTAGGTAATTCCCATTCATTCTTATGGGCCTATAGGCCCATAGGAATGAATGTGAATTACCGAATGGGTAAATACCGATTCGGTATTTACCGAATCATCCACTACATCAGAAATGGCTCAATACCAGTCGGTAAGCCTGAAATTTACCGAATTTTGGGTTTACGGACTGGTAATGGGCCACCTACATCGGGCCAATAGTTGGGTGTCAAAACTGGATAACATTTAATGCTTAAAACCCAACAAAAGCCATTGAAATTCAGAAGTTATCGCTTACTGAGCTACTACAACGTGCGCCCCCACTATGCACTGCTAATGACCTCACATATTACATCACGCATGGCATCTCAAATGATATCATTGATGAAATCACTGATGACATCACTGATAACAGCATAGTCATATACACAGTGGGGGTTGGCTGCAAGGTCTAGCCTACCCCTAATCCCATTACGGGGTGCCCGATTCCCCCACTGCCCACAGCCTTCAGCAGTGTGTAGCGGTGGGTAGGTACCCTGTGTCCAACCCACTGTATGTAGCCAACCCCCACTACACACATCTTACAGCCTGCACGATGCCTTTAAATGACTTTTTGTTACAGCAGTACTAATGCCGCAGTACTGCAGGTGAACCGCGCTGGGTGATACGGTATCGGGTGCTGGTTCTGCAGTACTGGTGCCCTGAAAAAATAATTTCTGTATTATTTGACTTAAGTGGGGGGAGGGAGAAAGCACCCCACTGGGCCCCAGGGAGTCAGGGTGCGCCCACAC
This sequence comes from Lissotriton helveticus, assembly GCF_964261635.1. Classification (NCBI taxonomy): domain Eukaryota; kingdom Metazoa; phylum Chordata; class Amphibia; order Caudata; family Salamandridae; genus Lissotriton; species Lissotriton helveticus. The sequence goes on along the minus strand of NC_136071.1, from coordinate 42,770,012 downwards.
GGCTCCCTTATGGGGTTTTAGGGGACACAGGGCCGGACTGGGAACCACAACCGGCCCTGGCAATGTGCTCGGCCACCCCTCCTCCCCACGGTGGGGGGTAGTGGGGGGGGGGTGGAGGTGCCGCCGAGCTCATTGCCGGGGCCGGTTTTCGGATGATTTTGGTAACGCTTTTTCAACTATGCTGCAAAAACGGCCCTGTAACAAAAATGGCCCCCAGGGGCACAAAACCGACCCTGACCCGTGCGGCGCACTAGGGGAATGCCCGGTGCCCGCTATGGCCAGTCCGGCCCTGCAGGCACATGATCCAATATTGCATTCTCCACTGATTTCCACGGTGCATGGAACAACAAGGTTCTCACAAGAAGGGCAGCCACAGAGGCGGAGGTCAAGAAACAAGTCCTTTTTAGTGCTTAGAAGCCGAAGGAAGCCAGTCAATAAAAACGCAGTCGGGCCCTTGATGGCATATGTTATTGTTTCTCCTAACACTGCTTCATGAGGAGAGAAGTATTCGAAGCACACACCACTAACCCACTTTGTGATGAGATCTTGTCATCTCTGCACCTCAGTTTTCCATAGCAGCTAAAGGTCCAAATGCCACGTTTGGCATCTTCAGCCAGACCTAGGTTTTTAGCCGACACCACTTGGCATGAAATTGGAACTGCAAGTCCCAGACTACAATCTGCTGCATCAAACACTATTTAAATATGGGGTATAAAATTGGATATAAACAACCTCTGGTTATTTTTTAGTACTGTTTATATACAGAAACCACATGCTATTCCATGTCTTTAATTGCATTCTGGTACTTGTAGTCTTGTAGATTCATCAAGCCAAAATCGGCTCGCAAAGGGCTAGATTCTAAGAATCTGGCCCTTTGCGAGCGCTATTTTTGCATTTGGGATTCATCATCCCAAATGCAAAAATCGCAATTCTAGAAATCGCTAAATTGCGAATAATTGCATTTAAGGAATCTCAATTTGAGATTCCTTAAATGCAATTCATGAATCATTTTAAAATTGCGAATTCGTAATCTGGGGCCGCTATTTACCGCGAAGTCTAACTACTACGTGGTAAATAGCAAAAACTTAGAAAAATGCACTTTAGTGCATTTTTCTAAGTTGTATGTTACACGCACGCATGTCCTTTGGACATGTGTGTGCGCAACACCGGTGCACATTACCATTTCAGGGGTGCTACAGGGTGTCCTTTGGACACCCTGGCACCCTTGAAATCGCTTCCTTATTTGCGATTCGCTAATTGCTAATCGCAAATAAGGAATGACTCCCCATGGGAAAGCCATTCCTTATTTGCGATTAGCAATTAGCGAATCTCAAATAAGGAAGCAGTAGAAATCGCAAAAAATATTGCGATTTCTACATGCATCCCGTTTTGCGAGTCTTTAATAGCGATTCCTTAAAAATCGCTATTAAGGACTCGCAAACCAGGACTTTGAGGAATCTGGGGGTTAGTGCCTACATTTTAGGAAACACACAAGCACGTTGCACTTCCACGATCAGAAGAAAAAGTCAAGCAATTGATCTTCGGATCGAGTGATACTCCCACCACCCCCAGCTTCTGGTGCCCTGAGAAAGGATCAGTGACAGAAGATCGAAACACAAGTATCTTGTGGACAGAATATTGTGTCAAAAATATTGAAGACAAGAATATTGAGTAGGGTAATGTAAATAGGTAAATATAAACATACCATTCTTAACTCTAGATCTAAAAATCTTGAAAATATATGTATATATCCTCAAGGTACATATATTTGTAGTTATATATAGTAAAACTTTACTTACCCTTAGAAAATGACCTACACAATATTTTTGTCCTCGATATTTTTGACACAACAATCTGTCCGACGATATTCGTGTCTCCGATATTTTGTCCACATCCCCTGAGGAACTCAGACCCCCTCCAGCTCCCACCTCCACTGCTAAGAATTTGGGGACAGTATTTGACTACACCCTCTCTTTCTCCACTCAAACTATGCAAGCCTCCTCAGTCTGTTTTGCTAAACTCAAATTTTTGAAGAAGTTGCTGTACCTGGTCCTGGAGGCTACACAAAAAACAGTGATTCACACCTTGGTAACCTCCTGTTTAGACTATGCCAACAGTCTTTAGTTGGGCCTCTGTGCCTTTCTAAATCGAAGACTCCAGATGGTTCACAATGCAGCAGGAAAACTGATCTGGAGGCTTCCTCTTCGGCAGTCTATATCGCCCAGTGCTTAATTTGTAAATAAATAAATGCCAGGCTCTTGTCAGGAGACCACTGCTGCTTGCACCATACATTGCCCCTGCCAGGCTGCCAATGACAGTAACAACACAACTATTAGCCATCACACTCCTACAAGTGTGACATTTGAACTATTTCAGGCCTCCAAAGCTGTAGGAATGGCTTGGGCGGCAGGGAATAGTACATTTTAATTTATATTGAATTAGTAATAACCTGTTGCTCTGGTAGTCTCTAAATTAGCCAGACAGCGCCAACTTGTGCCAGACTGTCACAAGTGCTGGTGTTGACAATCAACGTAAAGCGCACTGCTTACCCGTGAGGGTTTCAAGGCGCCGGGGGGGAGGGGGGTGGTAGTGCTGCTACTGCTATAAAAACCAGGTCTTGAGGAGTCTTCTGAAGGTCAGCAGGTCTTGGATCTGCCGTAGGTGGATGGGGAGGGTGTTCCAGTTCTTGGCGGCGAGGTGGGAGAACGATCTGCCGCCAGAGGTCGCTCTTCGGATGCGGGGGACTGTAGCGCGGGCGAGAGCGGCAGAGCGAAGCTGGCGGGTGGGGGTGTAGAAGCTGAGTCGTCTGTTGAGGTACGCTGGTCCAGTGTTGTGGAGTACCTTGTGTGCGTGGGTGAGGGGCTTGAAGGTTATCCTCTTGTTGACAGGGAGGGAGCCAGTGCACGTCTCTCAGGTGGGGTGGGGTGTGACTGCGGCGTGGGATATCGAGGATCACTGAGTTGTGTTATTCTGCTATAGGTCTCAATAAAAGCGCCGGGACACTCTTTTTGAGTAGCCGTGTGCTATATAAAACCAAATATAACATAACATAACATTACATAACAAGCGTGCAGAGGCGTTCTGAATGCGTTGAAGTCGTTTCAGGACTTTGGCCGAGGCTCCTGCGTAGAGGGCGTTGCCATAGTCCAACCTGCTGCTGACGAGAGCCTGGTTGACCGTTCTTCTTATTTTGGTGGGGATCCACTTGAAGATCTTGCGGAGCATGCGGCGGGTGTTGAAGCAGGAGGAAAAGACGGCGTTGACCTGCTTTGTCATGGAGAGGGTGGAGTTGAAGATGACCCCTAGGTTGCGTGCGTGGTCGGTGGGTGTAGGAGCTGTTCCCAGTGCGGTCGGCCACCGTGAGTCGTTCCAGGCCGAGGGGGTGGATCCGAGGATGAGGACTTCCGTCAATTAAGTGCTGGTGCTGAGCACCAGAAATCACTGGCTCAAATTAAGCACTGATATTGCCTCATTTGAAGCTGCTTCATTGGCTGCCAGTTATTAATCATATCAAATGTATCTAATCTATAGCTCTGACTTGTATAGCTCTAAGTGTAAAGTGTATGTCTGCTTAGTATGCAGTAAATGAATAGCCTGGGCACGCAACGTATAGTTTAAAAATAAAATTATTATTGTTTTTATTAGTGGAATAGAAACAATACATAAGTGGCTAGGTTAAGATACAGGCACTTGTAAATATGGCATTCACAGAGAAAGGTTTCACATTTACAGCTATCATGACAATGTTTAGAGACATCAGTGTTCTCAACATCATATCATTGCCCCATATTGCTCTTTGCCTACATACAACATACGTAACTCAAATGTTATACGTTCCCATCTATTTTATATATCTGTACAGTTTATTTGATCATCACCGTTATTGCATTGCGTCCCCCTGCAGTGGTCTATCGTGAGTTTATTCTAGAAGTTTCTTCCCTGTGCTGTCTGAGACTGAATTCATGGAGTTTGGGCTTTCGTGGCGTCTGACTTTCCTACTTTTTTATGTATTAAATATGTTTGCTAAGCTCCCCATATATTTTAGGGTCTGTTCTGTTGGGGTAACAATCATTATGCCTCTGATTGGGTGTTACAATATAACATGCCGTTGTGCCATTCTTCGAGGGTCGGTACTGGACCTCTAGCCGGTCTCATCGCTAACCATTGAGTCGGGATAAGAGGTGAAACGAGCCATCACGAGACGCCGAAAAATATTGACATCGACAGACATGTTGTAGGTGCTGGTGGTGGTAACCTGAGGGAATTGGAGGGCTGTTTACCCTCCGTGACCACGTCCTGGAATCAATCAATCAAGCATTTGTAGAGCGCTTCTACCTACCTGTGAGGGTCTCAAGGCGCTAAGGGGTGGGGAATGCCGCTACTGTTAGAAAAGCCAGGTCTTGAGGAGTCTTCTGAAGGTCAGTAGGTCTTGGGTCTGCCATAGGCGGAAGGGGAGGGTGTTCCATGCCTTGGCGGCGAGGAATTTGGACCCTGAGCCTAATATATTAGACTTCTGTGTGACTTGGACTACACGAAGTTTCCGTTTCATGTACTACTGCCATGATATTTATTAATCCACTGAATTAGCGCATCATAGGACTCTACTGAGCGGAAGCGTGCTCACTGAACACCAACGTCTAGGCTACCAGTATCTGTATCTACTACCACATACTCTTAAAAGCTATGGGAGAAATAGATAACAGAGCTTTACATTGGGATATAAAGCTCATTCCAAATTCTTTAAGACCAACTTTGTCGATCTTGAGTGTGCCTCACCTCAGATGGTAGTAGGCAAACACTGCATATTCGATAGGAGGGATAAACATATTTGTTGTTTGTCAATCCACCAACATGCGTCAACACTGATTTCTGTTAAATTTGAGGAACAATGTTTTAGATGTTGAAAAAAACTCAAATAACACAACTATTTCATTGATTCCTTCAAATTAACAATCGTTTAATAACAAATGTGTCTGTCTCATATGTTGTCTCTCGTGTCACAGTGTATTTGTGATATTTTGTGCAATCTTTTTTTATTGGATTTTAGATTGTTTTTAAATAGATACATGTTATGTAATTGTATAAATTGCTTTGTATGGTGTGATATATCAATCAATCAATCAAAGAGAGTTTATAAAGCGCCTGGTTACACTAACTAGTGTGTACAGAGAGGATGCGAAGAATGGTCCAGTGAAGCCAAATCGATAAGGTGTTTTACTCCTGGAAAAGCCAAGTTTTCAGCCTTTTTCTGAAGATGTTCTCTGACTGTTCCATACGGAGGTCAAAGGGGAGAGCGTTCCATTGCTTGGCGGCCAAATAGCGAAAAGAACGGCCTCCCATCCCATATTAATGATTGCCAAAGATTGTCTTGTGTGTCCCTTTAAAGACGGGTGTAGAGGAGTATATGAGCTTGAAAGAAGTGTAGTACGTTAGAGGTGAATGAATCGATTTCTCCAAGGGATTTTACTGTTGACAATAAAGCCATCTCATCGCTGCCCTGCGTTTTGCCAGGAGCATGCCAATCGACATTAATTTTTGGTCTGCTTTGTTTACTGTCAAACTGTATCCCAATAACGCCATCAGGGGGTCCATCTCCATGTCGTGGCAGTTATCTTCCCTATTTCTAATATAACCTCTTTCCAAAACGCGAATATCTCTGGGCAGTGCTATCCCACATGTACGAAGGTTACATTTTGCTCGGAGCATCTATAATATGCCGCTGTGTCTTGTGGCCCATATTTGCGTAGTTTCTCTGGAGTGTAGTATGTCTGGTTAATGTATTTAAATTGTATGAGTCTGTGTTTTCCATTTTGCTAGACTTCCTTAATCATGGCGCACCAGCATTCGTCTGCGATTACAGTGCCAAGTTCTCTCTGCCATTTTGGCTTCGCCTTCGTTACAGCGGGCCTGCGGGCCTCCTGGGCATCGGCGTAAAGTCTCATAATTATTTTAGTGGGTGTCTTTTCCCTTATTAAGGATGAAAGTGCTGGCTTGTCTGGGGGCTCTTAACATGTCATCCCCCAACCGTTCGTGTAGCATATCTAGCTCTGTAGTGATGAAAGCGGGTAATGACTGTATGATGTTCTGTTTCCGTTCTCAGCTCCTCCCAACATTTAACCACCCTGTCTTTGAATAGGTCTCCCATTGTTCAAGGAAAATGGCAGGTGTATTCGTAGCGAAATCAATCAATCAGGCCAAGTATGTCCAAAAATACTTCTTTATTTAGTTAATCTTAAAACTGGCACACAGCCAACGTGTTTCGATCCCAATTGCCAGAGGGAACTTCGTCAGGGCTCTTTAATGTCCAACTAAGTAATCAATATAAATTGTGTGGTAGGTAAGTATGAACCTCCAAAGATGCAATCAACCTCAAATGAGAAGTGGGCATGTGTTGCAGGATCTCTCACCCAAGAAATAGAGGGTTCCAAATACCCAGAATTAATTAAAATACACACAGGTCCAAGGAACCGCTTGAACTTCAAGGGATTTATTAGTTAAAAGTTCCTGATGTGCGGCCTGTGCAACATTGCAGTCTAGTGTAGCGGCATGATAACTGGCAGGTGGTGATCTCTACCGACCGGAACGCTTGTTTTACTTCTTTTCCATTCCTATTGTAAACCAAGAGCACCATTTCACCGGTGTATGTGGTGAATACAGCACCGATCCGGTTTGTTTCTCCACAAGGCTCCACCAGGCCTGAATTGTGGGAGCATGCAGAGGGATGCAGCATCTCTTTCTATGTAGAGGTATGGCAGATCCTCTGGTCCGTGCAACCAATAGTGTGCGTAAGAGCTCTTGTCACCTTTATAGTATGACTCCAAATCTGGTGCGTTGAGTCCTCTCATGTCATATGGCATGGTAAGCATTTCCCATTTCACTCTCGGTTGCTTACCGAGAGTGAGAGTGAGAGCTCAGCGTAGTAAAAAATGTGTGTGTTAGCAGTATTGGGATGTTTTGTAATAAGAATAAGAACATAGGCAGGATCCCCCTTTTCATAACTGCAACACGCCCCAGTAAGGATAATGGGAGTTTAATCCAGCGATCTATGTCTTTTTCCAATATTGCGATCGCAGTGCCGTAGTTTGCCAATACAACTGTTGCATGGTCTGTATGGATCTAAATACCTAGATACCTGATTAGTTCCATCGTCCAAGTCAAAGGGAATTCAGTGGAGTAGGATTCATAATCGAGGTGAGGGAAGCACTATAGACTTCTCCCAGTTGATGCGGAGTCATGACAGTCCTCCGAACGGCACCACCGCTCTAAGAATGGGGTTAAGGTTTTTCTCCGGATCCCGGACATATATTAGTGTATCATCTGCGTATACTGAGATTATGAGCCTATAATTGGGAAACCATTCACCCCTGTGGCTGTGGTATTTCCGCATAGCGCATGCTAGTGGTCCTGCCACTAGGGCGTATAATAAAGTTGGAGAGGGGGCACCCTAGCCTGGTACCTCTAGTGATACATAACCGTGTTATTTCCCACCCGGACTCTCGCCATTGGCTCCGTATATAGTATTTCTACAAGTTTTATGTAGGCTACTCCCACACGAGGAAGGACCGCTCTTAAGAAAGACCACCCGACCGAGTCGAATGCTTTCACTGCATCAAGAAAAACAGCAGCAACCTTGACTTCTGGATTTATTTGCTGCATCACAACAAAGATGGTGCGGAGATTGGATGTAATGCTTCGTCCAGGAATAAATCCGGATTGTTCCGGACGTACTAATCTGGGTAGTAATGGGGCCAATCTATTCGCTAGGATCTTAGCGTACAACTTGGTGTCAACATTTAGCAGCGAGAGTGGTCTTTACGAAGAGCATTCATTTGGGGGCTTAACTGGGTTTATGACAGCAATGATTATGGCTTCATGCATAGAGGGAGGCATGATACCAGACTGTAACATTTCCTCAAACAGCGTCACTAAGTGTGGAATTAAAAGATCTTGGTATGCCTTATAAAAGGTCACTGTGAGTCCGTCTGCTCCTGGTGCCTTTCCAGGCTGCATAACCACAATGGCCGCTCTTACTTCAGATGATTGTAATGGAGCCATTAAGTGCTCCCTATATTCTGTGGTAAGCCACGTCATGTGTATAGGTTCTAAGTAGTCATTTACGCTCTCTGTATCCGTTTCTGTACATGTGCGGTATAGGTCTGCACAGTATCTACAGAACGTGTCTTCTATACTGTCCTCATCATATAGCGTTTCCCCCTCCTCATCTAGGATTTCCTTAACATTCCTCCCCCCCTCCTCCAACCCCTCCCGGTTTCTCTCATTGGTCTCATAAGAGCAGCTAGTGCCACCCCCGGGCACTCACCCACTCCATATATTCTGGCTGTGGCTTATTTGCCCATATGTTTTACTTCACTGTTGGCTGTCATGGTACTCTGTCAGACTAGTTTTAATATCACCTAGTAGTAAGTTCTCCCCCGTTTGTTGATATCGTTTTTCTGATTCCGCTAACTCCCTCTCCAATAGCAATAGACTCCCACATAGTGATTTCAGTACCCCTGCGTGTTCAGAGATAGTGATCCCTCGAATATAAACCTTGAAGGTTTCCCATACTATGGTGAATTTGTCTACTGACCACACGTTGTTAGAAAATAAATCTTCTATTGATTTGGCTAAGTCTGCTCTAAATACATGGTCCAGAAGAGAGTAGGGGGGGGGCATGTAAAAGCTGCTGGTCTCTGGACCTGCATGACCATGTCTAGCATTACTGGTGAGTGATCGGATTATGTATGCGGCAATGGTTCACAGCGGAGGGCTCGTGACACCAGGCTTTTAGATACCAGCCAGTAATCTATTCAAGTGTGTGTATTGTGTGCAGAAGAGTAGTGTGTGAATCCCATTCCCCATGGGTTGCGAAACCTCCAGTGATCGACTAGGTCCAGGAGTTCTGTAGTGTTGCTAAGTGCACGCGCTGCCCCTGAGGGCCATCGGGGGGCATTTAGATCGGTCAAGTTCAGGGTTCAATATACAATTAAAACCACCTCCCAGATTTGTGGTAAATGTCTCCATTGTAGCAGTCGTGCCCCTAATGTGTGATAGAACTGTGGGTTATCGTAGTTTGGGCCATATACAGCAACTAGCATCACCTCCGTACGATCTATATGACAAATTGCCGCCACACATCTACCCCCTGTGTCTACGTACCCTTCTTTAAGTTGTATGTTTGATTTACCCATATCAGCACCAGCAGCGGCCGGTGGAGGGAGTGCTGCTGGGTGGTGACGTGGGGTGAGGGAGGGGCAGGGTGGGGGGTAGTAAACTACGGATTACAGCCAAATACAGGTAAGTAAACATATAAATAAAAAAACGAATTTCGTTGCACGCACTGCATTGCCAAATGCAATGCAGTGCCTGCAACGAAATTCGCGTTACAGTTATAACTTACAGTTCTTATTTGCGCCCTTCCCAAACCTTTTTATAACTTGCGTATCTCTGTACAGATTGTTGTCAACTGCTTGTCAGACTAAATTAACCATACCTCCCGCCTTCCCGGTCCAGTGCTTGTACCCTCTCCTATTACGTCACTTATAGAATATTAAATCATAGCATTCATATCAATACTCATACCATCTCAAATGGCAACATTTGTGAGAAGAATGTGCTTGGTATAGGGCAAAGTTATAGTTAATTTAGTTTGGCAAGCGAGTTGACAGGACTCTGTATGGAGGTGAGCGAGTTCTAGTACATTTTGGGCGGGGCACAAATTATAAATTGAAGTTATAACTACAATTTTTGGATTTATAAGGTTTGTGTAGTTTATGTTGGTTTTGTATAAATATTATAAATGAAGTTTTCCTAACTAAAACTAATCTTAAACCTTTGGCATTTCCATTGAGTTTGTATGTTTATTTGAAATTGTTTCTAATCATATAAGCATATTATAGTATAAATTATTTTAAATTGTTGTTTTGGCACCACAGTACTTTCTAGATACTTTCAAGAAAGTACTGTGATACATCATGAAACTTAAAAAAAAAATACTTCAATGAAAATACTTTCCTCCTAACTCTACAGAATTTGCCAAACTATCTCATTACTTCGAGTAATATGCTATATTTGATGTTAAAACACGAACAAATACAAAGGGTGCTCCAATCAATATGGCTGCCTTTTTATTTTGCAAGGGCTTTGATTAACGAATAATAATGTGTTTTGACATCACCATGTATAGTGGTATGCCGTAATTGTACCTTGGCCCAATATATCACTAAGTTTTTGTGAACTTATTACTTAAAAACAACTGAAAAAATTCAGATCAAATAGCAAAAAGACCCCTTTCCACACCATAATCTACATTTCTGCTAAATTACTTGTAATTCCGTTCAGGTATTTTGTTGCTACGTCTGTTTAAAAAGTCTACGGAAAATGCATTGGTGGGAAAATGTGTTTTGGGACCCCCCTTTTTTCTTCACACCCCCCTCACTATTCACCACAAAACTTTGCATCATCAGTCAGTGTAGAAAAAAGAATAGGCTTGCAAAGTTTCCTGGAGACTAATCAAACGGTGACAAAGTTATTAGCAAGGAGAAATCTGAGGAAAACCCTACCACTCCTCTGTATATATATTCTCCCAAGATCGCTGCACCAAGCCATTCAACCTTCCCACACCGGTGCCTGCATTGGCGGCAGCTGCCGTTAATCCATATACCAACATAAATTTTCGTAAATATGAAAAAATGATGCAGCACGCCAATAATTTATTGTGCACACAAACAACAACGCGTTTCAGCCGTGAGCCTTTGTCAAGTGCCTATTCATTTTTTTATTGGGGGTGAGACCCTCAAATCCCCACACCTTTTTTAAAAATAATAATATATTTTTTCTTTATTGGTGGAACCCCCATTTTAAATTAACTTTATCACCATATTCCCTTAACCAACTCCTAAGATTACCCCTACCACCCTCTATCCCTACCCACCCCTAAACCCAAATAATACCCTTGCCGCCCTATACCCCTACCGACCCCTACACCCTAAAAATATGCTTACTACCCTATACCCTTACTCACACTTCAACCCTAAAATTACCCTTACCAGGCTACAGGCTGTTTCCCATTGGAAACTTAGCAGCGTGTTGTCAGGACAGCGCCCCTTCAACGATTTAAGCTCTTTCTCCATGGCTACTTTTTAAATTATCCATACCATTAGCTTGTAGGGGTTCGAGCATCCGACATTACCACCAATGGTGCGCCCCCTCTGGCATGTAGTGTCAAGTTACTAACCCCCTGTTTGTCTTGTCTGTAGTGTGCTAAGTCAGGGTAGTATATCCCAGTTTATGATATGGGTGAAGGCCTCCTTGAGCGAGCTCCTCAACAAAGGGAAACAACCTTTACAACGAAACTTTACATCGCACTACCATTACAACTAAACTTTTACAACGCAACATCCATTACATCGCATGCCATTACAACGCAACTATTACAACGCATACCACTACAACGCATGTCATTACAACGCACACCATTACAACGCATAACATTACAACGCATAGTACCCTTACACTATCCAACACTTACCCTACTGTTGCACCCCCTGGAGTTAGATTTTTACCCCTACACTATCCAACACTTACCCTACTGTTGCACCCCCCTGGAGTTAGAATAGTAATTTTTACCCCTACACTATCCAATAATTACCATACATGCAATGTAATGTTATGCGTTATAATGGTGTGCGTTGTAAAGGTAGTATGTGTTGTAATGGAATGCGTTGTAAAGGTATTTTTTAAAAATGTGTTGTAATGGCATGCGTTGTAATGGATGTTGCGTTGTAAAAAATGCGTTGTAAAGTTATGCATTGTAAAAGTATGCGTTGTAACGTTATACATCCCTAAACAAATGTTGCCCGTCTCACGGAACATGATATAAATTCTCTTGGTATCTCTTCCAATAGGCGATGAGATGTCTCTTCGAGGGTCCAGCTCTTTTGACCAGACGGAATACCATGTCCCGATGCATCCGACCCCACTGAACAGCATCCTCCGTGATGTGGCCCATCTAAATAAGGTGTATGGAAGTGCGACAAGATGGCCGCCACCACTGCATGAACTTCAAAGCCTGAAGCGTCATCTACAAGGCAGTCACCAGAAGTCCAGCAAGATCCAGAAATCTGGGGTATGTCACCACAACCTCAACATCTCCAGCCTTGAAACTAGACAATGGACAAAGGAAAGAAGACGACGACAAGCCTTCTCTTGCTGCACCTCAAGAATCTGAAAGTCTATCCTCATTTAGAAACGGTATCTTCACTCCCTCCACTTCCGGGCGGACTGACGGCGTCTCTTCCAGAACCATCTTGTCGCTGTGCAACTCCATTTACCGGAGGTGGCCGAATGGTGATGGATACCTTCCTCCACAGTCATTCCTTTAGCTTTGAGGACCTGGAATAATCTGACCTGTCGCATTTACATGAGTGAGAGATGGTTCGTAGTTGTTTTGGCAGCGATGACAACGGCGATGGTTGGTGCAAGCTGCAGTGGCCTCCAGGTCAGAGCGCCGGCACATAATATTTTACAAATTAAGCACTGTCACTGCAAGAAAATATGAGTTGCTAAATATTGACCTGCTAAACATTTTCTGATTTCAAATCAATATCTTTTCATGACACAAAAAGGCCATAGACCAGCAGCAAAACAGCAAATTATTTACAAGCATCTTAAGCCACAGGTGCGTCCCTTTTTCATATTTAAATCGATGCACTGGTGGCACAAGGGGCTTGTAAATATTGCGATTTAGCATCAAATGTTGAGGTGGTGGAATTATTTGCTGAAGTGAAAAAAACATGAAAATAGACACACAAGTTGAATGCTAAAAATATCAACACAAAAGGCGTCAGTGTCTTTTTGTGCAAATAACACATGAAAGTGAGCTGAAGGACCGAACCCTAGTTAACGGAAATAACGCACCACAGCAGGGTCAGTCTGCTACAGAAAATAGGCCCGGGCACCAAAACAAAAGTGGTCCCCTTTAGTGAATCAGATAGCTAAAAATGTGGCCCACATTTGCAAACTGGAGCAGTTTTGAACTTGTAGAGACATAGGGCCAGATGTACAAAGGCCTTTTGCAGTTCTTACTGGGCTGAATCGCAATTTCGTCCCGTTAAGAAATGCAAAAAAGCCATTTCCGATGTAGAAAAGCAAAGTGCAATTTTTACTCAATAGAAATAGCGTTTTGCAATTCCCTAAATAGGAAATCGCAAATAGGGATTTCCAATTTGTGATTTCTTAGCACATGAACAAAGCATTTCCGAAATGCAAACTGAACATTTAGGAAATGCAATTACCATCGCTTCAAAGTCGATGGTAACCATGTGCAATTTAAAAAAAGCCCCCCCACAATGTTTTTTTTAAAGCCAATAGAGCCCACACATGCCCCTGGACCACATGTGTGCTCTACATGTGCAGCACTAGTTTTGGGGTGTATTACCCGGGGTCTTATGCCCATAGCCATCTTGGTTTAGCATTTCCAAAATAGCGATTTCCTACTTGGAAATCGCTATTTTGGAAAGGCTTAATCAGCATATTGGTACGAACAGCATGTTTTTTTTCTAATTGTGATTTCCTAATTGCGATTCCTGAGTAGGAATCGCTATTAGGAAATCAGTAATTTCATACATATCATTTTGCTTTTCCTAAATAGCGATTCTATGCAGTCGCTATTCAGGAAATGCGGCTGCCCGAGGCCACCCGGTCGCCATCAAGAGGGCGGCCCCCTAGTCTCAGGTGGCCTCCCCCCGCCCCTGGCCTTCAGTCGTCCACTCCTCCTCCCCGGGGAGGTGGAGCCCTGGCAGGAGAGTGGGTAGGCCAGCGACGCACGTCCGGGGCGGCAGGCAGGGCAAAGGGTATTTAACCTCCCCTCGCCAGTTCAGATGCCTCTTTGCCGCTCCGGACGTCGCGCGACCTTCGTTAGGGACACTCTTTTCCCTCCCTACCTCTTACCCTGAGTGTCAGCGGGGGGAACACTGTTGGAACTTTTAATATGTACTTTTTTCGTTGCAGGCGGAGTTACAGGGCGATCGGGAAGCAAGAGAGGTGCAGCACTGTACTTCAGCGGGCACATAGGGGTGCCAGAGCCTAAAACCTGGAACCTGAAGGGAGGTCCGGGAATCCGTGTCGGCGCCCCAGTAGTCCTTCGGGCGGTTGTGGGCCTGTGCAACCGAGGGTTTGCCTAGAGATGCTCCGCCCCGCAAGGGGCTGGAGTATATTATTACCATAACAGGGCAGCACATAGGTGGTTCGCCACGGTGCTGCTTGGCTCATCAGGCGGGCAGGTGGCGAGAATGTGGCCTGCCCTTGGATCGCCTGTAAGATAACCCACAATGATTACATAATGTTGTATGTAATAAACCTGCAGCAACTTTTCCCAATCTAACACTGTGTTTGTGTGTTATTTGCGGGATGTTTGGGTATGTTGTGGGGGCGGGGGGCCCTTTTGCCATGATGAGACTATGCAAAATTGCATTTTCGTATATCAGGCCCCTTGGTGTATAGCTGTTCTGCAAGGTAGGGAAGAGTGCATCCATTTGTGCTTGCTGCAGGCAATTTTTGTGGTAATTTCTGGGAAATCAACAGCGAAAACCAGCCCACCAGACCATAAAACAGGCCACAAAAAGCCAAAAATCCAACCCACTCATCCGACACTGCCAGATTGCCCGATAGGCCAGTCCGACCCCGGCCACACTCTGATATCCTCCCTTGCTGATGCGGGGCGCATGCGCCCTCCAGCCCTTACCTTCTGCACTCCCTGAACCAGGAGCTGCCTGCCAGCACACTGTTAATGGATGATATACTAAGCTGCTGGAATATAATTCTCTAACAGCTGTATGTCGACCCCCTGGGGCAGCCCGGCTTACAGAGCAGAGGCAGGGAGCCCTGCCAGCCAGAGCAGGGAGGGCGGCAGGGATTTCTAACCTCCCCCCACCCCCCGCGAGCTGATCCAGGACTGTCGCGAGAGGGGTGGATCAGACAGAGTGCACCAGTTCGACCATTTGAACCTCAAAACGATACACAAATATACAGAAATAAGAATGCATCAAACAAATACATACATTATGAAAGATCTGATTTTATTCATCAACAAAAATGTGCAAAAATCGAAATTTTAACTGGAAAGTTGGACCTGTTCCAAATGTGGTTTTAGCACAGCACTTTGGCCTGTCTGCTCCTAATACATGCTCTTTTTGTCGAGCCTACCAGTGCTTCAATTGAGGCCACCAATTGGCCACGCCAGTCTGTTTGCAGTTCCTGTGCTGCGAATCAAACTAAGGACACCCTTTCAATTTTCAACCTCCAATTTTCTAATTAATTCACATTTGCAGAAGATCTTTTCAGTTTTGCATTTTGCATTTTTCTGTGACAACCCTGCATCAATCTGCTAATGTAATTTAATTTTCTAAAGAGGTGTAGATCTCCTGAGTAAATGCTGCAGACACCAAGGAATCCACAGATCCCAAGTTTAGAACCCCTGAGCTAGAGAACTGACATGCAGAGGCCTCCAAGTCCCTATTCGGATTCAGATTGCACAGCCAGAGAGCTGCTGTGCACAAAGCATTCATCTCTGTACTATTTCAGAAAACAGACCATTAGAGAACTGACAGTCAAAATACATCCATTCCCTTTCTTTAACGGACAAGCAGAAATCATGAATTGCAAAACACACAGGATGATGGACGAAATGTTGCACATTGGCAAAACATTCACCCCCAGTCACAGATCTGGGTTTAATCCATCGTTATTTTGCTCATCATGCCGCCCCAGTTCAGACATGGCCATATGCAAATCAGTCTTGACCCTGTGCCTCATGGGAACAGTCCAGCCCGAACTGCAAAGCCATGTCTTCCCTGGACCAGAATCAAGCATCCTAGGACCGGTTTCTGGCTATCAGCCGTCTTCAGCCAGGATAGCTTGACTCCAGTGGCCTAGTGAGCACGGGACCCACGTCTGGGCATACCCTTCCCACATAGGGCGAACAGCAAAACACACAAGATGATGGACGGAATGTTGAACATTGGCAAAACATTCACCCCCAGTCACAGATCATGGATTGATCATTCTGATGCAGGCGAGAGAGAGAATTGACCATCAGAGATGGGGAAATGTTCGATCAGATGCATTGCGACAGTAAAGGATAGACACACAGAGGTGATTATGCCTCATTCTAATGCATGACAAGCAGCCAATAAGCTGGCAAGCTTTGCCTATTGCTTCTTTTTATTGGTTAGGGGTGAATAACTAGAAATTTTGCTGATCTAGAGGGCCAAGGAGATCGCATTGTTCACGGATCAAATAAAGAATTATAGGATTTCCCTGCACTCGTTCATGAATGACAGTCTAACGTTCTGTTTTCGGAGGAAGGAAGGTCTTCATACTCGTGATCAGGACAGTCTATGAGACCGAAACCAGAGCAGCGCGTCCAGTTCTGTTGATTTTTCATCTCCAGTTTGATATTTACAAAGTTCTACCATAGAGTGGACGGCGGCCTCAATGTTGTCGGGTCTGCAGAAGAACCATTCCTTGGCTTGTTGATGGACCGCTGCACGGTCACAATGGAGGGGAGCAGTGCAGAGGGTTCAATACTGGGACCTTCAGATAGCTTAGTGTTGTGACCAAAGTCCATGTGCTAATCAGGGTCGGCTACAAAGTGCTGCTGATGCAAGGAGTCAGGAAGTGCTTGGAGGGATTTGTACCCACAATGGGGTGGGGGTGGAATTCATCCAAGTAGCAGCCACTGAAAGTGGAGAGGGATGGAGGGAACCTCCCAGAGAAATGCATGATCCGGGTGCCAGATTCTCAGCAGAGGAGGAGATAGTTCCACAAAAGAGTCTCACTGTGGAGGTGAGAGATTCATACAGCAGTCTCTCAGTAGGGTGACTGATACAGAGAGCAGTCTCTCAGCAGAGGTAGTAACTCCATGGAACATTCTTTCAGCAGTGGAGGGAGTAATAGAGAGGTCTCTCAGCAGAGGTGGCCAGAGTCAAGTACTAGTACACACACTCACCATGTGCAAGCAGCACAACACTTCACCCTTTCGTGTATTGTACTTCACGCAGTCACGCATAGACCCAGTACATGCTTTAATTGTGCATGCACTGTACAGAACTACAGCTCTCATGTACTGTATTCTTCACTGGCATACATACAACCAGTACATGCACTATCCCCACATGCACCACACAGTACTGCTCTATACCTGTACTGTACCCTTCACAGGCACATAGATATATACATACATCGAGCATAAAGTCACCACTCCTGCGCTGAACAGCACTCCACATCAACCTGATGTAGGCCAAGGAGTGAGATAAGCACTCCAGTGACACAGGGTGAAAAGGTCCTGTTCACTACTACTGATCACTACAAGGTACGCTGCCATCGCCACGCTCGTGCTGCCTAACTCCTGGTGACGGCAGTAACCTTTCACCACTATGAGGGTAGCACTTTGGTTACCTCTCCCGGTACAACAACACCGCAATCCATGAGAAAGACCTATGTCATGACACACAAGCATGATCCGTGTTTACCTATGACAAAAAATCAGCATTAGGGAGCCGTACCTCAGTTTAGTTGGGCACTCAGGGCAGGGGAACACATTTTTTATCATGCCGGTGACTTTTCAGTCCCAACACCACATCACTAAACTCCATATTCAGCAATTTATCCACCAGACCAAATATCTCCCATTTTTGGTCCCTTTGAGGTCTTATATTTGAAAAATACCAATAAAAGCCAAACATAAAATGAAAATAGCTATAGTTTCTGTCCTTATTTCCCAAAGGTGTTTTGATTGTCAAACTGGGGACCCTTTTTAACAGCATGTGGCAGAACACAGACCCTTTTTAACCAATAGGAAGCGGCTGAAAAGTATTACAAAGTATAGGGTGGGTGGGCGTGTGCTTAGTCAGAGACACGGCTAAAAAGAACAAAATATTCTGCAACTATTTTGTTGTTATTTCACTTATCAAACAGAACACACACCTTCAATGAAAAAATAAATTCAAATAAAACTAACTGGTAAATGCACCCATTTGAGTAATGGAAGCAGCTCAGACTGGTAAATGCGATTACTGCAGAGGGCTGCGTAACCAGATTGTGACATGTGCACGTATAGTCCCACAAGGCACCGTGAATATGCAAGTCATTATTTTTTAATGATTACCCGCAGTATAAGATGGACTGTCGCAAAACGTACAACAAGATTAAGGACCTGGTGTGGAGTTTAGCGGACGGATCCAGGCCACAAATGTGAAAGATGTCCTCTCTGCCTTATTACAAGTGCATTACTTCCTAATATCCCATCAGCATTATTACAAGGGCATTACACCCATCAGCATTATTACAAGTGCATTAGGATGCAATGCACTTGTAATAAGGCGAACAGGAGATCCCTCACATTTGTGACGGAGTACCCGTCTGCCAGACGTACGCGAGATCCTTCGCGTGCTTTCAAAATATATATTTTTAGCACCACACAACCAGAGAGTACCTATTACAAACATTGTTGTATAAGTTTCGATTTGATGAAATGAAATGAAATGATTACACACGACTACCCGTAGGCATCTCGGCGCTTGTACGAATACCGCCGAAGAACCCTTCCTGGCCTTTCCCTGTGAGGTGTCCACTCCTGGGCACCCCCAAGGTGGAGGCCAGGCATCCTTAGCATTGTGGGGGCCGTTGTGGAGATTAAGCAAGCTATTGCCCAGAGGTGCAGAGTGGGACCCATGATTAGAATAGGCACCGAGGCGAGAATTATCAGGTCCGAGGAATTTGAGCCCGAGACCCGCCGAGGCAGGGAATTGAACCCTGGTCCCGGGCTAGACCTCTGCATCAGGGTCTGCCGCTCTAACCATTGAGGGTCTGCCGCTCTAACCATTGAGCCACACTTCTCTACTAGCACTCCAGAACTCAGCTGGCAACACCCTGTCAAACACCTCATTCACATTCCTGTCAGGTATCAGGTGCCCTGGCGCGTAGGCTTGTGCTCTGTCTCGTCTGTTGTTTCACAGCACACAAGAAACCCCCCCCCCCCCCCCCCCACAGCTGAGGCAACTGAACCTAGGTAAGAACTGCTCATGAAAGACTGGTTTTAAATAATAAAATAAATAGTAAGGAAACTGCTTTGGTAAAATTAAAAAAAGACTTGCAACATCCAGCCCACTTCAACCACTGCAAATAGGTACAGGTTTTAACTACTCGTGAAAACACAAGAGTGTACCCAATTTTGCACTCATTTTCTAAGCAGCATGGGGCAGATGTATTAGTTTCTCATACAGTGAGGTGCAGTAGTGACAAATGCTGCACTGTGCTGCATGAGGAGAGCAGGAGTGCCATATTTGTAGAAATATGGCACTCTCTTCCCCTCTCACTAGTGCTGGCGCAGAAATATGCTGCCGTGCTCTATGGACACACATTTGCACTATAGTGCAAGGGTGTCTCTGTGAGTCTAGCATACGTATAGCCTTCCCGTACAAAATAGCATGCCTAGACTAACTTTAGAACTTTTCCCATTTTGTATGTGTGCTGTACAGTGCGGCACACATGCTAAGTCACAAAATAAAGGAGAAATTAAAGCATTTCTCCTTCATAGCGCCTATTTGAAATGGACAATATTTTCTCATGCTAAACCCTGTCTACTTTTTTAAATAAATTGGGTTTAGCGTCAGAAATCTTGGATGGGTGTATGGGAACACCCATGCACCACCCATGGTACGCCTCCTTGACGCTAAGTAATGCAAAGCAGGTCTATGCCCTGCTTTCCGCTACTTTTGAGTGTTTTTCAGTGCTAAACAAGTGTTTAGTGTTTAGTAGCACTGGAAGGTAAATTAGTAAAAAAAGATTTTGCGTCATTTTACATCACTTTTGTGATGAAAACACAGTATTAAATCTTAGTGAATAGACCACGTAAAATTTGTTCAAACTCTGTTGTGTGTAGGGGTGGGCGGTATTTGCGTAATCGTGTTACGCAAATCTCCGCGAAATGGTTGTTCGCGATGCTTTTTTACTGTTCGCAATTGATGTTTGCGTGCTCGGGGGGAAATATCTTGCGAACACGCATTTGAAAACGCAAACAAGCAAAACATTTTGCAAAGTCGCAGAACGCAGAAGTTTGGGCAATTTCGCGTTCTCCGCAGAAACTCGAAATTACCCAAATTCCCTGGGCAGAACGGAATTTACCGCCCAGGCCTAGTTGTGTGTTGTCAAACACTGTTGTCTGTGGTGTATTAGTAGCACGTGGGCCGAACTGGTCCTGGAGAACATTAAGCATGTCTTCAGAGGCGGGGTCCCCTCTGCACGGCCCCAATTTTCCTCTCATGCTCCTGGGTCCAGTGCCTCCTTAACAGTACTGCGCGTTCTGTGTGTTGACTACCATCAGGGCTGGCCCAGTGTAGAACATGCATTGATCTTCCTATACCCTCTCTTCTGTATCAGGGTGCAGGAGCAGTAACCCACCTCCAGGGAGCGCTGCCCACCTCTATCCCTGTGGAATTCCTCTCTCCACAGGGGCTGTGGGAGTGGCCTCAAAACTTAAGCAGTCTTAGTACAAACATAGTAAAGATGATGTTGATGACCTGAGGAGTCACGTGAGTGTCTGAAACTAAAATGTTGTAGTAAATTATATCCCAGAAGAACAGACACCACAGAGGGTTTCATTCAAGAAGAGACCATGTGTCTCTGGTCCTGGAAGAGTGAGGCCAGGTCAATGGACACTCAAGCTGTTGGAGGTCTTTTGAGGCAGTGCGGACACAGTCGTAGGTATTTTACACATTATGGGTGTACACGCGTGGCTTCGTGTCCTGCATGTATCGCTACTCAGATCATCATATATCACCTCTCTACAACCAAACTTAAAACTTTCTTAAGCACTATTTACTGTTATGTGCAGCTGTCCCATTAGAAATAATATATGTCTTAGTTTAGGTGAAAAAAGTTATCCTGGTTTGTGTTGGTGGATAGATTGGGATGGGGTGTAGTCTGGACACAGAGCAGCTTTAAGAGTATTCCCAAAATGCTTGCATTGGCAGCTGCTCATCTGAAGGATCCATGGAGCCGTCCGTATCCCTAGGCTGATGGAAGTTAATGATCGGGTATCTGGCGGTAGTTAACGTCCTTATCCCTAGAGGTTCTTTAGGGATTGTTGTCTTCTGGCAGGTGGTAACGAGCCCTGACAAGAGTATCTTCAGGTCCTGCGTTCCATGACGTTCTGTCGCTACCGCCACCGCCTTATTTTCCCAATCAGCAAAGATTTGCCAAATACAAGGTTCCGCTGGATCAATTCTCGCAGAAGGAAAAGCACCTGAGCACAGTGGGGTTCACCAAGTCAGTCCTACCGGGGGACTTCAAGCCATCAACACTCTTCGAGACGCTGCGACTCTGCACCAAGGTTGTCGTACTGCCAAGCGAGAGATGCCGTCTCCTAAGGGATTCCTAACCATGAAGCGGTCTCCAGACTCATACAGCTGCACCACAAAGGTAATAATTAGGAGCTCTTTCTTCCTAGGCAGAGGCAGTTTCTGCTTAGGTGAAACCCGCAGGGAAATGAAAAGTGTTGAGGGGCGCAAATCCTCCACAGACGCATGCTGGAGCGCTTCAGTAAAGCACGGGGAGTGGGAAAAAGAAGGAAGACATATGAAGAATTAAAGGACTCAAGGAAACAAAGAGAGCATCTTCTTCACCAATGGTCATGGTCTTACCAATGAACCTTAGGCCTAGTTAAAGATGGATGAATAGTAAACCAGTCAAATTTCAGGTGAGATCGTTAGATCAACAGGAATTTCCACCAGCAGATTCGCCTCTGGAGGTAGCAGTTCATTCGGAAAGGAATATTGTCCATTGCCAGCCACCTCAAAGTCAGGTCCTTAGAAATGGGTTTCTTTGCTACTACGTAGTCATACTTGGGACATTTAGATTCTGAGACAAGCACAACTCAAAATGTATATATGGTGAGTGACACAGATAGATGCAAGACTTTTGATGTGAAGGGAAGGTTGAAAGCAATAGAAACAACGGAATGAGAGGGGGAACTCGTCAGCCAACTGAACAATATCCATGACTCCCTTCTTGTCTGGGATGCCGTTCATTGGTGTAATGTGTAGCCTCCTCTCCAGCCCGGTAGCATGCAAATGACTATGCCACACAGAGTGCTCTGTAGTGCATCTCTTTATTCTTCACAGTGCAATCGTTAACCGTCTTGCAATACGTCACTAACTTTATTTAACCACACATAGACACACCCCAACACTTACGTCATTCCTACAGAGTGCTTCTGGGACTCGAAGGGTCCAGCAATACAAATATATACAAGGCACTACATCTCCCCCTTTGTTAAATAAAAAATACAAATTTCACATGTATACAATCATAGCTCTTCAATGAGTGGTCGAGGTGCTCAAATTAGCCTTCCAGATCTGGTTGTGTGAGGTTGCAGAGGCAGGTGTATGGGTTAGACTCTCCATGCTCTCGTGTGGACAGACCTAAGTTCAGATATCTAGAGCCGACGAACATCTAGGCAGGAACTTGGAGTGCAACAAGTCACTGCTAAGTCGGGGATGTTAAGAAGTCACCATATGTCCTTGTCAGCCTCAGCCAACCTCGTCTGGGTCCATTGTGGCAGTTTCCTTTCCATGGCTCTCTCAAACATCAAGGTGGTAGGGCTTTCATCTGTTGTGGAGTGGGGAGTCGATCTGTATGCATGAAGTGCTGAACACAGAGCATATTGGAGGTCACTTCTTTCTAGGGTAGCGCACTGAACCACTCTCATTAGGGTGCCCATGAAACTTTCAATAACCACATTTGCCTGGGGTCCTAGAGGTGTACTTTTATGAATCTTGGCAGTTATACTTGTGAGAAAATCTCTAAATTCTTGACTGTTGAAAGGTGGGCCATTATCAGACTTAAGAATGGATTGAACAACCCCATGTTGCAAAAACATCATTCAATACCCTAATGACTTTATCATGTGTGGTTGACGACAAATTTCTTCCATGAGGTCCAAAGAAATCAACACCAATCCACTCCCAAGTGTTTCGGAAGATCGGACATGCAGAATGGGTGATGCGTTATTTTGGGAGACAGACAGTTACGCAAGTGACAGGCCTTTAGTTCTCTTTCGACTCTTTCATCAAGGCGAGAAAAGCACACTTGGTCTCAGAGAGCTCTCTTATTTGTAACAATGCCATGAGGACCCTTGTGAGCCAATTCAATAACTTGTTGTCTCATGGTCTTTGGAATGACAATCCTCGTACCTCGTAATTTAATGCTTTCCTGAGTAAAAGAATGTTCTTCTCTGACATTTTTGAACGTTTGATATTCAAAGTCATCCATTAGAAGTCGAGTATGATTCCTCCAGGATTGTTGTGAAATAATGTCTTTGAGAATATTCATATCTCGATCTGTGTTTGTGTTTGTCGCAGCCAGAACTTGTTCTACTGATAGAGTAGCAGGCGTGCTAGATTTGACTATGAAGTTCGCATAGGCCTCAGCTGCTTTAGACACTGTATTATGACACTGCAAAAGCACTCACGAAAAGTAGTGAGAAGGATTTTGATCTTTCCCGGGTAGGATAATCATACTCTTGCAGTCTCAACCCCCGCCTCTCAATTTGTTGGGGCATATTAGCTTTTGGATTCCCAAAAATGGTGAACAATGTCTGGTGGTCAGTGACAAGGGTAACATGTTTTCTGTGTAGAAACACATGGATGTTTTCACAAGCCCACTCCATAGCTACGCTTTTTTCAGGTTGGAAAAAAGCCTGTTCAGTTTGTGACAGACTCATGCTCGCATAACCCACAATATGTCTCTGTGCATTTTCACGGGTATTGTGCTAAGCCAGGATTGCACCCAACCCCACCGGGCTTTCATCGACCACAATCTCCGTATACAATTTTGGATCAAAACCGGCCATTTCAGTAGCATTCTCAATTACATGTTTGGCTTTCTGGAAGCTGGGATCACATTTGTTTGACCCAAGAGCATAGCGTTCCATTTTGTCAAGTCTCTCAATGGTGCACTGACCGTGGAAAAGTCATGAATGTACCTGGAACAGTAACTGGCCATGCCATGGAAGGACCGCAGCATGGTCATAGCCTGTGGGGGACTAGTGGTTGAAAAAGCTTGTACTTTAGCCGGGTCTGATGTAATTTCCCCTACAGAGAAAACATGTCAAAATAATTTGAGCTTTGTTTTGTGAAGCTCACACTTTTCTGCATCCAATGTGAGACTGACGTGAGCAAGTAAACAGTCGACATGTGTCAGAGCTTTGTCATCTTCCTTTTGAGGGGTCCCGTACATCAGCATATCATCACTGTAGTTAAAGGCATATGTGACAGGCTGTTTTATGCGGGGAACGACATCCTGAAAGAGTTCAGCAGCTGACAATACCCCAAAGCTTAATCGTTTATATCTGAACTAACCAACATGGGTCAAAAAGGTTGTAATGTACCTGCAATTTTCTTCCAGTACAAGCTTATGATAACCTTTGCTCAGATAAAGGTGGGAACAGACTTTTGCACCATTCAGCTGTGTAATCATCTTTGCAATGTGTGGACCTGGATGTCGTTCTTGCTCGATTGCCTTGTTGGTATGGTGCATATCAATACAGATGCGCAGTGCACCTCCACTGTCCTTCTTTGGCACTACCACTATGGGTGAGACACATGGTGTCGGACAAGTAGAGCGTTCAATGATATAATGCTTGAACAGCGTTTCCAGTTCTTTTTCTTTTTCAACAGCTTCCAGTGAAAAACAATTTGACGATGTTGTTGAGCAACAGAACAAATGCCCATTCCACTGAAATAATGATGGGAATTGCCTTACTATGTTGGCATGTGCATGTGCATTGTAGTTGATAGAAATCAGACCCATGAATTCAGTAGTATTGAAACTAAGTAAGCATGCGCTCGACCAAGTGCCTTGAAGAACATGTATTGGTGCTTGTACCTTCGTCTTCTTGTACCACATTTTCTCTACAAACGATCCTTGACTCTGCAACAACGTAAAAGCAGCCTACGTGTATACTTTTGTCTTTGAAGGCATGAGACGGGGCACCAGAGACAGTTCATGATATTTCTCTGCCGGCATGATGTTTATCAATTCACCACTGTCAATGATAAAAGGTATCGGACAAATGTTGACTTTGAGTGTGATCTTAGGGCACTGTTCAAAGAAGCTTGGTTGTTTCATATTGTAACTTCTCTTGGACTTCTCTGCATGAGGCCAAACCTATAAGTATACGTCTTTTACTAGTACACACCATCCTTGCACAGCCATTTACTTCACCGCCACTCGACACTGACGTTAAAGAGTCTGTGGATAATGACATGGATGACGATTGCCTTCGCTCAGTTTTGACTTCCCTCACTTGATGTCAGAGTATGGCCTTTTGCCGTGGTTAGAGCGCTTCTGAAACTTTGTGGCATCCATTTTCTCTTCTCGTCATGACATAGTTGGTTTCTCTTTTTGCTATGCAAACCATTATGAAAGGTTTTTCTTTTCCGCAGCCTTTGCATATTTGTACAATGGCAGGACATTTAGCTTTGTGCAGAAAGGAGAATCCACTTTGGAAACACAATTTCTTTTTCTTTGGAGACATCCCTTTATGGGCCTTGACCTCGTGTCTCTGCTTTTCGTGTTCAACGCTGATTCATTCCGGGCTACAGTTTATTTATGTCGTATGGCCCCTTTTTCAGCTTTGCCAGTAAGTTCCAGGTTTATATCGTTCATATGCTCATGGCCGCTCCCTACCTTGTGCATTGTATCTGGTCTTCACTGTCTTTGCTTTTCTTGGTGTCTGTTTGCTTCTACTTTTAGTGCGCTTTCGCACCATGCTCTCACCGCCTTCTGCGCTTATCATTATATACGCTTGAAAGTTCGATGTTGTGTCATGGCGAGGTACCTCTTCTTTCACCTTGCCAGCAGGTTCTGTGCCGTCTGGGACTGAATTTTCCATACAGCCTTCGCCTTCTTCAAAAACCTTCCACTGGATGCTGTGGTGCTTTGACTCCACATACACCAACCATCGATCGTCACTTCGACTAAGGCACAGGTGGCACATACAAGCAGTTTGCTGGATCTCGGCAAACTCTCTGAGGGAACACTCTTGGATCTTCAGGCTACACATCCCCTGACTCGTCGATAGTTGTAGTGTCCTCCCCAGTCTGGTATTATGCAAATGACTATGCCACACACGGAACTCTGTAATGCACACCTTTATGCTTCAGAGTGCAATCCTTAACTGACCCTCAATAGGTCACCAACTTTATTCAACCACATCAAGACACAATGCGTACGTCATTCCTATGGATACTTGAGGACCAGAAGTGCCCCGCTATACAAATATATACAAGACACTACCTA
This sequence comes from Lissotriton helveticus, assembly GCF_964261635.1. Classification (NCBI taxonomy): domain Eukaryota; kingdom Metazoa; phylum Chordata; class Amphibia; order Caudata; family Salamandridae; genus Lissotriton; species Lissotriton helveticus. Next base: position 42,743,651 of record NC_136071.1, on the reverse strand, counting down.
AGGCAAAGGCTACCTCCCCGGGGGAAGCTGTGAGATAAAAATATACTGAACCTTTCATACGATATGCTGATGGGGACTGTAAATGGGCAGATGCTGACTGCATCATCCTTTCAGCTTCTGCAGCCGGGGGCAGTGATACCAGAGTGTACCTGCAGGGGGCTCCTCACACAAAAGGTCCTACTCACTGTGAGACATCTTTGAACCCAGTGCTTTCAAACAAGATCCCTATTTGAGACACAAAGAGGAAGTCTGCAAAACCAGCATTTTGCTGGCACAGAGTTGGAATTCAGAATTTTTCCACTTCATGAAACTGGAAAACTATAGAACATGTTTGTCCAAGTATGCCACGAGCAAACGTCTTCTGTTTTTTTTCATGAAAATTTATAGGAAAGAGCAATGTTTATCAAAAAAGTGGGAAGAAACCCAAAGAATTTACTACTAGTTTTGCTAAAAATAAATCTGCAAAAAAAAAACGTGTTTTTATTACTACTCACAAAACTGACTGGTCTTTTTTAACCACAATAGTTTAGAAAAAATAACTTTGCTGTCTTTCAAAAGATCATGAAATAACTAAGCATTTTTCATCTACAACACATCTTGATCAAGCTATGCTCACTCACTAATGTCTATCAAATGTATACATTAGACACAGCTAGCTCCTGGCACCATCATGTGCAGAACACTGCTCCAAGCCATCGAGCGGAATAAGCTTTTGCCACCTCCATGCAAGCTGCACGCACACATCTATATTTTGTCACCAATTTCCATATCATCTATCCTGGGAAAGTTAAAATAAACTTAAACATAACGCACCCACTTGCATATATATAAATTACATGATGTGGAAAGGTACCTCGAAACATAACAAGCACTCAAAGTCGAGCAACGGATAACTGTATATCGCAGTAGAATGATATAAATAGCAGAGTCTTCTGGCAGACACAATCCTGCACATAATGGTACATACTGATCCATAACATGATCGAGCCAGTCACTATAGCCTTATAGTATGCTGCTGAGAACTATACCCGTTGTTAAAATCCCTGAACCCGAGTTATAGACCAAAGCCGCATGTCTATAACAAGGGTGAGGGCATGTAACAACCAGTACCGACTAAGGCAGAAGGGCTATAAGGCTATTAGAACATTCCGCACACTAAGGGTAGAATGTTCTAAATTAAAAATGCCGAAACACGATGACAGATATTAGAATGACGGAGCAGGAGGCTTATAACAGCCATTGTAAGCCCAGTGGTGTAGCTAGACCCATGGCCCCAGCATTTGCCGCCCTGCGGCTGTGTGTAAGAGTGGGGGCCGCTGGCGATTTCCTCAGTGCCCCTGCTTCCTACACCACTGTGTAAGCCAGAAGCTACTTCATTGTCTTCAATGGAGCTCTCAACATTCAAATGTTCTAATACAGCTTTTAATACGTATTTAGCTCTGCCTGTAGTTTATCTGTGAAGTGCAGGACTACATGCTTGTAAGCAGTTAAATAGTCATGAATTATCATAATAATGCCTTCCTTAGGTGTGTAGCTATTAGTCCCAAATAAATACAAAATTTCAACCGAGAAACAGTAGTGTCACCATATCACCAACACATGCTTATGGCAATTTTCCGTGGGTAGGTCTGCATGCATTTTTTATTCATACTCTTCAAGTGGTCTAGAAAATGAACTACATCTGAAACAATTTTATTGTGTTCCTGCCTCTTCCTTTCTAAAACAGATGCTAGCGGCCAAGAGAATATGTTCTTGCCTCCTTCCGGGGGAATTACTTCTAAACTGAACTGATCCATCCCAAAGTGATTCCCTTGTATTCGCAATATGGGGTGGATGTGGGGGTGCAGTTTGCAGATAGTGATCAGGAGACTTGTTTAAGAGGAGGTCACCAGGTGAGAGCCTTACGGCCTTCTAGTTGACCCGGGGCCAGAATATTCCTTAACCTGGAGCATGCTCACAATCATCTTCTTCACCTCCAGTGCAGCATCCATCTTGGGTCCCCAACCCTAAAGGTCACAGGTAGGCTTGGATGGAGCTCACAGAATTTCACTCTGTGGAACGGTATAGAAGCATGTTTAAAAGATTCAGAAAACTGAAAATGAATTGGTGCTACTAGACTGAAGCAAGTGAGGAAATAGTGCATTAAGAGTGATGGTGTATTCTGGAGCCTCCTAGGATGGCAGTATAACAAGAAGAAACCAGAGAATGTTAACCCCTTCGAGGCGGATGACGAGCTCAGCTCGTCATGAGTTACACCTCTCGAACGCTCATGACGAGCTGAGCTCGTCATGCACCGCGGGTTTTAAAAACCCACCGCGCAGCGGGAAAACCGCTAGCGCGCATGCGGTTAAAGTAATGTGTGGCATGTGCCTCTTCTCCTCCTCCACTCGATTATCTTTGACCAAGAGCGTGATTACTTTGGACATTTCAAGGGGGGTTTGAGGCGATTGGCAGACAAACCCCTTAAGGGGTTCCTGGGAGTCTTGAGGTCCACCAGGTAGGTGATCTCACTCTCGTTCTTTCACCTCATAGGGCCCAGACCAGCGGTCTTGCAGGGCCCTGGGCTCCACAGGCACCATCACCCTCACTTTTTGGCCAAGCTGAAACTACACAAGAGTGGCCTTCTGGTCATACCACAGTTTCATGACCTCCTGGCTGGCTTCTAGATTATATTTGACATTCTTCCAGAAGTGCTTCGTCTGGGTGCAGAGTGCCAGCATATAGCTGACCACATCCTTGGGGGCCTTACAGAGGACTTGCTCCCAGCCCTCCTTCAGCAGACTGAAAGGTCCTCTTACAGGGTGCCCATAGGCTGAGGTCAATCTCCTTCTGTGGTATGTCTCTGTAGGCAAACAAAAGGCATGGCCAGGGCACGTCCCACTTCCGCCTCAGGCCAATGATCATGCTTTTTAGGATCTTGTGGAACCGCTCAACAAGCCCATTAGTTTGGGGGTGGTAAGGGGTGGAGAACTTATAGGTTACCCTACACTCCTTTCACATGGAATTCATGTACACAAACATGATATTGGAGCCTAGGTCAGATACAACCTCCTTGGGAAACCCCACACGGGTAAAGATCCTCATCAGCACCCTGGCCACTGCTTGTGCAGTCACTGATTACAGATGTATATCCTCCAGGTAGTGGGTGGCATGGTCCACCAGAACCATGATGAACCTATTCACAAAAGCTTTCTTGGGGTCCAAAAAGAGTGCCAATGATAGAAAAAGGCTGCAGGGGAGCCTTCCGCTTCTCTCCTGATTTCCACTGGCCTGGCAGGTAGGGCATGACCTGCAGAACACATCTAAGGCCATCCTCATCCAGGGCCAGTAAAACTGGGTGACAAGCCTTTCAAAGGTCTTGTTCTGCCCTAGATGACCTGCCAGGGGAATATCATGAGCCAGCTCCAGTAGTAAGGCCTTGTAGCACTGGGGGACCACCAACACACGGGTTGAACCAGGCTCAGGAACATTAGGCTTGCTATGCAGGAGACCATCCTCTCAGTAAATCAGTCATCACCAAAGGTGTTGCAAGCAGCGTGGGCCGTGGTCTGCTGCCTTAGGCCCTCAAGAGTAGGGCACTCCCTCTGCCCTTTGCAAAACCACTCCCTAACGCGACTCCCTTCCTTCTGCCAATTGCTCAGCTCAGGTAGGTTCCCCAAGGTGACAATGTGCCCCCCTCTAGGTTCTGGGGCACCACCCTCAGGCACAGCCTCCTCCCAGACCATGGGAGTCTCAGGAGTGGGTTTCCCACGTCCTTTGTCGTTCATATTTTTGACACACACCTGGGCCATTCCTCCTGGTCCTCCTGACTACCCTCTTGGGTGGCCATGGACCATGTGGTCAGACACACCCTCTTGGGCCACCCTAATATCTCCAAGTGCAACCTGTGCTCTACCTCCTTCCGATGATATCCTCGAAGATCAATGCCATGCAGACAAACCACAGGCATGGGTGGCCTCACAGCTACCCTCAAGGAACCCAAGACCCCCCTCTCATTCAAAGAGAACCAGAGCCACTCATGATTGTCGGCTGCAATAACCTGGTGAAATGCATTAGGGACTACCTGCTCTGAGGTCACCGGATGACACCAAACAGTTGTCATGCTGGCTCCAGTGTCTCTCAGAGTCAGCACTCTCTGCCCATTGATGGTGACCCGCTACTTGCACTTCCTCGTGTTACTAGGCATGTGAGTTCTCTGCAATATCTCTCCATCACCCAGAGACACAAGGGTAAGCTCAAAGCTGTCCCCCACACTATCCGGGTCAATCTCCTCCCCAAGCGCTACACTGACCAACCCCAGTGTTTCCCCATCAGTGGGGGGTCTGTGCCCACTTGAGACACTTGGCATCCCACTTGTAGTGCCCAACCTGTTGACACTCATAACACTTAGGGGGTACCTTCTCTGAGGATTTACTGTCAGGGGGGCATTTCTTCATCTGTTCAGGTGGGGATTGGGAGTCCTGACTCTTAAATCTAGTTTGGCTACCTTTAGAGACCTCCTTGTTTGTATGTTTGTCTCCCCACTCTTTCTTCTGATGGTGACCCTGCCCAACCGTTTGGTGACTCCCTCATACCCTCCCCCCAGATACCTTCCTATGGACTCCGGTGCTGGGCCAACGGTCTGTCTCCTTAGCAAGCTCCCTGGGGTCAGTGAGCCTGCTTTCAATATAGTGTTGGCACAGCTCTGCAAAACAAAGATGGAGCATGTGCTCTCTCACAATGCAATTGTACTGACCCTGGTAACCCTTCACTTCACTTCTCTTCACCCAACCATATGCTGCCATGCAAAAATAGTCCACACAATCCACCCAGGACTGCTGTTCCAGCTTATAGTTGTCCCTAAACTTCTGCCTATACTTCTCAGGGGTGAGGCCATACTTTCTGACAAGGGTTACCATCATGGGGGGATACCTCAACGTGTCCCCCTTATTTAGGGACAGTATGGTATCCCTTCTTCACTAGGGATGTGCTTCCAGAGGCCTGTTCCTCAACCCTCCTCAGGGATATGCAAAGCCAAGATTCAAACACACTTGTCAATGTAATTCCCCACACCAAAGTCAGGGCCAATATGGGCCTTCTTGTCTCCAGAGGGCACTGTGGGAATGCACCTTCACTGCTGGGCCCTTCCTGTTTGGCTTTGAGGTACATCTCCTTCAGACTCAGTTCATGAGGCAGCAATATTTTCCTCTCCTCCCTGGCGAGTTTCTTCTCTTCCATTCTCACCTGCGGCTATAAGCAGCTGCCTTCCTATCCACCAGCTCTTCTGGAGAAAGGCTGTGGGATGATACACTGCACTCTGCCCTGGCAGGGAGTTCTACTTTGGGGGTCAAGTCATCCACCTCAACTGCAGGCTGTATCACTGGAAGGACCTCTCAATGCCTTTCCATCTCATCATCCCCTTCTGTGGCTGCAACCAATGACTGATGGGATTCCGCCCAGGCCCTCAGCTACTTTTGGAGTTCTGCCTTCCTGGTGGTGCTCTTTGCTGGAAGTCCCCTCTCCTTGCAGAACTCCTTGGGCTGGGCCACTGTGTAGGCATCCATGTTGGCCAGTTCAAATTCCATTCTTGCAGTCAGGGAAAACATAAAAAAGCCAATTAAGGAGAATTTAAACTCAAATTGGTTCCAGGTATTTGATGGGATTGTAAAAACAAAACCACTGAATGGCACTACACCAACACAAGTCCAAATCCTCACTGCTGATCAGCAATGTACAAAGTTGGGTTGTTGGTAGACTGGGTTGTGAGTCCTGGTCAAACGGCAACCCCAATCCTTGTCAGGGTGAGGCAGAAGCCAGCCATAAATTAACCTGTGGTGAACTCTCTGGTAGCTTGGCATTTAGCCTTCACGATTAACTTAGAGCCAATGTGTAAACTATTTATGCAACACTTCAAAGTGTAATAAAGTGTAAACCACACACAAAAAGATCACACACCAGATGAGAAAACTGGAGTAATTTTTATTAAATCAAACAAGACCAAAACGACAAAAAAATCCAGTTCGTAGAACCGGAGATATGCAAGTTTAAATACTTCAGTGCAAAAAGCACCAAAAATAAAAAAACTGTAGATATCTGATCGTAGCGGATCGGGTCAAAATCATACGTTTAGGCCAACCGCGATGGAGCACAGGCCGGCTACGGGATCCCAGTTAGGCCCACCGAACAGAGTATCTTAAGTCCTGGTTAGCGGAGCATTGTGAGGGTGCGTGTCGAAGATGCGTTGCACAGCTGAAGCGATGCATCGGTTCTGAGTTGCGGTGCAGCTGCAATGCGAGTGACTGCGTAGTCATCAAGGATCCCATCGACAAAAGCCTGCGGGGCGAAGGCCGACGTCATTGATGCATCGTGCAGTCGCGGCAATACGTCGGTGCCAAGGAGCTGCGAGGCTGTGATACAGAGTCCTCAACAAGAATTGTGAAAGATGTTGAACATTCAACATTTGTGACAAAGAGATGAGAAACGATCCCTTTGTTCTATTTATAAAAAAGAGCTGTGGTGTTTTTTACAAAGTGTATTAATCATCCTCAATCAACAAATGAGACAACATGCGTGCCAACTTGCTATGAAAACAAATTGGAAAAAAACACAGACACGACACGGAGGACTCTTTTTCTAATTCAGTATTTTCAGCGTCATATATCAAACACTACAGTTGGCAAAACAATATTTTCTTTCTGTTTTTTACAATAAGCTGCCTATAATATATTCAAAAATATAATAAATCAAAAAACATGACTTAATCAAATCATGATACACAGTGAGAATGAAATAATCACACTATACATACATACAAAACATACAGGAGACAAAAACATAAAATGTTTGATGCCCAAGAATCAAGGTTCAAATTATCCTTTATGTTTCTTTTCTGTCTTAGAATAGCTGATGTAGGACATTAAACAATGCCGTTGACGTTTCGACCCTATGGTGAATAACTGCGCATCACAGCTTGCCTTGCTCAGGACCAAAACGACGAAAAAACGTTGGACAGCCTGTGGAAAAGTAAATTTTGCCATGTTCTGTGTCCCTACGCGTCCTCCATCATATGTTATCTGTGCATGATTAATATGCATATGTATTACCCATGTTCGATTAAAGACGCAATTACAGTTGTGTCCATCTCTAGTATGCCAGTTTCCAGTTCTCGTGAATACTACGAATATCAGGCCTATGTAAAGTCACGTTGCCACGTTTCTCAGTGTGCACGTTATTTCATTGTAAAGTCCCCGTTTCTAGGCCTCAAAAGGGCCCGGACACTAGATTCAGCTCCTGTCTCCTGAGCCTCGCTGAGGAGCGATACAGCCCCCACCTGTATCCTCGACCCTTCACTTACTTCCTGCCTCGCAGTGCCCGGCTCAGCCTGGCTCTGCCTCTGAGTCTGCCAAGAGTATGTTATGATTCTAGTTATCAGTCCAGCCCTCCTTCTCTGCATTCCTAAGCTACTGAATCGCATCAATAGTTTCCGTCATTGTCTAGCCTTTACGTCTCCATGTAAGAGAAATACTGCATTTAATGGTCATTTAATATTCTTCATCACGCACTACATGTAGAATAATGCATGCTCCAGTCTTGGAGTCCGTTAGCCTCTCCCCTCCTGACTCTTAGTTTATATCAACATGTTCTCTAAACATCAGATACTAGATACTGTTTAGGTACATGTCGCCCTGACTCTCCAGACTTCAGTCTCTGCTCCTAGCACAGAGTTCATAGCCCCCAGCTTCTCCTAGTAACACGTCATTGTCAGTTTGCGCGCACCATTAGGTTAGAGGTCCCGGCTCCTTAGGTAGCCCCCTCCATGTTTCCGCCCCATTTATGACATATACTGTTACGTTTACATCACATGTCTATGTATACGCCCCTGTTACACCCATTTTTCACCCTTATCTTTCGCGACTGCTATTGACCACACCCACTGCTCCGCCTACTGTAATTCATTGTAATGTAACTGTTTTAGTATATATATTTGCGCACTGTTATAAAATGTTACGCCTATTCTGATCCTGCCCCCGGCAGCGCTGCCATCCCGTTCCCGTGCAGGTTGTCCTGTTCCTGTCCTTTATGCTGTATTAAACCTGCAAACTCCTACTACCTCGAATCTTGACTCTTATTTATTGAGCTATCTGTTATTGCTATGTCCAGACAAACCTAGATCCGGTATTATTTATTTATATACCACATAATGGCGCCCGAACAGAGACTTGCCCTTTCCCCACGCGCCGGTGAAGCCACGCCGGCCCCCTGACCCTCTGCAGCCGTGACGGAACCATACCGTGCACGTGCAGATATTTCTGCTTCAAGTATCCCTCAGGCCCACGGAGGAGACGGAGGTGGCGGTCCAGCATCCAGACGAGGCGGTGGAGGAACGCGGCGAGTCCCGACCAGAGCCCAAGCCGAGAGTCCAAGGTCCGAGGTATCCGGAGGCCCACCCGTAACAGAAGTCCGAAGTTCGTCCGTCCGGCGTCGAAGCAGTCCAGTCCAGTCCGAGGCCTTCCGTTCTTGCTGCCCGGTGAGTACCGTTGCTGGGGTAGTATCTAGACAGGGTCAATCTAATTGTCTCTGGTCCGTGGGTTGGTGGTACACAGACCCAAAACGAAGTGTCCACTTCGGTGGATGCGGGTCCTGACGTGTCTCTTTATGAGACCGGTAAGTTTCGTACTGTTTCAGCAGTGCATCTAGTTTCTGTTCTAGTCAGTTCTGTTCTCGAGAAAATTCATGTATTCTGTTTTCAGTATTCCAGGTAGTATTCTGTTCGAACTGTTATTTTAAATGTTCTTCATGTATTTTAATGTCGTGGTATGAATGTGAAGTAATTATCGTGTTCATTGTGTATTGTATTGTGTCTAGATTACAGTTCAGTCATGCCCTTATTTTCTAAACTACGTCAGTTAAAAACCAGAAAAGGTCTGCTAGAAGCAGCAGTTCCTGTCCCGCCTAGGGACAGTCCAGGTCATTTTATGTATCAGAAGCATGGCATAAGTGCCATATTATATCTAGATTTATGGGTAGAGTATACCAAAGAGTTAGAAGAAAAGTATAGATGGCCCGTATCAGGTACGTGGGATGCCGAGTGCATCATGCGAGTAGAAGAAGCATTATGGAAAAAGAAAGCCAGACAGTCACAGAAAGATGCCATCGAGTTATGGCGCAAAGAATCTCATAAAAGAACCGAAAAAGAAATCAGAAAGTCAGAACTAAGTAGAGAATCTTTGGAACGAGCCCAAGAAAGGGAACTAATCGAGATAGGTGAACGAGTTAAAACCGAACAGTCAGACAGACAGAGGAATGCCCTCATCAAGGGTATGTATCCTCTTCTTGCCGAGGGCTTGCCACAAGCGACCCCGGAGGCATCCAGTAATTTCCCGCCACCACTAGTTCCGACCAAGCTACGTCACAAACCGACCGCAGCTGATATTTTCATTTCGTCCTATTTGGACGACACAGTCCCGGAATATGCAAATCCTGTTCCTGCTCCGCCAGTCCCTGTAAATCAGGCACTTCCCGCTCCTCCAGACACCGGAGTACCTGCTACGGTACCCCCGGTCCAGCCCGCCATACAAGTCCAGCCTGCATTTCAATTTCCCACTTTGCCAGCACGAAGAGCATCAGTTGACGACTCTAGTTTAGGGGCCGCAGGGGGAGGTCCTCCTGGAACCCCGCCGCCACACAAGCGTTTAACGTTAGTCGAATTACATGCACAAGCGTCACAGCGTACGCCCAGACATCAGTCTGTTGCAGAAATAAGAAAAGTCCTTACCGAATGTGGCTATGACCCAGTCCCAGGCGAGGATAATATGGTTTTATATTCATTACGCGTAAGAAAGGTGACCGAGTATCTAGTCACCCTACCAGATATGAAAGAAGATCTAGACAGAATATATCGTTTCATCCGTACAGGGGATGATCCAGAAAGTATTAGTGACGTCATGTCTCAAAGGAAAGTTGAGATCCAGCTCATGTTATTAAAGTTCTTGATTAATTGTCTAATAAGAGAACAAGATTCCCCGACTAAAGATCAGGCCGAAATGAAAATCCTGACAAGGTGGAGTGATAATATAGCCGAGGGTAAACACAAGACTATCAGTAGTATAGAGAGTATGTACAAGAAAATCCGTAAAGAAATAATAAAGTTACACGAACAACGTAAAGCAGCACAAGTAAGCGAAAAAGAAAATGACTCTGCAGAAGAGGTAGAGGACGAGAATTCCGCCAGAATAGCGTATGTAGGAAAATCTAGATTTCCAGATCGCCATTTACGCCTAGAACACAAGCCAACTTTCCACCATCCAGCACCAGAACAAGGTTCTCTAGAACAAGTATTTCAAGCTACCGATCACATTCTGAAGTCACGAACCAGTTACAGTGAATTAAGTACTATGCATGAACAAGAACTAGCCCGATCAGCAGTCCGATGGATTACTGATTCTACCACTTTTCCAGACGAAATAGTGGCACAAATGTTTCTGAAATTGCCCCCAGCCGAGCAACGACTGGTGGGTATGTATATGATCCAGCACCTCATTACACTGTATGAGGGTCAGCATTCTGATCTAGGTCCGTTACACGATGTCCTGAACGAGTTACTCCAGTATAGATGGAAAGGTTTAGGTACCGATTTAATTAGTGTCATTCTAGAACAGCGCCACAAATATAGAACGTTTTTGAACCCGCATTTTGTTCATGTCTCACCTCCAGAAAGTAAACCGTTTTACATAGACAGACAGAATCCGTTACGAGAAGTACACCCAGTCAGGACAACAGATGGTGAAATGCAACGAGTGTTTGTTTACACTCCAATCACAAAGATGGAACTCTTAGAGATGAAGAAATTAATTCCCTGTCATGACAAAGATCCAGCAGGGTTCCACCGAGAATTAAAAGACATGCTCCGTATGGGAGAATATACGTATCCAGACGTTATTAAAATGCTAAAAGTCCTATTGCCCGCAGGGGTATATGAGAAACTCAAGGAAAAAGATTGGGAGGTGGGAGAGAAAAAGATCGATTGGACAGTCCTAGAAGCTGAAGACAAGGCACGAGTACCAGGTACCGGTCTTGGAGATAAATGTAAAGAATTACCAGAATTGTTAATACAAGTTTTGCCTAGATTATTGACAACTAGAAAAGAAGACTGGGATGCAATCTCAGCCTGTAAACAGAAACAAGACGAAGATATTAGTGATTATTATTCTAGATTTGAAAAATGTTTTACCATAAACAGTGGCCTCAAGACAAGTAGCGAGTCATACCCTCACCTTTTTGTTACTAAATTAGTCGAGAATTCAAGTCCACAAGTTAAGAATCGAGTTTTGAAAGTCGAAAGTACCTGGCAAGCTAATACCCCATCCCAGATGTTACAGATGCTTCAATATCACCAGAATAGAATCAGAGAAGAGCAAGAACACGAGAGAAAACGTATGAAAGACACGAAAATGAAAGTACTAGTTGCACAATCTGTTCCTCAAGACAGTCAGAAGAGGGGTCCGAATCAAGCCAGTCACCCTGCAGCTCCCGTTAAAGGAAACTGCAATTATTGCAAACAGCCAGGTCATTTTATAAACGAGTGTGCAGTTCTGAAACACAACATAGCTACCGGTAAGACTAAAGAAAGACCACGTCCGCCTAGACAAGAACAAGTTACACAGACTCCTCAACCACAGCATGCACAACAGACAGTTACAGCACCGCAGCCTATTGCTGCAACACAGCATGTTACACAGCAGATGTACCAGTATGCACAGTCCGAGTATCCAGAGTATCAACCGTATTCATGAAACAGCCTAGAGAGGGAGGTAGGTTTGCCTCTCATCGAGATACCTGTAGATCAAGAAGGTCCCTATGTTCATAGTCAAGTATTAGGGAAAGACAGAAAGTTTTTGATTGATACAGGGGCAAGTAGGACCACCATCAGCCACGCCGAAGTTCCAGGGGCTCCACTCTCAGGCTCTAGAAATGTTTCCCTTGGATTTTCAGGAAAACCTATTGTAAATGAAATATCAAAGCCAGTTACTCTAGAAGTAGGTCCATTGTCCCGCACTACTGATCTGTTACTTACTAAGTCCTGTCCAGAAAATTTGTTGGGCATTAAAACATTGAAAGAGTTAGGTGCAGTCATTTGCTGTTCCCCAGAGGGAATACGATTGTTCCTACGTGACTTCAAGGGTCACTATGTATTACGAGATTTTGATCCGAGATTGTCTAATGTTCCGCAGCATCTATGGGCGCAAGGTCCAACTGATGTTGGTTATATGCAAATCACACCCCATCGTGTGACTCTCAAGCCAGGTGTAGTGTTACCACGAATCAGACAGTACAGATTGCCACCTGAGGCTGTAGCAGCCTTATCCAAAATTATTGACGAGCTCATCGCTCAAGGAGTAGTTGTAGAAACTGACTCCAATGTATGTAATTCTCCGATCATTCCTGTCATGAAACGTACTGATCCGAATGCACCCCCAGTATATCGATTAGTGATTGACCTACGAGAACTCAATAAATGTATTATTCCCCAGTACCCAGTTGTCCCAGATATCTCTTCCCTATTGACAGCCATTGATTCAGAAGCTTCATTTTTCACAGTCATAGACCTCAAGAACGCATTTTTCAGTGTCCCCATTCATCCAGACAGCCAGTTTCTTTTCGGATTTTGTTTAAATGGAAGGAGCTATATGTTCACACGCGCTCCTCAAGGTTTCACAGAAAGTCCTAGTATTTACAGTCAAGCACTTAAGAGACAACTGGACAACATTCACATGCCAACTGACACTGCCCTACTCCAGTATGTCGATGATCTACTGATCACAGCCCGTCTGAACGTGCTTGCGAGCGAGCATCCCTTACAGTCTTGTATTTCCTAGCCGAGATGGGGCACAAGGTGTCCCCTTCTAAGCTTCAATTCTGTGTCCAGCAAGTGATCTATTTAGGCCACTTACTGTCCAAGAGGGGTAGGCAGTTGACACCAGACCGTATCCAGTTAATAGCGAGTCTTCCTCAGCCCAAGACCCAGAAGGAGGTACGTGCTTTTATTGGCCTCACTTCTTACTGCAGACAATGGATTCCTCAGTATGCATTTCTAGCTAAACCACTGATACAGTTAACGACACAGGAGGCAGCCGTATCGACTGTCCTCCCTTGGACATCTGAACATACACTTAGTTTCAATGAGTTAAAGAAAGCTTTATGTCAAGCTCCAGTTCTAGCAACACCGAACTACAGTAAGCCTTTTACACTTTTCGTCACAGAACGCGAAGGTACAGCATTATCTGTTCTTACACAAGATCAAGCAGGACAATACAAGCCCTGTGCTTATTTTTCGAGCACATTAGATCCTGTAGCCCAGGCTCTGCCTGCGTGCCTCAAGTCAGTTGCAGCCACAGCACTAGCTATCAGACAAAGTGATTCCATAGTGTTAGGACACTCCCTGACAGTACAAGTTCCACACTCCGTGGAAGTTCTTTTAAACCGAACACAGACTCAGCACTTGACAATTGCACGTTTAACAGGTTATGAATTGACACTGTTCCAGCCACACATAGAAATCAGACGCTGCAACGTTCTAAATCCTGCTACACTGTTACCGTCAGTTAATTCAAATCCTGCCACACACGACTGTGTGGAAGTAGTCAACATTACGACAAAACCAAGACAAGATCTGACAGATATTCCATTACCAGATCCCGACCTGACACTTTATGTGGATGGTTCATGTATGAGAACAAGTACCGGAGAACTAGTAGCCGCATATGCAGTGACTACTGACACTGAAGTTATTGAAACACACCGTATTGACACCCTGTCCGCCCAAGCAGCAGAGCTAGTTGCTCTGACTCAAGCCTGCATACACGCTAAAAACCTGAAAGTTAATGTTTACACAGATTCACGTTACGCATTTGGAGTCGTACACGACTTTGGAGTGCTCTGGCAGGAGAGAGGTTTCATGACTTCTCATGGAACCAAGATTCAGCATGGTCGCCTTATTCAAGCTCTGTTAGATGCCATACACTTACCGACATCTATTGCTATCATGAAATGCAAAGCACATACGAAAGTTACTGACACTATTTCTCAAGGTAATGATCTAGCAGATCGCACAGCCAAGCTTACAGCGCAGACACCAGACATTCCAGTTAATAAGACACCGACATACACTCCAGATCCGACTACCTGTATGACAGTTAAGGACCCCACTCAAGATGTCATAGATATCCAGTTACATGCTACTCCCGAGGAAATCAAGAAATGGTCCGAACAAGGAGGGGTCCAGACAGAACAGGGATGGGTAACGAAGGGTAAAGCCACATGGTTTCTCCCCGATTCTATGGTTCAAGTCATTATCAATACCGCACATAGTCCAGCACACTTAGGAGAAAAAGCTATGTTAGATAGTATCCAGAACATCTGGTTCAACAAGCATTTACGAGCTGCAGCCAAGCAGAAAGTCCGTACCTGTATGATATGTTGCCAGTTTAATCCAGGTAAAAGTGTCCCGGTGGAACAAGGTGGATTCCAGCCTCCTGACCACCCTTTTGAAGTCCTCCAAATGGATTATATTCAGATGGAGCGATGTCGAGGTTTCAAGTATGTCCTTGTAGTTGTATGCGCTTTGTCCAGGTGGACAGAGGCATATCCAGTCCCAGATTACACAGCCGCGACCACTGCCAAGCAGTTGGTTCGTGAGTTCTTCCCCCGTTATGGACTCCCTAGAGTCGTATATTCTGATAACGGCCAGCCATTCTCATCTGAGTGGATGAAGCACGTTTCCCTATTGTTAGGGTACCAGTGGAAGTTCCATTGTGTACGCCATCCTGAAGCAGCTGGTCTCGTAGAGAGACATAATCAGACCCTGAAAATCCGAATTGCAAAAGTTTGTCAAGAGAAAGGTGTGGACTGACTAGTAGCTCTGCCAGTTGCTCTGTTCTACATGCGCATGGTCGCACATTCCAGATCAGGTCTGTCCCCGTACGAGGTCGTATTCGGCCACCCCCCTAACATGTGGGGTACACCTAGACCCCGAAGTATTACCGATGTTTCAAGTAATATGCTGACAGATTACCTAGCTTCCTTGATGTCTGCCCTCAACTCTTGTCGTTCACAGGTTGCTGCCGCATTTCCAGACAATACCGAGGTGGCACCGCTTGAAATCGTTCCCGGATCCATGGTCCTAGTGCGAAACTTTGATCGTTCAAGTCCGCTGGAGCCTCGCTGGAAGGAGCCCCGACAGGTCCTCTTGGCCACCCGTACAGCCGTGAAGTTGGAGGGACGAAAAGGCTGGGTGCATCTTTCGCACATCAAAAAATTTTATGGATTGAAACCAGTTTCAAAGAACATTTCCGAGCATTTAAAAGACTGCCAAAGTACTATTCTTAAGGACTGTCCCGCAAAAGACATTGCTACGAACCCTTCCCTGTTAGAGAAAACTCCGCAACAGGAGTATAAGCTTAAGTTAAGGTCTAGTAAAATAAGTCAGCCAGTTTGATTGTCTAAGTCCTCCCCTAGGTGAAACGGTTAGACCGGTTTCTGACATGTATAAAATAGACCCCCATAGTGAGAGAGTTAGTCAAAACTCAATCCGATGTATCGTTTTTCTAAGTTTCATATTATTTCTCAGTATTATGATTTCCTGCACCAGTTATGCGTTTTATCTGTATTTTCCAGTTTCTCATGTAAATAAGTCTTCTAATGTTACAGTAGAGCACACGTTTAGTGATCTGCCTCCTCATGAACTCTCTTATCGCCTCGCTATGCGTAACAATTCTTTTATCCGCATGTTACATTATTCACACCAGACCAGCAATGCCACTAATTGTTGGGTGTGTGGTCGACTCCCCCCTTTCCAGACACCGAAGGGAGTTCTGCCACTCTTTCCTTATCCATTCTCACATAACGGTTCGTGTGGAGCATGGTCCACGTTAACATCATCCTCAACAGATATGTCTTTTCTTAACAGTACATGTTTCCCAGACAAGCAAGGTCTTCCCCACAGAACAGGGTTAGATCTCGAAAACGAAGTTTACAATTTAGGAAATTATTCTTTGAATTTCATGGTCCTGAATGTTCAGTCTGATTCTACTCCAGACTTACCTGCTATTTCAGTACTACCAGTCAAAGGTGAATTATGTGTCCGAAATTATGGTTCCATACATGTAGGCCATAGTGATTGTACTACTATTGTCAAGTATAGTGACAGTGGGAAATCTATTTTCAAAGCTTCACGTCATTCTTATTTTATTTGTGGTCAAACTGCATATGTTCGTCTGCCCCTCGATTGGGAGGGAACCTGTTACATTGCCTTCCTACTGCCACCTGTTTTCCTAGCTCCATCTGATTATCACAGAAACACACGTCTAGTACACATTAGACATAGAAGGGAGTCCCCGATTGTCGATTATACTGAAACTGCTCTAGAACAATATACAGATTTCAATAGAGGTTTCTTCTTCTTTATAGGACCTATCCAGAATAGTAAGTTAATTCGTAGGTTAACCAGAACCCTCGAAGCCGTAGTGAATGAGACTGCCTCTGCCCTAGGTAATTTAACTGAAGAGCAATCTGCTATGAGATTTGTCGTGCTCCAAAATCGTCTCGTCCTTGACGTCATCCTGGCCGATAGGGGCGGGGCATGTAGAGTCATCGGATCTAGTTGCTGCATTTTCATTCCTAATAACGCGCCGTCTGTTTATTCAGCTATAACCAGACTTCATAAAATTGCCCATCTGTTACACCAAGATCCAGGCACCTGGACATGGTCCGGTTGGTTCTGGAATATAATTTCCGCCTGGGGATGGAAAGTATTGTCATTTCTGGGTATTGCAGTAGCGATCATATTCAGTTGCTGCCTCTGTTTACAATGTGGCCCTGCGATTTGCGGCATTTGTGCTACATCTTGTATTCCTAGTCCCGAGTCCCGTCCTAAATCCCGTTCCAAGAAAATTCGAGACGAGCAAATGATACTGTATGAAATGATAGATGGTATCATGAATATTGATGTTTCCTGATGGAAACGTAGTGACAAGGAGGGAATGTGGAAAAGTAAATTTTGCCATGTTCTGTGTCCCTACGCGTCCTCCATCATATGTTATCTGTGCATGATTAATATGCATATGTATTACCCATGTTCGATTAAAGACGCAATTACAGTTGTGTCCATCTCTAGTATGCCAGTTTCCAGTTCTCGTGAATACTACGAATATCAGGCCTATGTAAAGTCACGTTGCCACGTTTCTCAGTGTGCACGTTATTTCATTGTAAAGTCCCCGTTTCTAGGCCTCAAAAGGGCCCGGACACTAGATTCAGCTCCTGTCTCCTGAGCCTCGCTGAGGAGCGATACAGCCCCCACCTGTATCCTCGACCCTTCACTTACTTCCTGCCTCGCAGTGCCCGGCTCAGCCTGGCTCTGCCTCTGAGTCTGCCAAGAGTATGTTATGATTCTAGTTATCAGTCCAGCCCTCCTTCTCTGCATTCCTAAGCTACTGAATCGCATCAATAGTTTCCGTCATTGTCTAGCCTTTACGTCTCCATGTAAGAGAAATACTGCATTTAATGGTCATTTAATATTCTTCATCACGCACTACATGTAGAATAATGCATGCTCCAGTCTTGGAGTCCGTTAGCCTCTCCCCTCCTGACTCTTAGTTTATATCAACATGTTCTCTAAACATCAGATACTAGATACTGTTTAGGTACATGTCGCCCTGACTCTCCAGACTTCAGTCTCTGCTCCTAGCACAGAGTTCATAGCCCCCAGCTTCTCCTAGTAACACGTCATTGTCAGTTTGCGCGCACCATTAGGTTAGAGGTCCCGGCTCCTTAGGTAGCCCCCTCCATGTTTCCGCCCCATTTATGACATATACTGTTACGTTTACATCACATGTCTATGTATACGCCCCTGTTACACCCATTTTTCACCCTTATCTTTCGCGACTGCTATTGACCACACCCACTGCTCCGCCTACTGTAATTCATTGTAATGTAACTGTTTTAGTATATATATTTGCGCACTGTTATAAAATGTTACGCCTATTCTGATCCTGCCCCCGGCAGCGCTGCCATCCCGTTCCCGTGCAGGTTGTCCTGTTCCTGTCCTTTATGCTGTATTAAACCTGCAAACTCCTACTACCTCGAATCTTGACTCTTATTTATTGAGCTATCTGTTATTGCTATGTCCAGACAAACCTAGATCCGGTATTATTTATTTATATACCACATTATACTTTACATTAGTGCTGTGTGTGTTAGGTGTAGTGGTGTGAGTTAAAAAGTACACCTAAAAAGAAGGAGGACACCCAATGATGGCTCACCTTCAAAAGATTAAATTCAAGAGGACTACCAAACTTCTTCTTTTGCTATGTTCTACCAAATGCTCAACATATATCCAACTGCAATATATGCACAGTATCAACATTGACCCAAGCCAGGGTTCACTAAGAGAAAAAATATTGTTAAAAATAATTCTCCAAACTAATCCATACAAAGCGGATAAGATAGCATAATCACCATATTGCCGAAATGGCTCACCTCGGGACTAATGGGGAAAATCATTCATAACCAAATCCTTTTTTTAGTTTCCTTTAAAACGGCTTCCTTCTAGTAGATTCTATAAACAAATGCAAAACAATATTCTGGCTTTTTAAAGTGCCAGCATATTAAATCTTACTTCTGATTAGGGCTCCCAGTTTTATGGTATTTATTTTTTCTACATTTCCGTCTGTATTTATCCATATTTATTTTTTGCTTATTTTTTCTGTATTTATCCATTTTTATTTTGAGGTTTCTGTATAAATTAGGCTGCTATGAGTATTTTTCCACATTTATTTGACTGATAAATATATATTCGCATTTGAATGTCCAAAAGGTTTCAGCAGTATAGAGTGCAATAGCGTTATCTAAAACACTTGCATTGTAGAATAGCATAAATAACTGTAGATCTGCACTTAATTATGCTTAATATGGAAATCTGGTGTCTTTTTTCATCTCCACTCCCTTACAATCTGTACACCTCTTGACCTGGTACTCATGATTGACAGTAGAAAAAACCATTCAGAGAGGACCAATTTTCCATATTTTTCTGTATTTAAAAATAAATACAGACAGGAAAATAAATAGTTTTCTGTCATTATTTATCTGTAAAAATCAGTAAAAACGGAAAACTGGGAGCCCTACTTGTCAAGTAATTATTTAAATACACATAGAGGCATGGGCAAGCTCTGAGCTGGTGATACTGTGCATATCGTGTGGGTGGATATATGTTGATCCTTTGGTAGGACATAATCGTGCCTTGAAGAAATTTGTTTGTCCTCCTGAATTTTATCTTTTGAGGTGAGTCATCATTGGGTGTCCTCCTCAAGGGTGGGCGAAGCTGGCATTGTGCCTTACGCGGAGCTCCAAGGAGTTTGAAAAAAACTCTGTGAAGCTCCGCTTCGCTCCCTCCCCCCTCCCAAATGCTTTAAACATTTTTAGAAAAAGGCACTTACGTGCGTGTCTGCTGCCTCCCCTGCCTGGCCACTCTCCTTCCTGCTCCTCCTTCAATTAGAAAACTCCTACGCTGTATGTCTTGCATGTGCGCATGCGAAAGAAGTACAACGTAGGTTTTTTTTATTGAAGAAGGATGCGAGGAGCAGAAAGGAGAGCGGTCAGGTAGGAGAGGCGGCAAACACGCAGGTAAGTGCCTTCTTTTTTTAATTTTTAAAGAATTTGGGAGGGTGGAAGGGCTGACTAACTCCGCTCTGCTCCGCCACGGAGGCAGAGTTTTGCCTACCTCCGCATTCGCAACGGAGCGCGGAGTAGGCAAATCTCCTCAAACTCTGTTGGAGGAGCAGAGTTACCCGCCCAAGGGTTAGTCCTCCTTCATTGTACGTGTACTTTTTAACTCACTCCACTGGACCTAACACACACAACACTAATGTATGGTATCATTTCCTTACAGGCTGTCCCCCGTTTTTCATCTTTTTAGTTCTGAATAAGACCCGCTGTGATTCATAGTTGTTAACACATAACCATTAGGTCGAAACGTCAACAGCATTGTTCAATGTCCTGCATTTTCTAATATAAGACAGAAAATGAAGATAAAGGATAGTTAATCCTTGATTCTTGGGCATCAGATATTTCAGGTTTTCATCTCCTGTATGTTTTGTACGGATGTATACTGAGATTATTTCATTTTCACCATGTATCATTATTTGAGTCATGCTTTTTGTTTGCTAGCAGTAGTAATGGATATATGACGTTGTATACACCAAATTAGAAAGAGTTCTTTGTGTCTTGTCTGTGTTTTTTTTAATGTATGTGTTTTTTCAATTTGTTTTCACAACAAATTGGTATGCATGTTTTCTGATTTGTTGATAGGGGGAGATTAAGACATTTTGTAAAAAAACACCTACTCTTTTTCCTCAATAGAACAAATGGATTGTTTCTCAACCCTTTGTCGTGGATGTTGAATGTTCAACATCTTTCACAATTCTCGTTGAAGAATTGTGTGACTCGACAGAACTCTTTGTAGTTTATAACTGAATACCCAGGTTCTGGGGGACATAAGGCAACCCTATTATATTTAATGGTGATGCAGAGTCCGGCGTCATCTTCAAGGCTTCGAGGCTGCTGTTGACGAGGGATGTGAGGGCTTTCGTCAAGGATACATCTCCACTGGCGGTTACGATGAGGCAGCGGGCTGCGATGTGGTTCTTTGTGATGGGGAAGATTATGATGCAGCGGTGACAATGGGTCAGTTCTCCTCGGGGTTGAGCCACGCAGCAGAGAAGATTTATTGGTTCTGCTGAATCCACATAGGCTGGCAGAACACCTTAACCCAACTTCCAAAGATTCAGGACTGGAGTGGCACCACTTGGCAGGGTAGACTCACAGATGGCAGAGTCCAGGTGCTGGGGTCGAGGTTGTTGGAGCCTTCTGTCTCTGAGGCTCAAGTCAGGAGGCCAGCCAAATATCCCTTGGAGTCACTCTGGGGTCCTGGTATACAGATGCAGGTCCAGTCCTTTTCACCCAGGCAAAAGGGCAGCAGGAGCAGGTCAGTACAGCAAGTCAACACAGCAGGTCAGCAGTCCTTCAGAGCAACAGTCCAGCAGAGTGGCAGTCCTTTAATCAGCACATCACTCCTTCTTCCTGGCAGAGCATCTACAGGTCCAGTCGTGTACTGAAGGGTTGGTGTCTGAGGTCCAATATTATACCCAGTTGTGCCTTTGAAGTGAGGGAAGCTTTTAGAGGCTTGCTGTTGAAGTGCACAGGTGCCAAGTTTTCCTTGTCCTGGCTCCAGGCTAACTATAGGTGGAATGCAGTCCTTTGTGTGGGCAGCAGGAGATAGCTTATGCAGGTCTTAGTGGGTCTGTGCCCAGCACCTTCCTCCCATCCTGCCAATGACGGCCTATCCAGGTACACCTAAGTTCTCTATTATGTGTGGCTGTCTAGGAGGAGTATACAAAGCCCAACTGTCAACTACCCCAGAGACAGGCTGCAGGCACCAAATGGCTAAGGCAGGAAAATGCCAACTTTTTGAAAGTGCCATTTTCAAAATTTTAATTTAATATCTGACTTCACCATAAGTTAGGATTTTTAATTACAATTCCAAAGCCATCAAACATGAACTGGTTACCTGTTACCATTTAAAAAGCACAGCTTATTAAATGTAATCAGGTAACTCCAATGTTATCCTATGGGAAAAGTAGACCTTGAAGTAGTGAAAAATAACTTTGAGTTTCTCACTGCCAGAACATGTAAGACTTAAAGGTACATGTGCTACTTTTTAATTACAATGCACTCTGCCCTCTGGGCTGTCCCGGCTTGCCCTATGGATGACTTAAATCCAATAAAAAGGAAGGCTTTTGCCTGGCAAAATGCTTGTCTTATTTTGCCAGGTCAAAATGAGCAATTTGACCTGCACACTCAGGCTGCAGTGGCAGGCCTGAGACATGTTTAACGTGCTGGTTAAGAGGGTGGAACAATCAGTGTTGCAAGCCCACTAGCAACATTTAAGTGTACAGGCCCTGGGAACATGTAGTTCCAATTTACTGGGGACTTACAAGTAAATTAAATATGCAAATTGGGTATTAGCCAATTCTACCATGTTTTAGGAAGAAAGCACAAGCACTTTAACACTGGTTAGCAATGGTAAAGTCCTAAATCCAGCAGCAAAATGAAGTCAGCAAACAGGATGTCTGAAGGTAAATGTTAGCGGGTGTTAGAAATGGGATTTCTGGTTGGCTAGGGCATGCGCCAAACCCAGGCAGAAACCACCACTCTAGTGAGGGCAAGAGAGTTACACGCTGAAGATAAACCCGGCTCACTCCTTGGTAGCTTGGCACGAGCAGTCAGGCTTATCCCAGAGGCAATGTGTAAAGCGTTTGCGCAACGCACACACACAGCAGCGACACACTAGGCACACTACAAAAGAAATTCCACACAAGGTTATATAAAAAATAGCCTTTGTATTATCATAAACACATTAGATCATAACCACACATATACACTGTGCCAAATGGCACCAGGTAGTAAATTACAGGGGATTAGATTCATGACAGGGCCAATCGGGCCACTGTCAGAACCATAAGAACAGGCAGTAAGACACCACCGGTCACTACTGGCAAAATACTGTACTGCATCATCACAAGTAACATAAACACATTATGTTTGCATCACTTTAGGCATAAACACATTATGCACCACATTAGAGCTTTGTGCCCTACCAGTACCGCAGGGACTCACTGGCCAACTGGCCTTCCTCGGGGGCCCATCTGGCACTTCCCCGCAAATGCCCTTAGTCCAAAAAGTCAGGGCTCTCAGCTGCCACAGCAGCAGGGTGCACGCCCAACAAGCCAGCACCAGAAATGAGGGTTCGGGTGTAATCCACCCGGGTCTCTCTAGAGACCAAAGACAATGCCCCCAATGTTGCAGCTGCCCGCGAACTGGCGGTGCAGCTGTGGATCATTAGACACCACAGTGACTTCTCAGCTCCCCTCTCCGGGGCTCTATGTGGCCTAAAAAGGAAGCACCCAGCCGTTGCAACTGATCGTGCTCTCGCTGTGCAGCTGGAAGAATTAGCACTGGCACCAACCGTGCCTTAGTAGTCCCCTTCACCAGGGCTCTTCCGGTGCCACTCATGGCACCAACAATGCTCCAAGTTCACCCCCACTTACCAGGGGTGTTCGGGCCGGATTCAGGAGTGGGTGCAACAGCAGACATCAACACTGCCCTGTGGGTCCCCACTCACCGTGGCTCTCCTTTGCCTCCTCCGGTCCCCTCCGCCTGTACACAGGACTTGGGCATTGAGCTCACGAGGTTACGGTCCCTCTCTGGGTCTGCTACGATCGCCCTCGAGGCTCCGTCTCCTTAAGGACTCCCGCCTTGCTCTCTGGCTGTAGCACACAGGGTTCTCGCTTCCTGGGCCAAGCCCCACCCCGATCAGGCCTTCCACTGCCTGTCCTTCCTGACTCCACCTACAACCAGGAAGCTTGCCCGCTCCCTTTCTGGAAGCACCAAAATGTGGGGTAGGCTCCTGCTTTACTTTGATGCAGTGCGGGGGAATCCCCATGCCGGGATTCCCTCAGGACACTTTGGCAGCCCAGCGCTGCAGGGTAAACACGCTCTTCTCATCCTGGAGCATCAGGGACAATGTGCAG
Organism: Lissotriton helveticus; assembly: GCF_964261635.1. Lineage (NCBI taxonomy): Eukaryota > Metazoa > Chordata > Amphibia > Caudata > Salamandridae > Lissotriton > Lissotriton helveticus. The sequence continues at coordinate 42,720,033 of NC_136071.1, read as the reverse complement.
CTCAGTGCTGCCGGCCTCAAGATCCATGGGGCCTTCCTCGTGCCTAGTGTGCTCCTCAGGATACGTAGCCCAAGGCCATCAGAGGCAGAGCTGGGCCCAGGCAGGCCAGCTCACAGGGCCCTCAGCAGAGGGGCAATTCCTCGTAGCAGTTTCTTCCAGGCCCAGCAGTCCAGCAGGCACAGTAAGCACCCACAAAGGCATACCTCACATAGGGTCACAGCCCCAGTATTTATACTATAATGGCCTTTGGGCTTGGGGAAACAGTCCCAACTGGTTCTGGGGGGTACTGAAGCACTTTGTTTACAGTGCTCACAACCTCCTTGCTCAGGTTCGACTCCATTCTCAGACACCACCGGGGGCGGAGTCAGCATTGACAAAGGTAGGTACAGAACTATTCAGGGGCTACTCCTCCCACTACTCCAAATGCAGATCTGCCCATTCAGCCTTTCTCTGACTCGCCCTGCCCGTCTGGAGCCACACACCTCACCAGCCCCCTGTCACTCCAGAGCCAGACATGCAATGCACATCAGGCAGGCAGAGACACATAGTAAACAGAAATGCCAACTTCTAAAAGTGGCATTTCTGAAATAGTGATCATAAATCTGCGCACAGCATTACGCAGCATTTATTATCATTATTCCAAACATACCAAACTTGACCACGCTTCTCCTCTCATATTAGAAATTACCACTGAAACCCTTATCAGGGAATCCCCAATGCATTCCTATGAGAGGGCAGCCTCACAGTAGTGAAAAACCAAAATGGCTGCTTGTCACTACCAGGACATGTCACATACTTAAGGTACATGTCCTACCGTTTACCTACAATGCACCCTGCCCATAGGGCTAGGCAGGGCCTACCTTAGGGGTGACTGACATGTAGTAAAAGGAGGGTCAGAGACGTGGCACACACTTTAGGTGCCAGGTCACAGCGGCAGTAAAATGTGCACACAGGCCCTGCAATGGCGGAGGCCTGAGACAGGTTTGAAAGGCTACTTTGGTGGGTGGCACAAGCAGTGCTGCAAGCCCACCAGTAGCATTTAATTTACTGGCCCAGGTAATATGAGATACCACTTTACTGAGGACTGATAGGTAAATTAAATACACCATACAGGTGTAGGCCAATCTTACTATGTTTACCACCCACAGCACACGCACTTTACACTGGACAGCAGTGCTGAAGTGCCCAGAGTCCTAAAGCCACCAACACCAGGTCAGAAAAATAACTAGGAGTAAGGCAAAAATTTTAGGGATGACCCTGCAAAAAGGTGTCAAATTCAACAGGGGAAAACCACACCAAGGATGCCAGGTTTAACACTGACCAGCTAGATACTTCCAGGAAAAAGTCTCTTGCAGCTTGTTGTCTCCATGTAGCCACACTGGAGGCCAGCCACTGACCTTTGGTGTCCACTTCTTTGTTCTGGGCACAAGAGGGAGCAGGTCCAGTCCTTCAGGGCTCCTCTCAGGCCACAGGCAGCAGGTCCAGTCCTCTTCTGATCTTCCACACTGTTCTGAAGTGGGCGTCTGGAGGTGTCATATTTTTGCCTGAAACCAGCTAGGGGGTGGGGTGACTCATAGGCACGCCCTAAGCAATGGGGTAAAAGTTCCCAGGGCCAACCCTAACCACTTGTTCAGTACTTCCTGTTTGCCTTACTGCAAATAGGCTGAAAATGCCTTGTATTAGGTCAATTTCAAGATGGTAAAAGTCTTCTGCGACACTAAACATGGGCTCGGAAGGTCGGGGAATGTGTAAGGAGTCTACTATTGTAATCCTAGTATCCTCCCATATCCAGTGGTGTAGTTAGGCATTTTGCTGCCCGTGGCGGTCTCTGCCTTTGCCACCCTGCTGCCGCGCTGAACAGCAGGGGTGGGGGGTTGTTGTGTGGCAATGATTCCTGCGGTTGCCACCTCCATGGCAAACTCATGTAAGAGCGGAGGTGGGGGTGGGGGTAGCCGCTGCAGCCCCCAAAACTCCGGCAGCCTGGGGAAGAACGCACCCCCCATACCCTCCTTGCCACGCCACTGCCCATATCTAACATTAAAATCCAGTTTGAGTAAGACACTATTCTCATAAGAATCCCAGGGACAGAATTCTGGTACGACAAAAGCAGTGTCCTCCGGCAACCCCAGAGTGGATGCACAATAATTGTCTTGGCATCATGTTCTCTCCCTTTCAAGTATGCCTCAAGTGTTACATGTTGCTCAACTGACCTGTCAAGCAGGGGTTGACACTGTTCTGTCGAAGGAAGCTCCACAGCCCCCAGCCAGGGGAGTCATCTCAGTCCATTCAGGTCAGTCGGTTGTTTGCTCTTGTAGGGCATTTCATACCTTTTAACACCTATTCAAGGTTGAACACATGCAGAGAGCTTCTAGAGGATAATACTAATTAGCCTACTGACAGTTCAGGCAGGTAAAGGGAAACTATCTAAAAGTTTGTTTTCCTTAAGATGTATTAAAAATCTGACTTCACAATCGAAATGGATTTTAGTAACTATTAAACATAGTGGTTTCATTATTTTTCTAATGTAGGGACATTATAATATTATTTTTTCTAAATGTCTCACTTACAGATACCATGCACCCTACCTTGTGAGCTACACGAATCCCATTGCAGTGACTTACTAATATTTAAAAGGGAGGTGTTTACCTGTCAAAGAGTTTATTTTGAAAGGTCACAGTGTATGTTTTGCACTGTGTGTTAGAACTGATGCCATGTTTGCACTGCCACTCTAGATGATGGTATAATATGTGCTTCAGTCCTCAAGTGGCAATCAACATCCAGGGTGTTTTACTCATATACTATGGATTTCCAGCCAAGTTACATATGCAGGTTGGGAATAAGGCAACTTCACCATGGGTAAAGTGGGAGCCCGGGCACTTAACTACTGGTTAGCAGGAGTAAAGTGCACAGAGTGCTAAGGCCAACAGAAATATGGGGTTCAGCAAAAGGAGAAAACTCTGGGGCGATCACAAAAAAAATAGGATTTCTTACAGCAACCATCCTTAATGTGGTTGGGGCTAGTTTGATTTTTTCCTGGCTGGAAGTCTCAGCGTGCCTGCATCTTCGATTGGTGATAAGGACAGCCTGCAGGTCATATGTATGCAATGCGAGGGGTCGGGAGGATGTGGCCAAGTGCCCAAGATGAGGTCAGCTCGAGGGATAGCGTCTAGCCTTAAAGTAGGAATGTAGTCTACGTTTTCCCTGCAATCTACCAGTATTGTCCGAGACCAGAGTTCTTGGATGGACAAGGCAGGCAAACGCTCTGCTCTTCCAGGGCAGACCAAAGATACATGATCCAGCAGAATGAAAGAGCACACTCTGCTCTCTGGTGCCGGTATTCAGATGGGTTGAATTAGGAGTGGGCCAAGGAAGGAAATGACACCTATTGGCTATCATTGTTTTAGTTCAAATGCCTCGGGCAAGAGGTGAGAGCAGAGGTAATGGGTGGTGGGTATGGGAAACATTCTTTACAACGCAACTTTTACCACGGAGTGCTATTACAACGCAGGTTTTACAATGAAAACTATTACAACGCATTGCGCTGGGGGGGCGCTCTAGGATAGGGAATAGATTTAATTTACTATCCAACACCTTCCCTAGTGTCCACGGGGATTGGAGTTGGAATAATAAATTAAACTATTTACTATCCAGCACCCCAAAGCGCTATGCGTTGTAATGGTATGCGTTGTAAAAACTGCGTTGTAACAGCATGCGTGGTAAAAGCATGCGTTGTAACGTCATACATCCGGTGGGTATGAGTTGATTATGCAGGGAGAGACAAAAAAGTTCAAAAGTAAAGTTGTTTTGAGGAGGCACATATAAAAAAAGTTTTTCACAAGGCTCACAGATCAGAGAAGGGATGGGCTAAGATGGAACATATTGACAACTACCAAATCAGTGCCATGCAGCTGTTCTGCAAAAAGAACAATTAATGGATGGAATGCTGACCAATGTCAAACGCTCACCCCCAGTACAGAGATCTGGGCCTAAACCCAACTTTTTTTGCACATCACGCCACCTCAGTTTGGACCCAGCCATATGCAAATCAATCTTGACCCCACTCCCCATGGGAAAAGTCCAGCCCGAACTACCATACCAGGTCCTTACTGGAATAGAAACAAGCATGCATCCTAGGACCAGTTTCGGGGTATCACCTCTCATCAGCCAGGCTAGCTTGACTCCAGTGGCATGGAGAGCACGGGACCCACGTCTGGACATACCCGTCCCGCTCAGGGTAACAAATGCAAAAAGAACAATTGATGGTTCAGTTCTAGCCTGAGATGTCATGCATTACTAATAATTAAAATAGAAGTAGTTCTGAGAGGAAATTCTACACGGTCAGGTGGATGCCTCATTATGTAAATTAGAAACACATAAGGGTCTCTGGGATCTAAAAAAAAGGATTGGGTGTGCATGGAGGGGTAAGGACATCAGGGTAATACAAAGCATGAGGGTTCACTCTTGTGCTGTTAGGGCAGCGCCCTGCTTGCACTTCGGGCCTGATTCACAAAGGGCCTCCACACTCGTGATAGGGGCCCGCACTCGAAGTGGGACCTCCATACTACAACTGCCCATTGTGGAGGCCCCGGGACGACTTCAGGGCCCCTGCCACGGCCCTGCACCGACTGTGTGGCCTCCGCCATGCGTGCGGAGGGAGGCCCTTTGTGAATTGGGACCTTCGTCTCTCACCTTCAATTGTGTAGGGTGCCCATCTAGCTAGAGTCCGAGCCGTGATTCTACTAAGGTTTGTCCGACACTTTGAGAGACTGGGAGGGGCTTGGGCGTGAACCCCTGTTCACAATGTTGGCTTCCTTTGGTCCAGGAGGAGTAGGCGGAATCAGGACCTTTTAAAGTTTGTGTAGTGTCTGCTCAGATTGTTCTTCCACACCCCTCCTCCCTTATACGATGTATTTATTTAGCAGATGGCAGTACATTGCCTTTTAAAAAAATAAAATAAAACAAAGGTTTGCTTGGCTACTGCTGTGGTACCACTCCTCATTCTTGCCTTTTTGGTATCCTATTAGTCGGATCACTGACAAAATATCGAATACAAAAATATAGAATTACCAAAAATATCGATGCCAAAATATAGAATGCAAAAATATCGAATTCCTATCTACAAACAGGTAAGTCCAAAAATATCAAATTAAAAATATTGTTTTAAAAAATATAGTTAGTCAAAATATCGAATTTTTTTAAATGTCTTAAAAGTAATTTAAAATTAATGAAATAATAAATATAAGTAACTAAAACATACTTAAAAATACTTAAATAACTTTAAAATTATTAAATAATTAATTTATTTCCACTCCAGTGAGTGCAACAGTAGGGAAAACGTTGGATAGCGTAGGGGTAAAAATTACTGGGCCCGATTCACAGAACTAACTTAAGACAAAATCCTAAACTTACTACTTTTGGTTTTCACAGAAGTTAGGATTTTGTCTTAAGTTTGTCTTAAGACAGACTTAAGACAGACTTAAGTTAGGATTTTGTCTTAAGTCTGTCTTAAGTCTATCTTAAGACAAACTTAAGACAAAATCCTAACTTCTGTGAATACCAAAAGTATTAAGTTTAAGATTTTGTCTTAAGTTAGTTCTGTGAATCGGGCCCAGTGGGCCCGATTCACAGAACTAACTTAAGACAAAATCCTAAACTTACTACTTTTGGTATTCACAGAAGTTAGGATTTTGTCTTAAATTTGTCTTAAGACAGACTTAAGACAGATATAAGTTAGGATTTTGTCTTAAGTCTGTCTTAAGTCTATCTTAAGACAAACTTAAGACAAAATCCTAACTTCTGTGAATACCAAAAGTAGTAAGTTTAAGATTTTGTCTTAAGTTAGTTCTGTGAATCGGGCCCACTATTCCCACTCCAGTGAGTGCAACAGTAGGGAAAGCGCTGGATAGCGTAGGGGTAAAAATTACTATTCCAACTCCAGATAGTGCAACAGTAGGGAAAACGTTGGATAGCGTAAGGGTAAAAATTACTAAATCGATATTATATTACTTACCTTCAATTCTATATATTCTGTCCATTCGATATTTTGTCCATTCTATATTTTGAATTCGATATTTTGGTAATTCGATATTTTGTCTGTTTACTCTATTGGTCATTCGCCAGCACCTTACCCTGGCGCATGCCGCTATATGGATAACTGGGACTTCTCTGTTTACACGCTTTTTTTTGGTGTAGGTGCAAACAGCATCCCATTGCTCCAGGGCTAAACTGGTTAGTCCTTATTATAATTATAATTTGCACGTTTGTCTTTCACATACCCTCACCCATCATCCTGCCAGGCACTACATCCCATAACACGATAACTGCACCTCGGTGGTCATCACGCACGACATGAGAACACTTCCCACATAGGCTCCAAAAAAAACAGCACAATCCCAAGCACACACGCTTCACGATGTAAATTGGCGCCTCGCTTATGAGTAGTAAGCGCTATGCAAATGCTATAATACCACACAATCAGGGCCGGCTTTAGCACTGGTGGCACCTAATGTGTCAATGTTTTTGGCGCCCCCCAGTGACCACCTCTGTCAGGTATTCCCTCCCTACCACCCTTTAACAGTCTCCATAACCACTCTCTCTCAGGTGTATTTAATTAATTTTATTGCGTCACTCATAGAAAGTGAAGGGTGTCAGAGCACTTTACATAACACACACATTACACAGAGACTATCAATCATAGGTGTGTAAATCAGTGAATAGTAAATGTTACATAAGACAGATGACAACAAGGGGTGGATTCACATGTCATCCATACCGGTAGGCGGTATAGTTGAAGAGTACTTGGTCTGGAGAAGCACAAACTCTGAATTTAAAATGTAACACAATGGATTGGGGCTCTCGTTAATAAAAAGAACTGATCTGTACCCAAATGAACCCTATTTGCAACATTAGAATAATGAAAGTCTGGGGAACAAATCCATACGCTCTGATCTATACCTTGAAGTAAGCATGCAGTTCTTTGAGGACAGTTAATAGCTCACTGTAAACTGCAACTAACAGAAGCAGTAATCCACTGACCTGTTTACATTATATGCACTATCTGATCTGCATGGTACATGTTCTTTGAAGCAGGCATATTAACCCTCTGCGCTACCTTTCCATGAATCAAAACTTCCACGAGTCAAAACTTCTATTAGACAAGACTCCGATCTCGCCAGGAAGAACATTAATCACCTGAGTTTTCTTGACATTTTAATTGCCAACTGAAATTAAGCACCATATAAACTAGCAAACAGACGCCCTCATGAGAAGTCAGCACCCGGTGCGGTGACACCGGTCGCACCGCCCTAGAGCCGGCCCTGCACACAATACAATACAATTCACAAAGTAGTTCAATAGAAGCATTGTTCGAATATATATATATATATATTTTTTTTTTTATAAAAGGCAAATTCGACCAGGCTACTTAGAGACAGCCTCATAACAAGTGCTGTGAAGAAACACTGCAATTAACTCATAAATAATGGGTTTTGCCTGAATTGGTATTCCAAGTAGTGTATTAACACAGTATGTTTTCCCTGTACAGATACCGCAAGGAGTTTGGTGGAATTGATGCAGTTGAAGTACCACATTTTGGCTTTTGAACAGTAGCAGCTGGCAGGGAATGAGAGTGGAGGGCCGGGGGAGAGACAAAATAAAAAAAAATTATAAGTCCACTTCCCTGTTCTGCCGGCCGCGTCTCTCCTCCGCTTCTCCGGCGAGTTCGGGAACCAGGAAGCACCCAGGCTCCCCATAGCTAATCACGATGCTGCAATGCAGCATTGTGATTGGTCTGAACGCAGTGGATCGGGGCTCAGATGGGTACTGGGGGCCTGGGCATGTTCCTCACCAGGCTGTGTAATGCAGCCTGGTGGGGAACATGCAAAGTGTACATGACTGTTTGGCCGGTCCGAGAGGGCCTGCCAAGCAGTCATGCGCACTTGGAGTGTGCAAACCAATCCTCCCCCTGTGCCACCAGCACCCGCCCTAACCGAGCCTCGAACCTGCGAAAAGTAAAATGATAATAACTACATTATTATAATTTTCTCTTGCCAGCTCAAAGAGCAGTGGGGCGACGCTCCTCCGCCTTCTTTGAATAGCCGCCCCTGCTTTTGAAATGCGTCTGTGCTCGCGGCATCTTTTGAGCATTATGTGCACTGGCAACAACAGGACAGGATTGGACTGCAGCCCTGAGTCTTATCTTGTCCTCCTGCTTCATGGGAACATTTTTTGCACTGGCAGACTTTTCGTCCATTTAAGTTCAAATTGCTCCCTTCTTTGTGCAGATTGCAGCACACGTGCAAAGAGGGAAAAAATGAGAAATAAACACATTTCTCTTTATTATGCCAACTTCAGGGAGGCTGAGGATTTTGTCACAAATCTATGTCTACAATTCTTTGTAAATATGGATTTGTGTCAAAATCCAAGGGTGTTTACAAGGGAACACACTTGCACCACCCAAAAATGCAAAGTAAAGCAAGGCTGTGCTTTGTGCTACGTTACATGTTGCGTTACCATTGATGACAAACCACCACAAATCGCCATTTAAGTTGGTCTGTAAATGCCAACCTGAGGTTTTTCTTGGGTCTCTGTTAAAAAGTTACACAAACATAACGTAAAATCTTTGTAAATCTGACCCAGAATCTCCAGGTTGCGTCATCCCTGGATGTGTAAAAAGTCTGGAAATATGGATCTGATCTAATTCAGTCCAAGCCCAGCAACACTACAAAAGAGATGCATTGGCATGTATGGAAGGTCCCGGGCAGTGCATGGGTGTGTGTGTCAGGTCCCTGGAAACAACTGGCTGTGCGGCAGGTCCCCGCAAGTGCATGGGTGTGTGTGTCAGGTCCCTGGAAGCAACTGGCTGTGCGGCAGGTCCCCGCAAGTGCATGGGTGTGTGTGTCAGGTCCCTGGAAGCAACTGGCTGTGCGGCAGGTCCCCGCAAGTGCATGGGTGTGTGTGTCAGGTCCCTGGAAGCAACTGGCTGTGCGGCAGGTCCCCGCAAGTGCATGGGTGTGTGTGTCAGGTCCCTGGAAGCAACTGGCTGTGCGGCAGGTCCCCGCAAGTGCATGGGTGTGTGTGTCAGGTCCCTGGAAGCAACTGGCTGTGCGGCAGGTCCCCGCAAGTGCATGGGTGTGTGTGTCAGGTCCCTGGAAGCAACTGGCTGTGCGGCAGGTCCCCGCAAGTGCACGGGTGTGTGTGTCAGGTCCCTGGAAGCAACTGGCTGTGCGGCAGGTCCCCGCAAGTGCATGGGTGTGTGTGTCAGGTCCCTGGAAGCAACTGGCTGTGCGGCAGGTCCCCGCAAGTGCATGGGTGTGTGTGTCAGGTCCCTGGAAGCAACTGGCTGTGCGGCAGGTCCCCGCAAGTGCATGGGTGTGTGTGTCAGGTCCCCGGAAGTGCTTGGGTGTGCACTTCCCTGGCTCTGACATGACATGCTCACCGACCGTGTACTTCTGGGGACCTGATATGACCACCCGTGCACTTTCAGGGACCTGACACCCTAATGTGCGTGCATGTCAGGTCCCTGAAAGCGCACAGGTGGTCATATCAGGTCCCCAGAAGTAGACGGTCGGTGTCCGTGTCAGGCCCCTGGAAGTGCATGTGTGTGCTTGTCAGGTCCCTGAAAGTGCACGGGTGTGCATGTCAGGTCCCCAGAAGTACACGGTCGGTGTCCGTGTCAGGCCCCTGGAAATGCATGGGTGTGCATCAGGTCCCAGTAAGCAGCAGCAGATGCAGCTCGTGGAGCTAGGGTTCAATATGGCCGCCCACTCCCAAAGACAGCTGCAAAATACCATCTCATCCCAGGATATCTGCTCCCCTGCCACACATACACACCCCTCTCACACGTGCACAATGCTGCACGTTGTAGAGTGTTAGGTCGGGGCCTAACACGTGGTTGGGAGCTGCTCAATAATCACACTTAGACCCTGGTCCACAGTTAGCCGGGAAGACCCCGAGCGGTCTTCCGCCTTATTTATTTATACCCCGGCGCGAGCCCGCCCCGGGGTATGCATGCGTGCGTGCGTGCAAATGTTACAATGTATGAGAGAGCCCGAGTGGCTCTCTACATCCCTCCTTTAATTTAGATCAGTTCTTGCAGCAGACTCTGGAATTTCTTCGATCACGGAGAGGTCCAGACATAGTCTCTCAATCTCTGGCTTGGCCTCGGGTTTGATCGCAGATTATATTGTCGACTACGGGCACCGGGGGATGTTGCAACCCCAGCAGGGGTCGCCGATACATTCTCTCCACGTAGGGTATCCTCTTGGTGATGCCCATTAGCTGCGATGTTTGGAGGCGTCGCTTGAGACAGCTGGCTTTCTCCCGTTTGCCTGCCTCTTGACGATCTTGGCATCGTGCCTTCCAGGTCCCAATTGCCATCGTTTTCTGCCTCAGGGCACTCCGCTTCTTGGTGACTGTCAGCTTGTTCCAGGGCCTTCTTAAAGCACGATACATTGCGGGTCACTGACTGTCCACCTCTCCTGGCAGTGATCATAGTTCCTTGGACCTTCTCCACTACCCATGTGTCAGGCTCATAGGGCGTCCGATACTTCCACCCCGGGTGACGATCTCGAACTACCACAGTATCCCCTTCCTTCACGGTAGGCTCCTTGGCGTGACGAGACTCACTTGCTTTCTGGTTGGTGAGTTGTCTTCTGGCTTGAATGGCTTCACTGTCCCTGCTCCCAGGCATCCACGTGCTGTCGGTCGGAATGCTGTCACGAGGTGCCCTCTTGAACAGCACGTGTGCAGGAGCGCACTTTGTGGTGCTGTGGGGTGTCTGCCGGTAGGCTTCCAGGAATTGATCAAGAGCTAGTTCCGGATCTTCCCCATTGTCCACCGCAATTCTCAGGGCTCGGTTGATCGTTCTCATCAATCTCTCAACTTCCCCGTTGGCCTGGGGCCACAGCGGAGTGATTTTCCTGTGTTTAATCCGAAGGCTCTCTAGATAGCATTGAAAGTCTCTGCCTTGAAATGGGGGGCCGTTATCAGATTTAATTTCCTCGGGGAGTCCTAGGGTGGCAAACACACGGTTCAGCGCTTTCTTCACTTGCGGAAATGCAGTCGAGGGGATGATCTCCACTACCGGGAATTTGGAGAAAGAATCAACTACAACTAAGGTGTGTCGACCATCTGGAAAACTCCCAAAGTCAATGCTGAGATGTGTCCAGGGCGTATGTGAAGCATCTTTAGTAATTACAGGTGCGGGAGCAGGATCCAGGCCGGTGATAGTGCAAGCGTGGCAGGACCGCACCATTGCATCTACAAGACTGTCCATTGCAGGGAATCACACTTTGCTCCTGAGACGGGCTTTAGTTTTGGCCATTCCCTGATGTCCTACGTGTGCCAACTCCAGGGCCTTCCGTTGGAGGCTTTCGGGTATGACGAGGAGATGACCTCGGAGGATGACCCCTTCGTCTCCTACGCTCAGTTCGCTCCGGATCTGCCACAACTGCTGGCATGCATGGCTGACTTCCAGCCGAAGATTCGGTGCACCGTCTAGGAAGTGGGCCCACCTGTTTCCTTCCAACGCATGACGGACTCTTGTAAGTGTCTCATCTCGAGCAGTCGCTTCACCAACTTCCTTCAATGTCATGTGTTCTGGGCAGGCTGCCGTCGAGATCATATGGACAAAAGCATCCGCTTCCAGGCCTTCTTCTCGCGGTGGATGTTGTCCGATGGCATCAGGTTGTCGGGAGAGGTAGTCCGCCGGATTGTGTGCCCCTGGGCGGAACACTATCTTAAAGTTGTAGCCCTGCAGTTGGACGGCCCATCGCTCAATCCGAGGTGGTGCAAGCCGGGAAGATCCCGTGAATAGTGGCAGGAGAGGTTTGTGGTCAGTAACTACTGTGAATTCTTGCCCGCACAGGTACAGGTGAAAATGCTGACACGCCCATTTGATCGCTAGGGCCTCTCTTTCGATTTGGGCATACCTGGTCTCGGTATCCGACAGCGCTTTGCTGGCATACGCAACGGGCTTCCACACGTCGGGTCCATGTTCTTGCAGGAGCACCGCTCCCAGGCCCACTGGGCTGGCGTCGACGATCAGTTCCGTCTTGCTTCGAGGCTGAAAATAGGCCATCACGGTCGTGTCCAGGAGGTTGGTCTTGATGCTCTGGAAGGCGTTGTGGGCCGCCACTGTCCACTCCCACTGTCGGTCTGCACGGGTGAGGGCTCTGAGGGGCTCTGCAAGATCGGCCAGGTTAGGGATGAACCGGCCGCAGTATGTGGCCATTCCTAAGAAACTACGCACTTCAGTGGGGTTCCTCGGAGTCCTCGCTGCTTTGATCGCCTCCGCCTTTTTGGGGTCAACTTTTAGTCCTTCCCTCGTGAACGTGTAGCCAAAGAAATCTATCGATTCCTGATAAAATGAGCACTTTGATCTGTGAAGGGTCAGGCCGCTGTCCACTAGCCTTTGGAGGGTTGCTCGCAGGTGCTCATGGTGTTCTTCCAAGGTTGACGAATACACTAGGATGTCGTCGCTGAGATTGATCACTCCGCTCAGCCCAGAGAGCACTTCCCGAATGGCGTTTTGAAACACCTCTGCGGCGGAAGAGACGCCAAAGCTTAGTCGTTTGTAGCGCCTGAGTCCCACGTGGGTGGAGAAAGTGGTGATGTACCTGCTGGCTGGGTCTAACTCGAGCTGGTGGTATCCTGAGTTGAGGTCCAGTTTTGAAAACCACTTAGCTCCGTTGAGGTCGGCTACTATGTCATCCGTGGTGGGGGTGATGTGCCTCTCTCGTTTGACAGCTACATTTGGCAACCTCATGTCCACGCACAGCCTGATTGCTCCAGGTTGTTTCGGCTTGGGCGCCACCACCAATGGGGAGACCCAGGGTGTCGGGCCCGACACTTTCTCTATTACGCCTAGGTCCTCTAGCTTTTGGAGTTCTTCTTCAACCTGCGGCCGCAAGTTGAATGGCACCCGCCGGTGCCTGAGGGCTACTGGTCGCACAGATTCGTCGATGTGTAACTTGAACTTGCGTCCCTTCAGTTTTCCAAGGCCTTGGAACAGCTCGGGGAATCCTTTCAATAGGAAGTCCGCATGTGCTTGGTGCACCTGGTTGGCGAAGAACACGAGACCGAGGTCTTCCGTGGTGTGGCAGCTCAGGAGGGTGCCTTTCTTTCCTTCCGTGATATGGAAGCGCATTTCTGTGGAGTAGTCGCCGTTCACGACCGTCGTTTGAATAACTCCTCTTAGTGGTAGAGGCTCCACGCCACCGTATGTGTAGATTCTCGCTGTGGAAGGTGAAAGCGGAGGTTTGGGGGACATCTTCTCATATTGGTCGGAGTCCATGACGTTCACTGACGCCCCCGTGTCTATGAGGGCTGTCATCTTCGTGCCCTCGACATCTATCGAGCACACAGGCGGAGGTCTTCTTTTGGTGGAGGCCCTGCTGACGTATGAGATGACATATATCTCATCGTCTTCTTCATCTTCATAACGTGGTCTCCTGTCTTGGGCTTGGTGATCTGGTGGGGGCCCTTCTTGGTCTATCGACAGCTGTCTGACTCGCTGTGTCAGTGTCCTGGGTCTCTGGCCAGCTGGTTTGTATTTTCCTCCGCGGCAGAATGCGGCGAAGTGGTTGAGCCGCCCGCACTTGAGACATGTCTTTCCTTTTGCACTACATGTTGCGGTTGTCGGATGGTCCTCACCGCAGTAACCACAGGTGTTGCCCCGAGGTGGTGTGTTCCTTGATCGGGCAACCATAGGTCGTTTCTGGATTGCGTCAACCCTCTCTTCCTTGATGGGAGCCATTCTGGAGGCCGTCGGCGAGATGATCGGAGTGCGTAGCGCGGCTTCCATTTCTTCCGCCCTTGCGTCGGACAGTTCGTGCGATCTGGCCAGGACTAGTATCTCATCCAGCGATATGCCCGGTTGTCGGAGGATGAGTTTCCGCAGTAGCTTTGACCTGCAGCCCACTATGATTTGATCACGTATTTCCTCCCGTGGGTTGGTGAACGGGCAGGTGCTGGCGAGCCGGCGTAGCCGGGCGTAGTACATGTCTACCGACTCCGACTCCGTTTGCCACGCTCTTTTGAATTTAAACTTCTCAAAGTCAGTATTGAGTTGTGGATCAAAGTGTGTGTTTAGGGCTGCGACTGCGGCATCATAGTCGTGGTCCTGTCCTGTGTTGGGCAGCGTCTCGAATAGATCATATATTTCCGGTCCGCCATACAAAATGAGGAGTGACCTTTTCACTGTTCCGTCAGTCTCCCGGGTGCCCTTGAAGTAGAGGTTTAACCTCCCGACCCACGCCTTCCATCTCGGCGCCGCCGTCGCAGGATCTGCCGCCTTGCTGAACGGGGGAATTGGCGCTGCTCCCGAGTGTAGGTGGGCGGGTGGCATCAGCGCGGGGGCACCGGCTTGGTTGGGTCCCGGTGGAGGTAACACCTGCGCTGCCGGAGTCTGCGCAGCCACTGCAGGCTGGCTTTGCCCCGCTCCATCTTGATTGGCTCCAGGCGCTGTCACCGACATGGCTCAGCGAGGGGGGGCTACCCACCGGCAGGTATGTCGACGCTCGAGCACTAAAAGGGTCAGTTCTGGTAATCAAGTTGTAGTTGCCTATGCTTGTTTGTACAGCTTGGCGGTGCTTGTGCTTGTTGGTATGGATATGCCTCGGATAGATGCTGTAGGCGAATGCGCTGTGCCTATGCTGGGTCTTCAATATATACTGTGGAGCAAGCTTGTGGGTGAGTTGCCTTTGCCTATGCTTGTTACTTTTCACCTCCTTTTTGTTAGGTCGAAGCACGACCTGCATTCAATGCGTAAGCATTGATTGCAGTGCTTCGAGAACTATTGCTACCCGTTTTTGGGAATGTGGACAGGAGAGGGTGCACGAGCGCAGATCTGCTCAGTTTTGACCTCGTGAGCGCGCACCGTGCCGTGCCCCTCTCCTGCCTCATTCCCTTGCGCAAACACTCTACACTCACGCATGCACACATACACAGCCATACACAGGCACACACACACTGCATACACACACTGCATACACACACGCAAACCCACGCGCACACACACACAGACACAAGCACAGACACATTCGAACAGACACACGCGCGTCCACCACCCCACCCCCACCCCTCCACCCCCACCCCCACACCCACCACTTACCGGGCTCTTTCGGCGGGTTCAGTGTCTCATCTACGGCAGCGCTGGTACCAGGGGGCAGGACTTCACTTCCGGGGCTCCCTCCAGCACCTGGGAGCCCCGGGCTGCGGAGAGGCCATCAGTCGGCCGTCTCCACTTCTTCCTCGGCGGCGGCGGCGGGCGGGACTTCCTGCCGGATTGCAGGCCCCGCCCCCGTCTCAGGCAAAAGTGCCTGACTTCCGTTTTTTTTTTATCATCGTAACTGTGGTTGGGAATGTGATAGTAGGTGGAATTGTGTTGTATTCTGATGGTAGTGCGGCTGCCTCTTGGTCTGCACAGCACTTTTCATTTGCAAGTGGGGTTGAGCAGGCTTTGTACTGTCGGTGAAAGCCCATCCCAGCATGGTCAGCAGTTCGGAAAGCATCGGCGTCATTCCAGCATTTCACGAGGCAGCCCTTCTTCTTGGGACCAATGCAATTCTGGTGGAGGCGGGGAGCAATGGCGCACAGTGTCTGCCCACTCGCGGGCTTTCTACTTTCACTTTCTCCCTGCTGCTCTAACTGCGACCTCTTCTACCCTGCTCGCGCTACTTTCCCCCGAGCCCTGCTGTCTATTATTGTGGGGCGGTTCACGGCTGATATGAACCGTTAAATAAAGCCTCGAGGAGGAACCTGCTTTCTCTGCAGCTTAAACTAAAAAAGCGGAATCTTGTTTCCCTCTCTCTTTCGCGGCCTCAGTGCATTAAAAAACAAGCATGTGAGAACTGCCAATTACAGGAACACATTCACAAGCCAATCTGGCAAACTTGTTGCGACTGAAGCTAAGAAATACATCAAAAACGTTTCCCTACTGTCTGTGCTTTGCAGTTTATTTTATGCAAGGGCAGCATTCCCCTCACCTCACCCCAAGTCCCTCGCACTGCACACCAGTCCACGGATACACCGGGCTTTCCGTTCCTGCTCATTTCAATCCAACACCTTTCGCCAGCACTAAAATCCCCAAATTCTATCCCCACAAAGTAACTACACGGGACATTTCCTGGTGTACCGGCATATCGGACGCCGCCAGGCTACAGCCACTGGATTTGTCGGTATTTTATAGTAATGGAAAAGAAGATTCGTTTTGGCAGCAAGCAACATCTGGAAGAACAGAAAGCAGCAGGAAAGGTGCCAGCCAGAACCTGGTTCACTTCCTGGCTTTCTGACGGCTGTGGACCAGCCCTGCAAAAGGAGTTTCTGGCCCATCTCTGCTGCGAGGTGTTTTGGTTCTGTTTGTATTACGAGCTTGATTTATGGGCCTACTCGACTGGAAGTCACCAAAGCGTTAAGCTGCCACGCGCTCATCTCTCCCCACCAGCCGCAGGACAAATGCATGTCTAAGGGGCACCTTAAACGGGTCAATTCAGTGCCTGATTTCCTAGAAGCCAGACCACGCCCAGAGAGTGGGCCTGTTGGCGACTTCTAACATTTTCAGCCGCTTTCCCCTACTTGACTGCGTTGGTGCTGTTCTGTTGTGGAGACCTATGCGACTGGACCTCGCTCCGAGAACCCTAGAGCCCCTGCAGAGATAGCGGACAGCTGGAGCAGGTTTGTTTACCTCCTTGAGGCATAAATACCGCAGTCGGATATTAATTAGCCTGTTTACAAAAGATAGGAATTTTTATGCCGGTTCAGCTAGTAGCATGGCTCTTGGTTAAAAACCTTCCGATTCCACGGTAACCACTTCGATTCTTAGAGCCAATGGAAAACATAGTTTATGCTGACTGACACGCTGAAGGGTTTCACTAGCAGGCATAAGGTTGGCTTTACCACCTGCTAACGCCTCCTATTGGCTAGAAAGTAAAATCCCGTCCCGGAAATATGAAGCCAGCCACCCCAGAAGAAACAACAATATCTCTTCCGGAAGTGGCTGCCCCAGCCACGTTAGCGTTCTTATTCCAAGGTTTACACACTGGAAGCCGTTACTTTACACTTCTGTTTAAGAATCAAAGTGGTTAGTGTGAAATCGGAAGGACGTGGGCTTGTTTTTAGGTTATATCCACTGTAAATTTCTCTCAGATAGGAGAGGGGGCTTAACATGGGGCAGAGGGTGTACAAGAGATCACGTCATGCTCTCAGGTGGGTGGCGGGGGCTTCACATGGGGTCTAAGAGTGCACAAGAGACCAGACCATGCTCTCGGGTCGGGGAGGGGGGTTTTCATGGGGTCTGAGAGTGCACAATAGACCACACCATGCAAAAAACATTACTATTTACAATACCAACAACTTTAAACTTTTTTTAGCTGCTTGTGGGTCTCTTCTATTAACTGGAAGGATGTTTTGTTAGGGTTGATTACCCTCATGTTTACCAATAACATTGACTGCAACAAGCATTAGAACACGCAGTCTCCCATACTTTTCAAACCAAGTATACGGCGTGCCTTTGTAAGTTCAAGACTGCCACGATTTAAAATCGTGCACACTTTTTAAGCTATCTGATTCGCCTATGGGTGCCACTTTTAATTTGGTGCTGGGCACATTTCCTGACCCTGTCCACCCCTGCTTTACTTAATCTAGCATTGTGCATATTAATATATACTGGCTGCTTCTACAGTGTATTTCCATTCACATAAGACCCTTGCATAGTGCATGAAAAGAGAACAGCGGGTCCTCTATATGTCTGCATGCATTCACTTTATAGGTGGTTGCATTAATTATGAAGCATGACTGAAAAGCTGTGGAGTGAGTATTAAGGCAGTGAGAGATTCTTACAGTGCCTTTTGCTGGCTCATAAAGGTGATCATACCACATGCTCATCCTATTATTGGCCTCCTTACAGAGAGCACATATTATGGTAAAGCCTTCCCTTATGGTAATCCACATAAGTGATGCAGTTCCTGTTTATATTTAACTTTTTACCTGATCTTGCATTTCCTAAGAGTTAATCCTTTTTCCAGATGTGTTTCTGTAGTTTATTTCTCGTGCAACATCTGATAATTTTATAGTACATACTGTGAACGAAGTTGCTTCTAGGTATCTGGAAGAGTTCAGATTATAGGTGGGTTGCAATTTAGTGCACAATTGGTAACTCTGGAGTTGAGGCTGACGTTAGAGAACTTTTCTTACAGTACCCCTCGGTAGGTCATAAAAGTTATTTCGTCCACATCCTCATCCAATCTGTAGCTTCTCTGCAGAGTGCATAGACCGACTGTCACACGTGCCAATAGTAATTATTATTTTATGGGAAGGAGATACACAGCTGTCTGAATACTGCTGTATTTATTCAGTGAGCATGCAGAAGGTTGTGACACAAGGAAGTAATGCAGAAAGATGAGGTGAAGACAGTGGTGATGATGAAGGACATGACATGTTAGATATGCAGATGAAAGATTTCTGATAGCTGTACGAAAACAAGCATTGAAAATGCAATAGGTCTCGCTTCTGATTAAGTTAAAGCTTTTTGCTTTGCTAATGGTATTGTATAGCAAAGCAAATGGCTTTTTCTCTCTCTATCTCTCCTCCCTCTCTCTCACTCTCTCTTTTCTCTCTCATCTGTTGATCGTCCTCCCCCACACACAACCCCCCAAACACATCCCCACACACACACACAACCCCACACACACAACCTCACACAGACCCCCCCCACACACAATCCCACACACACACAACCCCCACACAACCCCCCCACACACAACCCCACACACACAACCCCCCACACACACAACCACACACACAGCCACACACAACCCCACACACACACACAACCCACACACACCCCACACACACACAAACCCCCCCACACACAGACACCCCCACCCCCCACACCCCACACACACCCACCCCCACACACACCCCCCACCCCTCCACACACCCCCACCCCCACACACACAACCACACACACACACAACCCCCCAAACACACACACAAACCCCCCCACACACAAACCCACACACACAATCCCCCACACACAGAAACCCCCCACACACACATCTATCTATCTATCTATCTATTGCCCTCACTCTATCGCCCTCAGTCTATCTATCAGACTCACTCTATCTATCGCATCCTCACAGCATCCCTCAGCACCAATCACTCAGGGGCACCACAACATCACTCAAGGGCACCACAACATCACTCACGGGCACCACAACATCACTCAGGGGCACCACCACATCACTATGTGTTACCACAACATCACTGAACGCCACAGCATCACTCGTCGCCACCACAACATCACTCAGCGCCACCACAGCCTCAATCTGTGCAACCATTCAACAACAACTGGTTCAAATATGTTCTCTCAATGTTTCAAGCTTTATTACAAATGTCACAAAAAGATGTTAATATTTCACTTCTGTTCTTGGATTTTCGTCACAATAAAATACACTGAACATAATCTTCACGACAGTTATTTACAAAAGTTTAAGCTATTGCCATTATAAATTACAAACACTTTATTTAAGTATTAATAATTTTTTTTAAAAAGCCATTATTTATAATATCAATACATCTAAGTCACGTAAATACAACACATATTGCATTACAAATGCTATAGGTGTCACATTTGCGAAAGTTAAAACTATTGGCATTGTAAACGACAAAGCTATTCATTTAGCTATTTTCAAAACCAACACATAATTAAAATATTTGTCATTTACAATACCAATAGCTCAAACTTTCCTAATGCGAGACCTATTGCATTGCAAATGCTTGTTTCTTCTGTCAGCGCGCGGAGGCCGCAGGCACAGGGTACACTCAGCGCCCAGGCGTTCCACCAGCTGTAGGTGCACTGCGGGACAGGGCCGACGGTCAGCGTGCAGTGCACACGCGTAGCGCTGAATGAGGGTAGCATCCCTCGGCGGTGTCAACAGACGCTGGGCCGCCCCTGGCCACGTGGAGCGAGCGGAGTAGCGGGCGCGCCACCGTGACAGGCCGCCTATCGAGCGCTCCTTGGAGGGACAGCGCTGAAGAGGAGGCGAGCCTTCGTGGAGGGGCCGCGCGGGCGGGAGGGGAAATAGACTCACCCACACCTCAGAAGGCAGCAGGGCGGCCCCCGGCTCGTTACGAGTCCCGCCAGCTGAAGGCGCTCCCGGCGGGGAGACGCGTGGGCGGGCCTCAGAGCGGGGCCAACGCAGCACTGCACGGCACGCGGGTGGGCACCGCAGCAGGAGGCAGGATTGGTGCGGAGGCAGCCAGGCACACGTACGGGTAAGCCGGCCTCGTCGCCAGTGTAGAGTGTTAGGTCGGAGCCTAACACGTGGTTGGGAGCTGCTCAATAATCACACTCAGACCCCGGTCCACAGTTAGCCGGGAAGACCCCGAGCGGTCTTCCGCCTTATTTATTTATACCCCGGCGCGAGCCCGCCCCGGGGTATGCATGCGTGCGTGCGTGCAAATGTTACAATGTATGAGAGAGCCCGAGTGGCTCTCTACACACGTGACGTGCATCAACTGTCTACCACCGGTTGATGCTCTGACACGACGCTGCACAAGTCACCGACCAACCTTCCCCACATCACTGTTCTCGTTTTCAATCCCCCGAATGATGACGTGGGGTGCACGACAGATGTCTCTGCGCCAGACCTCATGCTGTGGGCGCCAGTGCGCATGCGTGGTTCGGAACTGAGGCCGGTCGCCCATCATGTGTGTAAAGCGTCACAGGGCACAGCAGAGATCCCATTACAATTCACTGTCTGCATCCGTGGCCTCTCTACATCCTAAACCTTCGAGGACATGGGAGTATGGAAGACAGGGTGACGTGTACAATACTCTACGAGGGTTTGACAACCCCTTACGGCACATGTTATTTTCCAAATGAGCCAAACGCTGCGCTGCCCCCACGCCGGGCCCCTTTTCCGTAAGGGCAGTCTGGGCCGGCCCTACAACCCCTGACGTGGCTGCAGGCGGTGCTGTCGTCACTCTGTCTCTGGCCCTGCTCTGTTACAACAGATCACTGACCGGCACCTGTTTACATATTCTCTTTTAACTCTTTGTGATTTTAGTCAATGCTATAACCAGGCCTTTAAGTGGGATGAAAAAACTGGGAGGCGTGGCCATTGTAAGTAAGGCTGTGGCTTAAAAACACGTAAGCTAAAAGTTTGTGCTTAGCATAGTATGGTATTTTTCTGTTTCTGTCATTGCGTCGAGATATATGATACAAGTCACATCATACCTACAACAAGCCAGGACTATTGGCTTGTTAGTTGCACAATATAAATAAGCAGCAACTAAGGCTTGTTGTATATAATATTGAAAAAGCTTCCACTTAAAGCCCTGGTGACACCACAACAATGTTGCCGCACCTGAGTTTCAAAAAGAGAAGGGGAATCCAGAGAGAAAATGACTCTCTTTAAAGGATTCCCCTTCCCCTACAACACACTCGAAACAAGCATTTACAATGCAACGGTTTCGTCTTTGGAAAAGTTTGAGCTATTGGCATTGTGAATGACAAACTTTTTATTTATGTGTTGGTTTTGAAAACAGATAAATAAATGGCATTGTCATTTACAATGGCAATAGCTTAATTTCTCGCAAATGCGATTTGTATTGCAACTATTTCAGTTAGCATTTTGCACTACGATGAAAACTGGCTAAAGATAGATACAAAAAACAAGTCTTAGCTAGGAGGTAATACTCACCAGACAGAGACACCCGGCAAAAATGACTTCACTTAAACTATCATATGTACAGCACTAAACATTGCACATCCTTCGTTGAATAACTGTTTGTTTACTGCTCACATGCTTCAGAGCAAAGAGGACTTTAGGAAAAACACTTGTAAACAAATAATCATCGTGGGGGAATTATAGTCAGGCATTGTAGAATTACAGTTCGTTTTGGAGCATGTAAATGCTATAGACGGTAAATGGTTAAAGGTGCTGGTTCAGAATTTGTAGCTGTGGTTCTGTGCATTTGCAACGGGTGCATTTAGTCGCAAAGTTTCAAACTAGAAGACATGGAATTCATTCCTAGCCTAATAAACTGATCAAATTGTGTGATCCTGTGTAAATCATGTTTTGCCACTATGCTCTAATTCACTTTGAGTTTGTGTTGGGCATGAAAATACATTATTTTTTTAGAGGGGCCGGGCAAAGCTCCCACTCAGCCTGACCCAGGCTGCATGTCTCTTTCACAATAACTACAGGAAAAAAAAGGCAACAGAGGAGAAGAGATCAGAGGAGCGCAGATCAGGGCACAGAGGCAACAGAGGAGAAGAGATGAGAGCGCAGAGGCAACAGAGGAGAAGAGATCAGAGCACAGAAGCAACAGAGGAGAAGAGATGAGAGCACAGAGGCAACAGAGGAGAAGAGACGAGAGCACAGAGGCAACAGAGGAGAAGAGACGAGAGCACAGAGGCAACAGAGGAGAAGAGACGAGAGCACAGAGGCAACAGAGGAGAAGAGATCAGAGCACAGAGGCAACAGAGAAGAGATTAGAGCACAGAGGCAACAGAGGAGAAGAGATCAGAGCACAGAGGCAACAGAGGAGAAGAGATAAGAGGAGCGCAGATCAGGGCACAGAGGCAACAGAGGAGAAGAGATGAGAGCGCAGAGGCAACAGAGGAGAAGAGATCAGAGCACAGAAGCAACAGAGGAGAAGAGATCAGAGCACAGAGGCAACAGAGGAGAAGAGATAAGAGGAGCGCAGATCAGGGCACAGAGGCAACAGAGGAGAAGAGATGAGAGCGCAGAGGCAACAGAGGAGAAGAGATCAGAGCACAGAAGCAACAGAGGAGAAGAGATGAGAGCACAGAGGCAACAGAGGAGAAGAGACAAGAGCACAGAGGCAACAGAGGAGAAGAGACGAGAGCACAGAGGCAACAGAGGAGAAGAGATCAGAGCACAGAGGCAACAGAGAAGAGATTAGAGCACAGAGGCAACAGAGGAGAAGAGATCAGAGCACAGAGGCAACAGAGGAGAAGAGATAAGAGGAGCGCAGATCAGGGCACAGAGGCAACAGAGGAGAAGAGATGAGAGCGCAGAGGCAACAGAGGAGAAGAGATCAGAGCACAGAAGCAACAGAGGAGAAGAGATGAGAGCACAGAGGCAACAGAGGAGCAGAGACGAGAGCACAGAGGCAACAGAGGAGCAGAGACGAGAGCACAGAGGCAACAGAGGAGAAGAGACGAGAGCACAGAGGCAACAGAGGAGAAAAGATCAGAGCACAGAGGCAACAGAGGAGAAGAGATCAGAGCACAGAGGCAACAGAGGAGAAGAGATCAGAGGAGTGAAGATCAGGGCACAGAGGCAACAGAGGAGAAGAGATGAGAGCGCAGAGGCAACAGAGGAGAAGAGATCAGAGCACAGAAGCAACAGAGGAGAAGAGATCAGAGCACAGAAGCAACAGAGGAGAAGAGATGAGAGCACAGAGGCAACAGAGGAGAAGAGACGAGAGCACAGAGGCAACAGAGGAGAAGAGACGAGAGCACAGAGGCAACAGAGGAGAAGAGACGAGAGCACAGAGGCAACAGAGGAGAAGAGATCATAGCACAGAGGCAACAGAGGAGAAGAGATCAGAGCACAGAGGCAACAGAGGAGAAGAGATCAGAGCACAGAGGCAACAGAGGAGAAGAGATGAGAGCACAGAGGCAACAGAGGAGAAGAGATGAGAGCACAGAGGCAACAGAGGAGACGAGGTCAGAGCACAGAAGCAACAGAGGAGTAGGGAGCAGAGTTCAGAGGAGCAGAGATCAGAGGAGCAGAGTTCAGAGGAGCAGAGATCAGAGGAGCAGAGATCAGAGGAGCAGAGATCAGAGGCGCAGAGATCAGAGGGGCGCAGACCAGAGCCGCAGCCAGCAGACCAGCGCTGGGAGTCCAGATGAGGTGCTCAGAGCGCGGGGGTCACCTCAGCCCTCAGCAGCAGCAGCGGAGGGAAAGTTTTCCGAAGCGGCTGCAGGGGATCCAGAGCCACCAGACCCGGGGCTCGGGCTGGGATCCAGCCAGGAAGGGATCCGGCCGAGGATGCACCCGGGGACCCACCGCCCGCACTGCCTCCAGCCGAGCCCAGCCACCGACCCAGCCAGCAGCTCCCGGCGAGGGAGAGAGAGGGAGGGAGGAGGGAGGAGAGAGGAGAAGAGGCAGAGGGAGGGCCAGGGGGAGGAGGAAACACCGACATGGAGGGGGAGAGGGAGGGGAGACGGGAGTGTGAGGGGGGCACAAGAGGGCAACAGTGCCATGGGAGACAGAGAGATGAAGGAGGGAGCAGCGGGAGGAGAAAGGCGAAGGGACCGAGGGGACACACGGAGATAAAATCAGGAGCAAGAGAGGAGAAGAGGCAGAGGGAGGGCTAGGGGGAGGAGGAAACACCGACATGGAGGGGGAGAGGGAGGGGAGACGGGAGGGTGCGGGGGGCACAAGAGGGCAACAGTGCCATGGGAGACAGAGAGATGAAGGAGGGAGCAGCGGGAGGAGAAAGGAGAAGGGACCGAGGGGACACACAGGGATAAAATCAGGAGCGGGTGAGGGAAAGGGGAGGAGAAAGAGGCGGGGGAAAGAGAGCATTGAGAGGAAATGAGTCGGGACGAGGGGAGGAGGGAGAAGAGAGAGATACGTACTGAAGAGAAAGAAACAAATGAGGCAGGTAATCAGTGGAGAAGACGCCTGAAGCAGGAGGGTGAAGAAGAGAGGAAACAGAAAGAGAACGGAGGAAGAAAAGGAAAGACAACAAGAACGGGGGGGCGTGGCCGGGGGTCAGCGCAGGACGGACGGGGAGCAGCCACCCCCCGCCACCGCCCGCAGCTCCAGACAGGGGCACGAGTCTGTGATGAGAAAGTCCGGGGGTTGCATAGTGTGGGGGGGGGGCGATCAGAACCATGGGCAGAACTGGGGAACTCCACAGTACGTGGGCAATGCTCTCGGGCAGAACTGGGGGCGTCCATCATGTGTATGCATTCGGGGTGCATAATGAACAAGCACTCACCTGGGCTTCCTCCGGCGGCCGTGGTCGGCATGGAATGACAAAAACAAACCCAGAAAAAAAAAACGAAACTCCGCCCACCGCCGCGATGACGACATCGCAGAGGCGGAGAGCGAAAAAATAGTGGGAACGCCCCCGAATCTGGTCCGGCCTTGACGGACAGATCCGGCTCCCAATGGCTAGCCTCCATTTATGGAGCTAGCCAATGGGAGCCGGGGGACGTTCCTGAAACCCATATTGTAAACAATAGATTTCGCCTGCGCCGAAAAGATGCGCAGAGCGCAGCCTTTGGCAGGCGAAACCTAAAAATGGACCGCCTATGCCAGGGCATTAAACAGAGCGAGATAGACACCCGTTTCGAGGCCTGCTCAAAAAAACTGCCGGTGCTCAGACCCGGTGAGACCCGGCACACTTAAAGACCTGGCTATAACCTGCCTTTGGCGGCAAATACTAAGATGTTTCACACAATAGTCTTTAACTGCTGCAACGTGAATGTGTCGTATGACAAACTTGTGCATACTTACGCGAAAACACTGTAGCTGATGTACAAACAAAACACAACAACAACACGGCCCAGTAAAAGGGAACACAACAGCACATTGCAGTAACATAACAAAAAACCACAATAACAAAATGCTGGAAGTGTCACCATCTGCGACCCTACAGAGTAAAATCACAGACAAACAACAGGGCTGTGCTGTCTGTCCATCCTGTCCAAGCCAACACTCTGACCGATCCCAGAACCCACAGCGAGTCAAGGAAATATACATGGCTCGGGACCACCATCCCCTAGAACCAGTGTTTTAAATTGGAAAAAATAAGTGTAGGTACTCATTAAATTGAGCCGGCTAGTGTGCGCGGTTAGAGGTGAGGCGAGACATGATGATACTAAGACCTTTCTCTTGACTATTCATTTTGCCGGTGCATTTAATTTGATAGTAGTTTCAAACTTCCCATATATGCAGATTGGCAGGTGCATGTGATGATAATGAGTGGGATGAGTACCTGCTGGGAGCAGGCCTTAAATCACAATAGAAGGAACTTTTAAATGAATGCAATCAATCAAGCCATCAACAGCACTATTCAGGCTAATTATCAGTGTGCTTCGGAACAAAAGAGATTTGGGAAAGGCAGCATTAATAATGAGTACTACGCCAGTTGCAGGAAATACCAAAGCATGTTGGAAAATGATCAATGTAAACAAAACGTGTTAACTCCTTACCCAAAATAAAGGGGGAACCTTGTTTACAACGCCGTCGTTACATCGCGATGCCATTACATTGCGGTTTTTAGAACGCAAGTCGTTACAACGACTTGCTCTGGATGGCGCTCTAGGACAAGGAACAGTATAATTTACTATCTAACACCTTCCCTGCTGTATGTAGACTGGAGTAGTTGGAATAGTAAATTATACTACTCCTAAGTCCAGCGCCCTCCAACGCAAGTCGTTGTAACGACTTGCGTTGTAAAAACCGCGAGGTAATGGCATGCGATGTATTAGCATGCGTTGTAATGTCATACAACCAAGTAAAGACCTAACACGATATGTTACGGTTTCCTTGTTTTGCAATGTTTGCAGCTTCTCACTTTCATACTGTTCCTACCTGGTTGCTTTTGGCACAATACTTCCTATACACACAGAAACAAGCAGACATGCACACACAAAAACATTCCACGTATTTCTTTAAAACTAGCCCCTGAGAGTGTCCAGATTCTCTTCCTCTCTCTGAGTTCAATTTTACTCTCACACTCAAACATACACAGAAACAGCCAAACACACACCCACAAACCCACCCACCCACACAAACCCACACACACAAATACTCACTCACCAAAAAAGGTTCACTTGGGATTGTTACTGCACAGCAAGCAACAATGTGAATGTGATTGACAGAGCTGGGCCTTATTGGGCCCTTCTCTATCAAACACAGCATGACGTGAGATTTCCAAAACAGGGACATCGCTTGCGTAATGCACATGAGCCGCTGCTGAATGGTTCAGTAGTTACTCACCTACGAACTAGAGAGGCGCTTTGGCCCTACAGATCAGCTCCACTCTGACTGCCTCGAGCTCCGCAGCACTAGCAGAGTGCTGGTACTCTCCTTGGGAGCGGAGAAGTGCGAGTACTTTGATCGGTAAAAATAAGAAGTGCCGGTACTTAGTACCTGTGAGTGCCGGCCCATTTAAAGCGCTGCCTAGAACTCATGTCCCCAACCATGAGCACTCCAGGGTAACATAAAAACTCATCTTCTAGCAGAACGAGTTCTGACTCAGGGAGGCCCAGAGATTGGAAAACAACAAATAAACCCCAGCGGAGAAGCAGTAAGGACTCAACCGCAAGATCCTCGGTGCTGGGAACGAAGGAACCCACCCCGCAACTACGGTGACCAAAAAGGCAACCAGAGGAGATGTGGTCGGAGGGTGAACCTACCAACTTTGGAACCAGGAGACCTGGGTTCTAATCCCGGCTCCAGTACTGGACTGAACATCTTGTGATCCTGGGAAAATCACTTAATCTCCCTTAGCATAATATGTGTGGAATTCAATACCATTATACATAGGTGACACATATGTGCTTGTGAAACTCCACAGTTTATTTCCAAGATGTTCTGTTTTCTTCTTTGGCGATTTCATTACTAATGCATCCAACTGAGGTGATTTTGTTTGGGTCTTCTGTTATTGTTGTGCTTTAGAGCGCCCTTTGCTGATTGCAACAAATATTGTTACGTTTCTAGCAAAAGGCAGCACATTCCACCAGCAGTCCAGTGCAAACAAACCCTCACCCCTACCAAAGATGCAGCAACATTAGAACTGCAGCCGTACAAACCCTTCCATGCCCTAGAATAGATCCTCCCAAGCTCACATGATGTGATGGAGCCAAGGTCAGTATCCTCATCTCTGCATTCCCCCCACACTCCCTCCCCCATTCCTGCTTTTAAAAAACAAACTTCTCTTTTAGGCTCTTCCTGCTTTTACACCCAAAGGGCAACATAACTTTCCTTTTCAGACTGACCTTCAAATTCTCTAAAGTGCCAGAGAAAATTCTCTGTTACTTTTTGCAATTTTCATTTTTTTCCTTCGACTGTTGTTTTTTCTCAATAGCATTGTTTTTGTGATTTATACTATGCTCTGTGCACTTCCACTAAATAAACCTGTCAATGAAAAATAACAAAAATGGCATACCGTCTTTCCATTCTGTCTGTGATCTTCTAGTTGAAATGAGACATGGTCAGTCAAAAATGGTTTATACTAGATTCAGTAATAGCATAAATATTTTTAATCTACTAGATTGTCCAAGCGAAAATTAACTGATTACAAACAGTTTCTATTAGATCCAGTTGTAGTCTCTGCTTTAGGGGTGTGCGGAATTGCAAAGGATTTACTCTATAAATTTCAGATTTTCTTTTTTTTGTTACAAATATTTTTTTCTTTTCAACAAGCAACAAAAGAAGCACTAAGAAAACGAATAATAAGAAAAACAAAAAAAACAACATATACAATGATTATCAGATCAAGTATAAGTATGCCCATTATACAATCAAAAGCATCAAAAACATATGACGAAGACTATAAAGACAAAAAGTTAAACCAAGGATAACTCTGTGGCAAAAAAAAAAAATTAAAATGAGGACAAGAAAATATTACCTACGAGTAAGTGTCTAGGAGAAAACAATTGATAAAAACTATTTCAGCAGGCGAATTGTCTCACAAAAAAAGTTCACAAAAAATTAACTTGCAGAACCACTTCCATGCGAGCAAAGCAGGTAAACTTTCAATATTCTCTGAACTTGAAGTACAATGTTTAAAGACTTGTTCCCTCCAATAATTTTTTTGGTCGTTCACTTATATACATCCTGCAGAAAAATTCTTCTGGGTAAATTAAAAATACTAGCAGAAACAATGCAACCATTAAAAAACATTAAAACACCGAAGATGCAATGAAATCAACTGAAAATGTATCCACAGGAATTTGTATAAATGTCTATGTCCTAGTATCTGGATCCAGTAAAAAGTTGGCTACAACTGACCAACTGGGATTCCCCCCAGGCCCTCTCTCGTCATGAACGCTTGATGTCCTATTTTCCCCTCTTTCTTCAAGTGACCCGGCTATTTACAAAATATCCTCCCGCTCACCTCTGCAGACCCCACCTATGCCACCTTTGTCCACAAGCAAGATCCCCCTGCTCTATGTAAACTGAGGGCCCAAGTGATATTAAAATTTCCCTATGGCTATACAGATGTCTTGAAGTCCTCCACACAAATAATTTTTAGGTCACGAATTTGGTATAACCTCACATGGCCACTCACTAGCACATGACCCCCTAAAAGGATCAACTGTTTAGATGAAAGACAAGTTGCCAATCAAAAGTGACTTTCTCTGTGGCACTTAAATTAGTTTATTATGCAATTGACGGTAAAACAGCGTAGATGGCACTAAGAAGGGGACCACCTGCCTCACAATTTCATGAGATCGAGAGCTAAGACCGTCCACGTTCCATCATGCATTGCACTAGCATAGACACCACCCCACCTTTTCCCGGAATACTCACTGCAAATAAACGCAGAACGTTAGCCACCATGATGGAGACAGAGCTGGCCGATGCCCCGATGACTCCGACAACCCTCTCTGGTTTGCTGATAATGGGCGGCTCCCCGTTTGAACAGCGGACATCCGACGTGTCCTTCTGGATCAGTGCTTGGACGAAGGTGAGCGACTGCTCCAGCGCATAGGTGTCCCGCGAGCAGGTGTCCAGAATTCGCGCGCCCAGCGTCATGTTGGGCAGGAGATCAGGGTCGCTGTTGATTTGGTCCAATGCATAGAGCATGGCCTCCATGCGGTGAATACCCGCCTCTTTCTTGATCTCCCCACAGGGGATCCCTGCCGGACCCTTGGCATGGACGGGGAAGAGTCCCCCCAGTGTGATGTCCCCATCTATCTTGATGGAGTGGGGCTGGGTGGTCTGCTGCCCCCGCACCATGAATACTGACGCTCCCAAACACCAAACCAGCCTCATCCATTGTGGCCAAAGAAGGAGGGGCGGCGGTAGCCGCATGCTTGTAGATCTGCGGAGAAAAGATGATCTGAGTCTCTGTGCAGCTTCGGCTCTGAAACAAGAGAAAAATACAGAGAATCTCACTCAACTTTTAGCATGATGCTGAGTTACAAAACTGTCTTTTATTTAATAAACTATGTGCTCAGACAATATGAACACTTCTGCAATAAAACAAAAATGCTCCATTAGACAGAAGTGTATTTTTCTGTGCTTGGGTAAACTAGACCCGAACTAGACCTTACTTCGATCTTTAATTTTAACGCAGCCATGATGTGTGTTTTCATTTCTCATTCTGACACCGCACATTATCAAAATGGGCACTTGTGCTCTGTTTTGACATGTTGTTTTTGAAGAACTACTGAGGAAGCCTTCTGCAACATCCAAGGCTATTCCTGCCTGAATCATTGTTTATAAGACTTAGGGCTAGATGTAGGTAACTTGGAAATACCGATTCGTAAATACCGAATTTTACCGATTCGGTATTTAGGAATCGGTATTTCAGATGTAGGTAAGAATTCGGTAAAAAATACAGAATTCTTAATATTCATTATTACCGAATCGGTAATTGAGATTCGGTAATAACGAATACCTACCCATTCATTCCTATGGGCTTGGAGGCCCATAGGAATCAATGTGAAGACATTCTGTATTACTGATTCGGTATTACCGATCAGTAATACCGGGAGTTATTTCAAGGGTGCCAGGGTGTCCAAAGGACACCCTGTTGCACCCCTGAAATGTGCATGTGTGCACATGTGGCACACATGCATGCCCTAAGGGCATGGATGTGTGCCACATGGCACATAAAAAAAAGCAAGAAAGTGTTTTTTTAAGGAATTCGATAATTACCACCAACTTGAAGTTGGTGGTAATTACTGATTTCTAAAGGCACGAAAGCACTCTTTTAAGTGCTACCTACATTGCATTTAAGGAATCGGTATTACAGATTCCTTAAATGCAATGCCATAAGGAATCGGTATTAAGGAATCGGTATTTACCGATTCCTTAATACCGAATCCTCCCTACATCTCAAATGCCTAAATACCGGTCGGTAACTGTGAAATTTAACGAATTTCACCATTACCTACCGGTATTGGGCCACCTACATATGGCCCTTAGAGTGCTTGTGTAACTAGATTTGTACAGCCACCTCCGAAGACATTAGGTTAGAATAGGTCATTTTAATATTCAGTTAGGGGTTACTGCTAGAATACTGGTATTAGGTGAGGTATAATTCTGTATGGTGATTTATCAGCTTATTACTACATTTGCTTGCCCTATGCTGTGTGATTTTAATTGGCTTTTATTATAGACTTGTCTAAAAAAAAGATGCATTTTTGAGGTGAGCCGGTTTCTGACTCACTGACTGCGGAGACTGAGCCCTTGTTGGTTTGCATCATCATCTGGACTTAGAATACTTTTGCCTTATTTTCATGTCATTTATTTAGCTGCATTTGACTGAACCTTAATCTTATTCCCTAAATTGACTAGTTTTAGATTTTGGCTAACTATTATTTTTGCCTTCTTTATTGCACTTTAAATGTATTTAATAAGCATTTAGGGTTTGCATTTTACTACTGACACCAGAAAATGTGTTTACTTGGTAAACCTATTTATTTCATCATTATGTTTGGGTACCATTTAGGGACCCATTAGCTCATGTATGCTGGAGGCTTAACACGGTCCGGATCCTGTGTAGGTGCGTTGCCTCTATCCTATCAGATAACCGAGACTGCATCAACATACGTAACCTTCCTCTTGATCCCAACATCCCAACGTTTGGCTTGCAAGAGAGAGGGAGGCTATCATGAGTGCAGACACAGATCATTTCTCCCAGGTCAGGTCTATATGAGCAAGAGAGAGAGACACACAGTCAGACAGACACATAGAGGGCGAGAGGCTGTAGTAAATAATTTCTTTCAAGCATTTGAATTCTAGCAGGACTTTACGTTAGGGGTAGGGTCACTTTTCATGAACCTCAAGATGGCCACTGGATTTGACCAAGAGGGAGAAAGGCCTCGTTGTTTCTGGTAGCGATGCCTGTTGGCACACGCCCATCATGGACGCCGAAGGGGGAAGGATTGTTTGATGGTGTGCTTCTTAAGATCCAGTCCTTACCCAATGATGATGTTCGAAGGGGTGGGAACTCGCAGTCAAGGAGTAGTGTGGGGCAAAGGGTACCTGTCGGATTGGTGTTCATTCAATTGCTTTCCGTATTATAGCTCTTATGGGCCTGCCACATGTGCTCCAACATTAAGCTTCTTGTCTTTTTGTGCTGTATGGAGAGGAGAGGCTTAATTTGTAAAGCAGAGGTAGGCAAGCCGTAATGATGGATGGAATGCTTGAATCAGTCTCGGCCACTGGTAATTACTCAGGCTGTATCCCAATTCTCTGATATTTTGCTCACCATGCCACCTCAATTTGGATCCAGCCATATGCAATTCACCCTCGGTCCTGCGTCTAATAGGAACAGTCCAGCACAAAATGCGAGGCCACGTCCTCCCTGAACCAGATTACAAGCAAGCCAAGATCAATTTCTTCTGCCTCAATGGGGACTCGTCAGTCAGGTGCATCTTGATTCCAGTGGCACAGTGAGCACGGGACCCACGTCTAGGCATACCAGCTGCACCACGAGGTGAGGACTGCATGTAGGAGAACTCAACCGAGCTAATCAAGGGTGAGTTCAAGGAAGAGGACAGATCTGTTAGTGCATGATGACAAGTCCTTGCTGATGTGATCTGTGCGATGAAGGTAGCATGTCGTAAATTTGTTCTATAGTAGTTCATTCTTTCAGGATGTGTGCTCTCTTCAAAACAGCGGTGGTGGCAATAGCCAAGGGGACAGTAATGAACGCAAGAAGACTGATAACAGGGCGCCCCAAGAGATAAGTTTACTCTGTCACAGATACCTACGATTAGTGGGGTACAGTGGGTGAGCCTCTGGGCCCTGGAAAAAGGGACAAGAAGGCTGGGGGAACAAGACACAGCATTACTGCTCTGCATTAAGCACATGGAGAGGCCCCTGTGATGGTCACATTGCTGTGTGCTGAAAATTACAACACAGAACAGAACTAGGCTGCCTACGCTTGGCAGAATTATTGGATTGTCTATGATTGACACTTGTTTCCTATGAGATGGCACAGGTTGGGCTTGCTGAGGTTGGCACATTGCTTGCAATGAGATCACACATGCTGGATTGTATATGGTTGACACATTTGTTTAAGGTGAGACAATCACATATAGTTTTACAATGAGTTACAGAACATTGGCATGCCCAGGGTTGAATGCATGTTGTTTGGAAGAGAGAGTGCAAGGGATGCCTGTAGTAGCATGCATGTTAACAGACTCAGCTTCAGCCCCCACACTTGCTATTGCTTGGGGTGCTGACTGGGCCTGAACAGGTCAATGAGGGCCACACATAAATTCCTGTCTATGTAAATATTCATTAGATGGGGTCTCGGTTTGAGAGTCTAGTACGGGGGCATGGCTGCCCACTCTCTTAGGTGGGACAGGAGGGGAGCTTTGGTCTGTTACAGGACTGTGGGGAAAGAGAGTGCAGGCTGATAAAGATAACCGAAGAGCCAGCTGTATCAATACTAGCCCTGGCTTATGGCACATACGTTAATTAAGAGTACTCAGATGTATCAACTACCAGCCGCAGGCCGTGGAGGGAGTTACGGTGGGGCTGGGAGGCGGGGAGGGGGAGGGGCAGGGTGGAGGGTGCTAAAAACAGGCATATGGATCATTGCAGGTAAGTACACAATTTAATTAATAAAACGAAATTCGTAGCGCGCACAGCATTGCTTTTTGCCATGCAGTGCGCGCTACGAATTTCGTTTTATTAATTAAATTGTGTACTTACCTGCAATGATCCATATGCCTGTTTTTAGCACCCTCCATCCCGCCCCTCCCCCTCCCCGCCTCCCTGCCCCACCGTAACTCCCTCCACGGCCTGCGGCTGTCAACTACTACACCTGGCTTGCACCATATAGGTTATGAGTAATCAGATGTACCAGCTACTGCACATTTTTAACCCTTGGCAGCCCGCATGCTGCTAGTGCAACCCACTCCTTCCACCACCTCGAAGCAGCAAATATAACCAAAGGTGAGAGCAGGGAACAACTTTGTGATATCATAACTATCAACAGTTTGGCGATTTAACATCCACGGCTCATGGTACTTCGGTGAGATGCAGGGTGAGCGGACCATCAAATCAATCTGGTGCTTGCTGGACAGGCCAGGCAGCATCAAGCGCTTTGAGGTTGGTCCCCTGTTGGTTTGGGCCCGCATCACTGCTAGTGTTCACATTCCTTCATTCCTACAGCTGTGTTTATCAGAACAGTCTGCACTGTCGCACCACGCTGTCATTTACCATGTAAACAAACGCAGCAACGCTGCCCTCTCACAGGCCTCTTACAAGCCGCCCCTCCATGGGTATAGGGAGCAGAAGAGAAGATGGACACATGGAAACTGGAGGGACATCAATAAGAGTGGCGGGGATGATGGGGGTGAGGGTAGAAGACTATGATGGAAGCTTTTATACAAAAGTGCACAAAAGGGGGACAGCCACTTCTTTGAGGACGTTTGCCTCCAGGGGGAAGCGGGCCTGGTGTTTTAAGAAGCCCAAGTGCCTGTTCTGAAGAGCTTTCTTCCCCTGCGGCCTCCACCCTCTCCTTTTCTTCCCCTGCGGCCTCCACCCTCTCCCTTTCTTCTCCTCTGAGTCTTTTGTTTGCTATTAGAAAGGTTCTCCCTGTGATGTGGAAGCAATGGTGCCCCCGGGGGACGTCCGCGCGCTCCCCAGGCACGAGGACACGGCGCGGCGCTGCCAGCGCGGGCCACGTGCTCGGCTTCCAGCCCCGCCCCGCGCGGCAATCAGCGCGCGCGCAGGGGCCCAGAGGGCAGCGGGGCCTTTGTTCCGGCTTCGCGCGCGTGCGGCGCGCTGTGCGTGCGTTCCACGCCTCCGTCCCAAATTGGAAGAAAAGCTTTCAAGCCACGGAGCGAGAGGCCTAAAGGCTGCCAGGCGGGACGGCCGCGTGCACGGGTGGCCGAGCGGCCTCGTGCCATGCAAGAGCTCGAGGCCTGCAGCGGCTTTGTACTCAACAGATCGGGGCATTAAAAAGTTTCTTATTTGACTTTTAAAATTGGAACTTTATAATTAAAAGGGTGCAACTGGCCACGTGGCAACTATTGCATTTAAATCTGGATAAGCCGGTCCATAAATTCAAGGCTGTTGGGGGGTAAACCCCAGATAAAAGAAAAAAAGTAAAAGGCTGATGATGAAGCTGGCAGTTTCTATGCTCCTCGCTACCTTTTGTATGAGATGTCACGAACCAGACGGTATTTATCAATGGGCATGTGACAACTAGGCCCATGTCAGGAGAGCGACTTTCAGTCAAGTGTTGTTTGTCACCTATGCATGCTAGGAATTGACTTTCACCTTTTCAATTATAAGCATCTTGCTACATATTCCTGTATGTTTAATGCTGTGTGAAATGTTACTGTACAATGTTTGAAAATTAATAGTAGTAGAACCTGGCTAATATTATTAAAAGATGCCATGATTAGCCTTAAAATTATTATAATTATTTTTATTTTTATTATTGTTGTTTTGCTTTTAATACGTGCTGTCTTTGGAGGCGGCATCAAACACTCATAATTATAAGCACATCTAACTTTTGCTATGGAATAACTCATACCATAGACCTCTTACATCCAGGCCCGGACTGGCCACCGGGCATTTTGGTGTGCTGCCATGATTTTGTTGATGGGGATCTGCGTGTGCTTAAAACCATTTGTTTTGCTTTGTTTATTTAGAAGCACACGCATGTCCCCATCAACGAAATCAGCCCCCACCACAGTGAAATCAGCCTGAGCTTGGCAGCACACCAAAACGCCCGGTAGCCAGTCCGGCCCTGCTTTCATCTCATTACTCTTAAAGCCAGGGCCACTGTAATTATGTGACAGGGGAGGACCAACATATAAGGCAGGGCTGACTAAATTACGCAGCCTGAAAAGGCAAATTATGCTTCCTAATGCGGTGCATTTTGCAATAGTATAACTTCATGAGTTTGCCAACACTGTCTGGGTAAACGTTTCACCTCATTAGTACCAATTTAACATTTAAATACAGTACTAAGTAATTGAAAGATGACCAATCAACCTTTGCATATGGTCTTCCACTTCGCTGCAACATGGGTCGCAGCAATTTTACTAACGTTTGAGTTAGAAACAAAACGTTTTTGTTAACATCTGAAGATTATGCAGCATATGATGAATAATGTGGCAAATGCCGCAAATCTATAATTTGGCGGAAAACACTCCAGCCTCATAATCACATACTACTAATGGCCCGCTTATAGCACATAGCTAGTGTGCCAAATAACATTTACAAACTATAGCAACTATAGCACTTATCACATGTGCCACATAAGTCCTACAAAATGTAGGTCTTCCTGCATATAACTCGAACTCCAAAGCCACATAATAACTGAAACATATAATCACAGCACACAACTCCTATGCCACATAATTCTTACAGCACATACATCATCTGCTGCACAACTATTGCAACATATGACTCCTGCAGCATATAACTCCTATGTTGCTTAGCTCTCACAAAGCATAACTCATATACAATCAACAACTCTTAGAATATAAAAACAGTTATGCCACATAACTTTTATACCCTGAAACAGCTGCAATTCTTATGCCAAGTACACGAGCATCGAACTCAGATCACATAGTTTCTATGCCTCATAACTCACAGAGCAAGTAACTTCAAGGCTGCAATATTTATTTTATTGCTCTTATACAGTACTGTTGTCAATCAATGTACAGGGACGATAACAGGGTACATCTATATATATAAAAACGAATGTATGTCTGTCTGTCTGTCTGTTTGTCCTTTATGCATTAATACACCAGTCATCCGATCGCCATGAAACTGTGGGAAGTTGTTGAGTACACTCCCGCGAAGGTTTCTGGCATACATTTTTTTTAAATATCGGCCCCCCAGGGCCCTCATAATCTTTCGAATACTGAATTTTTCCATTTACGGAATACCAGGCGAAGCGACAACGTATAAGTCCATCGATACTGTGATGAATCAAGAGGAAGTTGTCAATTACCCAACGGAATTCTTGAATTCACTGGATTTGCCAGGTATGCCACCGCACATTTTAACATTGAAAATTGGCGTGCCTATCATTCTTCTCCGAAACATCAATCCACCACGACTTTGCAACGGTACAAGACTTTCGGTGAAAAACATGATTAACAATGTCATCGAAGCTACAATTTTCAATGGGAAATTCAAGGGAGAAGATGTACTGTTGCCACGTATTCCAATGATCCCAACAGATATGCCTTTTGAATTCAAACGTTTACAGTTTCCGGTGCGACTCGCTTTTGCAATGACCATCAACAAAGCACAAGGACAATCGCTGCAAGTGTGGACTACATTTGGAGAATCTATGCTTCTCACATGGACAACTGTATGTGGCCAGCTCACGCATCGGAAAACATTCTGATTTATTCGTGTACGCACCAGACGGAAAAACAAAAAATATCGTGTATCCGTAAGCACTCGAATAAATAAATAGAATTAAAACGACACTTTTAAATGTTTTCCATATTAAAATGAATACGTTTCAATAAAAATTACACAATGTAAATTGAATGTTATCATAACGAGTTTCCTTGAATTTCCTTTCTTCTGAGATTGCTGCACGCGCGACGGGTAAGCTAGTAAGTAATAAAAATGGTTAATAATATAATAAGAAGAGATATTTTTAAAATTAGGAAAAGTTTGTTGGAAAAACTGTAGATAGAAGTTAATGTTTTCAAAGGACCACTCTAGACGAGAGTGGACAGCTGAGACATTCACATGAGGAGGTAGATCTAATTGTTTACAGAGTGAAGGGGGAAAGACTTGAAGAGAGATTTAACACAGACGGAAGAACACTCGCAAGATGGAACTAGAACGGAGAACACAGAGACAAGTGTAAGTAATGCATAAAAAAGAGGACGGATAGAGGGGTGCCCAGAGCTCTCACGGCTCTTAGCTTAATGCATGAATAGCTCATCAAGTGCAAGTTTGTATTTGAATTCTGGAACGTGACGTGTAGTCCTCGATTACAATGGAATAAACAGGAATGCAGATACCAGAATGCACAGAAACATGCAGTGGGTAGGTCAATCGTGCATGGACCTGGAAAAACGTACACGTCTTTGGCGCAGCGTCACAAAGACACTTAAAGATTAAACAGTCTCTGTGTGCAGGAGGACAAAGGCACTTAAAGATGATACAATATTTGGGTCAGGACTACATAGGCACTTGAAAACGATACATTCTCTGGATGCAGGAGTACAAAGGCACTTAAAGACTACAATCCCTGGGTGCAGGAGTACAAAGGTACTTAAAGACTACAATCCCTGGGTGCAGGAGTACAAAGGTACTTACAGACTACAATCCCTGGGTGCAGGAGTACAAATTTACTTAAAGACAATACAGTATCTAGCTGCACGAGTGCAAAGGCACTTAAAGACAATACAATCTGGCTGCAGGAGTACAAAAGCATTTAAAGACATTACAATATATGGGTCCGGCCTACAAAGGCACTTAAAGACGATACAATCGCTGGACGCTAGAGTACAAAGGTACATAAAGGCAATACCATCTCTGGGTGCAGGAGTACAAATTCACTTAAAGATGATGCAATCCCTGGGTCAGAGCTACAAAGACCCTTAACGACAATACAACCTCTGGGTGCATGAGTACAAATGCGCTCAAAGACGATACCATCTCTGGGTGCACGAGTACAAATGCACTTAAAGAGAATATATTCACTGGGTCAGGACTACAAAGGCATTTAACCCCTTCCCCGCTCATGACGAGCTCAGCTCGTCATGAGTTGTGCCGCTCGCACGCTCATGACGAGCTGAGCTCGTCATGTAACGCGGCTTTTTAAAAAAAGCCGCGCAGCACGAAAAAAGCCGCCGCACGCATGCGGTTAAAGATGATACAATCTCGGAGCAGAAGCATGAAAGGCACTTAAAGACGATGTAGTCTCTGGGTGAAAGAGTACAAAGGCACTTAAAGATGATACAGTCTCTGGGTGGAGGAGTACAAAGGCACTTAACCCCTTGGCCACGGCGGTAATTCCACCGGGGGGGGGAGGTGGGGCCGCGCGGCACCGCCATGCTGGTGACGGAACCACTCCGTCACCAGCCACGGGTGGGCTGTGCTAATGACGGAGTGGTTCCGTCACGGCCCCGCCCGCTCAATGGAACGCGCCGCGCAGGCGCGAAATTAATGCCGCGCAGACGCGGCGGCGGGGCCGTGATGGAACCACTCCGTCATTAGCACAGCCCACCCGTGGCTGGTGACGGAGTGGTTCCGTCACCAGCATGGAAGGGGTTAAAGATGATACAGTCTCTGGGTGGAGGAGTACAAAGGCACTTAACCCCTTGGCCACGGCGGTAATTCCGCTGGGGGGAGGTGGGGCCGCGCGGCGCCGGCATGCTGGTGACGGAACCACTCCGTCACCAGCCACGGGTGGGATGTGCTAATGACGGAGTGGTTCTGTCACGGCCCCGCCCGCTCAATGGAACGCGCCGCGCAGATGCAAAATGAATGCCGCGCAGACGCGGCGGCGGGGCCGTGATGGAACCACTCCGTCATTAGCACAGCCCACCCGTGGCTGGTGACGGAGTGGTTCCGTCACCAGCATGGAAGGGGTTAAAGATGATACAGTCTCTGGGTGGAGGAGTACAAAGGCACTTAAAGGAGCTCCATTCACATCAGAAGAGAAGGCAGGATGGCTACAACCTCAGCGACTGCCAAGCCTTGGATCTGGTGACACCGGTGGATACCCATGATGGATGCAGCATCATATGAGATGGTCACACACCATGTCACCCACATGGTGCCCATTCCTAGACTGGCGCTAGGGAGTCTACAGTCCTGTCTGCCTCTGAGAAG
This sequence comes from Lissotriton helveticus, assembly GCF_964261635.1. Classification (NCBI taxonomy): domain Eukaryota; kingdom Metazoa; phylum Chordata; class Amphibia; order Caudata; family Salamandridae; genus Lissotriton; species Lissotriton helveticus. The sequence continues at coordinate 42,680,017 of NC_136071.1, read as the reverse complement.
ATCATCTCTGCTCGCTGTTGCCTTGGTCAATGGGCAGAAGATGCTTCATTCAGATGCAGTGACATGGTGGATGTGGGCTTGGCTGATGTATGTATATTTAAGGGAGTAGAAGGATGTACCTGAGAACCTGTCTTGGCAATCAGGCCCTAGCTTGATGTCATACCTTATCTGTGACACTTTATGACAGTGCTTCGTAGTTCGTAGTTCGTGCCCTTCGATGCCAGTACTCGGGCTACAGGTACTGGATATGCCACTGTACGCTTTGTTCTTGTGTTTACTTGTGATGTACGTCCACATGTGCATTACTTATTAATATGCAGCATGCACTAGAGTAACATCTAATGCTCTGTTAAAATCTTAATATAAATATAAGGATAAAGAGGATAAAGAATCATTATACAACCAACTACGTTTATTGTCACGTACAGTGAAATAACAGAAACAATCTGAAAAAGTTTCCCTTTTCCAATAAAAGTGAATAGAAAAGTGCAAGCATTTACAACATAAAACAAACATTGGCAAAGCACTGGCAAAACCAACAGGTCTTGGTTGCATTTTGAGTGCTGAATCAAATATATCAAATATTTTAAAACAACCTGCTACAGTGACAAAGCAAATACATCCTGTACATAGTGCATATATGCGATATGGAATTTAATGTGTGAAGTTTTTGGGTACTTTTGAGATTAAAAAAATAGTCCCATGTGTGTTGCAATGCAAGCACGTCATGGTTCTGATTGGTTGCCTTAAAGCACTGTAATGAAAGGTGAAGCCATTACCCTATTTACACTCACTGAGTTATCTGAGACTAAGGGAAAGCAAGAGAATTACAGAAAGGCTAGAAAGATGTGGCCTTAAAAAGGTTTCAAGGCCAAAAGAAGGGACCTCAAATGCGGGAGAACCAAGAAGAGAACCCTGGGGGTGTCAGGAGGGGCAATTTACCAAAATGCCAGGGGTAGCAGAAGTGACATCACATGCCCTTTGACCTTCACTTTCACTCACACCGACTTGCTTACACACACACACACACATTCAAACGTACACACACTCTCACATAAACACACACTCATCTGCAAGGATGGACACAATATACATGAAAAAGCATTTTGTTACTTCCCTCAACTACCAGGGAAGGTCATAGTCAAGTCATGTTTTTATTACACTGATAGTGACTAACATAATATTATTCACTAATAGTGCGATTAAAAGAAATTGATGGAAAACAGAGTGGAGCCCCAACCGATGCCCATAAGGACAAGCTGCCACTGTGTTCTTGGCACTGATGATTCCACGGCATTTGCTTTGTTTGCCCTAAGTTGGCAGGGTATGCCCAGACGTGGGTCCCTTGCTCACTTTGGCACTGGATTCAAGCTAGCCTGGCTGATGATGGGTGTTTCCCAGAAACCGGTCTCAGGATGCTTGTTTCCGGTTCAGGGAAGAACTGGCTTTGCAGTTCGGGCTGGACTGTTCCCATGAGGCACAAGGTCTAGACTGATTTGCAAATAGCTGGGTCTGAACTGAGGTGGCGAACTGAGCTAAAGAACTATGATGGATTCAATCCAGAGCTGTGACTGGGGTTGAGTGTCTGGAAAGTTTCAGTGCTCTGTCCATCATCTCCTTGTGTTTGCACTGATTATTCCACCTCTGAGGCCAGGGATTGTAAAGTAGTGCCAAGGTCACAAAGGACAAGCCAGGGGTGGCAGCTGCAACCCCTGGCGACCCTTAAATGATGTTCGTGTGTGAGACAGTGAAGTGTGGGGAAGTGACGGAGAAGATGGCCCTTACTGAGAACTCGACTAGAGAACAGAGTCAAGAAATAGACCTGGAAGGAGCAGAACCAGAGCTTCACAAAGAGAAGGCGGGGTGTAACAGAGTGCTCACTCATGTCAAATGCAGCGGAAAGAAACTTGACAGTGTCACGTGACTCTGAGAGGAGCTCTCTCACAACCCTTATTATTATTATTATTATTTATTTTTGTAAAGCGCGTAGTCACCAAGAGGTATCCCAGCGCTGGTAGACCCTGTCTCCTAAGTGCGAAAGGACGGGGGGGAAATAAGAAGGGGGGGAAATAGAAGGGGCAGAACAGTCAGGAATATGGCAAAAGTGACTCATTGGGGAAAAAGATAAGTTTTAAGCAACTTCCTAAAGCGGAGATATTGTGGTTCTAGTCGCAGGTCATGGGGGAGCAGGTTCCAGAGACGTGCAGTGTGGACCGCGAAACGTCTTCCTCCAGAGCGGGCTTTCTTATGCCTGGGGGTCGTGATAAGGTTTTCCGTGATCGAACGGAGGGGTCTTGTGGGTTTGTAGGGTATAATGAATTTCCTGAGGACAAGGGGGCCTTGATTTCGTAGTAATTTGTGAGTCAGGCATAGAGCCTTAAATTTGACCCGCTCCCTTATCGGTAGCCAATGGAGGAGTTTTAGGGCCGGTTTAGCCGAAGCTCTGGCAGGGGTGTTTGTGAGAATCCGCGCCACCATGTTCTGGATTCTCTGGAGCTTGTTCAGCGTTGCTTCGGGGGCGCCCAGATAGATCACATTGCTGTAATCCAGCCTTGAGAGTATTAGCCCTTGGATAAGCAGTTTTTGGGATTTAGGCGGTAGTAGGGGCAGGACTTTCCTCAGTGATTTCAAAAGCCCGAAGCAGATCCCTGCTACTGTCTTTGCTTGTGTAGTGAACGTGAGGTTTTTGTCAAGCCACACACCAAGACTTTTTACTTCTTCTTTTGGAGCAGGGGGGGGGCCCATACAGGCTGGCCAGATGTTGGAGGAAAGTGTGAGTCCTTTCGGGCCAAGGAGCAGAACCTCAGTTTTTGTCCCGTTTAGTTTCAGGGCCGAGCTGTTCATCCAGCCGTGGACCTGCGTGAGGCAGTTGAGTAAGTCAGCTGATTGTTGTCTAGGGTGGGATAGCGACACCACTAATTGAGTGTCGTCCGCGTAGCTTACTACGCTCACTCCGAACGGGGTGATAACCTCCTCCAATGTGGACATGTAGATATTGAATAATGTTGGGCTCAGGGAGGAGCCCTGAGGCACCCCACATTGGAGGGGAATTTCGGAGGAGCGAGCGTTTTTCTCCCAGATCTGATAGTTCCGTTGGGTCAGAAAAGATGATAGCCAGGAGAGTGCCAGGCCATCTACACCAACTCTCTTGAGTCTTCTGATGAGAAGTTGGTGATTAACGGTATCAAAGGCCGCACTTAGGTCGAGGAGGATCACTGCCACTGACCCCCCTTCGTCCAGTAGTGTTCTGGCCTCCTCTACCGCCGCCAGGAGGGCGATGTCGGTGCCCTGCCCCGGGCGGAAGCCCGTCTGGGAACTGTTTAGTTTATTATTGTCCTCCAGAAACTGGGAAAGTTTCCTGTTAACCAGCTTTTCAGCAATCTTGCTGATTCCTGGGAGTAGGGAGATGGGCCTATAGTTGGCTAGATTTTCGGGGTCGAGGGAAGGTTTTTTTAGTAGAGCTTTTACGACCGCTGTCTTCCAGCTCGGTGGTACAACAGCCTGTTGGAATGAGGCGTTGATCAACTGGGTCAGAGAGGGAATAACCGTGGGGGCTACCTCCTTGAGGATCCGAAGTGGGGCGGGGTCCCTGGGGGATCCGCTCTTTATGGTTTGTAGCGTGCTGCCTACTTCTTCGACCGTGACTTGGCCCCAAGAGGAAAGGCCGCTGGGTATTGAGGAGTGTGGGAGGTCGTTTTCTTCGCAATGATCGGCAGTGGGGATTGTATCCAGTATTTTTTGGATTTTTTCATGGAAGAAGTTGGCCAGTTGTTGGCATTTTTCCTGGTCGGCTCTGGGGTCTGTGGGGTGTCTCGGTCCCGGATCTGGGGTTTTGAGGAGTTCTTTAAGGATAACGTAAGATTCCTTGCTTGAGCTTGCCGCTTTCTCTATTCTTTCCTGAAAAAAGGAGCTTTTGGTTTTCCGAATCATGGTTTTATACCTTGAGAGAGAATTCATATAGGCCTCTTTGTTTGGTAGCGTTTTATTTTTCCTCCAAGAGCGCTCCGTTCTCTTACATTCTTGGCGCAGTGCTTTGAGCTCTGGGGTGTACCATGATGTAAGCGGTACTCTTTTGGGGTGTTTAAAAGAAGTAGTTTTGGGGAGGAGGGTATTAAGAGAGGAAGTGATCCATTCGTTGAACTGCGTGTCAGCCGTGGCCGGATCAGTGGAAAGCTCGGGGCGGGACTCTGCAAGGATAGTGGCCCATTCCCTAGGTAGAAGTTTCTTCCACCTCCTATCCGAGACCTGGATCTTAGTGGTTTGGACGGTGGTGGTGGGTATTTCCCAGAAAATAGGTACCAGAAGATGGTCTGTCCATGGAAGGGTCAGGGGTGGCCTGGTGGTAATGGTGGCTACATTGGTAAGGACGGGGTCTAGTAGGTGTCCTTAGCTCTTACAGCACCTAATGGGTATGACCTACAACCCTTACAGCACAGAATGGGTGTGACCCACAACCCTTACAGCACAGAATGGGTGTGACCAACAATGCTTACAGCACAGAATGGGTGTGACCCACAACTCTTACAGCACAGAATGGGTGTGACCAACAACCCTTACAGCACAGAATGGTTGTGACCCACAACCCTTACAGCACAGAATGCGTGTGACCAATAACCCTTACAGCACAGAATGGGTGTGACCCACAACCCTTACAGCACAGAATGGGTGTGACCCACAACCCTTACAGCTCAGAATGAGTGTGGCCCACAACCCTTACAGAACAGAATGGGTGTGACCCACAACCCTTACAGCACAGAATGGGTGTGACCAACAACCCTTACAGCACAGAATGGTGTGACACACACAGCACAGAATGGGTGCGACCCACAACCCTTACAGCACAAAATGGGTGTGACCCACAACCCTTACAGCACAGAATGGGTGTGACCCACAACCCTTACAGCACAGAATGGGTGTGCCCACAACCCTTACAGCACAGAATGTGGGTGACCCACAACCCTTACAGCACAGAATGGGTGTGACCAACAACCCTTACAGCACAGAATGGGTGTGACCCACATCCCTTACAGCTCAGAATGGGTGTGACCCTCAACCCTTACAGCACAGAATGGGTGTGACCAACAACCCTTACAGCACAGAATGGGTGTGACCCACATCCCTTACAGCTCAGAATGGGTGTGACCCTCAACCCTTACAGCACAGAATGGCTGTGACCCACAACCCTTACAGCACAGAATGCTTATGATAGAGAACTCCTACAGCACAGAATATTTGCAACACAGCATAGCGCTTATGTCACATACCTCTTACAGCCTACATATTTAACAGTCAATTATGTGTATGCAACACAGCAACAACTCTTACAGCATAAAACATGTATGCCTAAGCCTTATAGCTCTAACAGCACTTTTCACTTAACCCACATCTTTTTACACTATATAACACTTACTACACATACTGTCTATGTCACTTAGTGGTTGCAACAGATAACACAGCATATATCATGTATGCCACATAATGCTAACAACTATTTATAGCTTAAAACAAATGTTTATGTTGCTGTGATCATGAAACGTATAACACTTTAACTATAAGATTAAAGCTTATGTCACATACATCTTACAACATACAACTCTTACAGCATGTAACACATATGCAGCATGCCTTTTACAACATATAGCTCCTACAGCATATAACACTTATGGCTCATGCTTTTTACAACACACCACTCCTACAACATGTAACAATCATGCAGCTTGCCTTTTACAGCTTACAAGTCTTACAGCACATAACATGCATGGCTCACAAATGGTACTACATACAGCTCTTACTGTGCATAACACTTATGCCGTATGCCTCTTACAACATATAGCTCCTACCACGACTTTTAAAACATACAACTCTTACAGCATGTAACACTTATGTGGCATGCTTTTTACAACATACAACTCTTACAGCATGTAACACTTATGCAGCATGAATTTTACAACACACAACTCTTACAGCATGTAACACAAATGCAGCATGCCTTATGCCTTTTACAACATACAACTCTTATAGCATGTAACACATATGCAGCAGCATGCCTTTTTCACCATACAACTCTTACAGCATGTAACACTTGTGTTGCATGCCTTTTACAACATAGCTCTTACAGCACATGACACTTATGGCTCATGCTCTTTACAACATACAACTCTTACAGCATGTAACACTCATGCCACTTGCTTTTTACAACATACAACTCTTACAGCACATAACATTTATGCCTCACAAATTTTACAACATGCAACTCTTACAGCACATAACATTTATGCTGCATGCCTTATACAACATACAGCTCTTACTATGCATAACACTTATCCTGCATTCCTCTTACTCATACAACTCTTACAGCACGTAACACTCATGCTGCTTGCCTTTTACAACATACAACTTTTACAGCACATAACATGTATGCCTCTCGACTTTTACAACATACAGCTCTTAAAGCAAATAACACTTATGGCTCATGCCTTTTATAACATACAACTTTTACAGCACATAACATGTATGCCTCTCGACTTTTACAACATATAGCGCCTACAGCACATAATACTTATGTCTCATGCCTTTTATAACATACAACTCTTACAGCATGTAGCACTCATGCCGCTTGCCTTTTACTACATATAGCTCTTACAGCACATAACATTTATGGATCTTGCCTTTTACAACACACAGCTCTGACAGCATGTACCATTTAAGCTGTATGCCTTTTATAACATACAACTCTTACTGTGCATAACATTTATGTTGTATGCCTTTTACAACATATAGCTCATACCACATGTCTTTTACAACATACAATTCTTACAGCATGTAACACTTAGGTGGCATGTCTTTTACAACATACAACTCTTACAGCATGTAACACATCTGCAGCATGCCTTATGCCTTTCACAACATACAACTTGTACAGCATTTAACACTTATGCTGCATGCCTTTTATAACATACAACTCTTACAGCATGTAACACTTATGCTGCATGACTTTTACAACATAGCTCTTACAGCACATAACACTTATGGCTCATGCATTTTACAACATACAACACTTACGGCATGTAACACTCATGCCACTTGCTTTTTACAGCATACAACTCTTACAGCACATAACATTTATGCCTCACGAACTTGACAACATACAACTCTTATAGCACTTAACATTTATGCTGCTTGGCTTTTACAACATACAGCTTTTACTATGCATAACACTTATCCCACATTTCTCTTACACTTAAAACTCTTACAGCACGTAACACTCATGCTGCTTGCCTTTTACAACATACAACTCTTACAGCACATAATATGTATGCCTCATGAATTTTACAACATACGTCTCTTAAAGCAAATAGCACTTATGCAGCATGCCTTTGACAACATATAGCTCTTACAGCACATAAGACTTATGGCTCCTGCCTTTTACAACATACAACTCTTACAGCATGTAACACTCATGCCACTTGCCTTTCACAACATATAGCTCTTACAACACATAACACTTATGACTCATGCCTTTTACCACATACAACTTTCACAGCATATAACACTCATGCCACTTGCCTTTTGCAACATATAGATCTTACAGCACATAACATTTATGGCTCATGCCTTTTACAATATACAGCTCTTACTATGCATAATAATTATCCCACATTCCTCCTACACATACAACTCTTACAGCACGTAACACTCATGCCACTTGCCTTTTACAACATATAGCTCTTACAGCACATAACAATTATGGCTCATGGCTTTTACAACATACAAGTCTTACAGCATGTAACATTTAAGCTGTATGCCTTTTATAACATACAACTCTTTCTGTGCATAACACTTATGTTGTATGCCTTTTACAATATATAGCTCTTACAACATGTCTTTTACAACATACAATTCTTACAGCATGTAACATTTAGATGGCATGTCTTTTACAACATACAACTCTTACAGCATGTAACACATGCAGCATGTGTTTTACAACATACAACTCTTACAGCATGTAACACATATGCAGCTTGCCTTTTATAACATACAACTCTTACAGTATGTAACACTTATGCTGCATGACTTTCACAACATACAACTCTTACAGCATGTAACACTCATGCCACTTGCTTTTTACAACATACAACTCTTACAGCATGCCTTATGCTTTTCACAACATACAACTCTTACAGCATGTAACACTTATGCTGCATGACTTTTACAACATAGCTCTTACAGCATGTAACACTCATGCCACTTGCTTTTTACAACATACAACACTTACGGCATGTAACACTCATGCCTCTTGCTTTTTACAACATACAACTCTTACAGTATGCCTTATGCCTTTCACAACATACAACTCTTACAGCATTTAACACATATGCAGCATGCCTTTTATAACATACAACTCTTACAGCATGTAACACTTATGCTGCATGCCTTTTATAACATATAGCTCTTACAGCATGTAACACTTATGGCTCATGCCTTTTACAACATACAACACTTACGGCATGTAACACTCATGCCACTTGCTTTTTACAACATACAACTCTTACAGCACATAACATTTATGCCTCACGAACTTGACAACATACAACTCTTATAGCACATAACATTTATGCTGCTTGGCTTTTACAACATACAGCTTTTACTAAGCATAGCACTTATCCCACATTCCTCTTACACTTAAAACTCTTACAGCACGTAACACTCATGCTGCTTGCCTTTTACAACATACAACTCTTACAGCACATAACATGTATGCCTCATGCATTTTACAACATACGTCTCTTAAACCAAATAGCATTTATGCAGCATGCCTTTTACAACATATAGCTCTTACAGCACATAACACTTATGGCTCATGCCTTTTACAACATACAAGTCTTACAGCATGTAACACTTATGCTGCATGCCTTTTACAACTTACAGCTCTTACTATGCATAACACTTATCCCGCATTCCTCCTACACATTCAACTCTTACAGCACGTAACACTCATGCTGCTTGCCTTTTACAACATGCAACTTTTACAGCACATAACATGTATGCCTCACGAATTTTAAAACATACAGCTCTTAAAGCAAATAACACTTATCCTGCATGCCTTTTTACAACATATAGCGTCTACAGCACATAACATTTAAGCTGTATGCCTTTTATAACATACAACTCTTACTGTGCATAACACTTATGTTGTATGCCTTTTACAACATATAGCTCTTACAACATGTCTTTTACAACATACAACTCTTACAGCATGTAACACTTAGGTGGCACGTCTTTTACAACATACAACTCTTACAGCATGTAACACATGCAGCATGCGTTTTACAGCATACAACTCTTACAGCATGTAGCACATCTGCAGCATGCCTTATGCCTTTCACAACATAGCTCTTACAGCACATAACACTTATGGCTCATGCCTTTTACAACATACAACACTTAAAGCATGTAACACTCATGCCACTTGCTTTTTAGAACATACATTTCTTACAGCATGCCTTATGCCTTTCACAACATACAGCTCTTACAGCATGTAACACATATGCAGCATGCCTTATATAACATACAACTCTTTCAGCATGTAACACTTATGCTGCATGACTTTTACAACATAGCTCTTACAGCATGTAACACTCATGCCACTTGCTTTTTACAACATACAACACTTACGGCATGTAACACTCATGCCACTTGCTTTTTACAACATACAACTCTTACAGTATGCCTTATGCCTTTCACAACATACAACGCTTACAGCATGTAGCACATATGCAGCATGCCTTTTATAACATACAACTCTTACAGCACATAACATTTATGCCTCACGAACTTGACAACATACAACTCTTATAGCACATAACATTTATGCTGCTTGGCTTTTACAACATACAGCTTTTACTATGCATAACACTTATCCCACATTCCTCTTACACTTAAAACTCTTACAGCACGTAACACTCATGCTGCTTGCCTTTTACAACATACAACTCTTACAGCACATAACATGTATGCCTCAGGAATTTTACAACATACGTCTCTTAAACCAAATAGCATTTATGCAGCATGCCTTTTACAACATATAGCTCTTACAGCACATAACACTTATGGCTCATGCCTTTTACAACATACAAGTCTTACAGCATGTAACACTTATGCTGCATGCCTTTTACAACTTACAGCTCTTACTATGCATAACACTTATCCCGCATTCCTCCTACCCATTCAACTCTTACAGCACGTAACACTCATGCTGCTTGCCTTTTACAACATGCAACTTTTACAGCACATAACATGTATGCCTCACAAATTTTAAAACATACAGCTCTTAAAGCAAATAACACTTATCCTGCATGCCTTTTACAACATATAGCGTCTACAGCACATAACATTTAAGCTGTATGCCTTTTATAACATACAACTCTTACTGTGCATAACACTTATGTTGTATGCCTTTTACAACATATAGCTCTTACAACATGTCTTTTACAACATACAACTCTTACAGCATGTAACACTTAGGTGGCATGTCTTTTACAACATACAACTCTTACAGCATGTAACACATGCAGCATGCGTTTTACAGCATACAACTCTTACAGCATGTAACACATCTGCAGCATGCCTTATGCCTTTCACAACATAGCTCTTACAGCACATAACACTTATGGCTCATGCCTTTTACAACATACAACACTTAAAGCATGTAACACTCATGCCACTTGCTTTTTACAACATACATTTCTTACAGCATGCCTTATGCCTTTCACAACATACAGCTCTTACAGCATGTAACACATATGCAGCATGCCTTATATAACATACAACTCTTTCAGCATGTAACACTTATGCTGCATGACTTTTACAACAAAGCTCTTACAGCATGTAACACTCATGCCACTTGCTTTTTACAACATACAACACTTACGGCATGTAACACTCATGCCACTTGCTTTTTACAACATACAACTCTTACAGTATGCCTTATGCCTTTCACAACATACAACGCTTACAGCATGTAGCACATATGCTGCATGCCTTTTACAACATAGCTCTTACAGCATGTAACACTTATGGCTCATGCCTTTTACAACATACAACACTTACGGCATGTAACACTCATGCCACTTGCTTTTTACAACATACAACTCTTACAGCACATAACATTTATGCCTCACGAACTTGACAACATACAACTCTTATAGCACATAACATTTATGCTGCTTGGCTTTTACAACATACAGCTTTTACTATGCATAACACTTATCCCACATTCCTCTTACACTTAAAACTCTTACAGCACGTAACACTCATGCTGCTTGCCTTTTACAACATACAACTCTTACAGCACACAACATGTATGCCTCATGAATTTTACAACATACGTCTCTTAAAGCAAATAGCACTTATGCAGCATGCCTTTTACAACATACAACTCTTACAGCATGTAACACTCATGCCGCTTGCCTTTCACAACATATAGCTCTTACGGCACATAACACTTATGGCTCATGCCTTTTACAACATACAGCTCTTACTATGCATAACACTTATCCCGCATTCCTCCTACACATTCAACTCTTACAGCACGTAACACTCATGCTGCTTGCCTTTTACAACATACAACTTTTACAGCACATAACATGTATGCCTCACGAATTTTAAAACATACAGCTCTTAAAGCAAATAACACTTATCCTGTATGCCTTCTACAACATATAGCGCCTACAGCACATAATACTTATGTCTGATGCCTTTTATAACATACAACTCTTACAGCATGTAACACTTATGCCACTTGCCTTTTACAACATACAGCTCTGACAGCACGTAACATTTAAGCTGTGTGCCTTTTATAACATACAACTCTTACTGTGCATAACACTTATGTTGTATGCCTTTTACAACATTTAGCTCTTACAACATGTCTTTTACAGCATACAACTCTTACAGCATGTAACACTTAGGTGGCATGTATTTTACAACATACAACTCTTACAGCATGTAACACATGCAGCATGCGTTTTACAACATACAACTCTTACAGCATGTAACACATCTGCAGCATGCCTTCTACCTTTCACAACATACAACTCTTACAGCATGTAACACATATGCAGCATGCCTTTTATAACATACAACTCTTACAGCATGTGACACTTATGCTGCATGACTTTTACAACATAGCTCTTACAGCACATAACACTTATGGCTCATGCCTTTTACAACATACAACACTTAAAGCATGTAACACTCATGCCACTTGTTTTTTAGAACATACATTTCTTACAGCATGCCTTATGCCTTTCACAACATACAGCTCTTACAGCATGTAACACATATGCAGCATGCCTTATATAACATACAACTCTTTCAGCATGTAACACTTATGCTGCATGACTTTTACAACATAGCTCTTACAGCATGTAACACTCATGCCACTTGCTTTTTACAACATACAACTCTTACGGCATGTAACACTCATGCCACTTGCTTTTTACAACATACAACTCTTACAGTATGCCTTATGCCTTTCACAACATACAACGCTTACAGCATGTAGCACATATGCAGCATGCCTTTTATAACATACAACTCTTACAGCACATAACATTCATGCCTCACGAACTTGACAACATACAACTCTTATAGCACATAACATTTATGCTGCTTGGCTTTTACAACATACAGCTTTTACTATGCATAACACTTATCCCACATTCCTCTTACACTTAAAACTCTTACAGCACGTAACACTCATGCTGCTTGCCTTTTACAACATACAACTCTTACAGCACATAACATGTATGCCTCAGGAATTTTACAACATACGTCTCTTAAACCAAATAGCATTTATGCAGCATGCCTTTTACAACATATAGCTCTTACAGCACATAACACTTATGGCTCATGCCTTTTACAACATACATGTCTTACAGCATGTAACACTTATGCTGCATGCCTTTTACAACTTACAGCTCTTACTATGCATAACACTTATCCCGCATTCCTCCTACACATTCAACTCTTACAGCACGTAACACTCATGCTGCTTGCCTTTTACAACATGCAACTTTTACAGCACATAACATGTATGCCTCACAAATTTTAACACATACAGCTCTTAAAGCAAATAACACTTATCCTGCATGCCTTTTACAACATATAGCGTCTACAGCACATAACATTTAAGCTGTATGCCTTTTATAACATACAACTCTTACTGTGCATAACACTTATGTTGTATGCCTTTTACAACATATAGCTCTTACAACATGTCTTTTACAACATACAACTCTTACAGCATGTAACACTTAGGTGGCATGTCTTTTACAACATACAACTCTTACAGCATGTAACACATGCAGCATGCGTTTTACAGCATACAACTCTTACAGCATGTAACACATCTGCAGCATGCCTTATGCCTTTCACAACATAGCTCTTACAGCACATAACACTTATGGCTCATGCCTTTTACAACATACAACACTTAAAGCATGTAACACTCATGCCACTTGCTTTTTACAACATACATTTCTTACAGCATGCCTTATGCCTTTCACAACATACAGCTCTTACAGCATGTAGCACATATGCAGCATGCCTTATATAACATACAACTCTTTCAGCATGTAACACTTATGCTGCATGACTTTTACAACATAGCTCTTACAGCATGTAACACTCATGCCACTTGCTTTTTACAACATACAACACTTACGGCATGTAACACTCATGCCACTTGCTTTTTACAACATACAACTCTTACAGTATGCCTTATGCCTTTCACAACATACAACGCTTACAGCATGTAGCACATATGCTGCATGCCTTTTACAACATAGCTCTTACAGCATGTAACACTTATGGCTCATGCCTTTTACAACATACATCACTTACGGCATGTAACACTCATGCCACTTGCTTTTTACAACATACAACTCTTACAGCACATAACATTTATGCCTCACGAACTTGACAACATACAACTCTTATAGCATATAACATTTATGCTGCTTGGCTTTTACAACATACAGCTTTTACTATGCATAACACTTATCCCACATTCCTCTTACACTTAAAACTCTTACAGCACGTAACACTCATGCTGCTTGCCTTTTACAACATACAACTCTTACAGCACACAACATGTATGCCTCATGAATTTTACAACATACGTCTCTTAAAGCAAATAGCACTTATGCAGCATGCCTTTTACAACATACAACTCTTACAGCATGTAACACTCATGCCGCTTGCCTTTCACAACATATAGCTCTTACGGCACATAACACTTATGGCTCATGCCTTTTACAACATACAGCTCTTACTATGCATAACACTTATCCCGCATTCCTCCTACACATTCAACTCTTACAGAACGTAACACTCATGCTGCTTGCCTTTTACAACATACAACTTTTACAGCACATAACATGTATGCCTCACGAATTTTAAAACATACAGCTCTTAAAGCAAATAACACTTATCCTGTATGCCTTTTACAACATATAGCGCCTACAGCACATAGTACTTATGTCGGATGCCTTTTATAACATACAACTCTTACAGCATGTAACACTTATGCCACTTGCCTTTTACAACATACAGCTCTGACAGCACGTAACATTTAAGCTGTGTGCCTTTTATAACATACAACTCTTACTGTGCATAACACTTATGTTGTATGCCTTTTACAACATTTAGCTCTTACAACATGTCTTTTACAGCATACAACTCTTACAGCATGTAACACTTAGGTGGCATGTATTTTACAACATACAACTCTTACAGCATGTAACACATGCAGCATGCGTTTTACAACATACAACTCTTACAGCATGTAACACATCTGCAGCATGCCTTCAACCTTTCACAACATACAACTCTTACAGCATGTAACACATATGCAGCATGCCTTTTATAACATACAACTCTTACAGCATGTGACACTTATGCTGCATGACTTTTACAACATAGCTCTTACAGCACATAACACTTATGGCTCATGCCTTTTACAACATACAACACTTACAGCATGTAACACTCATGCCACTTGCTTTTTACAACATACAACTCTTATAGCACATAACATTTATGCTGCTTGGCTTTTACAACATTCAGCTTTTACTATGCATAACACTTATCCCGCATTCCTCCTACACATTCAACTCTTACAGCACGTACCACTCATGCTGCTTGCCTTTTACAACATACAACTTTTACAGCACATAACATGTATGCCTCACGAATTTTAAAACATACAGCTCTTAAAGCAAATAACACTTATCCTGTATGCCTTTTACAACATATAGCGCCTACAGCACATAATACTTATGTCTGATGCCTTTTATAACATACAACTCTTACAGCATGTAACACTTATGCCACTTGCCTTTTACAACATACAGCTCTGACAGCACGTAACATTTAAGCTGTGTGCCTTTTATAACATACAACTCTTACTGTGCATAACACTTATGTTGTATGCCTTTTACAACATTTAGCTCTTACAACATGTCTTTTACAGCATACAACTCTTACAGCATGTAACACTTAGGTGGCATGTATTTTACAACATACAACTCTTACAGCATGTAACACATGCAGCATGCGTTTTACAACATACAACTCTTACAGCATGTAACACATCTGCAGCATGCCTTCAACCTTTCACAACATACAACTCTTACAGCATGTAACACATATGCAGCATGCCTTTTATAACATACAACTCTTACAGCATGTGACACTTATGCTGCATGACTTTTACAACATAGCTCTTACAGCACATAACACTTATGGCTCATGCCTTTTACAACATACAACACTTACAGCATGTAACACTCATGCCACTTGCTTTTTACAACATACAACTCTTATAGCACATAACATTTATGCTGCTTGGCTTTTACAACATTCAGCTTTTACTATGCATAACACTTATCCCACATTCCTCTTACACTTAAAACTCTTACAGCACGTAACATGTATGCCTCATGAATTTTACAACATACGTCTCTTAAAGCAAATAGCATTTATGCAGCATGCCTTTTACAACATATAGCTCTTACAGCACATAACACTTAAAACTCATGCCTTATAACATACAACTCTTACAGCATGTAACACTCATGCCGCTTGCCTGTCACAACATATAGCTCTTACAGCACATAACACTTAAAACTCATGCCTTTTACAACATACAAGTCTTACAGCATGTAACAGTCATGCCTCTTGCCTTTTACAACATACAACTCTTACAGCACATAACATTTATGGCTCTTGCCTTTTACAACATACAGCTCTGACAGCACGTAACATTTATGCTGCATGCCTTATACAACATACAGCTCTTACTGTGCATAACATTTATGTTGTATGCTTTTTAAAACATATAGCTCTTACCACATGTCTTTTACAACATACAAGTCTTACAGCACTTAATATTTATGTCTCCTGACTTTTACAACATACAACTCTCACAGCACTTAACATTTATGTCTTCTGACTTTTACAACATACAGCTCATAAAACATGTAACACTTATGCCACATGCATTTTACATCATACAGCTCTTATACCACATACCATTTATGCTGCATGTTTTTTACAACATGCATCTCTTACACTACATAACACTTATGCCATAACCTTGCTGCTACAAATGTATAACTCCCAGTGCTGACCTATCGCCATGCATGGCGCAGAGGTATGGGGAATCTCAAACTGTAAGCCATTCAACAAGGAGAAAATAGATGCCTCAGGAGGGTCGTTGCCCTCCCCATTTCCGCTTCTAATTATATAACGCATAGGTAACTTGGGTTACCCTATCTTGAAGATCTGATCCGGGCACGGCCGGCTATGCTCTCGCTGTCAATCTGGAAAAACCCCAAGATTGTTCTAACCAATGATAAAATACTGGACTGTCTCTTCCTGGAAATAGGGTTTCAAATTCCCTGGATCAGAAAAGTGAAATCTATATATTGTTGCATAGGGATGGAATCCTTTTTTTTGGACCCCCCTACATGCATCTCTCTAAGTAAAAAGAGAGTGGCTAATGCTTTTTTCTAGTTTGAGGAATCCCAGCGGCTAAGCAATCACTCAGTCTCAGGAATCACTCAGGGCGATCAATCGTAACTAGGTATTTGAACATATGGGACTCAAATGACACCACCAATTACATATGGATTGCCCAAAGCAGATGCAAACGTTCTCCACTACTTTGTTTTAGATCAGATACTATTAAGTCTGCTCACTATTTTATTTGCTGTATATGTTGTGAAGCGCTCTGACACCCTTTGGTCCAGCTAGCGCTATACAAAACTACTAAAAATAAAAATATATATATTTTCCTCTGGGCTATAGTCAGCACCTTGATCTTTTATCTTGCCCGTGTGATGATATATCTAAACAGAGTATGCTCCATTTTACCTTTTTTTGTAGATTTTATGTGTGATACACCAGACTATTTTTAATCCCAATTTTAAAGTAGTATTGTTACGACTTTCGACAATGTAGACCTGCCTTTAGATTCTTATCAATCTTACATAATGATGAAGTGCTTTTTAATCTTGCCTCTTTTTTAAAAGCTGCAACACAAGCACGTAGAACTATGCTTTGACAATACATGCTGATGCTATCTTGTACTATATTTTTATGCATGTATATCACTTTTATGGCTGCAAAATTGCAACCAAATTAAGTTCTCTGAACTGAGCTGAACAGTTATGCTGTATGCCTTTTACAACATATAGCTTACAGCACATAACACTTATTCCACATGCTTTTTACAATATACAGCTCTTACAGCACATAGCATGTATGCCGTATGCCTTTTAAATCATACACCTCTTATAGCACGTTACACTTATGCTATATGCTTTTTACAACATACAACTCTTACAGCACATAACACTTATTCTGCATACTTTGTACAATATGCATCTCCTTCAGCACCTAACATTTATTCCACATGCCTTTTACAACATACAACTCATACAGCACATACATTTATGCTGTGTTCCTTTTACAACATACAACTCTTACAGCACAAAATATTTATGTTATATGCCTTTTAAACATACAACTCTTACAGCACATAACATTTATGCTGCATGCCTTTTAAACATGCAGCTCTTACCACATGCATTACCACATGCATTTTAAAACATACATCTCTTACACTTATGCCACGTGCATTTTACAACATACAACCCGTACAGCACAAAACATTTACAACACATAACATGTATGCTGCAAACCTTTTACAACATACAACTCTTACCACACATAACACTTATGCTGCATGCCTTTTACAACATACAACGCTTACAGCACATACCATTTATGCTATATGCTTTTTACAACATACAACTCTTACAGCACATAACACTTATTCTGCATACTTTGTACAACATGCATCTCCTTCAGCACCTAACATTTATTCCACATGCCTTTTACAACATACAACTCATACAGCACATACATTTATGCTGTGTGCCTTTTACAACATACAACTCTTACAGCACAAAATATTTATGTTATATGCCTTTTAAACATACAATCTCTTACAGCACATAACATTTATGCTGCATGCCTTTTAAACATGCAGCTCTTACCACATGCATTACCACATGCATTTTAAAACATACATCTCTTACACTTATGCCACGTGCATTTTACAACATACAACCCGTACAGCACAAAACATTTACAACACATAACATGTATGCTGCAAACCTTTTACAACATACAACTCTTACCACACATAACACTTATGCTGCATGCCTTTTACAACATACAACTTTTACAGCACATACCATTTATGCTGTATGCATTTTACAACATACAAGTCTTACAGTATATAACATTTATTCTGCATGCCTTTTACTGCATACCACTCTTACAGCACATAACACTCATGCTGCATGCCTTTTACAACATACAATTAATACAGCACATACCATTTATACTGTATGCCTTTTACAACATACAACTCTTACAGTACATAACATTTATTCTGCATGCATTTTACTACATACCACTCTTACAGCACATAACACTCATGCTCCATGCCTTTTATGACATACAACTCTTACAGCACATAACACGTATGCTGCATACCTTTTACTACATACAGCTCTTACAGTACATAACAGTTATTCAGCATGCCTTTTACAGCATACAATGCTTATAGTACATAACATTTATTCTGCATGCCTTTTACTACATACCACTCTTACAGCACATAACACTCATGCTGCATGCCTTTTATGACATACAACTCTTACAGCCCATAACAAGTATGCTGCATGCCTTTTACTACATACAGCTCTTACAGTACATAACAGTTATTCAGCGTGCCTTTTACAGCATATAACCCTTACAGCACATAACACTCATGCAGCATGCCTTTAACAACATACAGCTCTTACAGCACATAACATTTATTCTGCATGCCGTTTACAACATACAACTCTTACAGTACATAGCATTTATTCTGCTTGCCTTTTACAACATACAACTTGTACAGCACATAACTCTTGTGATACATGGGTTTTACACCATATAACTCTTACAGCACATAACACTTATGCACATAACTCTTATAATCGATATCCCTTTATGGAAAATAATGTTCATGCTACTATACCCATGCAATCTACAGCGCTTCCACTATATCATAATCTTTATGCCATACACCTCTTACTACAGCAGACAATGTTTATCCCACATACATCTTGCAACATATAACACTTGCAGCAGATAAGACATATATCTTGCAAAGAATTTTTTTTACAGCAAAGGATAATGCTAAACAATGCCTTTAATTCTTACAACACATTGTTTGTATTCAACATAACTTTACAGCCTGTAACTATTATAGCTCATACAGCTAATGCCACATTACGCCTGTAATTGTCACAGGATATCATATCGCATTTGCATCATGTCTTGCAACATGTAACTCTTACACCATATAATTCTGATTCCAAATATCACAAGGCTATTAAGCCACATAACTTTTACACCCAATATCTCTTACATCACCGAAATATCATGTCACATTACTCTTACACAACTAATATTATAACCTACAACTCTCACTAAAGCACACACCACATATGAGGAACAGCTCTGATAGTGTATACCGGATGTATGATGTTACAACACATGCTTTTACCACGCATGCTGTTACAACGCAAGTATTACAACGCAAACCTTTACAACGCATTACTCTTGGGGGTGCTGGATAGTGAATAGTTTAATTTACTATTCCAACTCCAGTCCCCCTGGACACTAGGGAAGGTGTTGGATAGTAAATTAAAACTATTCCCTATCCTAGAGCGCCCCCCAGTGTAATGCGTTGTAAAGGTTTTCGTTGTAATACTTGCGTTGTAACAGCACTGCGTGGTAAAAGTTTCGTTGTAAAGGATGTTTCCCGTGTATACCTCTTACAGCACATAATTTGTGACACACAATTCTTCCAACACTTAACTCTTACAGCACATAACCCTTATGGCACATAAATCTTTCCACTTATAAGTTTGACAACACAATCGTTTATTCCACTTAATGCGTACCAA
Organism: Lissotriton helveticus; assembly: GCF_964261635.1. Classification (NCBI taxonomy): domain Eukaryota; kingdom Metazoa; phylum Chordata; class Amphibia; order Caudata; family Salamandridae; genus Lissotriton; species Lissotriton helveticus. The sequence continues at coordinate 42,659,423 of NC_136071.1, read as the reverse complement.
CTAACATCCATAAAAACCAGACACCCTCTCATGCACCATACTTCTTAAAATGTAGTATTGTTGTAGTGGATAAATCGAATGGAACACACTTCTTACAATGTAACATTGTTGCAGAAAATAACTTGTGCACCGCATACTTCTTGCATTATATATTGTCGTAGCAGATAACTCTTGTGTCACGTACTTATTAAAATGTAAGATTGTTATGGCAGATACCTCTTATGCCATATACTTCAGATAACTCTGTGCTAGATATGTCTGAAAATGTAACTTTGTTGCAGCGGATAACTTTTATGCCACATACTTCTTTCAGCTTAACATTGTTACAGCAGATAACACATGCCACATACTTCTTCCAGAGTAACATTGTTGCAGCAGATAACTTCTGTGCCACATAATTCTTCCAATGTTCCATTGCCGCAGCAGTTATCTCTTGTGCCACATACTTCCTCCATCTAACATTGTTGCAGCAGATAACTCTTACGCCATATACTTATTAGGAAGTAACATTGTTGCAGCAGATAACTCTTGTGCCACATGTTTCTTACGATGTAACACTATCGGAGCAGATAACTCTTGTGCCACATAATTCTTCCAATGTACAATTGCCGCAGCAATTATCTCTTGTGCCACATGCTTCCTCCATGTAACATTGTTAAGCAGATAACTCTTATCCCATATACTTCTTAGGAAGTAACATTGTTGCAGCAGATGACTCTTGTGCCAAATGCTTCTTACAATGTAACACTATCAGACCAGCTAACTCTTGTGCCACATACTTCTTACAATGCAACATTGTTGCAGCAGCTAACTCTTGTGCAACATACTTCTGTCATATAAAGTTGTTGCAGCAGATAACTCTTACACCATATACGTCTTAGAAAGTGACATTGTGGCAGCAGATAATTCCTATGCCATATACTTTCTTAGAAAGTAACATTGTTGCAACAGATAACTTGTATGCGGCATATTTCTTACATGTATATTATTGTAGCAGATAATTCATGTGCCACATACTTCCGTCATATAACACTGTTGCAGCAGATAACTCTTATGCCATATACTTTTTAGGAAGTACCTTTGTTGCAGCAGATAAGTCTTGTGCCACGTGTTTCTTACAATGTAACACTATTGGAGCAGATAACTCTTTGCCACATACTTCTTACAATGCAGCATTGTTGCAGCAGCTAACTTTTGTGCAACATACTTCCGTCATATAAAGTTGTTGCAGCAGATAACTCTTACACCATATACGTCTTAGAAAGTGACATTGTGGCAGCAGATAATTTCTATGCCTTATACTTTCTTAGAAAGTAACATTGTTGCAACAGTTAGCTTGTATGCCGCATATTTCTTACATGTATAATATTGTAGCAGATAATTCTTGTGCCACATACTTCCGTCATATAACACTGTTGCAGCAGATAACTCTTATGCCATATACTTTTTAGGAAGTACCTTTGTTGCAGCAGATAAGTCTTGTGCCACGTGTTTCTTACAATGTAACACTATTGGAGCAGTTAACTCTTTGCCACATACTTCTTACAATGCAGCATTGTTGCAGCAGCTAACTTTTGTGCAACATACTTCCGTCATATAAAGTTGTTGCAGCAGATAACTCTTACACCATATACGTCTTAGAAAGTGACATTGTGGCAGCAGATAATTCCTATGCCATATACTTTCTTAGAAAGTAACATTGTTGCAACAGATAACTTGTATGACGCATATTTCTTACATGTATATTATTGTAGCAGATAATTCTTATGCCACATACTTCCGTCATATAACACTGTTGCAGCAGATAACTCTTACGCCATATACTTTTTAAGAAGTAACATTGTTGCAGCAGATAAGTCTTGTGCCACATGTTTCTTACGATGTAACACTATCGGAGCAGATAACGCTTTGCCACATACTTCTTACAATGTAACATTGTTGCAGCAGCTAACTTTTGTGCAACATACTTCTGTCATATAAAGTTGTTGCAGCAGATAAGTCTTACACCATATACGTCTTAGAAAGTGACGTAGCAGCAGATAACTCTTATGCCATATACTTTTTAGGAAGTAACATTGTTGCAGCAGATAAGTCTTGTGCCACGTGTTTCTTACAATGTAACACTATTGGAGCAGATAACTCTTTGCCACATACTTCTTACAATGCAGCATTGTTGCAGCAGCTAACTTTTGTGCAACATACTTCCGTCATATAAAGTTGTTGCAGCAGATAACTCTTACACCATATACGTCTTAGAAAGTGACATTGTGGCAGCAGATAATTCCTTTGCCATATACTTTTCTAGAAAGTAACATTGTTGCAACAGATAACTTGTATGCGGCATATTTCTTACATGTATAATATTGTAGCAGATAATTCTTGTGCCACATACTTCCGTCATATAACACTGTTGCAGCAGATAACTCTTATGCCATATACTTTTTAGGAAGTAACATTGTTGCAGCAGATAAGTCTTGTGCCACGTGTTTCTTACAATGTAACACTATTGGAGCAGATAACTCTTTGCCTCATACTTCTTACAATGCAGCATTGTTGCAGCAGCTAACTTTTGTGCAACATACTTCCGTCATATAAAGTTGTTGCAGCAGATAACTTTTACACCATATACGTCTTAGAAAGTGACATTGTGGCAGCAGATAATTCCTATGCCATATACTTTCTTAGAAAGTAACATTGTTGCAACAGATAACTTGTATGCCGCATATTTCTTACATGTATAATATTGTAGCAGATAATTCTTGTGCCACATACTTCCGTTATATAACACTGTTGCAGCAGATAACTCTTATGCCATATACTTTTTAGGAAGTACCTTTGTTGCAGCAGATAAGTCTTGTGCCACGTGTTTCTTACAATGTAACACTATTGGAGCAGTTAACTCTTTGCCACATACTTCTTACAATGCAGCATTGTTGCAGCAGCTAACTTTTGTGCAACATACTTCCGTCATATAAAGTTGTTGCAACAGATAACTTTTACACCATATACGTCTTAGAAAGTGACATTGTGGCAGCAGATAATTCCTATGCCATATACTTTCTTAGAAAGTAACATTGTTGCAACAGATAACTTGTATGCCGCATATTTCTTACATGTATAATATTGTAGCAGATAATTCTTGTGCCACATACTTCCGTCATATAACACTGTTGCAGCAGATAACTCTTACGCCATATACTTTTTAAGAAGTAACATTGTTGCAGCAGATAAGTCTTGTGCCACATGTTTCTTACAATGTAACACCATCGCAACAGATAACTCTTTGCCACATACTTCTTACAATGCAGCATTGTTGCAGCAGCTAACTTTTGTGCAACATACTTCCGTCATATAATGTTGGTGAAGCAGATAACTCTTACACCATATACGTCTTAGAAAGTGACGTTGCAGCAGATAATTCCTATGCCATATACTTTCTTAGAAAGTAACATTGTTGCAACAGATAACTTGTATGCCGCATATTTCCTACATGTATATTATTGTAGCAGATAATTCTTGTGCCACATACTTCCATCATATAACACTGTGGCAGCAGATAACTCTTATGCCATATACTTCCGTCATATAACACTGTTGCAGCAGGTAACTCTTATGCCATATACTTTTTAGGAAGTAACATTGCTCCAGCAGATAAGTCTTGTGCCACATGTTTCTTACAATGTAACACTATCGGAGCAGATAACTGCCACATACTTCTTACAATGCAGCATTGTTGCAGCAGCTAACTTTTGTACAACATACTTCCGTCATATAACGCTGTTGCAGCAGATAAGTCTTACACCATATACGTCTTAGAAAGTGACATTGTTGCAGCAGATAACTCGTATGCCGCATATTTCCTACATGTATACTATTGTAGCAGATAATTATTGTGCCACATACTTCCGTCATATAACATTGCGCAGATACCTCTTAGTTTCAAAGTTCCAAAGTTTATAACACGAGCCAGCCTCCCAGCCCTCTGCCCAGCTATCAAACTCATCATTCGGAATGGATGAATGGGTGAATGGACGGTGAGGCCTTTTTGTCTATAACCTGGCTTTGACTAAGGGGAAATCGAGTAACTTGCAACACACGGAGCCTATTGAAGATTGTTAGGGCATTTCAACCAGACAAGAAGGGGCCGAGTCGTGCCACCAAAAGGCCAGGAGGGCTGGAGCGGGATCAGTCACATCAGGTGACATGCAGATTGGTAGGGGGAGTCAGTGTGTGTTCCGCAGGGGATGGTTTAGACTCATCGCAGGGCCAACTTAACCGTCCATCCTTCAGATATTAAAAACTATTGCCATTTAACTGGAAACAGGGAGCGCCTGAGATTTATAGCGCTCAGAAACTGCAGCAGTGCCCATGAAGCAGTAAAAAACAAATTATTAGCTGAGACGTCCGCGGACTGTCCAATAAAAGAAATGGGGTGAGTGAATCACATAGGCTGGAAAGTGTAATCGGGCTGAGTCAGTCATGCGTTTGGGGATAGTAGACCGGTGCCTTTAAAAGAATGTCAGCGCTGGGGCGAGGTCAGTCGTGTACCTGTGACAAGCCTGGGCACACCTGTAGGGCCGGCTCTCGGTCTGCAACAGGTCGGAGTGGGGGGGAGATAGGGGGGCGTTACGGCTCGGTCAGTCACTTCAGAGAGCTGCCCAATGCTACGGAAAGGCTCTCAGGGTTGGGGAAAGGTCAGTCACAGGTATGAGATGGTAGGTCAGTGCTAATGAAACGCCCCCAGGGTATGGGCAGCTCTAATAGTCCGGTGCTAACGAAAGGTTGTCAGGTGTGGGTACAGGTCAGTCACAGGTATGGTGGTAGGTCAGTGCTACTTAAAGGTGTCGGTGTTGGGAACACGCCAGTCCTGACTCCTGGCCTTCGGAAAGGCTGTCAGGGTTAGGGAGGTCTGGTACTCCAGTGCTAAAGAAATGTTGTCGGGGTTGGGAAGGGGTCAGTCACACGCATAGGTGTAGTCCTGGCCTATTATTGAAAGTCTGTCATGAGTGGGACTGATCAGTCCCGGGGCAGCTGGTAGTCCAGTGCTAAAGAAAGGCTGTAAGGTTGG